>NC_137770.1:171163492-171853492 GCF_963455305.1 Plecotus auritus | reverse complement strand
TTTGTTCCGGCCCTCCGGTCCAGTTTAAGAACCCATTGTGGCCCTCGAGTCAAAAAGTTTGCCCACCCCTGCCTTAGACCATGGGACTTGGGGCTGGTTTCAGCCGTTCTGTTCTGTAGTGCAGGAGCCTCTCTGTCCTGGAAACTAGAGTCGGACCACCTGGGCAAGCCCTTTGCATTGGACCCTGAGCCCTTTTGTGTCACACATGACCTGGGTTCCAGGCAGAGATGATCTGTGTGTCCACAAGGGGGCTTCATTTTCCTAGTTTTCAAGGTTTGCTTTCCATAATACTGTACATTCTGTTTTGTTGTTTTTTGTATCCAAAATAAAACCATTTGCTTGTTTCCAATAAGTACTTCTCATCACTGAAGAGAGCTTGGGGCGGGGGGGGGGGGGGGTGTGGAGGTATTAGGGCAGCCAGACAGGAATGACCTGCCGCCTGGATATCAAGGTGAGAGGCTGGTTGTGAACATTCCACGTCCCTTGTGTAGAGCTCAAACTAAGGTCTGTGTTTTACAGTCAGACCCTCAAAACGTATGTGATCTGACCCCAGGCCCCCCGCTGGCAGCTACTGGAGACCCTGCCTTCCCGGGGGCCAAGGCGAACATGGGGCCTCCTCTCCCCTCCCCCACATCGTTCTTCACATTCTGGCTTCCCTCCAGCACACCCCAAAGCCGCCACCTTGTCTGCCACAGTTTCCACTGTTTCCTCTTCCCCCTCAGTCTGCTCCTGACACAAAAGCCAGAGGGTGTGTCCACACTGCCATCAGCCCAGCGGGTCCTCACCTACATCCCCAGTGCCTCCCCCTGCACTCAGAGGATGCCAGGTTCTCATGGGCCTTCAATCCCTTCAGGATGTGCCCCCCAACCCAGCCTCAACCCACTTCCACTCAGCCTCTTGCTTGTCCTGCTGGCCCTCTGTGGGCAGTCCCCTCTGCCCGATGCCCTTCTCCAGGCGTCTGCCTGGCTCTCCTCCATCTGTCCACTTTCCCTCAGTGAACCTCCTTTTGCCCCTCCCCTCGCGGAGCCCCTATGTGGCTTCATTTCCATGTTTTCATGGTGCCTGTGCCCTCTAACGGCTGCACCTCATGTCTGTCTGAGGCTGTTCCCTCCCTGCACCCGCCGTCCTCTCCAGGTGGAACGCATGCTCCTCTCTGTAGGATAGGGCAGCTGGCTCCCTGCTGCTCTGCGAGCACCTGGGCATCGCCTGGTGGGTGCTCGGTCAGTGATACAGGTTGAGTAAGATGTTCAGGCAGTGGTGCTAGGTGTAAAGGCCATTGGCAGGCAGACTCACTCAGAGCCAAGGGCCGGTGAGCTCTTGGCACAGCACTCAGGGTGGGGTCGGGGGAGCCAGGTGTTCATTTTCAAATGAAGAGAATGAAAAAGGAGCCATGTGTTTTCCTCAATTACTTAAAAGCTGATGACCTCATTCCATTCTTAAAGCTATGAATAGAAACCCTTGGATCAATCCTGTGAAGTGGATTCTGGGATTTTCTGAGATTCCATGGAAAGTATGGCCTTCACTCGCCACAAGGACGGTGCTTAGTAACCATCAGCTTTTAGTGCTTTGATTCATGCACTGGTGGGGGGCTGGCCTGCGGGGATTGCCTGCTGTGGGAGCGCTGCTCATCCTGGTCAACTGAGGGGCGCTTCCACTGTGGGAGCACACTAATCACCAGGGGGCAGCTCCTGCGTTGAGCATCTGCCCCCTGGTGGTCAGTGCGCATCATAGTGACTGACCAACCAGTCGTTCTGGTCGTTCCGCCATTCGGTCGGCTAGGCTTTTATTATTTAGGTTATACTTAGCAACATTTTGATCCAGCAAAGCTTCATTAAGTAGGTAATATTTATGCAGACATCTAACGGAAGTGAAAGAGATATGCAGCTCTCTCAGAAATGTGTGATTCAGGCAGAGGGCACAGTAAGCAAGTCCTCAAGGTGGAGAATGCACAATAATTCATAGGGGAAATTAATTTTAAAACACGGCATGTCTTCAAATATCTTACTCATGCCCTCAAACTTGGATTTCTTCAATGTGTTTGAGTGTTCTTCATTAATGGGGAGAAGTCTAATGTCCGCCTGCTTCTAACTTTGTTGCAGATACCATGTTATTCCTCTTTGGAGGCTTTCAGGATTGTTTTTCACTTTATCCTTAGACAAAATTTTAGCCCAATATGTCTACAGTGTGGGCATTTGTGCTAGTAACATTAGGTATGCCCTTTTAAGACTCATATTCCATTAACACAGAAACATTAATTAAAAAAAGTTGATTTGGAGATCCAAGATGGCGGCGTAGGTAAACACCTAAACTGCTGCCTCGCACAACAATTTCAAAACTACAACTAAAAGACAAAACGTCTATCACCCAGAACCACGGGAAAGCTGGCTGAGTGGAAGTTCTACAACTAGAAGGAAAGAGCAAACAGCATTGAAGGGTGCACAAGCGCTGAAAATCTGAGGTACGGAGACGCGCGAATCGGGCTGGAGACGGGTGACTGGGAGCGCTGCTGTTTTCAACCCGAAGGGAGATAAGCTCCCGATTACTCCGAACTCCAGTTTCTGGGGAGACGCGGGGGACCCAAACTCCTACGGGGAGAAGCTGAACTGTCTGCTGTGGGGTTGGAAAGTGAGGGAGGCTTGCTTGCAGGGCTGCGCACAGGAACAATTGTTTATTGTGCTGGGGCGCAGGACGCGGGGACACAGTCAGAGACGCAGAGCCACAGAGCCGGCTTACTGGCAGCCATCGCTGTTTGCCACGCCCTAGCCTAGTCACGCCCTGAGACCCCGCCCTGAGACCCCCAAGCTCCAAGCAGCGGCTTTAGCATATGAATGGCCTGCCCTATCGCAGCTTAACCTAGCAAACTTGCAGCCCGGGTCAGACAGCTCCAAAACCTCCGAACCCCAAGCAAAGAGGAGAAAACTGTAGTTCTTGCTGTAGCTCCTGCTGGGTGGCCTCAGACAGTAGCTGACCTGCACCCCATTGGAGATCCAGAAGCCAGGATACCTAGTGGTCAGTGTGAGACACCAGATTTCAACTCCTCACATCCATAAGTGACACATTCAAGAGGCAGACTCAGTGAGCACCAAAGCCCCACTGAAACAAGTCCTGCACCATAAGAGTGTCTCCAGCGCAGCAGTTCTTCCATTATAGACACAGCGGGTCCTCACAGCCAACTGGCCTGGAGGTCAATTCCTCCCAGTGTACCAACAGCAATCAAGGCTTAACTACACCAAGACTTTGCACTCAGCCCACAAAGGGGTGTACCAAGAGCGTCCACCTCAGGTGATTGGGGAGGCTGAGCTACTGGCCCCTATAGGTCACCTACCACACAAAGCCACTCCATCAAAACAAGGAAGCAGCAAAATGCGGAGACAAAGAAACATGTCACGAATGAGAGAAATGGAGGAAAGCAAACTAATGGACGACATAGAGTTCAGAACCACATTTATAAGGTTACTCAAGAATCTTCTAAAAACCGCCGAGAAACTTGATGAGACCTCCGAGGAGCTTAGTGAGACCTTCAAGGACCTTAATGAGAATGCCAAAAAAATGGAAAAGGACCAGTCAGAAATTAAGCATACACTGTCTGAAATAAAGAATATACAGAAACTCAACTGTAGATCAACGTACCCCAAGGATCAAACCAAAGATCTGAAATATGAGGAAACAAAAAACACCCAACCAGAAAAACAAAAAGAAAAAATCCAAAAATATGAAGATAGTGTAAGGAGCCTCTGGGACAACTTTAAGCGTACCAACATCCGAATTTTTGGGGTGCCAGAAGAAGAGAGAGAGCAAAATATTGAAAACCTATTAGAAGAAATAATGACAGAAAACTTTCCCTACCTGGTGAAAGAAATAGACTTACAAGTTCAGGAAGCACACAGAACCCCATACAAGAGGAATCCAAAGAGGACCACACCAAGACACATCATAATTAAAATGCCAAGGGCAAAAGACAAAGAGAGAATCTTGAAAGCAGCAAGAGAAAAACGGTTAGTTACCTACAAGGGAGCACCCATACGACTGTCAGCTGATTTCTCGGCAGAAACTATGCAGGCCAGAAGGGAGTGGCAAGAAATATTCAAAGTGATGAACAGCAAGAACCTACAACCAAGATTACTCTACCCAGCAAAGCTATCATTCAGAATTGAAGGTCAGATAAAGAGCTTCACAGACAAGAAAAAGCTAAAGGAGTTCATCACCACCAAACCAGGATTACATGAAATGCTGAAGGGTGTTCTTTAAGAAGAGGAAGAAGAAGAAAAAGGTAAAGATAAAAATTATGAACAACAAAATGACATCAAATACATACCTACCAACAAGTGAATCTAAAAATCAAGTGAATAAAAAATCTGAAGAACAGAATGGACTGGTGAATATAATAGAATCAGGGACATAGAAAGGCAGTGGACTGACAATTCTCAGGGGGGAGGGGGTGTGAGGGGTGCGGGAAGAGACTGGACAAAAAGCTTACACCTATGGATGAAGACAGTGGCGGGGGGTAAGGGCATGGGGTGGGGTGGGTAATCAGGTGGAAGGGAGCTATGGGGGAAAAAAAGAGGAACACCTGTAATAATCTGAACAATAAAGATTTATTAAAAATAAAAAAATAAAAAAAATAAAAAAAGTTGATTTGTTGTATCTTTCATTATTTTCACCTTCCACTGTATCTTTTAATTGAAACTCTTGGTGGGCAAAAGAAAATTGGATCTATTTTCTATATCAACTTTCTGTTTTATTTCCCATGAGCATGGCCTTTAGCCCTATGTACTCTACTATTTAATTTAGGATCTCTCTTCTGTTATCTAGTTATTCCTTTTCATTGGATCATGTTCCTTGGCTATGGCTTTGTTACTCTTTTGAGTCTCTCTGAGGATAGTTATTAGAATTCTTTTAATTCAGGAAGCAAAAAAGTGTGTTAGCTTCATTTTCTCTGGGTAAGGCTGTTTTGTTTTGTTTTGTTTTTCCCTTGGCTCTCTTTCTCTCAAACTATTTTTTTTCTTCAATTATCTGATAATTTCTGGTTCTGAGCTATATTTTAAAATAAAGCAATAAGTTGATATTCTCTATGAAGTGTTTAAAAAACAAAAAACTTACTATTAATAAAGAATGCTTATTTAAACTAACCTGTAAACTATGCCTTTTTATCAATAGTTTCTACCATATTAAGTTGCCACAACAGCCAGTCCTAAGCAAATATGGAATGTGTGAAACAAGAACAATTTGGAATTTATAGTTTTCATTAAAATTCTCAAAAAATAAATCAACTAAGTAAAGGAAAAGATTACAAACTTTAAAACTATAATTACATTAATAAAATGAGAATATGAAAGCATGACAACCCTTTCTTCTTTCTTAAAAACAAAGAAAATTTTCCTTAAGATTGATTAACAAATAAAAGCATCTAGTTTTTTGTTTTTGTTTTTAGCTCATTGTGTTTTATGCTGTCAACTCTAAAGTAGTAATCGCTCTTGCCCTTGTTCATTCTCTCTCTCTCTCTGGCACAAACTTCACAAAATCTTAAAAGCTGGTGTTATATTCAGCTGTGACACTAGAGGACCTCAGTTGCACACTACTTCAATACAAGCATCTTTCTCATGAAAATGAAAATTAAACCTTTAAAGTAATTTTCCACCAAACCAGTTCTGAAACAGCTAAACACAGAGGACTGAATATTCTACTTCCTCTATTTGCTTGTGCTAATTGATTATAAGATATAATTGGAAAATATTTGCAGGTCAAAAAGCACATTTATGCTATTTTCGAGCTGATGAGCATATACATTGCAATAGTTTTTAAAAATTCAAACATAAAGCTGAAGCTCATGGCTTACCTTTTCTTAGCTATTAGTCATGATGCTTAATGGACTCAGTACTCTTCAGTTCAAATAATATTTGGGGTTTTTTTTGCCTTTTTGTACTTTTAATATTTAATTTTAAAACATAAGATATAAAGAAGAAAAAGTGTTATTTTGTATAATTAGAAGGAATCAGTATTTGTAGAATTTTGCATACTTATTTGTTTTTAAAGCTTTATTCTTTAATACGGCAAAGAACTTATACCATAAAATCATTTAAAAATTTATTTTGAAGTGGCTAATACAATTTTAATGCAACAGCAAGGTAAAAAGAAATCATATGCCCAGTAATAGTACATTACAGCTTAATTGAAAAAGGCCTCTAAAAGGAGAGTTAATTTAAAAGAAGGTGATTCACACAATTAAAAACAAATATTATCAGGGGACAACATGACTTTATCCTACACAATTTCCAAGTCAGAGTCTTGTTAATAAAAAAATCCATCACTAACCTGAAAAATGTAAATTAAACTTCAGGTCATAAAATATTCTCTTTTTGAAACTTGCAGTTACTATTATCACTCCCAAAGACTGGGAGGGTAGCATTTACTCTGTTACTATTGTCCCTAACAGTTTGAAAAGTTTAGTGATCATAAGAATCCTTGGTGATTGGAAATACATAGATATGACCAAAAGGCAGCTTTCAAGATAATATGATTAATAATTTACAATAAAGCAAGATCATATTTTAAAACTTTTATTTATACTCTAACACAGTTAAGTAGCTATTAACTGCTTAGTACTGTGTTTTTAGGCCCCTGCATCTTTAGACTCCATGGACATAAAGATAAAGAACTGGATCTCCACAATCACAAAGTTGATGGTATAGTTGAAAAGACAGATTTATAAATTCATATTTTCTTTTGTTAATCTTCACCCAAGGATATTTTTCCATTGATTTTTAGTGAGAATGGAAGGGAGCGGGAGAAACAGAGAGAAACATCGATGTGAGAGAGACACATCAATTGGTTGCCTCCTGCACATGCCTTGACCAGGGCTGGGGATTGAGCCTGCAACCGAGGTATGTGTCCTTGACTGGAATCAAACCTGGGACCTTTCAGTCATGGGCTGACACTCTATCCACTGAGCCAAATTGGCTAGGGCATAAATTCATAATTTTAATACAATTAAATTCAGTAGAATTTCACTACAATGATAATTCAATAATTAAATTAGCAGATGAGAATTACCATCTTTTCCCTCTGTCTAATGAGGAAATGAAACCATGAATATTTATTTATTAAATTGGTAATAAATAACAGACCTAAGAAAATAAAATTCTTTAGAAAGATTAAAAAGTTAAAGAGAATACCAAGTATATATTTTTATCCCTTTCTATATGTATTTCAAAGGAAATTTACAGTGTCCTTTTTATTGAATCATTCCTAAATTATCAGCAGCCATTTAGCTTGGTTGGTTAAAAGCACACTGAGGTCAAGATCATGCCTTTAATTGTCTATAAGAATTGGTTGGCCTCACATGTTCATAGCCACAAATTTTCATCTAACTCCAGCAAATATATCCAAATATAGTTTGTCACAATGAGATACTGCTCAATCTCTCTTTATTAACATCCCAATTTTCAACTACAATCTCCTATACTTCTCTGCTCCTCATTCCCGAGGAGCTGCTCTTTTGAGACCTTGAAACCCCTGTTGTGTAAGACTCCTCTGTATCTCAACCAGCCCCTTTTTGATATCCTTTTTTATTCTAGAACTATTTTATCATTTCCATAATTTTTTTTCATAGAATCCATAATGGCTTTTCATCCAATGCCTCCACCCAGGTATAACTGCACTACTCTTTATTCTGAAAGTTATTAGTTGATGGGCTTATTAATTTTACAGTAATAATTTCTGTATAGGTTCTCTCACTGTGCCTATCACAGTACCTGTAAGGTAGGCATTCAATAAATATGTTTCAAATATTTCAGTAAATGCATACAATGACATTACATAATAAAGAAAGAAGGCGCAGATAATAAGATTAAATCCTTTACCACTAATGAAAAAACAGCTCAGAAAAGTATATTATACCAGCAATGACTCAAAAGTGTAGACTTCAGCCAGGCCAGTGTGGCACAGCAGTTAAGCATCGACTGGTGAACCAAGAGATCCCAGGTTTGATTCTCAGTCAGGGCACATGCCTGGGTTGTGGGCTTGATCCCCAGTAGGGAGCGTACAGGAGGCAGCCGGTTGATGTCTCTCTCTCACTGGTGTTCCTATCTCTCTATCCCTCTCCCTTCCTCTCTCTCTAAAAATCAATAAAAACATTTTAAAAAAGAAAAGTGTTATCTTCATTTACAAGAGAATATATAATTCTTCAGTAAATCAAGAAAACAAAAACTGCTCAAGTTTACACAATGGCTAACCCCCCAAAATACTACTCATTTGCTGAAAATATACCTCTTCTTCTAGTCTCTTTTATATTGAAAGAAAAATGAACTACTGTATGATGGGTAAAAAGATAAACTCATTAATATCTGGCTAAAACTGTGAATTAGACTAAGTTGTTAAGACAGATTCCTGTAATCAATTTTTCTAGCTAAAAAATATAAATACTTGTTAGTATTTGGAATGTGAATTGGGTTAATATTAAATCTGTATATTATCTAGAAAAACAACATCTTTATGAATTTGAATTATTCCATCCAAGAAAAATAGATGTCTTTGCATTTCTTCAAGTCTCCTTCAGTGACTTTCAGGATTTTTAAAATTATTTTAAAAATAATTTTACTGAGGTTAATTGATATACAAAAATATACATAATGTATACAATTTGATGAGTTTAGAGATATGCATACACTTGTGAAACCACCACCACAACCAAGGTAACAGACACATCCATCACCTCCAAAAGTTTCCTTGTGTCCCTCTGTGTGTGTGGGTGGTAAGAATAGTGAATATTATAAATACACATACGAAAATGCTAGGAAAAAATCAATGAGGGGAACTAATTTTGTCAGATTTAAAACATACCATATAGGGTCTCTTTTACAACCCATTGACAGATGGATAAAGAAAATGATATATACATATAATTAAATATTATTTGGCCTTAAAAAATAAGAAAATGCTGCCATTTGAGATGATATGAACCTGGAGGACATTATGCTAAATGAAATAAGCCAGACACAAAAGGACCAATGCTGCATGATTCCACTTATGTGAAGTATCTCAAATAGTCAAACTTAAAGAAGCAGAGAATAGAATGGTGGTTGTCAGGGGGTTGTAGAGAAGAAAATGTGAGTTATTCAATTGGTATAAAATTTCAATTCTGCAAGATGAATAAGTTCTAGAGTTCTACTGTACAACACAGTGCCTATATTTAACAATAGTGTAGTGTGCACTTAAAATTTGTTAAGAGGGTAGGTTTCATATTTTTTTTAATAAATTTTATTTTTAATATATTTTTTATTGATTTCAGAGAGGAAGAAAGAGGGAGAGAAAGATAGAAACATCAATGATGAGAATCATCGATTGGCTGCCCCTTGCATGTCCGCCACTGGGGATCGAGCCCACAACCCGGGCATGTGCCCTAGACTGGAACCGAACCTTGAACACTTCAGTCCGCAGGCCGATGTCCTATCCACCGAGCCAAACTGGCTAGGGCGGTAGGTTTCATATTAATTGTTCTTATCATTTGCAAAAATGAAAAGGACAAAGATGGCGGCATAGGTAAACACCTAAACTGCTGCCTCGCACAACAATTTCAAAACTACAACTAAAAGACAGAACGGACACCATCCAGAACCACAGGAAAGCTGGCTGAGTGAAAATTCTACAACTAGAAGCAAAGAGAAAAGCTCACAGAGAATTGGAGGTACGGCAAAGGGGCTTTGTGCGCGCAGAGAGGAAGGGCGGCTGAGAGCCTGGCTGACTTTCTCTGGCAGAAGGGGGAAGGAAGCCTCCGACCGCACTGAATCCCAGTTAGGTCTGAAGGCGCGCGCGGGCCAGTGCGCACAAAGGCTGCGGAAGTTGCCACAGGCTTTCCCTAGTGGAAGGGAGTCAGAGGATTCTGACTGCACTGAGCCCCAGTTCTGACTGCAGTGAACCCCAGTTCCAGGCGAGCCCCTGGGGACCCACGCTCTTGTGGGGGGAGTCTGGACTCTCGGGCGGAGACTCGGGAGCCGGGGAAGGCAGAGGACTGAAAGTGCGCATGCGCGTGCCAGTGCGCACAAAGGCTGCGGAAGTTGCCACAGGCTTTCCCTAGTGGAAGGGAGTCAGAGGATTCTGACTGCAGAGCCCCAGTTCTGACTGCAGTGAACCCCAGTTCCAGGCGAGCCCCTGGGGACCCACGCTCTTGTGGGGGGAGTCTGGACTCTCAGGCGGAGACTCGAGCTGGGGAAGGCGGAGGACTGAAAGCGCACATGCGCGCAAGGGCAAGGCTGACAGGAAGCCAAGACTGAGACTCCACCCCATCCAAGCTGAGCACAGAGGCTATTGCAATTTGGCAAGTCTAATCCAATAAGGCTGTCTCCAGCACCGAACTTCTCCCAGCATAGACACAGCTGATCCTTACAGCCAACTGGCCCGGAGGTCAATTCTTCCCAGTGATACCAACAACAATAAAGGCTTAATTACAACAAGGCTGTACACACAGTCCACAAAGGGGTGCACCAAGAGTGTCCACCTCAGGTTAACTGGGGAAGCAGACCCACTGGGCCATATTGGAAACCTAGCACAAATATCTACCTTACCAACTCAGGGAATCAATGAAAATGCGGGGTCAAAGAATCAGATCACAAACGAAAGAAATTGAGGAAAACAAACGACTGGATATAGAATTCAAAACCACGGTTATAAGACTTTTTAAGAATATTCTAGAAAAGGCCGATAAATATAACGAGACCCTCGAAGATATGAAAAAGGACCAACTAGAAATTAAACATACACTGACTGAAATAAAAAATATTATACAGAGACCCAGAAACAGAATAGAGGAACCCAAGAATCAAGTCAAAGAATTGAAATACAAAGAAGCAAAAAACACTCAACCGAAAAAGCAAAAAGCAAAAAAAAAAAAAATCCAAAAAGTTGAAGATAATGTAAGAAGACTCTGGGACAACTTCAAGCGTACCAACATCAGAATTATGGGGGTGCCAGAAGAAGAGAGAGAGCAAGATACTGAAAACCTATTTGAAGAAATAATGACCGAAAACTTCCCCCACCTGGTGAAAGAAATAGACTTACAAGTCCAGGAAGCCCACAGAACCCCAAACAAAAGGAATCCAAAGAGGACCACACCAAGACACATCATAATTAAAATGCCAAGAGCAAAAGACAAAGAGAGAATATTAAAAGCAGCAAGAGAAAAACAGTTAATTACCTACAAGGGAGCACCCATACGACTGTCAGCTGACTTCTCAACAGAAACTATGCAGGCCAGACGGGAGTGGCAAGAAATTTTCAATGTGATGAATAGCAAGAACCTACAACCAAGATTAGTCTACCCAGCAAAGCTATCATTCAGAATGGAAGGTCAGATAAAGAGCTTCACAGATAAGAAAAAGCTGAAGGAGTTCATCACCACCAAACCAGTATTATATGAAATGCTGAAAGGTATTCTTAAAGAAGAGGAAGAAGAAAAAAGTAAAGAGAAAAATTATGAACAACAAATACATATCTATCAACAAGCGAACCTAAAAATCAAGTGAATTAAAAACCTGAGGAACAGAATAATCTGGTGAATATAATAGAATCAGGGGCATAGAAAGGGAGTGGACTGATAATTCTCAGGGGGAAAGGGGTATGGGGGGTTCATGAAGAGAATGGACAAAAATCATACACCTATGGATGAGGACAGTGGGGGGGAGGTAAGGGCAGAAGGTGGGGTGGGAAATGGGTGGAGGGGAGCTATGGGGGGAAAAAGGAGAAATAATTGTAATAATCTGAATAAAGATTTATTTAAAAAAAAATAAAAATAAAAAAAAAATGAAAAGGACATAGGAAACTTTGGGAGGTGATGGATATGTCTGTTATCTTGACTGTGGTGATGGTTTCATAGGTGTATGCATATGTCCAAACTCAACAAATGTATATATTAAATGTCTGCAGTGTTTCTTCTATATCAATTATAGAACCTCAATAAAGATGTTTAAAAAGCATAAGAAATTCTTATCACCCTCAAAACATCAGGTTTTTTTCGGTTTCTTGCAATGTTTTCAAGAAGAGATACTATTTAGATTGCAAGAAATAGAGGAGAAAAAAGAATGGGAGGTTAGGGTTGCTGAGTTAGATTTGGAAGTCATTCCTGTATAGGTGGTAATTAAAGCCACACATGCTATTTCCTCAAATCTATAATCCATGATATTTCCAAGGGCCACTCCACAAGCCAAAATACCCATATTGTCAGCAAACCAAGGGAGGAAGCACACTTCTGGATTCTATGAGTTCAAGATGTTCTTTCACCTTATAAAACCTGATCATTCCAACAGATAGTTTCCTTTTGGTCTAAAACTTCCTTACTTGGTATCAGCCTGAGATAAATGTTAAGGCAGAACAGATAAAATATAGTAAGCTACTGTGTGACTTAAGAACCGGAGAGAAAAAAATACTAACGATTAATGTTATCTTTAACTTAAATTCTTCTCTATAACTTCAAGACAGAAGAGCTCAACCAGCACATAACTTTTAATGATTCACTGGTTTATAATTACAAATTTTGGAGAGGGGATGTTTTTAGTGATTAACTAATGTCTTTGAGGCTCTTAATTTGCCACTTATAATTCACTAAATATTGTTTAAAATATCACAATATTTAACAGAGCAATTTTTTTTCTAAAGAAAAAGAGAAAAAAGAAAGTTTTGGGAATTGGAAAAGGAAATAATTTATCTCACTACCCGGCACACATTTTTTTAGCCTGAAAGGACACCCATCCATGCTAAATTTAAGAATTTGTCTCAGATTCAGATGTTTTAAAATGGAAATTTCACTGATTAATTGCTTACCTAAAAATTATTTTGTAACAGGTCAAAAAAAATCAGTCTACTGTCCTTAAGTTGTGAAACTGGGCATATTTTACAATTCAATTCTCACTCAAAAATAACTAAAGTTAAAAGCTATAAGTCTGGGATATGACTAATTCTCAACAGGACATAATAAATTGGGTAATTATCTTTCCATCCTGAATACTAGATAACTTTCCTTTTTCAGCAGGAAATTAATTTGATAAGATCAAAACACATATGAAAAGCATAGTCTAGTGTTTGAGGTTCAGATAAAGCCAGGAGACTGTCACTGATTTGCTATGCTTGAAAAATTTTCCAACTTCATCCTGCCTCAGTTTTCAAATTTATAAAGTGGGGACTACAACACCAAACAGGGGCTAAATAGAGATCAATGAGTTATTGGCTGTGTACAGAATCCTGGTCAACTTAAAAGCAAAATAAAACAATCAAACAAAAAGTCTAATTCCCCCTCAAAAAAACCCAGGGTCTTTTAATAAACTATATAATACAGTAAATCCTCACTTAACATAATTAACAGGTTCTTTGAAAGTGTGATTTTAAGCAAAACAACATAAAACCAATTTTTCCCATAGGCTAATTTGTATAAACAAGAGTTAAGTTTTGCATATTTCTGGTCATAAAAACATCACCAAATTTCTAAATAAAGACTCAAAAACACTTCTAATATCAAACATTTAAGTAAATGTGAGCTATGTATCCATTTAAGAAACATTAATAAAAACAGGTAAGCTAATTATGTTCCAATCCGCTTATGCCAGGGTTCTAGGTGGCTGGAGCCTATCCCAGCAGCTCAGAGCGCAAGGCAGAAACTCACCCTGGACAGGGTGCCCTTCTATCGCTTCCATTTTTTATTTTCTCTATGAGAATAAAATCACCATTTGATAAGCAGTATTAAAGGATTCTGGGGTGGAGTATTTCTGCCTGATTAATGTTTTCATTTCCAAAGTAGATTTACTATCCTGGCACAGAATACATCTAAAAACATTTCTTTCATCATAGTTACTGATACTGGCAGTTCAACCACACTGGGTAGTAAGTCCCACTTCCCATGTCCTGGCAGCATTTGGATAACATACTAGTAAGGCTATAACTTTTCTCTAGGACAGAAACTATGGTGGCTCATATTTGCTTGTATCTGTACCCTAGCTTATTCCAAAGTTTTAAAATTAAATGTATTTACACATTACATGTGAACAAAGAATGAACACATTTCTATTGCTGTTCAAATTTTTTGAGACCAATGCACATTTTTTAAGTGGACTAACATTTTAAGTGTTTTTTAGTCAATCTGTCACCCTACCCCCAACCCATCACAACAAACAATAAATGGAAGAGGGACTGTATTTTATACTCTTGTTTAGTACAATGTTGGTCTGTCTTAAGCAAATTATAAGAAATATAATTGATAAAAATTCCCTATGTATACTTTCTGTTCTATTTATCAAAAGTTAGGGGATACAGTGATCATATTTTGACCAAAGAATCCAAAAATATTCAAATTTTGTTCTTAATTAATTCTATTGACCTTATAAGGTTCTTGTGACACATGTGTAGAGAAAGCAGACCAAGTAAGATAACCCTTTAATAGCTGGGGTTTCATCCCCAAACTTATAGAACTCTAGGGAGTCTTGCTTACCTATAGGGAGTCTTCCTTTTCCTAAGCCAGATCACCTGAATGAGTCAGTTCTGTTTCTCCTAACCTTCTACTAAAGTCACAGATCTTAAGACTATGATGCAAGGAAGATCAGACTCATTCTAGCAAACTGTAGAAGAGAGTAAGAAAAAACTTTTAGTCACAGAATCCCATAATGACCCCAGAATAGTGTTTTAAAAATTGAAGGACAGTTGTCTTTTACCAAGTCACCAAAATGTATATTAATGAATAATAATATTAGTTGATACTAGTATAGTTTAAATAATGCCCCCCCCCCAAATATATCCACATCCTAATCCTCAGAGCCTATAAACATTACCTTTTAAGAAAAAGTATCTGCATATAAAGAGATTACCATGGACTATCCAAGTGGGCACAAAATCCAATGTCATGTATCCTTATCAGTGAGAGACACACAGAAGGAAAAAGACACACAAAAGAGAAATATGAAAATGGAGAAAGATTGGCATGATGTAGCCACAAGCCGAGGAAGCCAAGGAGTGCTGACAGCCACCAGAAGCTGAAAAATGCAAGGAAGAATTCCTCCCAGGAGGCTTCACAGGGAATGGGCCCTACCAACACTTTGATTTTTACTTCTGGTCTCCGAGCTGTGAGACAATAAATTTCTATTGTTATAAGCCACTCAACTTATGGTAGTCTGTTGCAGCAGCCATAAGAAACTAATATGGTTGGTTATAAGATGGTCATCACATCAAGGTGGCTTGTTTTTCTCCCTCATGACATGATTATGACACAGCAATTCCTCCTTCATACGTTTCTTTAAATTATCTTTATTTAGATATAAATTATGTACAATCAAATACATTCATTTTAAATGTACCATTAGAAGAGTTTTGACAAATATATTCACCAGTATAAGCACTGCCACAATAAAGAAACAGAACATTTCCATCATCTCAAAAAGATTCTCTTAGTACATTATAGTAGTTATAATAATAGCAACACTATTATTACTAATGCTACTGATAGGAAACACTTGTACTATATCAAGTTCTGTAATAAATAATTCACATTTATTAGTTCATTAATTCTTCCTACTACCTCAGAAGGTGAGAAATTGAAGCACAGAGGAGTGAAGTAATTTACCCAAGTGAATAAAGAGTAAAGATCCAAACCCAGCAGCTTGGTCTTAGAGACCATGTCCTTAACTGCTACACTATCCTGTCTCTCAGTGTTTAACAGATGGATGGTGAAGTCAAAAGAGAGATTTGAGCTCCAGATAGAGCACTGTGACAGGTAGTGATAAAGTGACTGCTCTAAGCCTCAGTTACCAGAACTTTAAAATGCAGTAGACATTTAATGTTTCCCTTCCTGACATTCATGACCTCTTCTTCCAATAACTTAACACTATTCATTTCAAATCCCATCTCTCTCTTATACATCTTAGCTCATATGTTCTGCCTCTAGGAGTGGAAATGTGACTCAGGCTGCCAATCACTTTCCCCTGGCCACAGTAACTGTTCTTAAACGGGTCTGATTGAAAATCTCAGGACTTGCATAGCAATCAATAAAAATGGCTTGCTTCTTTCTGGAAAACAGAGAGGATATAAAGTTCGAGTTGCGTTCATTTTGTCATCATTAGGGGAGAATCTGGAACTCTTACAACTTATTAATTGTATGACCAGGAAAAAATTATATAACACCTTAGATTCCTCATAGGAGCCTAAGTTTCCTCACACATCAAATGGAAGTAATAGTTGTAAACTGTATCAGAGAGCTCTTATAAGAAAGAAATAATAATTGTAGAATACTTAGGACATTGTCTAGCACAAAGTTACTGCACAAAATTTTGGCAATTATGTTCTTATAATCATAATTATTTTTGTTCAGTCCTTCCCCTATGAGGTTCTCTATAATTTAGATAGAATAACTAATTTAAATTTTTTATTTGCATAAAAAATTGATAGGTGGCTGAGAAGGCCAAAATGGAACAAGAACTCATAAATCCCATGTATAGTCTTTTGTATTACAACACAGTTTTCTTTTCTCTACTCCAACTATCTTACAAGAGAACCCACTCTGCCGTAAGTATACCAATAGATTTTGGTTATAAGGAAACCAATTTCGCTTGTTTCCTTGTCTGCCAAAATGAAAGGACTGGGTTCTCTGGTTTCTAGTTTGATCAAGATGCTAGGAAACAAACCCCCACAAAGGCAGCAAGATAGTCTGACAATTAATGACAAGACTCATTGGACTTGGAAATTTAAAGCAGCTCATTCAAAAGCCCTGTGCTTCTTGAACAGCACCTCTCACAAAGACAGATTCTGGAATACTGTTGCTCAAAGGATGGCCACAGCGAGAAGAGGTCTATTAGAAGCACGGTTTACTGTTTATGCTACACTGTGATCATGGCTCCTGACATTAGAAGACATTTGATATTCTCTAAACCTTAGATCACCCACTATCTAGGGCCAATAACCTTAAAGTTAACTATGCAAAACATGTAGCAAAGTAACTAGAATATCATATATGTTTAATAAATACTGTGTCCCTTTTTTCTATCCCTGCTATTTATGAATTATATAATTGAAAATTTTTAAATTTAAAAGTGCCCACTTAAAGAATGTCCCAACAAGAAAAACAAACAAAAACTCACTAGACACAGACAACAGTAAGGTGGTTACCAGAGGGAAAGGAGGTGGAGGGATAGTAAAGGGTAAAGGAGGTCAAATATATGGTGACGGAAGAAAATTTGACTTTGGGTAGTGAGCACACAATGCAATATATAGATGATGTATAACAGAATTGTACAGTTGAAACCTATATAATTCTATTAACCAATGCCACTCCAATAAATTTAATTTTTAAAAAGTGTAGAGAGAGGTCATTTAGAGAAAAGAACTCCTAAAATTCTGCCAGTTAATTATAGACCCAGTTTTTCAAGGCTAACATTTAACAAGAGAAAAGGAAAAACTACGGAAAAAAAATGTCATTTCGGTACCTTAGTTTCTGTTACATTCAGTCAGTTTCTGTTAATAAATCTTTTGAAAGAATTTTTGACATGTCTGCTTTCGACACTACAGACAATAATCACTTATGTGCTAAACTTATACAATGTAAATATTATCTCAATGCTTTTTAATATTTCTCAACAAGCCTTTAAGGAAATATTATTATAAGATTAAGAATAAGCAAAAATGTCCCTCTATGTCAAGGCAAATAACTATTTGAGAGGAAGAGACAAAAATCCCTTCTTAGCTTGAATGCTTTTAGGTTAACTAGCTATATCCCTCTTGACTTTGCAGAGAGAGAGGTCCTTTTACATACTGATAACATGACCTTCCATCCAGAAATAGCTCCATTAAATTTTGGCCAGTTATTATATGTAAGAATTTCTAACCTTTAATAATGCAAAACTAAAATTGTTTAGCAGAGCACAGTGACATCCATATGAATAACTGTATTGAACACCTTTTGACAACTTAACTCATTTAGGTATCTAGGGGATAGTTTTGCTATTTTGAAAAGTTCACTGATCAGACTTGCTCAAATTTTAAAATTTTATGGGGGACACATCTGGCTTATTCTATGACAGGGAAGAACATTGACAATTTCCACTCCCAATACTGTTTCAAACAAAGATAATTTCCCCAATGTTTTATTTTGCTGTCCACTGAGGCTCTATTCAAGTACCTATTCAAGTAATAGATCAGATACAATCTTGCTCTCTTACAAAAGTTATAACCTTGCTAGCAATTATGACTGTAGCTCACATCCATGCAGACATAGGATCACCCTCTGTTCAATCAAAAATATCTGTCTTTGATTAAAACACCTAAAGAAATATTTATCATCTGTGAAAACCTTGATATTGGTTTTCCAACTATCTCATCTCAGGTGACCACTGGGCAGAAATTGTCAAGTCACTTTTTTGTAGCACATGCCCCCAAATTGTTGATTTCTGTTACCTTGTCTACCTAAAACAATTTAACATCTAAGTCTTGGGGACAACAACAAGCTGGTGAGTCTGCTCTAGACCGTAATATTATTCAAAGACTATATTATATGATCATTTTCTATCTCATTGGATCACCTGATCTTCCAAGAAGGAGATTTAATCTAATTCAGTTAAGAAAGAAGATGCTGAGCAGTTTGGGTGATTGACTGCTAGAAGAGCAATATATTATAACATTTTTTGCTGATATTTTTATTGGCCTTGTTTCCTATGACTTTAATAAGCTCACTTATTAATTCAAAGAGTTCTTTTATAGATTCCTTAGGATTTTTTACATAAACAATCATACCATCATTGAATAGAAATAGATTTATAACTCCTTCTCCTCTTCTCCCTCCTTTCCTTCTCTTCCTTCTTATGATCTTTATGCCTTATATTTCTTTTTCTTGACCTATTTCATGCTGTTTTCTTATATATTACATGCCTATGCTGCTTGCTTTTTTATATACTAGCAGCAAAATAATAGAAAATTTACTCTTGTATCAAAACAAGATACTTAGGAATAAACTTAACGAAAGAGCAAGAACTCTACATTGTAAACTATATAATATTGCTAAGAGAAATTAAAAAAGACTTAAAAATTTGAAGACAAACACCATGGATATCAACTGAGTGACTCAATATTGTTCAGATATCAGTTGTTCCTAAATTGGTCCATAATGCCATTCAATCCCAAAAGACATCTTTAGAAACTTAGAAACTTATCATAAAATTTACATGTAAATGCAAACAACCAAAGATAGCTAAAGCAATCCTGAAATAAAAGAACAATGTTGGAAAATGTATATTTCCTGACTTCAAGATTTACTATAAAGCTAGAGTAATTAAGAAAGTATGATGCTGGCATAAGGATAGGAAAATCTATAATAATAAAAGTGTAATATGTTAATTAAACCAGACGTCCTACCGGACGGACGTCCTTCTGGATGAAGCTGGGGCTGCGAGGGCCGAGCCCCTTGCACGAATTTCATGCATCAGGCCTCTAGTAGGTAAATAAAACAAAACAGAAGGCCAAAAACAGACCTAAAAGCACCAAAGCAAGGAAAAGGAAAGTCCTTTAAACAAATAAAGTTGAAACAACTGGATATTCACATGGCAAAAACTGAATATGAGGACTATATACAAACATTAAATTGAGGGAGATCAAAGATTCAATATCAAATATAAAATTATAATGCTCCTAGAAGAAAACATGAAAATATCTTCAAGAATTGGGAGGAGGCAAAGTTTGTATCTCAGAAGGAACACAAAAAGCAATAACCATAAAAGGAAAATATTAATACATTAAACCATCATAAATAATAACTTCTGCTCATCAAGATACAAAAATGAATAGACAAGCCAGACTGGCAGAAAATATTTGCAAAATATATCTAGCAAAGTATATGTATGGAGAATATAGAAAATATACAAAGAATGCCTATTAATCAATAATTAAAAGACAACCCACTGAAAAATAAGACCAAAAGTTAAACAGATATTTATGTCATTATATGAATGTCCAATAACTACATGCAAAGATATTAACATCTTTAGTCATCATGGAAATGAAAATTAAATCTATAATGAGAAATCATTATATAATGACTACAGTGGCTAAAAATTTTAAAAAAAATGAAAAGACCAACTGCTGGCGAGAATATGGAAGAACCAGAACTCTCACACATTGTTAGTAATAATGTGAAAGGTATACTACTTTGGAAAAGTGTCCAGTAGTTTCTAATATGAATCATATACCTACCCTAAAAGCTATTAATTCAACTGCTACCTACTTACCCAGGGATATAAAGACATTTGTTCTCCCCCTACTGCCCCCCCCACACACGACTTACAAAAACAATCCCCAAAACTTTAATTATAATAGCCAAAACCTGGAAATATCCCAGGAGTTCATAAACAGAAAACAAACTGGCACATTTATAAAATGGAATACATTTCAGCAATAAAATGAGCTATAATGCAAGAAACCACATAGATGACTTCTAGGATCATTAGGGTGAGTGAAAGAAGCCTTACACAAAAGAGTCTATATTGTATAATTCCAATTCTGTAAAGCACTAGATAAACAAACAAATCCAAGGTTAACAAAATTAGAAAAGTGGTTACGTCTGGGAGATGGAAATGGAATGAAAGGCAAAGATTTATTGGGAAGGGGCATGAGGGATATTTCCAGGATGATGGTAGTGACCTAATTTTGATGTATATTTGGGTATATACGTTTGTCAAAAATTCATCAAATGATACACAAGGTTTTGTACCTCACTGAATGTAAATTTTACCTTAAGAGAAAACATAAACGTATTAAATTCTAGTTAATAATAAACAAGCTGAAAGATTTAGGAATAACATACATGCAACTTACTTTGAAATGAGTTAATGACCAAATAGTGAGATAAATAGGTATATGATAAAGCCTAAGTTGGCAAAATTTTAATGATATAATATTGGTATATTGTAGTACAATTCTTTCAATTTTGCTTTCTTAAAAAACATTTTTTAAAAATAAAATGCTAACCAAGAGAAAAATAAGTTAAGGTGATATGAAGACATTTTCAGATGGCCAAATCTGAGAATTTGTTAGCATCAGACTTTCACGATAGGAAATATTGAAGGAAATTTTTCAGGCTGAAGGATAATGATACCAGATGGAAGCCTTGATTAAAATAAGTAAAGAGCTCAGAGAATGCTAAATACATGGTTAAATGCAAAATAACTTTTTCATCATTGCTTAAGGTAAAGAAATTGTTTAAAGCACAAACAATAACAATGTATGACCAGATTTACAATATACTAGAGGCTCAGTGCATGAAATTCATGCATGAGTAGGGTCCCTAGGCCTGGTCGGTGATCAGGGCCGATGTGTGGGGCGACTGGTGGGACAATTGAGGGGCCCCTGCTGGCACCGCCTTGGCTGGCCTGGGGCCTGTGGGCTGGGGACAGCTCCTGCGTTGAGCATCTGCCCCCTGGTGGTCAGTGCGCATCATAGCGACCAGTCATTGTGCCATTCGGTCCATTTGCATAATAGGCTTTTATTATATAGGATGTAAAAGTGAATTTAATTGCAAAATATTGGAAAAGGGAAATAGATGTATATTGTTATACGATTACTATATGTTAATTGGTATAATATCAATTCATGAAAGACTGTGGTAAGTTAAGGATCTATATTGTAATCCCTACTACAATCACTAAAAAAAAAAAAAAAAAATAGAACAAAAAATGTATAGCTAAAATGAAGACAAAGACAAAATCCTATCTAATAAGAGTAATATGCAAACTGACTGTCACTCCTGGACATAAGATGGCCGCCCCCATGTGGTCAAAGATGGCCACCACAAGATGGCTGCCACAAGGTGGCCAGCAGAGGAGGGCAGTTGTGGGCAGTTAGGGGTGACCAAGCCGGCAGAGGAGGGCAGTTGGGGGAGACCAGGTCAGCAGGTGAGGGCAGTTGGGAGGGGGGGGTGCCAGGACTGAAGGGAAGAGCAGTTGGGGGGCCAGGACTGCAGTGGGGAGCTGTTGGGGGGGGGACTAGGCCTGCAGTGGAGGACAGTTCGGGGGGAACCAGGCCTGCAGGGGAGGGCAGTTGGGGGGGACCAGGCCTGCAAGGGAGGGCAGTTGGGGGGGACCAGGCCTGCAGGGGAGGACAGTTGCGGGGTACCAGGCCCACAGGGGAAGGAAGTTGGGAGGGCCAGGCCTGCAGGGGAAGGCAGTTGGGGGGGAGCAGGCCTGCAGGGAGGACAGTTTGGGGGGATCCAGGCCTGCAGGGAGGGCAGTTGGGAGGGGGAAGTTAGGGGTGACCGGGCCAGCAGGAGAGGGGAAGGGCAGCAGGGGAGGGCAGTAGGGGGGTGTGGGCAGCAGGGGAGGGCAGTTGGGGGGGGTACCAGGCCTACAGGGGAGGACAGCTGCCGGGGGGGGGACCCAGGCCTTCAGGGGAGGGCAGTTGGGGGAAACCAGGCCCGCAGGGGAGGGCAGTTGTGGGGGACCAGGCCTGCAGGGAGGGCAGTTATGGGTGACCGGGCCAGCAGAGGAGGGCAGTTTGGGGGGACCAGGCCTCCAGGGGAGGGCAGTTGTGGGGGACCAGGCCTGCAGGGAGGGCAGTTATGGGTGACCGGGCCAGCAGAGGAGGGCAGTTTTGGGGGACCACGCCTCTAGGGGAGGGCAGTTGGGGGGGGACCAGGCGTGCAGGGGAAGACAATTGGGGGGGACCAGGCCTGCAGGGGAGGGCAGTTGGGGGTGACCAGGCCGGCAGGGGAGGGCAGATAGGGGCGACCAGGCTGGCAAGGGAGGTTAGGGGTGACTGGGCCAGCAGGGGAGGGCAGTTAGGGGTGACCAGGCCAGCAGGGGAGGGCAATTAGGGGTGACCAGGATGGCAGGGGAGGGCAGTTAGGGGCAATTGGGCTGGCCGAGGAGCAGTTAGGCATCGTTCAGACTGGCAGGGGAGTGGTTAGGGGGTGATCAAGCTGGCAGGCAGAAGCGGTTAGGGGCTATCAGGCAGAGGCAGGAGAGTGGTTGGGAGCCAGCAGTCCTGGATTGTGAAAGGGATGCCCAAACGGTGGGATCGGGCCTAAACAGGCTGTCGGACATCTCTCAAGGGGTCCCAGATTGGAGAGGGTGCAGGCTGGGCTGAGGGACACCCCTGCCCCCCATGAATGAATTTCGTACACTGGGCCTCGAGTAAAACAATAAAAAAACACTCTGAGCCTCTTGCAGCCTGACTCCAGTGCTTACTTAATTGTAGTTCTTTCACTTTTTGACACCTTATAATTTATCAACTCAGTAGTTTTTGCTTTTCAAACATTTCCCGACAGGAAATTGTACTAATTAATTTCATTACTTTTTCATCCCTCTTTGTCTTTATGAGTATAGACAATACCACAAAATAAAATTCAAAGTGTTCCCTTGAAGTCAGTGCAAATTCTAAGCACAAATCTCCCACCTTAATGTGCTAAAGTGTTCTCACTTACTAAAGGAATTGATTTGTTTAATAGGAGGCAAAACAATGAGTAAATGAAAAAAATTGTTTTGGCATTTGACCACTGAGGCTATACAAAGTTGATTGTTTCAAACAGAAAGTTTCCATAGGTGACATTAACTTCTAACACAGATGACTCCTATCATTCTCAGATCATTCTGCTAAAACACACACAAGAAGTCTTTCAAAAGTATATAATTTCTCACCTCACTAGTAAAATTATAAAATGCAGATATCTCACCTTTTCTTCCCAATATGTTAAAATAAGTGAATGATAATTAAAGTTAAAAGCCCAGTACTTTTCTTTCCTTTTCACAATGATCCCATCCACTTAAATCAGACAAAGCATTGAAAAATATTATCTTCCTCTAGCAATAACTTCTTATATGTGACTAGTGACTCGTTGCGCACAAATTACACGAGACCCGAGACCCCACTCCCACTGCGCCATGGGACCACCCCGAGTCCCAGAGTCCCGCCCCATGTGGCCGGCACGTGCAGGGGAGTCCTGGAGTGCTGCTCTGCCTCCGGGCCATGCGGAGCAGCCACTGGGCCCTGCCCCCACAGCGCACATGTGGGGCCACAGAAACCCTGACAGATGCAGCACGAAGCGGGGCTGCAGGAACCCCACATCCCCACGGGGCTGTAGGAAACCTGGCAGAAGCAGTGCAGAGCGGCTGCCAGCCCCGCCCCCACTGTGCGTGCCGCCATCTTATGGCGGTATTACGGTGTGAGGGTCAATTTGCATATTACCTCTTTATTATATAAGATAATTGCAAATTGGCTGTCCATTGGCCAAATCCACCCATTACTTTGCTTTGTCTGGATCATGGTGTTTTACAACTTTTTAATGACTTGAAATGTTCAGAAATTCAGAGATTTCACTTAAGAATCCAGATTCTGAGTTCTTTTGAAAAGCTGAAAGAGACTGTAACACCAGACATGGTCTTACATGACAATAAGGGCTAAAGCTGAGTGTTAGCTGCCCCTTTTCAAGGTGTTATCTGCTTTCCAGTTTAATCCTGTATCAGCTCATTATACTTCACATACTTAAATTACCTGCCTGGGCTTAAATGAGTTTATAATTTCTGTTACATATATTCCCCATCCCAAATCCAGTCTCCTCTTTTTCCTCACTCAAGTCTCCCCCACCCTTTTTATAAATATAGTAAATCTAATACTTCACTAAAAATTTCAATTAATGCATTTGGATAAAAAAGAGTCTATAGTGTTCGCTTCAGCAGCACATATACTAAGATTGGAACGATACAGAGAAAACTAGCATGCCCCTACGCAAGGATGATGCAAATTCGTGAAGCGTTCCATATTTAAAAAAATAAGTGTCTCTAATGGAAAATAATAGTCAGCCTTCTATATCAATATATTTACAAGTTCCCTGACCATCCTTTAGGTACATGGACACTGCAACAGTTCCCTCTCCCCAACAAGTATTTTAGTACACACAGGGTTTACTTTGCTCCTGACAATTATTCTGGAAAATAGCATACAATGAAGTTTGAATTTAAACAATTACATTTCTACTTTATTTCCTGATGATAACTGGCAACATGAGTGACTCAGAAAAATTTCTTTCATCAATAATACACAGCCTAAACATGCTTATAATTGTTGAAAGGATGAACAGTGCTTAATTAAGAAATCATTTCTCTTTTTTAGAAATTGAGGTACAATTAAAAATATGAAATTTAGATTTAAGTGAGGAGGGAAGATTTTTCAGTACTTTCCTGTATAAAAAATGTGATAGAATTCTAAAGATGCCCTCCCCAAACTACTGTCACCTGGGTATTCAATTCATCACTAGACTACCTACTGCTGTGAAGGGACTTTGCAGATGGAAGTAGGCTGCTAATAAGCTAATCTTAAAATAGGGAGAGTACACTAAATTTTCCAGGTGGGTCTAATGTTATCACATGAGCCCTTAAAGTAAAAGAGCAAAGCAGAAGAGTCAGTCAGAGAGAGTGATAGAAGAAAAGGCAGCAGAGCTCAGAGATTCAGTGTCAGAAGGACTGGACCTCCTGCTAATAACTTTAAAGATAAAGGCATGGGGCATGGCCAGTGTGGCTAAGAGGTTGAGCATCAAACTACGAACCAGGAGGTCAAGGTTCGATTTCAGGTCAGGGCACATGCTCAGGGCACATGCCTGGATTGGGGGCTCGATGCCCAGTAGGGGGTAGCCAATCAAAGATTCTCTCTAATCATTGATGTTTCTATCTCTTTCTCCCTCTGTCTTCCTCTCTCTGAAATCAATAAAAACATATTTTTAAAAAAGATAAAGGCATGGGGTTAGGAGCCAGAGAATGCAGGTGGCTCCTATAAGCTAAGAACCACTCCTGGTGAACAGCAAAGAAATGGGGATCATGGTTCTATAACCTTGTGGAAAGAATTAAATTCTACCAACAACCAGAATAAGCCTGGAAATGGGTTCTCTCCAGAGGAAATGCTCACACTTTGATTTTGGCATGTTTTAGACCTGTAGCAGAGAAACCAGCCAAACCCAACAGATTTCTGATCTACAGAACTATCTATATATATAAAAGGCTAAGTGACCGACTGTCCATCCATCTAACTGGCCTGTACATATGATGCACACTGGCCATTTAAAAATAAACGTTGACTCGCGCATGTGCAATACATATAAAGCTGTTGCTGGTGCCAATCACATGCGTTTAGATCTGTCATTGTCGATCGTGTGAATTTGGTTGTTTTTGTTGACATTCTGAAACTGAAAGAAAGCAGCGTTGTCAACAGAATATGTCTGAAGACCATTAATAAATCACAAGGACAAACTCTATTCCTACCTGAACTCATTTTTGAACATGGTCAGTTATGTGTTGCTTTCTCTCGAGTTTGAAGAGCATGTGACATTAAAGTTAAAGTTGTAAATACTTCATCACAAGGGAAATTAGTCAAGCACTCTGAGTGTTTTTACTCTTAATGTGGTATACAGGGAGATATTAGAATAAGTTTAATCAATTTATCAGTCATTGTTTTTATCAATGTTGTTTCTATATCATGTTTTTGTTGTTTTTATATCATGTCTTTGTTGTTATATCATGTTGTTATTGTTTATTTATTAATCAATTTATATATTGTTTTCATATACATTTTACTAATTTTCTTTCATCTCTGACACTTCTATGACAGAGAAAGGGCAAAGAGTGATATTAAAATATTTCTTCTACTTAATTTCCTTTCAATGTGCACAAAACCGTGCACTGGGCCACTAGTTAAGTAATAAATTTGTGTTGTTTTAAGCTGACAAATTTTTGGCCAATATGTTATAGCAGCAGTAAAAAACTAATACTCATTGATGAATGAAAAAATAAAAAGTCTTTATACTAACACTAAATGAGACTGGTAACCATTAGTTTACAGTCATAACATCCTGCATGAATTGTTGGAAGTGGCTATAAAATCTACTTTAACACTTCCTCAAAAAGGAATCTCATCAGTCTTAAACCTTCCTCATCCCTCAAATGTGCCTGTTGTCCTGACTGGCCCTTTGTGGGCTCCTGGGAATTGTGCTTTTGGAATGTTTTAACTCATAAGAAGGTTTCGCCCACTGGAGACCTTGAACCATTCTAGCTTGTCTAGATATTTTGTGCAAACAATGATTTATATTGAAGACTTGCTTGCTTTCTGGGGGGTCTAGAGCATCAGTAACTGCAGTCACACAGGCACCAAGTGCCTTTGTGACCAACCCCCAACAAACTCCCTGGACTCACAGACTCAGGCAAGTTTCTCTAATAGACCACACTTTGCACATGCCACAATTAGTTGCTGGAGGAATTAAGTCCATCTATAACTCTCCTAGGAGAGGACTCCAGAAAGCTTTGTGCCTGCTTTCCTCCATACTTAGCCCCACTTATTTTTCCTTTATTGATTTCACTTGGGACACTTTTGCTATAACAAAATGAGAACAATGTAACCAATTAGTACAATGACTTGTGAGTCCCCTGCTTGCTTCCAGTGAATCACTGAAGCTGGAAGTGGTTTTGGTGACTCCTGACACACTACAGCAAGCATGTCAAACACATGGTCCACAATGAATATTTTTGTGGCCCAGCCAATATAATGGTATGTAACTAAATTTTGTAACTTAATTTTTATAATATCCTGTTATACATAATTATTAATAACGAACTACAATGTTCGCTAATGACTGATTACTATAATCATGTTGCATTCATTTCCCTTATGCACAGGCGCACCATTTCTCTCCACTAATACTAACAGGGAATATTTTAGCAGCCGATTGCCATGTCATTAGTCTTGTACTGACTTGTTTGGTGTGCACAACAGAATACATTTCGCTTTCAGAGAACAAGAAAAATAGGTTTATTTGTGTTATGCTTAATTTTACAGTTATTCAGTGTCTGGTAAGTTAATGTTCAAGAAAAAATATTAGTTTTTATTAAAATGTTCTATTATCTTATGTTAATGATTACTCATTTATTTCAGCCCTTTGTATTTAGCATGTCTCTACTGAAATAAACCTACATTTCTATGAAAATCGAAGCTTTGTTTTTTTGCAGCCCACATAAACTTAAGCCTTGTTTTTTTGGCCTGTGTTAGCTTGGAGTTTGACAAGCTTGCACTACCGTTTCCACCATCTCAGCCACAATAACTTACTAATACAAACAAGAAAACCAAAGATCAAACTTATTAAGAGACTAAAAACTTTCCCCAAATTTTTACTAAACAAACTGTGATAGGCAGAATTCTAAGAGGGTTCCCAAGATACCTGCTCCCTGATGTGCACCTTGCATAATCACCAAGACTATAAATATGAATTTTTCTCCCATCATCACATTATGTTATATGGCACAGCTGACTTTAAGAAAGGGGGTTGTCTGAGTGAGCTTGGCCTTATCATATGAGTCCTTGAAATCTAGATCTAGAGGTTAGAGACAGAGGAAATGAGAGATTCCTGGCATGAGGGAGATGTGATATGAACAAGATCCTCCATTGCTAGCTTTGGAGATGCAGATGGCCTCTAGAAGCCGAGAGCAGTTTCCGATGGACAGTAATCAAGATCGTAAACAGGAACCTCAGTCCTAAAATTGCAAGGAACTGAATTCTGCCAACAACCTGAATGAAATTAGAAGTGCATTCTTCCTCAGAACCATGAGAATGGAAGTCAACAAGTTGTTTCCTTTAATCATTCTGTTTTTGAAAAGAAAAATTATCTTCAATGGAACAGACAGACAGTTATCAGAGGGGAGGGGAGTGGGGGCACTGGATGAAAGAAGGTAGAGAGAGTAACCAAAGAACATATATACATAACCCATATACACAGACAACAGTGAGTGATGGTCAGAGAGAAGGAAGGGCGGGGACTGGGTGCAGGTGGGGAACGGGGTTGGGGGGGGGGGGATGGAGATATATGTAATAGTATCAACAATAAAAATAGTTTAAAATTTTTCAAGAAAATAATTAACAAATTACCAACATAACAATTGCATAATATTTTCACCAAAAGTCATTTGTCTGGGAAATAAAATTATGGCACATGATTTAAAAGGAAGTTAATAGGGAAGGAGAATTCAAACTGTGTGACTAAACTAAAAACATATTTAGTTCATTCAAGTTAATTTACAACACATTACCTACACAGAAATTCTTATAAGATGTTATTCTTTAGGACACAGAAAAATGAAATATTATAGTATACATGTCAAAAGGGTATAGTTAATTAGGGAAGGTAAACCATACCTTTCTTAATTCTATAATTGCAGGCAAACAATTACAAGCTAGAAGGGGAAAGTTACCTTGCAACTAAAGAGATCCAATATAATAAAAGAATTTGGAGAAGGAAAACACAATTTTTGCTTTGGTTCAGTGGTATAGTATAGAGGGTTACAGAGAGAGTTAAGTGAATTCCTTGAACAAGTGCTATACACTGTGCTAAGGAATGAAAATGCACTGTTGGACAAAAAGCACAGTTCTCGTGGTATATTTCAATTCTCTGGCACTCAATCTTCTCAAGTATATATTGGTAACAATAAAAACTATTTGTACAATTTAGACACTATTTGGAAATACAGAATTAGACTGAAGTCATGTCTTATGACTATATAATGCATTTTTTACACACACACACACGCAATGGAGAGCAGCCAAATGTTTTTGGGCAGGGAATGAACTGATTTTTAAAAATATTAATATACTAGCAGAAAGTAGGAATGATTGGAATATGGAAAGACTAAAGGCAGGAAGACCAGTTGAGAGAAGGTTGCCATGCAATAGTCGGGCTATTTGATGATGAAGAGCTGAACTAAAGATTGTGGAGGACAGCAGAGATGTAAGAAATAACACCAAGGCTGTATTAACGATATTTGACAATGAATAGGATATAGGATACCGGAGAAGGTGAATGCAAAAGGTAGCTGCAGGATTCCAAGCCTGAGAAAAGAGCATCTTTTGGTATTATTTTCTCTCTTTAGACAAAACAATAAAATAGAAAGAAAAATATACATCAATTATATAAATCTCTAAGTTACTTGACTACACAGCAATTGCCGAGAACCAGTTTCAGCATGTAATAATTACAAGAGTTCCATCAAAAGGTTGATGGGACTTGGGGGGCTCAACAAGGGTGAGCCACATATGTAGTTTACCTGTTGGAAATGGCTAAATGGCACTTCCTCCAAACCTGAATAGGACTGTTAATTGCCAGACAGCTCAGGGCATTTTATTGCCTCCTGTTGGCCAAACACCTGAACAGCTGTAGGCTATTCCCCAAACTGATAATGCTTCTGTATTCTACCCTTTGATACCTTACCCTTTGAAGTGTATAACTCCATCTTGCCTTGGGACAAATTGTGTTATAATAAAAGCACGGGGTCCTAGACAAGGGAAGAGTCTTCAGTTCCTTTTAGTTGAAGCTCCTCTGACCCCCAATGCCTTTCAAAACTATCTTTCGTCTTTGGACTCTTTAATCATCTACACGTAGCCCCTTTCTCCAGAATGCTGAACCCTTTGTAAGGCTGGGAAAAGACCCCCGGCATTATGGTGGCCCAAACGAGGAGCACCAACAAGCAATAATTTCAAATGCACTTTGAAACTAGGGCCCTTGAAGAAAGAAAATGTGCCTCAACTTCCATCAGGTAACATCCTAAAATAAGGATACTACTATCTATTTCCGATGACTATGCCATGTGGCTCATTATCCAACTCTGGACTGCATTCTACAATGTGTCCAAAATTCTTTGGAATATCTAATTCAGCGAGTAGGCAATCTTTTAATAGGGGCAAGTAAAAATTACTCATCTGAGTTAAGTCAGATCATGTTTTCCATCAAGCTAGTGAACAGCTGCAGGCATAGCCTGCTTCCCATCAAAGTCTCCATATACAACCTCTACAATGCTGAGCATTCTCTGGTAAATTTTCAGAACCATAACCCTAAAAACATATGACAAACTACATTTTATTAAAGAAACATACCTGTACTACTCACCCTTCTTCACTTGCACATTTAAGGACAATGCAGAAACTTTCTTGTATGTGCCAAAATTCTGCTGAATATCTATCTATGAACTACACTTGCTGGCATGTTTATAGATTAAGCAGAAGTTCATGCTCTGCATAACAGTAACAGAAAGGGAAAATACTTTCCAAATAGCACCTACACATAAAAGGCCAACCATTTCCTCATGCTTCCTTTAATAGGAGTGATGAAGATGTATCTGTTTTTTAATATTCTCTGGGAAATCTTTTAGAAAGGAGTTGAGATTTACATTTCTCCACTTTTCAATATCTTGAATCTGGCTTAGGGTAGCAATTAAGCATATATTCACAGGCATCAAAGAGGAAATGATTTTCAAACATATCTTCTAAACACTTTAGTTTTTTACTAGAAACCTACTGGTTATAGGAGTTTAATTCCATGCCTCTATGTTTCCAACAAATAATTTTGATCAGTTAACTAAAATTGGAGAGAAATATTGACAAAATTGAACTCTGGCACAAGTAACATAAAAAAAAAACACCATTAAAAGGAGAACAATATTCTCCAATTATTAATATTCAGGCTTGAACAGACTCTTAAAAAATGGTGAGGAGTTTTCCCTTTCAAACCAGGTTATCAAACTATCTACACAAATAAATTTATTTACAAAAGACTGACTCAATAATACCTCCAGGTCATAAAAAATAATTACTTTGTTTGGATAACAAATGAATTCTTGAAAGGGTTCTACAGCCATTAAAATTATAAAAAGAGAGAATGCTTAATTTTCTAGTAGGACCTGAAACCTCCAGATATTATATTTGTAAAACAAATTACTACTACGGTATAATGTATAAGGACATTATTGTTTAGTTTAATGATATTAAATTTGTTATGAAAAAAGTTAGTGAGTAAATTGGCACAAAATTCTTCTCTAGGTTTCTAGGTTTCGTGCTTCTACTCCCCATCCAACCAATTTTACAAAAGACTTAAAATGTAAATCCAGTAAGATATACGTCTTGAATGATGTTTAAGTTTAGACAATCAACTGTAAGTAACTACCAGACAACTAGCAGCTTACAGTTCTGCAACAGTTAGAGGCAGGTGGACAAGTAAAATTCATGGGTCTCAAATTGAAACCCCATCTAAATATATTTCCTGTTTACTCTGCATCAGCCTTTTTCACAGGTGCAGGGTGTTTACTTTTGGCAGTTGGGGAAAGAAGTGATTTATAAGCCATAAGAACATCTTTTCACTCTCCATAAACAGGTTACAGAATTAAAATTGCAGCACATCAACTCTGCACATGAAACCTGCTCTGTTATTAGAGAGTAATGCAATCCAAATATGTGAAAAGTCAAACAGTTTTCCACAAAACTAATTTAGGTGGATGGATCAGTTAACAACTTAAAACTGACCCTGACCGATACATTTCTACTCAAAGACAGTAAGTGCTGAATGTTGCATTCCAAAAAGAACAAGAAAAATATTGAATTTTAGTCTATGACCATAATGCTGAAAAAAAATAGTACTTTATTTACAAAAATTAATATATATATTACACGAAGATATATACATTATATATACATAAAAGTTACTGCGTGTTCTTTTATTTTTTTAAATATTTTAATTGATTTTTAGAGAGAGGGGAAGGGAGAGGGAGAAAAAGAAACACCTATGTGAAAACAGAACATCAATCGGCCCCTCCATCATGCCCCTCACCAGGATGGAGCCTGCAACCCAGGCATGTGCCCTGACTGGTTATCAAGCCAGCAACTCCCCCTCCACCCTTCCCCAACCCCCAATGCACAGGACAAAGCCCAACCATCTGAACCACACTGGCCAGGGCTGCATGTTCTATTTTAAATAAATGAAAAAGACTGTTGTAAAATGTAAATGGCATAAAAGACAATATGAAATTTGCATTTAATCCTATTCATGTTTATCTACTTGCTCAAAGAATATGCTTTCACCTATAGCGTTTTATCCTCATGCAGACATATACAAAGGCATTGAAGAAGGTGGCTTCTTTATACCTTTACACTATTGAAACTATTGGTGTTCACTGTTATGAGATTTATCATCTCTAAAACAAGGACAATGAACACAGAAAAATATAACATTTCATAAGCTAATGGATTTACTCTTATTGGCAAAACAATATAAACTTTATCCTTATATAGTACAAGTGAAAGTAAAAAACACACAAAATGACAGTTGAGGTAAAATAATGAAAATGGAAATTTCTCTTCTGAGTAACCAGCTTCTCTTTTCTGCCTCAGTTCTTTTAGTAAGTAAAGGAAGAACATATATGCACAGAGAGGAAAACGTGGAGATCAGAAGGAACATTCTACAGTTTACCATCCTGATGATCAGAAAACTACTCTAGTAGTTTCAAAGTCCTTTGGAATGGCTGAGAAAACAAGACCATGAGTAACATCAATTCCGATATAGAGCAATTCGGATAGTAGCATAGCTATGTCTGTGGAGACCCTATTCCAGCTCTAGTACTTCTGGATATTCTCTTAATACTCTACTCTCTCTCTTCATAGGGTAAAGTACTTCCTTTCTTCTGCCCCAAATACCATAGTGAATACTGAATAATTTTGAGAACATTATTTCTTACCCACCAGGCTCCGAAGAGGCTGTGGAAAGGCCATCTAGACAGGGAGGAAATAAAGCCTCCTATCAACAACGGGCACAAAATGAATGAGCTATCTCAGAAATAGATCATCTGACTCCAGTCAAGCTTTCAGATGACTAAAGTCCCAACTGATATATTGATGGCAACCTCATGAGATCCTGAACTAGAATAACCCAGTTAATCCATTTATGAATTCCAGACACAGAGAAATTATATGAAATAATAAATGTTTATTGCTATTTTAAACCACTAAGTGTTGTAGTAATTTGTTAAGAAGCAATAACTAATTCAAATTATTTCTTCTTATAGAAACAAAGAAATACACGGAAGTATGCCACTGGATCAAGTATCTTAATTAACAACATAATATTATGGCTATATTATAGTAAAAAAAATAACTTAACAGGCTTTTTTTTAAAAAAGAAGGTATAGCCAAGTTTGGGTGACTCAGTGATTGAATCAACCCATGAGCCAGGTGGTCATGGTTTGATTCCCAGTCAGGGCACATGCCCAGGTTTCGGGCTTGATTCACAGTAGAGGGCATGCAGGAGACAGCCAATAGATGATTCTCACATCACTGATGTTTCTATTTCTCTCTCCCTCTCTCTTCCTCTCTCTGAAATCAATAAAAACATTTTTTTAAAAAAGAAGGTATAATTTACATAGGTGAAATGTACATATCTTAAGTGTATATCACAGTGAGTTTTGACAAGTTTAAAAAAAAAACACATACCATGTAATACCCTGATCAAAAAGTAAAAAATTTCCATTACATCATTCCGGTCCCTCAAGGCTATTTTAAATAAGTTCTTCTATTACCCCTTCCCCCAACCACTGTTTTTGTATCTACCACCATGGATGAGTTTTGATTTTTTCTAGAACATCACATATATAGAAGAATATAATCTATTGTTTGGCTTCTTTTGCTCAGCATAATAATTTTAAGGTTCATCATGTTGTTGCATATATCAGTACTATTGATTTATATACCCTTATTTGCTTATCCCATCCTCCCACTAATGGACATTTGAAGTTCTTCCCAGTTTGGGGCTACTATGAATGATGTTTCTGGGACTATTCTTGTGCAGATATTTTGGTAGTCATGTATTTTCCCTTTCTTTTGGTTAAGTACCAAGGCAAGGCAGAGAATAGACTGAGGCAAATGAGGTACCTAGGGCCCAGAATTTGAGCAGATCCTCTACCTAGGAGTAGGATTGCTGAATCATAAAATAGATGTTTCTATAACAATTTAGCATTTTAAATTACACTATAATTTTACACTTAGATTTGGTCACAGATTCTTCTGTCAAGAAATCTGCCATTTAAAGGACAATAATAGGTTACTATGTATCCTATATAATAAAAGCCTAATATGCCAAGTGTCTGGTTGTCTGGTCAGCGGTTCAATCAATCAAAGCGTAATATGCTAATGATATGCTAAGGCCGCTCAACCGCTTGCTATGACGTGCACTGACCACCAGGGGGCAGATGCTCCAACTGGTAGGTTAGCTTGCTGCTGGGGTCTGGCAGATTGGGACTGAGCGAGATGGGCAGACACGCCCTGGAGACCTCCTGCAGTCCCTCCCTGGCTGGCCAACCTCCCGCGTTCCTCCCCAGCCCCAATTGTGCACCGGTGGGGTCTCTCGGCCTGGCCTGAGCCCTTGCAATCCGGGATCCCTCGGGGGATGTCAGAGAGCCAGTTTCAGGCCAGGCTGAGGGACCCCACTGGTGCGCAAATTTGTGCACTGGGCCTCTAGTACTGGTATAAGAAAACATAAAAATATGTACTTGTAAGGGCAATTGGTCAATATTATATTACCAAATGTAATGCATATTAAATAAAATATAAAGTTGAGAATAACGTCCTTTAGAATGATCCCTATATCAAGTGAAACTCCTTGTTTTACAGATAAGGAAAACGATTAAGGGAATTGTCCAAGGCTGACTAGCTAGTTAGAGATTTCTTCATCATATATAACAGATTACAAATTTTTATTCTAATTTAACCCAGCCTGAATTAAAATAAAGTGGGTTTTTTTTCAATAAAGATGTGGCTACAATTGGTTTTCAATTTTAATGTCAAATATCTTTCACAGCATCTGTAGCCTATAAAGTATAAATTTAAACTGGTGATCAAAGAGTAATATATTCTTTTTTTTAAAAAAAATATTTTATTGATATTTTACAGAGAGGAAGGGAGAGGGATAGAGAGCTAGAAACATCGATGAGAGAGAAACATCGATCAGCTGCCTCCTGCACACCTCCCACTGGGGATGTGCCCGCAACCAAGGTACATGCCCTTGACCGGAATCGAACCCGGGACCCTTCAGTCCGCAGGCCGATGCTCTATCCACAGAGCCAAACCGGTTTCGGCAAAGAGTAATATATTCTTAAAAAATAAAATAAAAAATTTGTGACATGCAAGGATTATAATTATAAAACACATTTACTAAGTAAGAGTAAGTTATTTCTAAATATATAGAAAAATGACTTTTAATTCCTATGGTCAGATTAGACTTTTCTACAGAAACAAGTAAGGTAATAATATACTTGATATATGCATGTTTCATGCCAGAGACTGCTTAAAACCAAATCATTTAAAGGAGCACCGAAAGTACTTTTATTCAATTCATTTGTTTTACTTCTATTAAATTACTACCATTTAGTAAGATACATATTTTTCTCCCTTGAAAAAGATTTATTTTCATCTAGAATAGAGCAATTAAAAAGTATTCACCAAAAATAATGTTTTTAAACTAGAATAAGTATAATCCTATAAAGACTCCTGTAAAGCACTTTTCATTGGTTTGGTGTAGCTTTCTTTATGCATTAAAGAAATATTTTTGATAATTTTAAGATATTTTCAGAAAAATCTGTGAAGAAGCTCATTTAATAGAATATTTATAATAAAACTTAGACCATATGCTCTTCTTGCCAAGAATGCCTGAAATAGAAAATAAATATGAGTCTTGAAATAATTGAATTTAAACTGTTGCATTAAATTTCACCCAAGCCATGATATTATTTTTCTATACTCTTCAACAGGGTCTTTAAATAATACAGTTCATTGTGTCCCTAGGAATACTAGTATCCTGTATAAGTTACCAAGTACCCCTTTCAGGAAAATTAATCTCAGCTACAGAACTGCTTAGTACTAAAAAGATTTCAAATGTCACATATATTCTCCATAGGAATTTTTCTGTCAAGTGCTTCAGAGAATGCCTACTTCACAAAAGTTGAACACTGGATAATGTAAACAATAAATTTCTATGAGGTCTATGAAATAAATTTGCCAAAATGAAAATCTGCACCTGGGTTTTATCATTAAACAAGTAATGAAGAAACTAAAACACTGCCGTTGCTAGTTAAAATGGCTTTTGTTTGCCAACTTCTGCTTTTCATTTAATTTTCCTGATATTACATAGTACCTCACAGGTTTCCTTTCTCGGAGTAAGTCTTCTAGGCTCTGTTCACAGTGTTCAGCCACTACCACCAGTCTCTCTGAATAAAACAAAACAAATCCATTTCATGTTATGAATACAACATTTTAATAACAAAATAATACATCTCACTAAAGATATTAACATAGGGTACAAATGATACTTTAAAAGAGATTTTCAAACTCTATATTAACTACATAATTACCAAATATATAGAATAACAGGATCAATGTGTAATAAAACAATACATTAAGTAATATTTTTTCATCTTATGTTTTTCTCCCATGGAAAACGCATCAGAAAAAATAGACAGAAAGGCTTACCTTTGGAAAAAAGTGATCCTTCCCCTGACAGACTAGGAGAAAAAGGTTGGATGAAGATATAAAAAAATTTGAAGGGAAGGGAAAATTGGGAGCTAGGGACAGATTATTTTCATAGCCTGGGTCCAACAAAAGGTCTGTAAAATGGAGTTCAGGAACTTGAGAAAGGTAGAAATATTCTGAATCATGACTATGGAGAAAGAACAGAAAATTGACGTGGGATTGTTTGTAATATCCTGGGGCCTTCTAAGACTACATAATAAAAATTTTGTTAGGCACAATCAATATTATGATGTGATTTTTTTTCTAACAGATCTATGAATGAGATAGCACAGTTCTGAGGGTTATACTTTTTCCTTCATCAGTAACACATTGTCTGACATAGTAGCAAATGTATATATATTTGTAAACGAATTAATATAAGAACAAGAGAAAAGTACAACTGGGCTTACAAGTGGATGGAGTTTTAATGAGGTTATTTCAGAAGAGATTAAGGGTTTAAAAGAAATTGCAATACTGTGAACATCCACACAAAGTGGATTCAAGGTTAGATAAGAAAGAAGGTTATCACAAAATATAGATGGCAAAGAAAAAAAAGTGAAGGTGCACCCTGGCTGGTTTGGCTTAGTGGATAAAGCGTCGGCCTGTGGACCTAAGGATCCCGGGTTTGATTCCGGTCAAGGGCAAGTACCTTGGATGCAGGCTCCTCCCTGGCCTGGGCCCAGGTCAAGGCACTTGTAGGAGGAAACCAATAGATGTGTTTCTCTCACATCAATGTGATGTTTCTCTCTGTCTTTCCCTCTCTCTCTTCCACTCTCTCTAAAAATCAATGAAAAAGTATCCTCAGGTGAGGATTTAAAAAAAAAAAAATGAAGGTACAATGAGACTACTAGGAATAGTAAAAATTGCCCAGAGGTGTGGTGAAAATAAAAGGTAGAAAAATGAGATAGAAGATAGGAAAGGAGAATTTCAGAGTAGGAAATCCAGTAAAAGGAATTAACTCGGTAACAATTAGTTCAAGGTCTGGTCTTACATGGGAGAATAGAAATGGGAAATAATCTACATACAGGCAGTCAAGTAAAGTGTGAGGGCAGGATATGGAATGGTCACATTTTGGAAGTTAAAACTCTCAGAGGTGGTAGCAAAATACAGAATGGATTGAAACACTAAAATTAAAAATGCTCTAAATAAAAGCTATCACTTTCAGATGAAAGACTCCATGTGACTAAACAGGAACTTAAAGAGAATTAAATTTGAAAGACCACTAAAGAAGAAAAGAAAAAAGAAAATCTTCAATTCAATTAATAAAAGAGCATACAAAGTTGAACTCCAAGTAATTTAGTACAACTAAGAAGTTCTAGAAGGAAAAAGGAAATAATACTATCAGAAAACCAAAATCGAAAGCTGCATTCCTTTGCTTTCCCATCTAACCACACTTCGTAAGTTTTGCTTACAGCTGTCCGGCTATCTCTCTGAAGTTTACTCTGTAGACTGGCATCTCTCTTACCACAATTTTAAAAGTTTTTAGTTCCCCCACCTAATTCTGGGTCTTTATGTTGTGTTTTCTCCTCATTATTACCAAGGCTGAAGAACTCTCAATTTTTACTCAAGCCCAGAATGCTCTTCTAAACTCCAGGCTTATACAGACAATTTCTCAATTTAATGTAAAAGTCATCTCAAACTCAACAGAACTGAAAATGAGCATACAGTTTGCTCCATAAGCCTGTTCACTTTAGTACTATTTCAGTAAACAGTACCACTACCCTGGCAGCTTCTACAGTTAGAAACTTCGGAGCAATCTCCCTTTCTCAAATCCAAACAATATGTTCTGGTATTTCTATCTCCCAACTGTTTGCAGAATCTGTACAGTTTGTTCCATCTGCTGGGTCCAAGCCAGCATCATCTCTTATTAGATAAACACAACTGTCTCTTAATTGAGCTTCTCACACTCTCAGTCCCTTCCAATATATTTTCATATTGAAGTATAAATGATGAAATAATTAATAAATCTAAACGTATAACTTCCTCCCTAGCTTTATTTTTTGTTATTATATCTCTTGCTCACCAACTTCCATGTACATTGGTCTTCCTCTCTTCTTCCTGTCTTAAGGTACTAGCACATGGATTCCCATTGCTTAAAATTATCTTCCCCATCCCCTTCTCCCAGTCAAATTCTATCATTAAACATAGTGGTTAAGAGCACAGATTATTCTGTCTGGGTTCAATTTTAGGATTAATACTCATTAGTTCTGTGACCTTGGGGAAGTTTGCTAACCTCTCTATGCTGCAGTTTCCTTTTCTGAAAAATAAGGAAGCAACAGCACCAACCTCACAGAGTTATGCTGAGGTTAAAATGAGTTAATATATAATAAGATCCTAGAATAGTGCCTGGTATATAGCAATCACTATCTAAGTGTTAACTAGTATTATTATCCATTCCTCAATTAAATATGACTTCCTCAAGAAATACTTTTTTATTCCCCCAAAATAAATTGGCTCCTTCTGTAATATAATCTACTAGAGGCCTGGTGCATGAAAATTCATGCACTACAGGGGGGGCGGTCCCTCAGCTGGCCTGCCCCCTCTCACAGTCCAGGAGCCCTCAGGGGCGGGAGGCAACCCGGCGATCAGGGGAAGGCAACACCCCCATCACACCTCTGCTGCTACCACTGCTGGCAGAGCAAGCCTCGGCCGGCTCTGGTTACCTGAGCCTTGGGCGGCCCTGGGCGGCTGGGTAGCCACCATCCAAGACTTGCCTGCGCCTTGGGCATCGGCTGGGCAGCCGCCACCTGAGGCTTCCTGTGCCTCGGGCATCGGCTAGGCAGCCACCATCCAAGGCTTTGCCTTGGGCTGGCCCCACACAGCTGGGCAGCCGACATCCAAGGCTTGCCTGTGCTTCGGGCCGGCCCATGGCGGCTGGGCAGCTGCCATCTGAGGCTTCCTGTGCCTCGGGCATTGGCTGGGCAGCCACCATACAAGGCTTTGCCTGCGCTTTGGGTTGGCTCCATGCAGCTGGGCAGCCAACATCTGAGGCTTGCTTGCACCTCGGGCCGGCCCTGGGCAGCTGAGGGCGGATCTGGCCACACCACACACCTGTGACCCCCTTCGGTGGGGCTGAAGGACTAGGGGACTCCGGCGGGGCTAAGGGGACTGGGCGCTGTCATCTTGTGGCTATGGGCTTTGCCATATTTGTGATGGCATGAAAGTCAATTTGCATATTCCCTCTTTATTAGATAAGATTCTACATTATACTATTCTTTTGTAGCACTTAACTATAAAAAAAAAAACTACATTTATTTTTATTTAATGTACTAGAGGCCTGGTGCACAAAATTCGTGCACGGGGCGGGGTTGTCCCTCAGCTCAGCCTGCACCCTCTCCAATCTGGGACCCCTCGAGGGATGTCCGACTGCCCGTTTAGGCCAAGACACGGGATAGGGCCTAAAAGGGCAGTCGAACATCCCTCTCACAATCCAGGACTGCTGGCTCCCAACTGCTCGCCTGCCTGCCTTCAAGATCAGACGCACATTGGTCTTGACATTTTCTGTCGATAACGCCGGCTTTTTTTGGCTGCAGAGCTACCTTGTATCAATAGCAGATGTTTAGACATAGTCCCACCTCCCTGCTGTCAGGTGAATGAGAGTCCTGGCTGTCAGGTGGCAGAGAGCTGTCTGACCAACCGCTGATTCTCTAGGGGTGGGATTTCCTCCTTCCTGCTGTCAGAGAGCTGTCTGAACAATGGCTGATTCTGGCTGATTCTGTGGGGGTGGGACTTCCTCCTCCCTGCTGTCAGAGTCTGGGCCAGCACAAACTGGGACACAGCATCAAGTCCCCCTGCGCCAAAAGACCCAGAGTCAACTCCCCACCCACTTGCATGTGCCCCCTGGACACATCATCCACCCTCATGGAGGGGCTGACAGGCCCAGACACTTCCAGAGGCTGGGGAGCAGTGAGGCTGGATCCACCACTGGAGTGGGCGAATCCCGCCTCTCCCCTTGGTCCCTGTGACCCCTGGCCAGGCCAACAGGCCCAAACAATCCAGCCTCCCTGCTCAGCCCCAGACACTCCAGAGGCAGCAGAGAAGGGAGGTGAGATCCTCTACTGGAGTGGGTGGATCCCGCGTGACCCCGGCCGGCCAACAGGCCCAAACACTCGAGCCGCGCTGCCCAGCCCCAGACACTCCAGAGGCGGCAGAGCAGCAAGGTGTAATCCGCCACTGGAGTGGGTGGATCCTGCGCGATCCCTGGCCTGGCCAACAGGCCCAAACACTCCAGCCTCGCTGCTCAGCCCCAGACACTCCAGAGGCGGCAGAGCAGCGAGGTGAGATCCGCTACCAGAGTGGGCAGATCCCACCTCTCTGCTTGGTCTCCAGGACCCCTGGCTGGGCGGACAGGCCCAAATACTCCAGCGGCAGGGCTGAGGGGACTGGGCGCCGCCATCTTGTGGCTATGGGGGGCCGCCATTTTGTCACGGAGTGATGGTTAATTTGCATATTACTCTTTTATTAGATAGGAGGATTTGTTATCCACTAGATAACGATGGCAGGAACAATGTTGGTCTTGTTCAAATACATCACGTGTCTAGAACAGTACCTCAAAAATATAAGCATCTAACATAAAAATACTCTTAAATGAGTTAACTTGTTAAATAAGTTAATTGATCAAAGGCATGATATGACCATTAGAAATGAATAAGAGTCTCTTATGATGACAATCATTACCTAAACAGAAATCTGTCCTGTGAGGAAAAGTATATGCTTATGTTGTAAACTAGGCATAGTAATACCTCAATAGCACTGATTTTAACATAAAACAAAAACATCGTAATTTATTAAAGTGTACACACTCCATTAACTAATAATTTTAATTTGGATATTTATACATATTCATATCTATAAGAGATTTCCAAAGTGTCTGCCATTAGCCTAAAATTTTTCATGCTTACAATGATTTAGAATACAAATTCATCAAGCTTCTTCTGGAAACTTCTTCAAACTATCATGAATCAGAGTTTGCCAAAACTTTAGGATCCTATTGAGTTTTGAAGCATTACTTTAATGCAGCAGATCCATGATCCTTGGTAGAATATCAAAATTTCTCCCAGAGGTAATGAAGTGTATACCAAAACACTGTTTCCAATACAAGCCAGGTTTTTTCAAGAAATCATTAGAGTTTTCATCCTGAAACTCTGGATCGCTGTTTGCAAATAACTTCTATTTGTTATAAAAACAATATAGTTTCACAGAATAAATATGACAAAAATATTTAGGAATCATGTGCCAAATATAAGTCAGCAATATAGTGGCAGTATTTATAAAAAACAAATGTAACACTAAGATGAACTTTAAAGAGAACATATAAGAACTGTGAAATAATCTTTTTCTAACAAATATCTAATGAATGCCAAGTATCACAATGTTGTACATACAGCCTGAATTTTATGTTTGAAATCAATGATAAGAAATTGAAGAGAGCACAACATTAAGCAAAAAAAAATAATAGAAGAGTTGAATAAGTAGAGGATTAAAAGAAAAATTAAATAATTTTTTAACAAAAAGGAAATTTGTAAATGTGTTCAGGTAATCTGAAAGGTTATTAGAATATAGTTACTGCATCATTCTTTTTTTATTCACAGTAAAAATTGAGACTAACTCATTACATTTTTTCTGAGTCAACATAGCTAGGCTGCAGCCTCCAGTTATTCAAATTTAGGTGTTACCATGAAGGTATTTTATATGTGATCAAAATCTATAATAAGTTTACTTTAAGTAAGAAAGATTATCCTTCAGTGGTCAGCAAACTCATTAGTCAACAGAGCCAAATTTCAACAGTACAACGATTGAAATTTCTTTTGAGAGCCAAATTTTTTAAACTTAAACTTCTAACGCCACTTCTTCAAAACAGACTCGCCCAGGCCGTGGTATTTTGTAGAAGAGCCACACTCAAGGGACCAGAGAGCCGCATGTGGCTTGTGAGCCGCAGTTTGCCGACCACGGTCCTAGATAATCTGGGTGAGCCTGATTCAATCAGTAGTAAAGGCCCCAAGAACAGAAAAGAAGCTACTTTAAGGAAGAAATTTCACCCACGGACTATAGCTCAGCTCTCACCCAAGTGTTCAGACTTACCCACCCCGCCTCTAAAATCACATATGCCAATTCCTACCAATTAATATCTTCATATATATACTAGTGGTTCTGTTTCTCTGAAGGAACTCTGAACTGATATAGACACTTCAGTTGAAATTATATGCAGCTAGAAATACAGAATAAATTATGTTTTGGTCCTCAATGATTCTATTATTCTCTACCTGAATTTCAAATCTATTAGTTAAAATGATTTCACTAGCAATGACCAAAATATTTCTGGATAACAAATTCCAAATAAACTGGGATGCATTACAATTTACAATCTTCACTCTGCTTCAAAACACTGATTAGATTTCAACCTCAAAAGAAAAACATTAAATTTGTTAGTGTAAGTATTCCATGCTATTTTTGCCTTTTATATTTTAAAGATATTTTCCTCAACTTTACTTTTATAAACAAAGATCTCAAAGTTTAATAAAATGTCCACTATTCTTGAGATGAAATACTTAATCCTGCTGAGTTAGCAAGAAATTAACATCATCTTGAATCTGTTTTGAATGATCTATTGTATAGAAAACAGTGAAAGCCTGATTTCTGAGCTAATCCAACATGTGAAAACATAATGTTACCAAAACAGACCATATGTCACATGTGACTCCAAATACAAAGGGGAAGGTGGGGAGTGAGGGAATAATGACAAGATGTAAGATATTTGCATAGCAAGAATAGAATAAAGGGGAAAAAGAAACCAAAAACAAAATTCTTTGATAAGGCAATCAAGTGGAGTCCAAACCAAAATCATGTGTTGTTAAATTACTGAAAAATTTATTTGTTCGGTAAGAAAATTGTTGAGCCCTGGATGGTTTGTGAAGTGATTAGAGCATTGGCCTGCGGACTGAAGAGTTCTGCCCTGGGTTTGATTCCTGTTAAGGGCATGTACGTATCTCAGTTGCAGGCTCGATTCCTGCCCTGGTTGGTGGGGGCTCATGGGGGAGGCAACCAATCAATGTATCTCTCTCACATCTATGTTTCTCTCTTTCACTTCCCCTACCTTCCATTCTCTTTAGAAAAATCAATGGGGGGAAAATGCGTGGGTGAAGATTAACAAAAAAAGACTGTTGGGTAGAAACTTTCAAATTTTTCGAATTAAATGCAACTGAAATGTCTGGGATGCTTTGGAACAAACAGACCCTTACATAAATACATATTCAATTCAGTTATTTAGTCCTTATACATACAATTTTTCAAGACAATGAGTAGTGCCAATATAAACAAGATAATCAAATTCCCTGATCTTTTGATAATCACTGATATTTTCATTCTAAGCAGCAAAACTTAAACTATATAAATTTTATATATATCCATGACTTATGTTACCCTTGAAGAGAGGGCTGCTGAGATCTAGGAGCAGAGCAAGCAGGGGGAGCAGAGTAACTAGCAAGATGGTGGATAGGCCTAAAGGGACTACCCAGATTGTTGAGCTGGCTTCAGCCCTAACAGAGATTACTGTCTAAGGGGATCCATTCCTACCTGATATTGATAACTAAAAAGAAGGTTCCTGTGCAAAGTCATCAATAGTGATCCCCAGAGAAATACTATCTAATAAAAGAGTTATATGCAAATTAACCATCACTCCAACACACAAGATGGCCGCCCCCATGTGGACATAAGATGGCCGGCAGGGGAGGGCAGTTGTGGGCGATCAGGACAACAGGGAGGGCAATTGGGAGGGACCAGGCCTGCAAGGGAGGGCAGTTGGGGGGGACCAGGCCTACAGGGAAGGGCAGTTAGGGGTGACTAGGCCAGCAGGGGAGGGCAGTTGAGGGGGACCAGGCCTGCAGGGGAGGACTTTTAGGGGTGACAGGCCTGCAGGGGAGGACAGTTAGGGATGACTGGGTAAGACCCCAGTTACATGAACTGAAGTTCCAAACAGACTTCCAGACATAGTGGAAAGGAATAAAGGGCACCTGAAGATACAAGAATAAAAAAGTTCTAAGGACTGAGCAAGTCGCAAAAGTTTGAGAAGACAGGTGAAGACAGGCATATTTAAATTTGCAGATGTAAAAAAACAAGATTAATTATGGTCACTAGTTACAGATGATAATGAGTACATACTACTAGTATATTGTCAAACTTTCCTAGAGTGGTTTTAGAACTTGGCCAACCTGACAATTGAAAACTCTTTAAAGAATTTGTAATTTGTAATTGGATGTGTGTGTATGGGGATGGGGTGGGGGAGGGGCAGGTGTTTGAGGCATTCAGGAATTGATAATATCAATTTTTTTAATCATATAAAAAGCCTCAAATAATATCTATCATTTTGTTGTTTACCTGAGGCTATTTTTCCCATTGATTTTTAAAGAGAGTGGAAGGGAGAGGGAGAGACAGAGCTTGGAAAACATTGATGTGAGACACATCCATTGGTTGCCTCCCACAAGCACCCCAACCAGGGTTGGGGAACAAGACTGCAACCGAATTATGTGTCCTTGACCGGAATTGAACCCAAGACCTTTCAGTCCACGGGCCAATGCAACAACCACGATGGCCTTGGCCGGGTAACTTAGTTGGTTAGAACACCATCCTGATAAGCCAACGTTATGGGTTCGATTCCTGGTCATGGCACATACAAGAATCAACCAATGAATGCATAAATAAGTGGAAAGACAAATTGATGTTTTTCTCTGTGTGTGTCTCTATCTCTCCCCTTCTATCCCTCTCTAAAATAAATTATTAAAAAGAAAATATTGCCACCATAAGCATCTTTATGTGTTCTATAGATTGAGCATTTGTGTCCCCCTAAAAACCATAGGTTGACATCTAACCCTAATGGATGGTGTTTGGGGTGGAGCCTTTGGGAGGTGAGTAGGTCATGAGTGCAGAGCCTTCATGAATTGGATTAGTGCTTTTGTAAAAGAGGTCTGAGAGAACTCCCTTGTCTCTCCTACCATGTGATGTTATAGTGACAAAGATGGCGATCAGTGAAGAAATGGGCCTCACTAGACATGGGATCTGCTGGTGCCTTGATCTTGGACTTTCCAGACTCCAGAACTAAATAAATGTTTGTTCTTTATAAGCTACTCAGTTTATGGTGTTTTGTTACAGAAGCCTGAGTGGATTAAGACATGGGCTATGGAAGAACCCCATTATACTATTAAAAAGAAAGTAAATATCTTCTTGGTAAAACATTAACTGTTTAACCAATAGGATTAAACTTTTCTATGTCAGTTCTCTACAAGGAATCCTATATGAAAAAGCTATTGCAATTCTGGAAAAAAAAAAATTAGCAACTCATTTTCATTCAAAGAGAGTCCAAATTACCTTCAGTCATAAAATACATTCCAATAAAGTATAAAGTTTCTAACATTAGAACATTCATTTTCTTCTTACAGAGATGAATAAATATGTTTAAGGATAGGTGAATTCCCTGAAAAAGGAAATTAAAAATCCTGGTTCTCAGATCTGTGATATATATAAATCATTCAAATGTAGTCAGGAATCCTCAAATGACTAGAGCTTTGACTGACAGGAGTTTGGGCTGGAGTGAAGGCAAAGGCACGCATGGAAACATGTACTGTATATTTATAACCTAACCAAGGTAACAGAGCAAAGAACACAGAATGGAGAAAAAATAACAACTCACCATGTTTTCCCCTAGAAATATCCACATATTGGCACAGTCTTGGATGGGTGATGGTCTTAAGGATTTGAAAGCGCCCTAAAATTTTGATGGAATTTGGTGTGAGAGGAAGCCCGTTGCTTCCACAAACATCATGTGGTAGAGCAGAGGCAAAGAAGGTAAAGGCACCCATTTCAACATCCTTCAAGGGAAACATCTCCGAGTCCTAGATCTTCCAAGATAATCTGGAAAAGGAAAGAATTTTTTGATAGATCAAACCAGTGTTTTCTCACCTTAAACATGATTAACAATATATATATATATATATATATATATATATATATATATATATATATATATAAAAGCATAATATGCAAATTGACCGGACGGCAGAACGACTGGTTGGCTATGACGCACACTGTCAGGGGGCAGACGCTCAACACAGGAGCTGCCCCCAGCCTGCAGGCCCCGATCACCCTCGGGGCCTGTCAGCCAACCTCTAGGTTCCTCCCCCTGGCCGGCAGGATCGCCCAATGGTGAACTGGGAACTGGGTGGAGGCTGAAGCGGGCAGCAGAGCCGGCTGGTGGCAGCCAGGGAAAATTGGCCCTGATCACAGGCCAGGTCTAGGGACTCTACCCGTGCACGAATTTCTTGGGCCAGGCCTCAAGTAAATATATAACTTGGAAGAAATGTTAATCTGAATACTTCAAAGTAAAAAAATGTCAAGTTTAAAAATTCCAAGATAATATCAAAGAAGAAAAAATACCAATCAGAAATTTACATTGCAGTTCTAAATCTAAGTCAAACACTTTCAATAGCATTCAAAGGAAAAGATAGAACATTTCCTCTTCAATGATGCTTGACAGTATTGAGTTTGCAGGTAGTTCATTACTGCATATTAATTTCAATAAGGCTCTTCTCTTTACCTAAAGCTTGAATAACCCTAGACTACCAAGAATTTTTTTTTTTTTTTGTAGATGAGGCAAGTCACGAAATAGGAAATAGAGATACTAACCAGACACTTTAAATAATCAAGGACTCTTAATAGTAGTAAAAATTCAACTAGATAACAGAAGGCACTATGTTACTTAAATGACTAATCAATTTTCATTTTTGTGCTAGGTGTTTTACTTGTGATTTGTTTTAGTCCCTTTAAGAATCTTGACAAATGTTATTGTCTCGAGGTTTGAGATAAATGTTCCATGTGTAGATCCTGAGGGGTCTTATTAGCATGGACTCCAAAACATATGGTGCCTCAGAGTTGTGCAATAGAGCAGCCTGGAGATTAAAAAACTTGCTCCAAAATCAATCTGACTTACATTAAGGCAACCATAACAAAAAAGGTCCTGAATAAAATTTCCCTCCTGCCCAGGTGTATCATTAAAAAGAGTTTCTACTGGTCAAGCACTGCAATCTTCCCTTCTCAGCTTTCACAATAAAAATCTGGAATTCTAAATTAAGGTAATAGGCCACTTCTCGTAAATATGTCTACCCAGAAACTTCATCAAAAGAATGAAAATGTTTTCAAATATATAAACTCATAACAAAAAGAGAAAAGAAAAGAGACACAAGCTGATGAAAGATTTCAAGAAACTACTTTGAAGCATTTTGCATATGGAAGAGTACTATCACAAGAAACAGAAAGATGAAGTTACAACCTATAACATAGTCAAAAAGTTTGCCCAGACCCTTAAGATTCAGACTCCAGATTCAGACAAAATCGACCTCCTCTTAATTTTGGAACTTGTAGGACCCCAGTTAAGATCTGGCTATCTACTCAACCATCCAAAAACAGAGTATGTTAATGAATAAGCCTGTCCATATGTGTAAAGCTCCTAGACAGCTTTCCTTAATTTTTAAATAATGAACTGCTCAGGAATCACTAGATAGCTAAGCAAAAACTATAGAACAAAAGGCAAAGAATAAAATAAACCAAGAAAAAAAATCTGCTCTAGAGGCAACCAAAATAACTTCTGTAAATAAAAAAAATCCAACCCTAGCCAATTTGGCTCAGTGGATAGAGCGTCCGCCTGAGGACTGAAGGGTCCCAGGTTCAATTCCGGTCAAGGGCACGTGCCTGGGTTGTGGGCTCAATCCCCAGTGGGGTGCGTGCAGGAGGCAGCTGATCAATGATTCTCTCTCTCATCATTGATGTATCTATCTCTCCCTCTCTCTTCCTCTCTGAAATCAATAAAAATATATATTTTTTAAAAATCCAAAACTCAACTCTAATATATTTAAGAAGATTTGAGAAGATATTACACCCATTACATAAAACAGGAGGTATGGAAAAACATATTTCACAAAAGAATAAAAAATAATTGCCAATATATATGAGAAGATAAATAACTCTTTAATATTCAGGAAATTGTTCATTACAACCACATGAAATTTGTATCTGCCAGATAGTAACAATTAAGAAATCTGATAATCTATATATATAAAAGGCTAATATGCTAAGTGTCCAACCCTCCGACCGATTGCTATGACACACACTGACCATCGGGGGGCAGCCGCTCAACACAGGAGCTGCTGTGATGTGCACTGGCCATTTACAAAGAAACGGCACCACGGACCTGGTGCCCACAAATCAATACTAGGCTTCCCCCAAGTGGGACACAGGCCCCACCACCACCCTGGAGTGACACCCCACCAAACTGCAGCCAATGCTGCCAAGACCCCATGGCACAAAATGAGGCCCACAGCCCAGCCCCGCCCAGAAACGGTCGCTGTGGGTGCCGGGTAATGACGTCATGTAGTAACGCCCAGCTTCCTCTCCCTAGGAACTAGCCTCTTTGGAGTTTCTTCAGCTCAGGAACCCAACTTACTTTATAGCCATGTGTAAACATATTGCAGTTCAACCAAATGTTTGTGAAGTGTTTTCCCATGCCTCATCTCATTTGATCCTCACAGAAGTCCTGGAGTACGTAGATAGGAGATTCAGTGGAATCCTATTTTCTTTTCATTAGCCAGAAAACAAAGATTTAGAAAGCTTAGAAACTTGACCCGAATGAAAAGAAAGAAATGGTGGACCTTGAAAATGACTTCAAGTTTTCTCACTGCACAGAATATAGTCAAACACTGCTGCAGTTAAATATTTTACCCTTTATTCTCCCTGTGTGATCTTCAATAATCTGCTTTGTCGTTGATATTTACTGCTGTGTTGCTGACAATTACCTGAAAGAGAAGTTGGGGTGCTTCACTGGGCTGAAAAAACTTTAGCTACATCACAAAGCAGGTCTAATTAAGCAAGATTATTCTATATACCAGTATATATAAAAGGCTAAATTGACTCGCACATGTGTGATACACATAAAGCTCTTGCTGGTGCCAATCGCATGCATGTGTTTCAATCTGTCATTGTTGATTGTGAATTTGGTTGACACTTCTATTATAGAGAAAGGGTGAATAGCAATATTAAAATATTTCTTTTATTTTTATTTTTTAAATTTTAATAAATCTTTATTGTTTAGATTATTACAATTGTTCCTCTTTTTTCCCCCCATAACTCCCCTCCACCTGGTTCCCACCCCACCATCTGCCCTTACCTCGCCCCCCCCGTCCTCATCCATAGGTGTACGATTTTTGTCCAGTCTCTTCCCGCATCCCCCACACCCCTTTCCCCCTGAGAATTGTCAGTCCACTCCCTTTCTATGCCCCAGATTCTATTATATTCACCAGTTTATTCTGTTCATCAGATTTTTTATTCACTTGATTTTTAGATTCACTTGTTGATAGATATGTATTTGTTGTTCATAATTTTTATCTTTATCTTTTTCTTCTTCTTCCTCTTCTTAAAGAATACCTTTCAGCATTTCATATAATACTGGTTTGGTGTTGATGAACTCCTTTAGCTTTTTCATATCTGTAAAGCTCTTTATCTGACCTTCGATTCTGAATGATAGCTTTGCTGGGTAATCTTGGTTGTAGGTTCTTGCTATTCATCACTTTGAATATTTCTTCCCACTCCATTTGGCCTGCATAGTTTCTGTTGAGAAATCAGCGGACAACCTTATGGGTCCTCCCTTGTAGGTAATTAACTGTTTTTCTCTTGCTGCTTTTAATATTCTCTGTCTTTTGCTCTTGGCACTTTATGATGTGTCTTGGTGTGGTCCTCTTTGGATTCCTTTTATTTGGGGTTCTGTGCACTTCCTGAACTTGTAAGTCTATTTCTTTCACCAGGTGGGGGAAGTTTTTGGTCATTATTTCTTCAAAAAGGTTTTAAGTATCTTGCTCTCTCTCTTCTTCTGGCACCCCCATAATTCGGATGTTGGTACGTTTGAGGTTGTCCCAGAGGCTCCTTACACTACCTTCAAATTTTTGGATTCTTTTTTCTTTTTGCTTTTCCGGTTGGGTGTTTTTTGCTTCTTTGTATATCAAATCTTTGACTTGATTCTTGCAGTCCTCTAGTCTGCTGTTACATCTCTGTATAATTTTTTTTTATTTCAGTCAGTGTATGTTTAATTTCTAGTTGGTCCTTTTTCATATCCTCAAGGGTCTCACTAAATTTATCGGCCTTTTCTAGGAAATTCTTGAAAAACCTTATAACCGTGGTTTTGAACTCTATACCCAGTCGTTTGTTTCCCTCCATTTCTTTCATTTGTGATGTTTCATTGTCTCTGCATTTTCACTGCTTCCCTGAGTTGGTAGAGTAGCTTTGTGTGCTAGGTGTCCTATAGGGCCCAGTGGCTCAACCTCCCCAGTTACCTGAGGTGGACACTCTTGGTGCACCCCTTTTTGGACTGTGTGCACAGCCTTGTTGTAGTTAAGTCTTGATTGTTGTTGGTGTCACTGGGAGGAACTGACCTCCAGGCCAATTGGCTGTGAATATCAGCTGTGTCTACACTGGGAGAACTTTTGTGCTGGAGTCACCCTTATGAGACAAGACTTGCAAAATTGCAAAAGCCTCTGTGCTCAGCTTGGATAGGGCGGAGTCTCAGGGTGGAGCAGACAGACTTGGCTTCCCGTCAGCCCTGCCCTATGAGGCGCCTGGGTCTCAGTGTACCTCGGTAATCACTGCAAGCACCTCTGAGAGAAAGCTGCCCTCGAGTTTCACCTGCTGCCAGACAGTCCAGTTTCTCCCCGAATGAGTCTGTGTTCCCAGAGTCTCGTCCGGAACTGGAGTTCAGCGCAGTTGGGAGCTTCCATCTTTCTCCCGCTTGAGAAAGCCAACTGCGCACTCAGCAATCAGTCCTCTCTGTGCACGCACACCTCCCGACCTCTGCCTTCCGTAACTTCCGAGTCTCAGTGTGCTTTTCTCTTTTCCTGACAGTCCAGATTCCCCCTGAATGAGTCTGGGTTCCCAGAGTCTTGTCCGGAACTGGAGTTCAGCGCAGTTGGGAGCTTCCATCTCCCTCCCGCTTGAGAAAGCCAACCGCGCACTCAGCAGTCAGTTCTCTCTGTGCGCACGTGCCTCCGGACCTCTGCCTTCCGCAGCTTCCCTGAGTCTCAGTGTGCTTTCTCTTTTCCTGACAGTCCAGATTCCCCCCAATGAGTCTGGGTTCGCAGAGTCTCGCCCGGAACTGGAGTTCAGCGCATTCTGGAGCTTCCGTCTCCTTCCCGCTTGAGAAAGCCAGCCATGCACTCAGCCGCCAGTCCTCTTCCCTCACGCGCGTCTCCATACCTCAGCCTTTTGCAGCTCCTCTGAGTCTCAATGTGCTTTTCTCTTTCCTTCTAGTTGTAGAATTTCCACTCAGCGAGCTTTTTTGTGGTTCTGGATGGTGTCCATTTTGTCTTTTAGTTGTAGTTTTGAAATTGTTGTGCGAGGCAGCAGTTTAGGTGTTTACCTATGCTGCCATCTTGGTTTCTCTCTCTAAAATATTTCTTTTAATTAATTTACTTTCAATGTGCAAGAATTCATGCACCAGACCACTAGTACATATTAGGAGGATATGAAGAAACTAAATGAAAATTGGTAGAATCACTATGGACCACAATTTGACACTCTTTAATATATATAAACTAGTGATCGGTGCGGTGCACAAAATTCGTGCACATTAAAAGGGGATTAATTAGAGGAAATAATTTAATATTGCTATTTGCCCTTTCTCTATAGTAGAAGTGTCAGAGATGAAAGAAAATTAGTAAAATGTATATGAAAACCTTCCTCTTGTCAGAGTGTGGGGCACACCATGGGACCCAGAGTCAAGTCCCTGCCCACCCACATGCACCTCAAAATCGCCTGAGACCCAGACCCGGCCCCCCCGCATTGGGCTAGATCCAGACCAGGCCAGTCCCACCCTTGTCAAGTCCTGCCGGGCAGGGGGCGTAGCCTCAGGTCCCCTGGCCTGGTGCTAGGATGGGGGGCGTGGCCTGAGGTCCCCCAGCCCAGACCGGGGTGGGGGGCATGCCTTGAGGTCCTCCAACAAGCCCCGCCAGGTGGGGGACACAGCATGAAATTCCCTGTAAAGCACCATGGGGGCGGGAAGGGCGTAGCCTCTGGTCCCTGCTGATTGCTCATTAAGGCTCCTTATGGGAACTTGGCCTCAGCTGTGGGTACAGCCATCTTTGTGACAGAGTGATGGTCAATTAGCATATTCCCTCTTTATTAGATAGGATTTCATCTGATAATAAAAAGCAAAAAAATAAACAAAGAAAAGTGAGAAAACATGAGAAAGGAATAATTAAATGAGCGCTTGATGTGATTACCAAATTACATGTGCTTAGAACACAGAGTAAAAAGGCAAATAGATAAAAGCATACAAGATAATAGACATGTGAATCAAGCAAAGAATTACTTTAATGGGTTTCAAAAAAAAAAGAACAGGGAAAAACTATGGAGAGTAAAAATAAAATACAATAGGGGAAAATTCCCCATAGATGAAGGGAAACATAAACCTTAAAATGAACAGGTCTTATCATTTCAAGGAGGATAAATGAAAAATGACTCACACTGAGTTATTTATTCTAGCACCTTTGAATGAGTTCATTGCAAGGAGAATAAATTCACACCAAGATATATCATAATAACCCAGCTGGTGTGGTTCAGTGGTTGAGCATCGGCCTATGAACATGAAGGTAATGATTCCATTTCCTGTCAGGACACATGCCCGGGTTGCAGGCTCAATCCCCAGTACAGGGTGTGCAGGAGGCAGCGGATCAATGATTCTCTCTCATCACTGATGTTTCTATTTCTCTCTCCCTCTTCTCTAAAATCAATAAAAATATACTTAAGAAAAAGATATATCATAAAAAATTTTCAAAACATCAGGCATAACTAAAAATTTTAATAATTTCTGAGAGCAAACAAATAATTCTGGCACCAACAAATTAAGATCAGATTGACATTTGCATCTTCTCATGAGCAACACTGGAGGTTAGAAGATGGTGAAGTCTTGGAAGATATGGTTTCTATACTCAGCAAAACTATCAACCATAACAGCAATATGATAATGTACAGCTACACAAATACAAATAAAATTACCATCCACATACCTTTTATAAATAAATTTCTTTAGAGGAGAAAACCAAATAATAGAAGATGTTGGGTTAAAAGTCATTGCTACTTACTCAAGAGTTCAATGAATGTAACCCAGGAAAGAAACTGCACAGAAGGACTAGAATAGCATCTATTCAAATTAAACAGAAAGTGATTGGGATCCAAGGGAAACATCTTCAAGCACAGAAATGAAATGGTAGCTTCTCATACAAAGAATGAGAATACGTGGTGAAGAAAGTACAAGATGGAAGGACTAGGTGATGAAAGCATATGCATCTCTTCCTCAAAAGAAATCAGTAAGTCCTTTGTGAAAATGTGGAGGGGTTAAAAACCATGTAAGAAGCACATGGTCCAAAAAATAAAGCACACTTAAATATGATAATTTTTTGTCATTGTAGAGGAAGTAAAAAAGAGTCAATTTGATGTTAATATGACAAATCTTCTGACAGCCTGTAAGTAAAGGTCCAGCTAAGAGAAGGTAGGAGCAGATTTGGTTTCTGAAGTGGTACAGGATAAACTAGAGTCGCTACTTTTCTTATTTTACCAAATAAGGAGCCACAATATATTTTTGAAAACTGATGTGAAAAAAATTGAGTTTACATTTACTTAGAACTAATCAATATGAAAACTAAATATTGTAATAACTATTCACAAATTTGTAGAAGAGACGTTTGTGGATGATGTGGACTATCTTAAGAAGTCAATTAAAAAAAAAAGAATTAGTAGTTTAACTAAGTATGCAACATTCAAACCTAAAATTAGGTGAGGTTAAAAGTGGTTATTTCTGAAGAATAGGACTGAGGGGAGAAAGGGAGACACTAAACTGTTGCATTTTATTATGCAGTCCTTCTATAATATTTGATTACAATTAGATGCCTCTATCACTTAGACACCTAAAAATCAAATAACCAAATGAAGAAAATGCAAATTATTCAGAAACACACGTTAGCACAAAACATGTCATCGGTGTTTTGCTTTAAATACCTCTTAGGGTCGTGCATAAAAAATACACACAGAGATTTTCTCACTTGGTGAATGGAAGAATGCTAGTGGGGGGGAAACAGCTGAGGTGAGATGCGGGTAGGCGGGGCCACTCGCCGCACCTGCCAGGCTTCACAGCCCCACCCATTACCACAAATACAAGTGGGAAACCCCAATACCTGCCTCAGAGTCTGGGAACGCAGGCGGATACAAAGACAAGGGAATGGAGCTTCTACACAGGGTCCCAGGGCTGTATCTGTGGCTGGTGTCGCGGCTACTGCTTAGTGCACCGGACCCTGCATTTCAGGTGCTGCTACAAAAGGGGCCGCCCCGGAGCGCCCGCAGCTCAGACGGTCCGTTGCCTGCGTGCAAAGTCAGCGGAGGTCCCCGGCTCAGAACCCGGGCGAAGCGCGAGCCCGTCCCTCACACTGACAGGTCCCAGTCTCCCCACACCCTCCACTTGGCGCGGTCGTTTCCTCTGACCTCACAGCCTCCGCGCCACGCCATTGACGAAAGACCCCGACGTCCGGCGTCTTGCCCCTTGCCCAACGGAACGAGAAAACGCGACCAAGGAAGAGGTCCAGGGGGTTGGCGTGCTGCATGGCATACCGGAAGCGTGGCGTGGCTGCACACAGGGAGGGGACCACAGATTGGAAGGCGAATCCGTGGGTCGCTCAGGCGTTTTGTTGGGACACCTCGTAGGGTCCTTTCTTGCTGCCGTCGCATGAGGGAGGCTTCCAGCTCCCGGCTCAGGCCGACCAGGTTCCCGGTCCGCTGATTCATGTGAGTGACGTCTGCGGGGGTCTGGAGTGGGCAGATTGCGACCGTAGGGTCCCCCTTCCCTAACCTGCCCTCGGGAGATGAGAGCTGGCCTGCGGGTACGAGTGGGAAGTCCGCTCTCACAAACACCCATCTGGGCAGGAGGAAGTAGGGAAGAGCTGGGAGCGTTCTGAAGGAGCCAGATTGAGAAATGGGATGCGGGGCCGAGGGAAACGATGTGTTCGTATATGCACAAACATGTTTATTTTAGTGCGCGCTTGTGTGTGTCAAAGGGCTGTGAGCGGGCTTGGTGACGTGGGGGGCAGACAGGAATTCATTCATTTATTGAGCGCCCACTATGTTCCAGGCACTGGGAAAAGAGCAATGAACAAAACAGACCAAAATTCATGCCTCCCCGAACTTAACATTTTATTGAGGAGGACAAGTGCTAAACAAAGTTACGAAAAACACACCATATTTTAAGTTGTAATGATCGCTGAAGAGCAAAATAAAGCCGAGAAGGAAGATAACGATTGAAATTTTAGTGTGGCCAGGGAAGGTCTTATTGAAAAAGTGAGTGACTATCCTACAGCAGAGAGCGGACAGAGGTGAGAGAATTAACAATGCAGAAATCTTGGTGAAGTGCATTCAGGCAGAGCGACCAGCCATTGCAAAAGCAATGAAGCAGAAACTGGCCTGAACAGCAAAAATCTTGTGGGTCAGAGTTGAGTGAAGTTGTTAAAGCTGGAGACAAAAATCAGGGACAGCAGGAGCAGGTCATTGAAGGATCTTGAGGGCATCTAAGCCATTGGCAGGTTTGGAGCAGTGGAGTGCTAGAATCTGACTTCATTTTTATTTATTTTATTTTTTAAATATTTTTATTGATTTCAGAGAGGGAGAGGGAGAGAAAGATAGAAACATCAATGATGAGAATCATTGATAGGCCGCCTCCTGCATGCCCCCTACTGGGGATGGAGACCACAACCCGGGCATGTGCCCTTGACTGGAATCGAACAGGGGACCCTTCAGTCTGCAGGCTGACGCTCTATCCACTGAGCCAAACCAGCTATGGCCTGACTTCATTTTTAAAAAGATCTCACTGGCTGCTATTATCAGATAGACTGAAGGGGGTGCAGGATGGAGGAAAGATCATTAGGAGGCTTGTGCAGCAATTCAGGGAGACATGATGGTGGCTTGAGGAGGGCTGGTAAGAAATAGCCAATCGTATTCTTAGTGTTTTTATTGCTTTCAGAGAGGAAACGGGGAGGGAGAGAGAGAGAAACATCAATGATGAGAGAATCATTGATCAGCTGCCTCCTGTTCACTCCCTGCAGAGCATCCAGCCCAAAACCTAGGCATATGTGCCTTGACCCGGAATTGAACCATGACCTCCTGGTTCATAAGTCCATGCTCAACCTCTAAGCCGCACCTGCTGGACATATTCTTAGTGTTTTTAATTTTGATATGTAAGAGTATTAATGAATGGTGAGTTAATTTTTTTTTTTAAATTAGACTTGGGAAAGCCTTTTTAAAAATGAATTGCAGTGTGTCATACAGTGGCAGTCTGAAGGCAATGTTGGTCTGACCCCTCTCAGGACCCCAGGGTAGGCCCCACCCCAGCCTCTCGTCTAACTTCCTACCTAACAGTTCTATTCCAGGTCAGGGCACATACCCAGGTTGTGGTTCCTTCCCTGTTGACGCTGCGGCAACTATTGATGTTTCTCACTCTCTCCATTTCCCTTTCTCTCTCTAGAATCCATGAAAAACATATCCTCGAATGTGGATTTTAACAATAATATTAAAAGAGGTCTTTCAATAAATGATACAGATGTGACTAAGTGATAAGAAAACATTGAGTTATCAACAGTGACTTTTTTTTGTTGTTAACAGTACATAAAATAATAGGGGATCGTGTTATTGGAGCCATTTTGCAATTGATAGTATCTTAGATTTGATGAAATGTGGTAAAGTATCTTAGAATATAAATTTTTACCTAATTGCAATTCTGAAACAGTAGAATCAGATGTTTTGGGAAGCAGAGAGGCAATTTCAAATATCTTTAGAGATTCTATACTATAAGGTAAAATTTAAAATCTGCACTTAAAACTTCCTTTTCAAAACAATAGCTTACTTGTTTATATTTAGTTCCTAACATTGAGAGCCTGGGGCAGGGGATTATTTAAAAGAAATTACTGGCAATTTAGAATCAGAGTGGGGAAGACTACTGAGATTGCTGAGGTAAAGGGAAGTCATTCAGAAATGATAAGAATTTCAGGAATAATCTTTTATATGTGTGTTTTAATGATTAAGATGTAGGCTAAATCCATATATTTGGTAAAATCAGCTTCAACTTTTACTAAGTTTTTATTAGAACATCTTACCACAGCTTCCTAGGTTTGATGATTGTTATGGTTGGGGTTCCCAGCTGGGACCTCAGTTTTTCTCTTCTATGCAGAAAAGATTTTAAGGTCAACAAAAATGAAAGTAAAGCAAAGTGGGATTTATTGAAGATACACTGCAATTGAGAGAGACAATGGCAAAAAGATGTTATCAGGGAGAGGAGGAGATGAGGAGACCTGGGTTCTTGTCTTCTTGAGAAAAAGATTTCAATCAAGAGACAAAGTGTAGAAAAGCAGTCAAGAATTTATTGAACACAGCAAAAATATACTTAGGAGAGTGAAACAAGGAAGGGCATAGAAGAAGCAACAGGAGAGAACCTGGGTTGGGCTGCTTTGGCTCACTGGGAAGTCAGAGAATAGGGGGCCTTGGAGACAGGTTCAGGGTGTAAACTGGAACGAGCTGCTGCCCGTTGCTCCCCTGGTTGCAAGTCTTTGGGGATCCCTTAGAAGTAAGGGGATACTTTCAGGGCTTGGGTGGGGGCAAGGTGAGGAGAAGGGAAAGGGAATCGCCTGGGGATGCTCTGGAGGGAGAGTGTGGTGGGCCTTTTAATTTTCTGGGGCTTTAAAGGCTGGGCGTTTAGGGGAGATCTTAGGGGTGGATCGATAGAATATTCATCAGCTTTATGTTGATGTATCGAAATGAGATTTATTCTCAGTCTGTATGTCCTTTATCTCCCTCTAAATGTTTTGTATTTGTAATTACTGTACCTCTAAATAAGGATATCTATTTTAATCTCATAATCTTTTTCTTTTATTTTAGCACTAGAGGCCCAGTGCACAACAATCATGCACTGCGGGGGCGGGGGGGGGGGTTGTCCTTCAGCCTAGCCTGCACCCTCTTGCAGTCCAGGACCCCTCAGGGGGTGTCTGCCTGCCATGGAGGTGGGAGAGGTTCCCCCCACCGCCTCTGTTCTCACCAGCCGTAAGCCCGGCTTCTGGCTGAGCGGCACTCCCCCTGTGGGAGTGCACTGACCACCAGGGGGCAGCTCCTGCAATAAGCGTCTGCCCCCAATGTGTGTCACTGGTTGTTCCACCGTTCGTTTGATTTGCATGTTAGCCTTTTATTATATAGGACTAGAGGCCCGGTGCATGAAATTCATGCATGGGTTGGGTGGGGGGTGTCCCTCAGTCCAGCCTGAGCCCTCTTGCAATCTGGGACCCTCTACCCCCAGGTAGGATCCCTAGGCCTGGCCGGTAATTGATTGCCCAGCAGAGGGATGCCCTGCCCACCCGGTCAGGGCTCCAAAATCGATTGCCGCACAGAGGGTGTCCTGGGCCTCCCTCTGTGGGGCAGTCGTGGGGCGATGGTGGGGCCCCCTCACCAATCACATCCCACCCACCTTGGCTGGCCTGGCGCCAGTGCATGTCATAGTGTGGTCATCCGGAATGTTGTTCAGCTGTTCAGTTGCTCAATTTGCATATTATGCTTTTATTATTATAGATAGACTAAGCCAGCATTCCTGAACAGTTTTAGAGAATAGTAGTTTGAATAAATATTAATCCGAGTTCTTAGGTTAGGATTCCATGGTTAAATGCATTGAGAAATGCTTCACAATTACATTCTTTAGGGAAAGTATAGCTTGGGCATTAAAAGAGGTGACTCCAGAATCAGACAGACCTAAGTTTCATTTCTCATTACTAACTAGCCACATAACCGGGGCAATTAATTTTAATTAAAGCTTTCTTTCCTGTATAATGGAGATAATCACATTATTTGTAGGTGGTCTATGAAAAGCACTTAGCCAGCTCGTAATAAATACTCCACAAATGTTACCTGTTATTATTATTACTAGAGGCCCATTGCACGATATTCATGCAAGAATAGGCCTTCCTTCCCCTGGCTTTGCTCCCGGCTGCCCGGGAGCCAGCAAGTCCTTGCTCCTGGCCAGAGCACCGCTCCTGTAGCTCCCTCCGCCCGCCCCCCACCATAGGAATCCCACCCCACCCAGCCACTCCGCACCTGCGTATGCAAATTAACCCACGATCTTTGTTGGGTTAATTTGCATACTCACTCCTGATTGGCTGTGGGCGTAGTGGAGGTATGGTCAACTTACATGTTTGTCTATTATTAGGTAAGATTAACATTATCACCTGTGAAAAACCCTGTGCATATTAGCATATTAAAAGCCATAGGAGCCCTAGCTATTTTGGCTCAGTATATAGAATGTTGACCTGCAAACTGAAGGGTCCTGGCTTCTATTCCAATCAAGGCCATGTACCTCGTTGCAGGCTCAATCCCAGGCCCTGGTCAGGGCTCACGCAGGAGACAACCAATTGATGTGTCTCTCACATCGATGTTTCTCAAGAACATGTTTACATTTTCTGTCTACTATAAATGGAGCACATAGTTCAAAATCAGGGACTATAAGTAAAATTAAGGTTGTGAACTTTATTTTTAGGGATCTGGCAGGTAACATAAATTGAAGACAACAGGGAATGGTGAAGTCTGTTTTGCCTTACTTAAAAGCATTTGCTTTCAGTTACAGACACTGTTAACCCTGGAATACAAAGGCAACCCTGATCTGTATGGTGATAGCTGTAATCCCAACAGGCCAGTGATCAGGAACAAAGTCTGAAGAACATAAAGTACAGGTCAAAGAGAAGCCCTGAAATAAACACCAAAGAAGTAGGTGAAATCAGGTGATAAGTATCCTCATTTTTTAAATTAAGAAAATGAAGGGGCGAAAAAAAAAAAAGGGAAGCATAGATAAGTAAACTTTTCAAAAAAAAAAAAATCAATGGATAAAATATCCTCAGGTAAGGATTTACAAAAATAAATAGATACATACATACATCTTATATAATGAAGAGGGAATATGCAAATTGACTGTCACCCCACCACAAAGATGGCGGCGCCCACAGGGGAGGCAGGGGTTTCCGTAACACAAGATGGCTGTACCTACACCGGTGGCCGAGTTCCCATAATGAGCCTTAACGAGCAATTACCAGGGACCTGAGGCTGCGACCCCCCCCTCCCAACCCCTGTGGGGCTTGACAGGGGACCTCAGGCCGTGCCTCCCACCCTGGCGCCAGGCCCGGGGCCTGCAGGCCATGCCCCCTACCCGGGAGGGCTTGAAGGGGGACCTCAAGCCACGCCCCCCGCCTGGTGGGGCTTGACGGGGGACCTCAGGCTGCGCTCCCCGGCCCGGCACCCGGCCAGGGGACGTGAGGCCCCACCACCCGCCCGGCACTGGGCCAGGGGTCCTGAGGCTGCGCCCCTCGCCTAGTGGGGCTTGACGGGGGACCTCAGCCTGTGCCCCCCTCCTGGCGCCAGGCTGGGGGACCTGAGGCTGCGCCCCCCTGTCCGGCGGGGCTTGACAAGGGTGGGACTGGCCAGGTCTGTATCTACCCAATGGGAGGGCCGGCCGGGTCTGGGTCTCGCGTGATTTTGAGGTGCACGTGGGTGGGTGGGGACTTGACTCTGGGTCCTGTGGTGCGCCCCAGAATCTGACAGGAGGAAGATTTTCATATACATTTTACTAATTTTCTTTCATCTCTGACACTTCTATTATAGAGAAAGGGCAAATAGCAATATTAAAATATTTCCTCTAATTAATCCCCTTTTAATGTGCACGAATTTCGTGCACCGGGCCACTAGTAGTAAATGAAAGAACTGGTATGTAACAGTTCTCAGCTCCAGCTCAGAAGACAAAGCAATCCAGAATAAACCATACATACCAATTAGATAAAGGCACACAACTGGCCATGAACACCAAGAAAAAAATTGTTTTATAAGCATGATGTATATTGTTCTGATTTAGGGAAGGGGAAAAAAATTCACTGAATTCTTTCTGCCCAGTTTTGCTAAGATTCTAAAACAACTCTAAAAAATAGTGTATTAAAAAAATTTCAACAAAACATAAATTTTAGAGCACCTGAATTTGAAATTTGAGAATACTCTGCATTCTGACTATTAATGAACAAAGTCCTCATTTGGTTGTGCAATAATTAATAATTTTCCAAGTCTCCATAAATCAGTATGCTATACTAGAGGCCCGATGCACAAAATTTGTGCAAGGGGCTCGGCCCTTGCAACCCCAGCTGCCCCGTGGCCCCACGCTCCACGGCCCTGCCCCCTGCCCACTGGTCTTTCTGGAAGGTCGTTCCGCCGTCCAGTCTAATTATCATATTAGCTTTTTATTATATAGGATAACATAGTAATATATTAGGTTACTTTTATTTATTTATTTTTCAATTCTCACCCAAAGATATTTCTTCCATTGATATTTTTAGAGAATGGAAGGGAGGGAAGAGGGGGACAGAGAGACGTTCATTGGTTCCCTCCTTCATGCCCCCCCCCTGCCCCGGGGGGGCTGGGGATTGAACCTGCAACTGAGGTACATGCTCTTGACTGGGAATGGAACCCAAGACTCTATGGTCCTCATGCCATCACTCTAACCACTGAGAAAAACCGGCCAGGGCATATTAGGTTACTTTTAACTGCCACAATATCAACAATACTACAACAAAAGAAGCCCCAGTAGAAGAGTATCTTAGGACAATAATTTCTCTGGCAATAATCAAGTTTTTGTGGCAAAATATAATTTAAGAATAACTATAAAACACACCAGCTGCTAACTAGTGTCTACTTTTTCTCTACTCCTAAATAACTGGTTATCTTGGCAAAATTACTTAATGACCCCAATATTTAAAAAAAAATTCTTGTGAGATATTTTAGATTAGTCCCTAGTCAGGTCTATGTGTTGACATAATTTTTGTCAAATGCTTAGAGCTATTATTGCTTTTAGAATTAGAAGCTCTGGAAAGTTTTCTAGTACTTGTTGATTAACTGTTATTAGATTTTTCAATAATATAAGTAGAATGCATAAGTTTATGCCAATGTTTTCTAGTAATATGCAAATAATGATCACAAGCCCTGGCAGAAAAGTGTTGTTTTTTAGCTTTCGATTTTTTTTAATCCTTACCCGAGGATATTTTTCTATTGATTTTTAGAAAGAGTGGAAGAGAGAGGGAAAGACAGAGAAAAGCATCGATGTGTTGAGAGAAACACATAGATTGGTTGCCTCCTGCATGCACCCGACCAGGACCTGGACTGGGGAGGAGCCTGCAACCAAGGTACATGTCCTTGACCAGAATCGAACCCGGGACCCTTTGGTCCACAGGCTGGCCCTCTGTGCACTGAGCCAAACCGGGTAGGGCTGATTAACCACTTTTAATGTAAAATATTTGGCAGTTTAAACTAGCATGATTAATTAACCTCAGAATTTTTGCTTATATGCATTTTTCTGTACGTGACAGTATGTTTTCTAATTTCTATGAATTATTATAAAGTTAAAATTAATTTTCTTTTACAAGGACATAGTATACATACTGACATTACTTCTAAGTAAACATATGATTAATATTGATGTTTTCCTAATTGTTGATCTTTTAGTATTTGTCTTTCCTAATCACGTTTCTCCTTAATATTGTACATAATTAAGTAAATAGTAAGAATATGCAATATGCAAAAGTAACATATAAGAAGGAATTTAGCAATGCTTAGGAACACAGGTATGATACTTGGTTGTAGCTTAGTTAAGGTTATTGCTATTCTTTTCCTTTAGTATTTCTGTCTGCATTTAGAAATTTCTGTCTACATTTCTAAAATGTTCTGCAATATTTTAACACTTTGTTTAAAACTTTACATCCTTAAAATTCTGTCTTTGGTTTGATTTGTAGAAAAAGTGTTGTTTTTTTTTGTAACGTATTGATCTGATACAGTAGAAAGTATTTTTCTTTTTAGACTGCTTGTTCACAGTGTCCTATAAAATAAATTTGTTTCTTCTATAGTATAATTTATAACTTTTATTTTTTCACTTAGGATTTTCTGCCGTTTCTTGGCAAAAATGGCAACCAATGATGCTGTTTTGAAGAGACTGGAACAGAAAGGTGCAGAGGCAGATCAAATCATTGAATATCTTAAACAGCAAGTTGCTCTTCTTAAGGAAAAAGCAAGTAAGAAAAATTTAAACTTTGTAAAAAGATACCTAAAATGAATTCATATGTTGACATGTTGACAAACCAAAAAAAAAGTGTTTACTACATAAATTATTATATTATCTTGATGATAACTTTTATATTCATTTAATATTTTAATTTACAGTGAAATGATAGTCTAGAATTAAGATAAATTAGAATTGGTATACAGTGAATGTATGATATATAGAGAAAACAGTGTATTATTTTCAGACTTCTGGGGGAAAATAATGTTTAAAATAATTTGGCATAGAATTAGAGATTAAAAATGAAAAAAATGGGTGAAATCAAATATGTACTGAAGCTTGTATGAAGAGAGTGTATACTTAAAAAATTTTTTAAGTTGATTTTAGAAAGAGAGAGGAAGCGGGGAGAGAGAAACATTGATATGCTGTTCCACTTGTTTATGCTTCTTGTATGTGCCCTAACTGGAGATCAAACCTGCAACTTTGACGTATCAGGATGACACTAACCAATTGACCTACCTGGCCAGGGCTGAGAATGTATACTTTTATATTACTCCTATGGCGTTGTCTGAAATGATTTTTAATTTTTTTCCAATACTTCTTTAAATTTTACCTAGAAAATACTATGATGTGTATAAAAATATCAAATCTAAATTTCTGCTTGTAGGATTTAGGTTGATGTTTATTTTGTTTGTTTAAATATATTTTATTTTTCAATAGCCAATGTTATTCTTGTAATGAAAAATCCAAAATCTTTATCTAGTATATGTCAGGACATCCGGCATTCCTTGTCCCAACCCAGTAAATGCCAGTAATAACTCCCATTATTTTGAAAATCCCTCAGACTTTTAAAATTCCACCTAGGGAACACTACCAACCCCACTGAGAAGCATTGTTTTTTCTTTTATATTTTTGTATATCCAGTTGCTCACCTTTAGCACACATCTATTATATTTTGAGAAAATATTTGTAGCTACTTCACTCATTAAATGTTTGCTCAGTTAAGTTTCTGAGACATTAAGTATAAAGGGTTATTCAGGTACTTTTACAAGGTAATGACCAAAAAAATGAGAATAGTTTTTTCTTGTTTGGTAATTAGATCTCAGACTTTTAAAAAATAAATAATTTAATATACCGAATATTTATCTCTCTTACAGTCTTATCTGTTACTGACACTTTGAGCAAGGTTGTTAAGTTTTCATAAGCATCTTTACAGAAGCTAGGAAAATGATTCATAAAGCCTTTTCTGTTGTATTATTTCGCAGATTATCTTTTTTTTCTCTCTTTTAAATACCATGTTGTTTTAATTAATAATACAAAACTCTGATACAAAGAAACTGGCCAAAAAGCATTTGCTTATTAGAATTATCCTGCCTGTGTGTAGATACTGGCTATACTCTTTTCAAGTAGTATTCATAAGGAACCATTTAGAAAACACTGCTATACTGTACTTAACTAGATTTTCTTGATCTTAGTTTTGCAGTCAACTTTGAGAGAAGAGAAGAAACTTAGAGTTGAAAATGCTAAATTGAAGAAAGAAATTGAAGAATTGAAGCAAGAGCTAATTCAAGCAGAAATTAAAAATGGAGGTGATTATTGAAATGACATAGTTTTATTTACAATAGTAATTATTTCTTTTATTGTTTATTAATTTAGGTATTATGCTTTTTTAAACATTTTATTTTACCCTCATAGCATCCCTTCTTGCATATTTGTCCTCCTTTACAGAAGGAAAAATGGAGATACAGAAAAGGCACATGACCTGGCCTGAGATTATGCAAAAAATAGCAAAGCTGGGGTTCAAAACCTATGCTTTTAATCTCTATGCTATGCTTCAACTTGCTCATCTCGTTCCCTATTGAATAATTATTGAAAATAAGCCATAATAACATTTAGTTAATATTTATTAAGTTTTAATATATTCTAGGCACTATGTTGGCAGTTGTTTCACATACATTATGTATTTTATCCTTAAAATTTAGTGTATACAAATACCCTTGTTTACATGAGGAAATTGAAACTTAGAAGTATAAAGTAATTTGTATGAACTTGTACAGTTTTTCAATTATCAAAGTCAGTAGATAATTATCTTTTCAACTATTACGTTGTAAATAAAATTAAAAATTTTATTGAATTATTTTAAAGGAGTCTAGATAAATTTACATTATTATGAAACACTAATAATAATAGTCCTGTTATAATTTCAAAGTATCATGCACAAAGCCATTTGGTTATATGATAGAAAATTCTTCCTAGGTGAGTTAAGGAGTTCCAAGTATACTTACTACTTTCTTTTGACCATTATTCTGTAAGTGAATTAGTTTGAATGAACTCCTCTACCCTTCGTGAGCTGAATAAAAGTAAGTAAAAACTAATAATGTATGCTTAAAACTATCACTAGACTCTAGATTCTAGAGAGAATTTCATTTGTTAGTGAAAAATTTGAGGCTAGTTGATGGTTTCCCAGACTAAGAGATTTGGAATACAGTAAAATAGTATCAATATATTAACAGTTCAAATATCAATATAATAAAAGTTTTTAATATTGCTGAAGAAATTTTCTTTTTAGAAATTTTCTTTAAAAAGTCATTAGTGATTAAAGGAGAAACATACATCTACTGTATTCTTTTATCATGTTTAAAATTTAGTTAAATTTTTGGCAACCTTTTTACATCTCGGACAAATAGAGACCTGATAATCATATTCAGTGAATTTCTCTTTTTATAACAGTTCATATTTGTGATTCACAATTTCATAGTTTGTATCTTGTTTGTTGGTTTAATGTAAATGGCATTACCTATTTTATTTTCTGTGTTAGTGAAACAAATACCATTTCCATCTGGTACTTCACTGCAAGCTAATTCCATGGTTTCTGAAAGTGTAATCCAATTTATGCCAATCACACCCATATCTTCTGGTGCCAAAGAACAGGTAAAAGGAGGAGAAGAAGAAAAGAAGGTGAAAGAGAAACTTGAAAAGAAAGGTATTTTACTTTAAGGTTATTTGGCTCTCGACTGGTTTATCGGATCTCAACATATTTTGTAATAATAATGATGTCAGAAAAAAGTTCAAACTTTTCATGAACTAGAATAAAGTTAGAAACAGTATAATATTGGAACGCAGAAGCTGGACCCTAAAAGATGTGTGAAGGTTGATCAGGTCGACAGGATAAGAGTACGGCATTTGAGGTATAGGGACCAGCATAACTAAAAACATAGAATGTAGAGATTAAGTATAGAAGCCCATATGTAATCTGGTGTGATTGAATTTTATTGTAAATTTTCTTGGGGGGGTTGGGCATTTCAGAAAAGTCAACAGTTGCAAAGTTGTGAAGATAGAAAAAGGATATTCCAGTCAAAGTATAGTGTCTGAACTAAGGCATGGGGATGTTCAAGTTTTAGAACAGGCTTTATTATTGTTTTATGCCTACTTCTTAATAAAATTTATAAAGTGGAAGAATTAGTCTGAATTGCTTTCATTATAACCATACCACCTAGTGATAAAATGATGTAGAAGAGGATGTACAGCCCCTATCTTACTTATCAGTATGTTTAACTGATGAGAGAAACATTTTATCAGGGAAATTATATTTGCAGTTCATTACATCAGTTGGCTACAGAGTATGGCATTCTTTCTAAATATAGTATGTTTCACTTTCTAAAGACTCACTGTAAAAATTATAAAGGATTTTCAACAGCTCTGTTTCAAGGAAATGCAAACTTTTTCTGCAAAGGGCCATTTAGTAAATATTTGAGCTTTACAGGCTCTGTGACAACTATGCACCTCTGCCATAGTGTAAAACCAGCCATAGACAATATATATATGAACAAACATGGTTCTATTCTAATAAAACTTTGACAGAAACAGCATGCTGGATTTGGCCCATAAACCATAGTTTACCAGCTTTTTGTCTCTCTTTCACTACAGATAAAAGCAGTTATTCAACAAAGAAATAGCTAAAATAGGGCTCAAGATGCTATGACTTGGATAAATAATTATTTCCTTTGTTATTTAAGTGAAGGTAGGATAGAAACACTTTTTTTTTCTTTTAAGTTCATCTGTATCAATGTTATGAAGTGTTTCCTATTTTATTTTTGTTTTACTTTTGATGTTTACCCATTTATAAATATTATTTAGGAGAGAAAAAGGAAAAGAAACAACAATCAGTAGCAGGAAGTGCTGACTCTAAACCAATAGATGTTTCCCGTCTGGATCTTCGAATTGGTTGTATCATCACTGCTAAAAAACATCCTGATGCAGATTCTTTGTATGTAGAAGAAGTAGATGTTGGAGAAGCAGTCCCAAGAACAGTTGTCAGTGGCCTGGTGAATCATGTTCCTCTTGACCAGGTGATTTGTACAACTAACTTCTGCATACATATGACACTTTCATCTTTCTTTAGATGTTTTTCCATATAATTTTGTATTAGATGACCAATAACAGGAGCCAGTATTGATTAGTTCAGTTGATTAGTTTGAATGTGATGATTACACAAATAAGTACACAAAACTACTAAACTCTTGCAAAAGATCTATACATTAGGATTGAATTCATAAGGATGAAAAGAAGATACAATTTTCTCAATTAAAAAATTTTTTAGTTTGGTGTGTGTAAAATACTGTGTTTATGTGTGTGTATCATCATTGTTTCTCATGGAATTTTATTATTCCTTGATTTTTTAAAATCACTATTATATAAACGTGGGAAACACCAGTCTAAAAGTAGAAGAATAGCACTGGCTGAGTAGCTCAGTTGGTTAGAGCATCATCATGATACACCAAGGTTACAGGTTCAATCCCTGGTCAGGGCACATACAATAATTAATTTATGCAATTAATGCATAAATAAGTGGAACAACAAATTGATGTTTCTCTCTCTTGCTCTCTCCCCCCCCATCACATCCCCTTCCTCTTTCTCTGTCTCACAATCAATCAAAATATTTTAAAAATCTATACTAATGAAAGGGTAATATGCTAATTAGAGTGATGTCTTCTGGATGTCCTTCCAGACAAAGCCGCAGCAGCTGCGAAGGCCAAGACTCAGGCAGCCGTGGGCGGCTGTGAAGGGCTGAGGCTCAGGCCAGCAGTGGCAGCAGCAGCAGGGTAATGGGGGCGGTATCTTCCCCTGATCCACCCGGTTGCCTCCCATAAAGGGAGGCCAGACTGGGGGCTGAGGCACAGGAGTTAGGGGAGATCAGGCTGGCAGGGGAGCAAGTTAAATTGATCAGGCCAGCTGGGGGGCAAGGTAGGGGCGATCAGGCTGGCAGGGGGGCAAGTTAGGGTTGATCAGGCTGGCAGTAAGTGGGGTTAGGGGCGATCAGGCAGGCAGGCAGGCAGAGTGGTTAGGGGCAATCAGGCAGGCAGGCATGCGAGCGGTTAGGAGCCAGCAGTCCCGGATTGCAAGAGGGATGTCCAACTGCCGGGATCAGGCCTAAACCCAAGGGATCCCAGATTGGAGAGGGTGCAGGCCAGGCTGAGGGAACCCCCCCCCCATGCACGAATTTCATGCACCGGGCCTCTAGTATATAAATAAAAGGAAAAGAACAGGTTTTATTTCTTCATAACTAAAGAAATATTTTCATACTTTAAGAGAAAACAGGAGAGCCCTAACTGGTTTGGCTTAGTGGATAGAGCATTGGCCTATGGACTGAAAGGTCCCAGGTTCGATTCCGGTCAAGGGCATGTACCTTGGTTGCGGGCACATCCCCAGTAGGAGGTGTGCAGGAGGCAGCTGATCAATGTTTCTCTCTCATCGATGTTTCTAACTTTCTATCTTTCTCCCTTCCTCTCTGTAAAGAATCAATAAAATATATATTTAAAAAAAAGAGAGAGATAAAACAGGGGAGGAAAACATGGAAATTGAACTGCAAATTTTAATGTTAATCCTTTAGTTGTTAAAAGTTGGATGTTTTGTACTTTGTTATTATTTAGGTATTTAAAAGTATAAAATACCTTTATACACTCATATGTATACAGCATATGTATATGAGTGGAGATACATATATATGTGTATTTCCCATGACAGTGGCATGAATTAAAGACAGTAATAGTTTTTAATTTGCTCTTTCAAAATATCTTATGGGTAATTTTAGTGATCTACCTATTTCCTCTGCCCCATGGTACTTCAGGGATATTGCAAAGACCATAGACTTCAACATGGAGATAGTTCTGCCTCTCTGTTCATTGCCAGATCTGTTGCTTATTGGATTTGTGAACTTGGATAAATCTTTATATTTATTAACTCATTTTTCTAGATGCAAATATTTATTGAGCTCCTGCAATGTACCAGAAACTATATGCTAGATAAGGGACAAAACAGTTATATCAAGATGAAATTAAGATGATAGGTTTGTTTGTGTTTGTTTTTTAAGTCCTTTTGTGAGGTTCACATTCCTATGGGGAGATCAGAAAATCATAATACAATATTATACTATACTAGAGGCCTGGTGCACGAATTCGTGCACAGGTGGGGTCCCTTGGCCTGGCCGGCAGTCGGGGCCATTGGGGCCATCTCGCCCAGTCTAAATCGGGGCCGGCTGGTGGCGGGGAGGGACCATGGGAGGTTGGCTGTGGGTGCACACTGACCACCAGGGGGCAGTTTCTGTGTTGAGTGCCTGCCCCCTGATGGTCAGTGTGCATCATAGCAACTGGTTATAATGGTCGCTTAGGCTTTTATACACACACACACACACACACACACACACACACACACACACTAGAGGCCTGGTGCACAAAAATTTGTGCACTTGGGTGCGGAGGGACGGGGTCCCTCAGCCCTGCCTGCACCCTCTCACAGTCTGGGAGTCTTCAGGGGATCTTCTACTGCTGGCTTAGGCCCACAGGGAGCGGGCCTAAGCTGCAGTCTGGCCTCCCTCTGCAGGAGGCAACCAGGACGATCAGGGGAAGGGGCATGCTGCCCCCATCATTCCACCACTGCTACGGCCGCCCTCGGCCCTTGCAGCTGCCAAAGCTTTGTCCGGAAGGACATTCTGCTGTCTGGTCTAAGTAGCATATTATGCTTTTATTATTATAGATATAGATAATGAAAGCCTAATATGCTAAGTGTTTGGTTGCCCGGTCGTCTGTTCAACCAATCAAAGTGTAATATGCTAATAATATGCTAAGGCCGCTCAGCCGCTCACTATGACATGCACTGACCACCAGGGGGCAGATGGTCAACCAGTTGACTGGTTGCTATGATGTGCACTGACCAGGGGGCAGACGCTCCAACTGGTAGGTTAGCTTGCTGCTGGGGTCCGGCCAATCGGGACTGAGCGAGATGGGCTAGACACGCCCTGGAGCCCTCCCACGGTCCCTCCCAGGTGGCCAATCTCCCATGTCCCTCCCCGGCCTCGATTGTGCACTGGTGGGGTCCCTTGGCCTGGCCTGCGCCCTCACAATCTGGGACCCCTCGGGGGGTGTCAGAGAGCCAGTTTTGGTCTGATCCCGCAGGCCAGGACAAGGGACCCCAGTGGTACACGAATTCATGCACTGGGCCTCTAATGTTAAATAATAATAAATATCAAGAAAAAAAATAAAGTAGGGAAGAATCTAGGAAGTATTGAGGCTAGGATAATGATGTCATTTTATGTAAAGTAATTCAGGAAGGCCTTATAAAGAAATGATATTTAAGTAGAAGGTCTGAGAAAATAAGTCATGTGTCCATCTGGTGGTAGAGCATTTTAGATTGCTGAATCAAATGTATGCCTGTGATATTCACTTCAGCAAAGTAAATAAGGGGGAGTATCATGTGAGATGAAATCAGAGGTAAGTTTGCCAAATAACATCGGGTCTTATAGTTCATTGTAAAGACTTTGGCTTTTATTCTGAAATGAAAACATTTAGAGGTTTCTTGAGCTAAGGGGTAACGTGTTCTGCCTCATATTAATAGGATCTTCTAGCTGCTCTAATGAGGGGATGAGTGAAGATGATTCTCTTATCTATTAAAAATGTGTGGATTTGCCACATGTATGTTTTTTTCTCTTTATATTGATCTTGTATAGGATGAGGACTCCTTCATAACTACTTAGGAATGTATGTTGGAGAAAAGAACCAACTGGTCATAAGCCAGTTAAATTGGAAAAACCCCTCATCGGGGCTTTATCTTTTTTGTTCTCACAAGTTGCAGTCTGTTTCTATTCCAAAAGCTGTCATTCACAGCCATTAGCAAATCTCTTTATACACATCTGCTAAGCAATGAAGGCAGTACTACTAAACATTTATAAAACGGACATTTAACACCCCCCCCCCAAATTGCATACAAAATTTTGTAGGTTGGTACATTTTTCAAATGTAAAGGTCCACAGATGTCATCTGATTTTTAAAAGGTTAACTCTGTTCAGTTTTTCCTTATATATAATTGTATATAACATTTTTTATATGTGGCATTTTCAAGTTATTTGTTGAAGATGAGTCACATTCATGCAGACCTCCAAAGGGGGTGTGGGAGGGCTTTGGAATTTGAAACTTTGGTCTATTTTTTTTTTTATCTTTATTGTTGAGAGTGTTGCAAATGTCCCCCTTTTTTCCACCCATTGCCCCCCTCTTCCTGGTTCCTGCCCTGCCCCAGGCCTTCACCACTCTATTGTCTGTGACCATAGGTAATGCATATATGCATAAAAGAGCTTTGGTTAATCTCTTCTCAACTTCCTCCTTCCCTCTGAGACTCCTCAGTCAGTTTCATGTTTCCATGCCTCTGGTTCTATTTTATTCATCCGTTTATTTTGTTCATTAGAGTCCTTGTTCATTTATTTTGATTTTTAGATACAACTATTGATAGATATGTATTTATTGTCATTTTATTCATATTTTTTATCTCTTCTTCTTCCTCTTTAAGAATGTCTTTCAACATTTCATTTAGTGTTGATTTGGTGGTGAACTCCTTTAGCTTTTTCTTGTCTGGGAAGCTCTTTATCTGACCTTCAATTCTAAATGATAGCTTCAATTCTAAATGATAGAGTAATCTTGGTTGAAGGTCCTTGCTATTCATCCCTTGGAATATTTATTGCCACTCCCTTCTGGCCTGCAAAGTTTCTCTAGAGAAGTCAGGTGACATTCGAATGGGCATTCCCTTGTAGGTAAATAACTGCTTTTCTCTTGCTGCTTTTAAGATTTTCTCTTTGTCTTTAGCCCTTGGCATTGTAATTATGATGGGTCTTGGTATGGGCTTCTTTGGGTGGTGGCCTCTTGTTAAGTTTTTGAGGACTTTTCATACTGTTTTCCATAGTGGCTGCACCATTTTACATTCCCACCAACAGTGCATAAGGGTTCCCATCTCTCCACATTCTCACCAACTCTTATTATTTGTTGACTTTTTGATAACAGCCATTCTGATAGGTGTGAAGTGGTATGTCACATGATTTTTTATTTCCCTGATGATTAGTGATGTTAAGCATCTTTTCATATGTCTATTGTTCATCTGTATGTTTGTCTGTTTTGAAAAAAATTCTGTTCAGGTCATCTACCCATTTTTTAATTGAATTGGTGTGCTTTATTATGTTGAGTTGTATGCGAACTTAGTACAGTCTTTATAATTTTATCAGATATAATGTCATTGCAAATATCTTCTCCCATTTGTTAAGTTGTATTTTCATTTTGTTGATGGTTTCCTTTGCTATGCAAATGATTTTTAGGTTGATGTAATCCTATTTATTTTTGCTTTTATTGCCCTAACCCAGGAAGACATATCCAACAAAATATTGTTAAGATTGAGATCAAAGTGTTTATTGCCTATGTTTCCTTCTAGGAGTTTTATGGTTTCAGGACTTAACATTTTAGCCCTTAATCTATTTTGAATTTTTTTATAGAGTATAAGAAGTTGCCCAGGTTCCCTTTTTTATTTATCCAGTTTTTCCAGCATCAAATATTTGTATCCTTCAATTTTAGTGAATTTATTAGTTTTAAATTTTTTCTGTGGAGTCTTTAGGATTTTCTATATATATAGTATTATGTCATTTACATATGGTGATGGTTTTACTTCTTCCTTTCTTATTCGGATGCCTTTTGTTTCTATTTCTTACCTGATTGCCGTGGCTAGGACTTCCAGCACTATGCTGCATAAAAGTACTGCAAGCAGGCATCTTGCGCTGTTAATGATCTTAGAGGGAAAGCTTTCAGCTTATCAATGTTGAATTAGGATGTTAGCCATGGATTTGAGGTATGTTTCCTCTATACCCACTTTGTTGAGAGTTTCTATCATAAATGGATATTGGAATTATGCCAGGTGCTTTTTCAATACCTGTTGAGATATTGAGATCATACGATTTTTGAAAAATATGTTTTTATTGACAGAGGAGAGAGAGAGAGAGAGAGAGAGAGAGAGAGAGAGAGAGAGATAGCAACATCAATGCATCATTTGTCTCTTGTACGCCCCTGCTTGGGATTGAGCCTGCAACCTGGGCATATGCCCTGACCGGGATAGAACCCGTGACCTCTTGGTACATGGGTTGATACTCAACCACTGAGCCACACCAGCTGGGCAGATCACATAGTTTTGGTTAATATGGTGTATCCCTATAATAAGAATGTTAGTGTGTTTGATATTGCCTCAGAGGTCCCTTAAACTAAATTTGTTTTTTGTTTTTATTTTAACCTTTTCTTTACTCAGTCATTTCTTTAAATATTTACCTGAAGCCCTGGCTAGTTTGGCTCAGTGGACAGAGCGTCAGCCTGTGGACTGAAGGGTTCTGGGTTAGATTCTGGTCAGGAGCACATGCCCCAGTTGTGGGCTCGATCCCCAGTAGGTGGCATGCAGGAGGCAGCCAATCAATCATTCTCTCTCATCATTGATGTTTCCATCTCTCTCTCCCTCTCCCTTCCTCTCTAAAATCAATAAAAATATATCTATATATATATAATAGAGAAATATGCTAATTAACCAGGACGCTGTAATGGGTCTACTGGACAGGAGGAGATTGTGCGTGCAGCATCGGGGGCAGGGCGGCAGGGGCCTCTGCGTGCCTGCGCTGGGGGAGAGCCTGATCAGCAGTGGCCATGGCTGCTTCAAGGGCCAGAGAGGGAGGCAGGGCCGTACCGGCAACTCGAGAGTGGGCAGCGCCACACGATTTCAAGTCACATGCTGGGCTCCTAGTTATAATAAATATTTACCGGAAGAGCCTTGTCTCTGGTCCTTCAACTGTAATGCACTGTCAGGTTGTAAAATTGCTTTTTCATATTTGTATAAGGCTTTATAACAGCAATAAAAGATTTAGAAAACATAGAGATAAAGATAAATCCACAAAAATAGAACATTTGATACTTAGCATCTTGAGTGTACCTTAATGTATTCCAGGTATAATCACTCCAAATTCTGTACATCTTAATCATCTATTTGTTTTTCATACAGATGCAAAATCGGATGGTGATTTTACTTTGTAACCTAAAACCTGCAAAGATGAGGGGAATACTATCTCAAGCAATGGTGATGTGTGCTAGTTCACCAGAGAAAGTTGAAATCTTGGCACCTCCTATTGGGTCTGTTCCTGGAGACAGAATTACTTTTGATGCTTTTCCTGGTAAGTATCTATTAGCCATTATTGAAAATCATTTGGGAATTAATGTTCACAAAGTGATGCTTTTAATGTTTAAGTTTAAAATTAAATCCTGTTATGATTTACTATGCTTTACATTAAAAGACCATTATTATTGAGATTATTGCTATTGGCTCAAGATGACATATTAAGCACAAACATCTAACTATCTCCCACCCCATTAATGCATTAAGTACACATTACATAAAACACCAGAGAGAGTTTTTGCTTTAGGTAAAATACTAAATATAATCCCTACATAGCAGAAGAGTGTGATGTGGACATAAAACAAGTTAATGTGCTACAAAATTAAGCTGTAGATTATTTCTGAATGCAGCACATAAATACGAAGAGATGAAAAGCTGACATGGGGGAAATGCATATAATTCTCAAAGTTCATCTAATATATTTATTTATGCTTTTACTTTAGGATATAGAGAAAAATCTATAAGTTAAACTTCATATTTTGTTTTATTTTTAAATATACTTTTATTGATTTCAGAGAAGAAGGGAGAAGGGGAGAGAGGGATAGAAACATCAATGATGAGAGAGAAGCATTGATCGGTTGCCTCCCGCACATCTCCCACTGGGGATTGAGCCTGCAACCCAGGCATGTGCCCTGACTGGGAATTGAACTTTGACCTCCTAGTTCATAGGTTAATGCTCAACCATTAAGCCACAGCGGCTAGGACATACTTATTTTAATAATCTGAAAGGAAGTTTCATTTCATATTGCTTGTTTTCTCCAGTAAAATGCTCCTGAGACAGATGAAGCTTTATAATGCATGAGAAAGTTTTTTCAAACAGGTCTTTGAAGCAGAAGAGAAAGAATGCTTGGTAGATGTAGAATAAAGTTTTCTTTCATTAAAGAGGGAGGACCTTATAAAGAGGATAAACAGTTAGAAATAAAAGATTGAATTTACTTAAAGGATATTCATTTGACTAGAATCATGGGAGAAGGAGAAATAAATTAGGGTAACAAGTAGAATTAGGTTATGATTTTACTCAGATGAGGACTCTAATGAATGAAATAAAATAACAAACAAAATAGAAACAGATTCATAGAGAACAGACTGACAGCCGTCATAGGGGAGGGGTTTGCAGGGCTGGGGAAAATGGTGAAGGGATTAAGAAAAAAAAGAAACACCCCAAAACTCATAGGCACAGACAATAGTATAATTATCAGAGGGAAAGGGGGGTGGGAAAGGTAGAAGAGGGTATATGGAGGGATAAATGGTGATGGAAGGAGACTTGACTTGGGGTGGTGAACACACAATTCATATACAGATGATGTATTATAGAATTGTACACCTGAACCATATATGATTTTATTAACCAATGTCATCCCAATTAAAAAAAAACAATTCACCACATCCATACCAAACCAGGTTACTACCAGTGTTTTTCATACTTAGTAATTTTACAGGTGAATAATATTTAATATACCACTCTGATTACTAATGTAATCTCAACACCTTTTTAACTATTTATTAAATACTTTAGCTACTCATGTTATTTTCCATATTAATATTGAGATGTACATCTTTTTTTGCTGTTGCTTTACAAGAATGCTTTTTAATTAAAAATATGAACACTGTCACATATTACTATTGTAGTCTAGACTTCTAGTTTAACTCAGATACTGTATAATAAACATATTTCAACTTTAAAAAGACAGAATTAGTTTTATAAGTCAGAATTGATTTGGAGACATTTTTGTACAAGGAGCTGAGTTTTAATTTAATAGCCAGACTGATGTGATTATGTAGGCCTGTTGTTTTTTTTATCCTATGTCAATTGTGTTTGATGAAATATTAGGATATGAAGAATTTTAACATTAGAATAGGATAGAAAATGTGGATGAAATTAGTTTCCTTGAAACTAAACTACCCCTTCCTAATCAAAAGTAGACTAATCTAAAGGGGTTGTTTAACAAGTACCATGACTTTGAATGCCTCTGTATATCTTGAAGGTTGGTAGATTCAAAACCATAATGGTCTGTGCTTTTTTTGGTAAATTGGGTTTTGGGAAAATCCCAATATGAATCATTTCTCAAAGCAGCATGGTGGCTTTAGATTCTAGCAGCATATGATCACCACTCTTCTCCCACAAACAATATCAAAACATTTCCCCAAACCTCATATTTCAGAGTAAGTCTGTACCTGACACCTAAAATTCTGGTTAGAGGTTTCATTCACTAAATTGGAATAGGACAGTAATAAAGGTGATCTTTTCCTTTAAGATTAAAAACAACAAATATTGGCTTACCTTACCAGGTTAACATTTGCCTTCCCTTTTATTTAAATACTTAAGATGTAGTACAATTTTTGAGTTTTCTTTTTTTAATGTAAATTGTAGAGTCTTGTATTTAGAAATGGAATAAATCAAATCTTTAACTCACTGTTTTACAGATTTGGAAACTGGGGCCTGGTACAATTTAGTTGCTTAAAGTTATGCAGAATTAGTAAAAGGATTAAACAGATGTGTCTGAATCGCTAATACTATAGCTTTTTGTTTGTTGATTGTTGCTTACTGTGAATTAATCTGGACTATTTCATTAATGAAGGTATATAGCTCTTATTTCAATGACATATTTCATTCCCTTACCTCATAGAATTAACAGGTAAACATTTCAGCAGTTGAATCTGTTGTTATTTGGATGTTTCTGATGAGTAAATTGAAAGTAAGTTTTACTCAGTGACAACATTAGAGACGATAATAGCCCATATAGATTTCTTGCCTTTGCTACATTCTTCATTCTCTGAGGTTTTTTTTTTGTGTGTGTGTGTCTATATTTACATTGTTCCAAAGCCTGATATTTCTTTTAAATTCAGTTTCCCCTTGTGCCTTAGCACATGAATATATTGAGAAGGTACAAAAAATATTTGTAAAGTGAAAGAAGGGAAAACCTAACTTTATTTTTTTTAAATATATTTTTGTTGATTTCAGAAAGGAAGGGAGAGATAAGAAACATCAATGATGATAGAGAATCATTGATCAGCTGCCTCCTGCACGCCCTCTAATGGGAACTGAGCCCTGACCAGGAATTGAACTGTGATTTCATAGTTCATAAGTTGATGTTCAACCACTGAGCTACACCAGCTGGGTAGGAAAAACTAATTTTAAAATGGCCCTTGAGGTTGCTTGAATTCTTATCACTTACCATAGGCTTAACCGAGCCAAACAGCACTGAATAATTGATAAATTTTGGGACATGAGGTCTGTTATTGTTCATCTTGCTTATGGTTCCACATCAGTTACTGCTTCTGTAGCAGTTAATCTGAAAGGAAATAACAGTTAATACTACACAACACACCATTAGTCTTATTTTTTTCTTTTCCAGAAAGAGCCATGATTTACCAGTGCTTTTTTTTTTTTCCAGCATCTGTTTTGCATTTTAAAGCTTAAGGTGTCTGTTGGTACATGTTCACTTGATGTGCTCAGTGTCTAGAGATTTACATTTCATGATACTTAAGTGTGGTATAGAAATTGCAATTGGGGCTCAAACCTTTGAATTGCTGTTCGGCCTTGGAAAGGCTTTTATACTTAGCAACTTTTTTTCTCTAACTATAGAACCGAAAATGTCCATTGAGTTTAGAAGATGCCAAGTAATATTTTTTTTAACAATGGCTAAAAAACTACCCCGCGCAATACTTTTTTAAATCGTAAATGTGTGAAGCTGTAAATTTTAATATTTAAAAGTGGTAACTGGTCCCTAAAGCACCAAGCAAAAATTAACTTGAAAATAATATTATAGCTAGAAGACAAAGGCAATGACAACCTTATCTCTTTTTTTCTGAAAATGCACTGATTTTTCTCTAAAAATAAATGAAAATTTGCATTCAGACTTTTAACTTCCAAGACCATGTTTATTTCTCTTGATATTGAATCTTAATTATAAATATAAATTATGGTTAATTGTAAAGCCTGTATGGTATGCAAGTGTTTCACTTTTGCATCCATTTATTCTTTAAAAAGACAAAATCTTGTCTATATTTTATTCTCCTTCCTAAAACCTATTTCAGTCAGTTTTCTCTCCTCCTTGTTCTACCAGAACTGCTCTGGTCAAGATCACTAATTACTCTCTAGCTAACTATCCATGGCTAGTTCCCAGTCCTTTTCTTCATTTACTTGACATCTGGCATCACTTTCCTGGTGGTCTCCTGCTTCACTGTCTGCCCTTCTCATCTCCTTTGCTGATTCCTCCTTAGCTGCATGACTTCATAACATTGAAGTGCCCAGATCTTGGTCCTTTACTTCTTCTCTTTTTCTTTCCACACTTGACACTCTCTCTCACTCTCTCAACGCCCCCCCCCCCCCCCCCGCCCCCACATTATTTCCTTGGCTATTTTATCCAGTCACTTTTCTAGCTGCCTTCTGCACTGCATTAACATGTCTGAAGAAAGAATACATATCCCAGTCTTCCCCCCAGAATTCCTATTTTCCATATCATCTGACCAGAACTCCATTCTCTCAACTGCTATTTATTTTCTCATGCAGCTTCTCCTTCAGAAAATAATAGTGAATATACCTTCTGAACATACCCAGAATCATTCTCATTATCTCCACCACCACCACTTTGGTCTTAGCACCAACATCCTTTATCTAAATCATTGCAAAAGCCTCTGTCTGATTTCCCTGCTTTTGCCTATGTACTTTGTCTATTTTCAGTTATAGTAGGTGGAGTGATTTAGGTCAGATTATATTGCTTCTTTGCTCAAAAGCTTCCCATTTGACTAGAGTGCACGTCCAAGTCCTTTTGGTTGCCTTTCATTAACTGCACGGACTCTCCAATTTCTTCCTCACTTTAATTGAGCCACTGACTCTTTCCTGAGATATCTCCATTGCTTGGTCCCTCATCCTGTCCGGATCTTTCAAATGTCATCTTTGTTTTATTTTAAAATACTTATCATCTCATATACTGTACATTATTTAATGTCTGTTCACACAGATATATAAGCATCATGAAATCAAGATTTCCTTTTTGTTCTTACTCAGTGCTATATTCCTATCATCTAGAAAAAATGCCTGGCATAGAGTAGGAGCTCAATAAATTGGTTAATGAAAAATAAAAAGAAATGTAGTAGTAAAACATGTTAAAAACAACAACAAAGCAGTATTTAAGAACAGGCCTGAATATTTGCCTTCATTATTGCAAGATCATTCTGATCAAACCACCAAACCACTTTCCCCTGTTGATTAGCTTTGTCAAATTAATTGACCCCTACTTGCCAAGTTATACTTTAGTTTTTGTGCAATAGTTACAATTATTATAGTTCAAAAACGCAGTTTATCAAACATAAATTAAGTAAGTTAGTACTAGGCTTTTAATAGCCATGGTAGATATCAAAGAGAAGCTGGTGATCCATGAGCATTTTATACAAAAGAATGGCCCAATTAAAATGAAATCTCTGGTTCTTATTCTAGACTTGTGAATGCCTGTGACTCTGGAATTTGTATTTATTGCTTTTTGTAGGTTTTAAATACTGAGAAGGTGATCACAGCTTTTTGCATCTGTACAAACTGGTCTTGAAATAGTTCCTATTCCCTATGCATTTTGTTTAAAATCAGTTGGCCTAAAATAATCTCTAAATGATTAGTTCTCTTACAATATTTGTAACCATTTCCAAATGGTGATTATTGGCATGTGTTTAGCAATTTCAGAGGTTCTGTAGTTTTTAGCTTGAAGAATTTTTATTGATATCATCACTTACCGTCTTCGCATAGTCGTGCCAAAAAGAGGGGGGAGGGGTAAGAAAGGGAAGAAAATTAGAAAAATAAGATTTAGAAGAAGGATATATAACACACAGGAATGATGAAAGACTTCTCTGGAAAAGATAGTTCATTAAAAAAATTCTTTAAAATATTAGAAATGTTTTCCATAGGAGGCGATTTAAACTTTCCAGCTAGCTTTATACCCTACCAAATAGTATTTTGTTCAAAAACATACTCAGTAAGCCAGAAGGTTAACACTGCATCCAAGATTTTCCACTCTGATTTATATTCAGTGATCATACTGTGACAGGTTTTAATAATAATCTCAAATTTTTGTTTTATTTATTGATTTATTAAAATCTAGAAACTACATTCAGAGTGTTCAAGTATTGAGTCTTGTTTGTTAAAAGACAACAGTTAAGCTTTGGAGGTTCCTCTTATTAGTTTCTAGTTTATTTTTAGTTCAAATCTTTATTACTTGAAAATTATTAGTCTTATATAAGACATTTAAACCTTTCAGATCTTGGCTCCACAAGTGATCAGTGACCTGGGAACCATTCTGAGTCCCAGCTTTTTCATTTATAAGAAGGTGGTTTTTTGTTTTGTTTGTTTTTAAGAAGTGTGTGTGTGTGTGTGTGTGTGTGTGTGTATATATATATATACATATATATATATATATATACACACACACACACATATATATATATATATATATATATATATATATATATAATTGATTTTTTGTAGAGAGGAAGAGAGAGGGATAGAGAGTTAGAAACATCGATAAGAAACATCGATCAGCTGCCTCCTGCACGCCTCCTACTGGGGATGTGCCCGCAACCAAGGTACATGCCCTTGACCAGAACCAAGCCTGGGACCCTTCAGTCTGCAGGCCGATGCTCTATCCACTGAGCCAAACCGGTTAGGGCAAGAAGTGTTTTCTTTTTTTTAGTTTTTTTTTAAATGAATCTTTATTGTTCAGATTATTACAATTGTTCCTCTTTTTTCCCCCCTTAGCTCCCCTCCACCCGGTTCCCACCTCACCCTCTGCCCTTACCCCCCCCCCACTGTCTTCATCCATAGGTGTATGATTTTTGTCCAGTCTCTTCCTGCACCCCCCACACCCCTTTCCCCCCGAGAATTGTCAGTCCACTCCCTTTCTATGCCCCTGATTCTATTATATTCACCAGTTTATTCTGTTCATCAGATTTTTTATTCACTTGATTTTTAGGTTCACTTGTTGATAGATATGTATTTGTTGTTCATAATTTTTCTCTTTACTTTTTTCTTCTTCCTCTTCTTAAAGAATACCTTTCAGCATTTCATATAATACTGGTTTGGTGGTGATGAACTCCTTTAGCTTTTTCTTATCTGTGAAGCTCTTTATCTGCCCTTCAATTCTGAATGATAGCTTTGCTGGGTAGAGTAATCTTGGTTGTAGGTTCTTGCTATTCATCACTTTGAATATTTCTTGCCACTCCCGTCTGGCCTGCATAGTTTCTGTTGAGAAATCAGCTGACAGTCCTTTGGGTGCTCCCTTGTAGGTAACTAGCTGTTTTTCTCTTGCTGCTTTTAAGATTCTCTCTTTGTCTTTTGCTCTTGGCATTTTAATTATGATGTGTCTTGGTGTGGTCCTCTTTGGTTTCCTTTTGTTTGGAGTTCTCTGTGCTTCCTGGACTTGTAAGTCTATTTCTTTCACCAGGTGGGGGAAGTTTTTGGTCACTATTTCTTCAAATAGATTTTCAGTATCTTGTTCTCTCTCTTCTTCTGGAACCCCCATAATTCGGATGTTGGTACTCTTGAAGTTGTCCCAGAGGCTCCTTACACTATCTTCATGTTTTTGGATTCTTTTTTCTTTTTGCTTTTCTGGTCGAGTGTTTTTTGCTTCTTTGTATTTAAAATCTTTGACTTGATTCTTGCGGTCCTCTAGTCTGCTGTTAGGTCTCTGTATAATATTTTTTATTTCAGTCAGTGTATGCTTAATTTCTAGTTGATCCTTTTTCATGTCCTCGAGGGTCTCGCTAAATTTATTGGCCTTTTCTAGAAAATTCTTGAAAAACCTTATAACCATCATTTTGAACTCTATATCCAGTCGTTTGCTTTCCTCCATTTCTTTCATTTGTGACCTGCCTCTTTGTCTCCACATTTTAGCTGCTTCCCTGAGTTGATAGAGTGGCTTTGTGTGTGAGGTGTCCTCTAGGGCCCAGTAGCTCAGCCTCCCCAGTTACATGAGGTGGACACTCTTGGTGCACCCCTTTGTGGGCTGTGTGCAGTCTTGTTGTAGTTAAACCTAGATTGTTGTTGGTATCACTGGGAGGAGTTGACCTCCAGGCCAATTGGCTGTGAGGATCAGCTGTGTCTATGCTGGGAGAGCCTCTGTGCTCAGCTTGGATGGGGCGGAGTCTCAGGGTGGAGCAGACAGCCTTGGTTTCCCGTCAGCCCCGCCCTAAGAGGCCCCTGGGTCTCAGTGTCCCGCAGCAATGGCTGCACGCACCTCTGAGAGAACGCTGCCCTCGAGGTTTGTGCACTGCCAGACAGTCCAGTTTCTCCCTGAATGAGTCTGGGTACCCAAAGTCTCACCCGCAACTGGAGTACAGTGCAGTCGGGAGGTTTTGTTTCCCTCCCGTACGAGAAATCAGCCATGCACTCAGCTGCCCGCCCTCTCCCCGCGCACGCGCCTCTGCACCTCTGCCTTCCGCAGCTCCCCTGAGTCTCAGTGTGCTTCCTCCTGACAGTCCAGTTTCACCCCGTATGAGTCTGGGTTCCCCGAATCTCGCCCGGAACTGGAGTTCAGCGCAGTGGGGATTCTTTGTCTCCCTTCTGTTCGAGAAAGCCAGCTGCGTATTCAGCTGCCCGCCCTTTGCGCACGCGTGTGCGCCTCTCTGCACCTCTGCCCTCCGCAGCTCCTCTGAGTCTCAGTGTCCTTTTCTCTTTCCTTCTAGTTGTAGAATTTCCACTCAGCCAGCTTTCCGATGGTTCTGGATGATGTCCATGTTGTCTTTTAGTTGTAGTTTTGAAATTGTTGTGCGAGGCAGCAGTATAGGTGTTTACCTATGTCGCCATCTTGGTTTTTCTCCTCAAGGAGTGGTTTTTAATGGTATCTATTTCATGTGTTTTGTGAGATTTAACTTTTGAAACACTAAGCTACCTGCCCTTTTTCTTTTTTTAAGTTCTTAGTTATAATGTTTGGGCCTTAATTTCCTCACCTATAAATTGATTGTAATTAATCATTTTATATGCTTTATTGAGATAATTAAATAAGTAAATAAATGTAAAACAGTGCAGTGACTGCCACATAGTAAGCATGATACGTGTTGTGTATTATTATGAATATTATTTTCTATACATTTCAAGAAGCTTAATTTTCTGCTGCACCACAGCTTTTTGTACTTGGGGCTTACATCTGTATTCAGCAAGAATTTACTACACAATCTGTGCTCTTCATAAGAAGCTTTTACACAAGTCTGGGACACTCTGCTTCTTAAATTAATTCATCATCAGTTAGCAAGCATCTCTTTTTTGTGGGGGTGAGGGGGATTCAGGGTTAGTACTCAGGCCTCCCTGAACAGTATTGCTGCCTCCAGCTTTTCAGAATTCTGGAATGCTCACTTCTCCACATGATTTGTGCACAAGCAAAATAAGACTTTGCTCTTAGACTAGGAATGGCTTAGAAACAAAAAAATAAAAATCTTGTAGATACTTTATATATTCTTATTTTTTCCTATTCTGTTTATTAATTAATAATAATTAATGTCCAATCTAGTGGTCTTAAAGGACTAAGAGAAATCCTCACTTTTATAGTCAGTCTTTCAGTTTTAGTTTCATTGCATGTTCTTTTACTGTGAATACATCATTCAGTTAAATCTCTGTCATCTTTGAAAACCTGCATATCAGAGGACATTTTTGTATGTTCTTGCCAGTTTCGTGGCAGTTTATGAAGAGCTAATAAAAGAACAAAGCTACCATGGCCAAACAATTTTCTCAGTTTTGTTATTCCTATATAAGTATGAATAGAGAATAAACAGTAGATAATAATAAGATGTAATAAAGATATAAAATAAAATTAGTTCCAGTAATGTTTAAAATATTCTTTTTAAAGTAATTCCAAGAGATTTCAACTTGGGAGTCAGTTAAAAAAAGATCTAGAAAGTTATATTTCTATGATAACGGAATTGTACTTCAGTAATTTTTTTTTATTACCTCCAGGAAAATCCTTTTTCATTTGCAGCAGCTAATGCTTAAGAGATATGTTACTTTTTAAAAATTGTTTCTTGAACGGAGTCTTCATTCCAAATGTTATTGAATATCCTAGGTATAAAATGCTGTTATATTAAACTTTGTTCTCTACTTCCTTATCATTCATTAAGTGGAGAGTTGCTTGGTATATTGACTTTCTTTAAGCCTAGGCAGATATATTCTACAGTTTGTCTTTTATTGATCATAAGCTTTATAATGTGAGTTACTATAAAGAGAGGGGATGGGACATTCCAATGTCAGAATGTTGTTTCTTTCCTAAAGCATAGTTTATTATATTAGGAAGCAAAGCGCTCTACTAGCAGAACAAAAGTTTTGGTGTCAAATCGTGACTTCACTTGTTAATTGTATGATTTATCCTCTCTGAGCCCCAGTCTCTCTATATTTGAAATTAGAGTAAGTGTTGTTGTGTGAATTGCATGCAACAGCATATATTCCTGGTTTTTAGAAAATGCTAGTACTTGTCTCTTTACTACCCTTTTCTGTCTCTTTCCATCCCACCAAATGGAATGTGCTGCAAGTGAAACCCAAGGTAGTTATATTTAGCTAGATAATCCCAACATGTAAGCCATGCTCTAGTATTTATAAGAAATCTTTAAAAACTATAGCAACAATCTAGACCAGTGGTTCTCAACCTTCCTAATGCCGCGACCCTTCCTTTAATACAGTTCCTCATGTTGTGGTGACCCCCAACCATAAAATTATTTTTGTTGCTACTTCATAACTGTAATTTTGCTACTGTTATGAATCGTAATGTAAGTATCTGATATGCAGGATGTATTTTCATTGTTATAAATTGAACATAATTAAAGCACAGTGATTAATCACAAAAACAATATGTAATTATATATTGTGAAGTATTTATTTCTAATTACAAATAAATGAAATTTTTTCTTGAAGCATGGTGTAGCATGGGTAACAGACTTAATTTAACAACAGTAAACTACATTGCTACATTTTGCGACAGTATGAGTAAAAAGCCAACGTCAGCGCGAAGGTTGAGATTGCTTCTTTCTCACCAGATCTGAAATTCTCGGGGCAGTCTTTGTAAGAGCACAACGAAGATCATCTTTCACAACAAGTCTACTTCTGTATTTAGACTTGATAACCAACAAGCTGGAAAACCCTGTTTCACAAAGATATGTTGTTGGAAATGGAAGAAGAAGGCTCAACACAGTCCCAGACAGAACAGGATATGACTGCAAACACGTGATCGAGAATTTTGTAACTGGCATTGTAGAGAAATCAGTTCTCGCTACATTGCAGTTAGTAAGTTCAATGAACTCCTCTTGTGCTGTCTCAGGAACATCTTCAACTTTGACTGTGAATGGGCTTCTGGCAAGTGCAAATGGGGTGTCAGGTAGATTTGGAAAGTATGATGAAATTTCGTCTGCAAGCATGTGCAAGTGTTCTTTCACAGAAATTATCATCGTAATCCTTTTGTCTGGTTCAATGTCATGTTCCTCAAAGAAAGCAGATAAGGTAGGTAACATGTAAATTTTATTTTCATCGAATTTTTTTTTTGCCAAAGCTGAAGTTTCATTTGCAATGATCGGATCTTTTAGACAAGTCGAGGCATGTTGCATTTGGTCCTTGCAGTGATAAATTTAACTCATTCAAGATGGCAAAGATGTCAACCAAGTAAGCTATTTTCTGCAGTTCACTTTTATTGCTGAAAGGTGCTTCGAACTGCGGTCTTGCTTTCTGATTAAAAAACGTTTTGAGTTCATCACGAAGCTCAAAAACACGTTTTAAAACATTTCGACAACCATCTCACTACAGTGTGAAATAGCAGAGCATTGTTCGGCGCATCCAACTCGTTGCACAGTTGCGAAAACAGTCGACTATTTAAAGTGCTCGCCTTTACAAAATTGACAGAACTTAAGACGCTTTTCATTACTTCTTGTAACTCTTGTGGCAGTGTCTTCATTGCTAATATTTGCCGATGAATCATACAGTGAGTTCCGATGACTTTTGGTAACTCATTCAGTACCAAACGTTGAAATCCAGATCGACATCCTAGCATAGCTGGAGTACCATCTGTGCAAACCACAAACCTTTTCCCAAGAGATCTTATGCTCTTTCAGAAATGAACCAACTGTGTCAAATAAATCACATGCAGTAGTTGTTTCAAGAGGTTTGCAAAAAAGAAACTCATCTTTAAAGTCACCATCATTAATGTACCTCATGTAAACCAGTAACTATGAACAGTTTGTAACGTCTGTAGATTCATCAAGCTGGATACTAAATATTGGAAGTGGAGCAGAATTAATTTCCTGGATTACCTGATCAAGAATATCAGCAGACATGTCATCTATTCTTCTGCGGACAGTGTCATTAGATAAGGAAATTGCACTCAATTTCGTAACAGATTAGTCTCCGATCATAACTCGAGCAATGTCTTTGGCCGCTGGCAACAGTAAATCCTTAGCAATGGTGTGAGGTTTCATAGCTCTGGCGATTCTGAGTGCCACCAAATATGAAACTTCAACGGCTGCTACGTTTTGTTTGTGGTACTTGGCACCAATGTCAAGTCTGGCTTTCTTGAGTCCATCAGCTTTGCTTCTAAAATAGTTGGTATCCTTGCCGGCAAAGCTCAGATGCTTGCTATCAAAATGGAGTTTTAGTTTGTTCGGCTTCATAGATTCGGCTGATAGAACTTCACAACAAATAACACATTGCGGTTTCTCAATTCCTGCTGTAATTATTGAGGTAAAACCATACTGTAAAAAATCCTCACTATATTTTCTTAACATTCTTCTCTACATGATCCATTGTCATGGGATGGTTTGCTAATGAAAATAATATATAACAATAGCTTTAATAATACAAAAGATGATACATGGCATGGTTCAGTCAATACAGTTCATTAAAGTTTCCTATGATTTACCATTCTCTGTTTTTTTTTTTACATACCTGTTACTATCACAAGGGGGCAGTATTCACATCAACCACAGCTGAATATAAAAAGACCGATCCGCATCCAGATTAAGTTCCCATGGAACAGACTTTTTTTTTTGCAGTAGTTGATGATTTTACATTTACCCAGTAACATGAAGTGTTTTACCTCCAATACTGCTGCTTTCAACACAGTAGCTGCTTTTAACAGAGTAGCTGCTTTCAACACAGCAGCTGCTTTCTACACAGTAGCTGCTCTCTACACATGTGTGACTGGTCTGCATAAGTACATAATGGCACCAACCCTGTCACGTACACCTGTATTTGTACGGGGTGTATGTGATGGTGTTGGCGTGATGATATCATCACACTGGGTACTCTTATATGGGTGTATCTGCATGTGGGTGGACCCGCCTGGAGATGGATAGAGGAGCGGTGTCTCAGTTCCTAAGACCATCGGAAATACATGTTTTCCGATGGTCTTAGGCGACCCCTGTGAAAGGGTCGTTCAACCCCCAAAGGGGTCGTGACCCACAGGTTGAGAACCGCTGATCTAGACATTTATTTTGTATAATGAAACATACAGTAAAGCATACACTGCTTCTGCCTCATGTAAAAATATAACACATGAAATTATGCTCTCATTGCTTCACAATTTTTAAGAGTATCTTATATTTTTAAATGTGTGGAAACATTTATTGAGCTATATTACTTGCCAAAATATGAGAGTGAAAAATAAGATCTTCAATATGTAAGGAAATGACAAAATACATTTTACTGATCAAGAATATAAGTTGCTTACATCATAAAAATAAATGTTAACAGTAAGTGCTAAAATTCTGGTCAGGTCTAAAGATCAGAAAGTAGTGCCGAGACAATTCACTAGAAATGCAATTTATTAATATATTAGTTATATAATTTTATTTTTTCCCAACAGGAGAGCCTGACAAGGAGCTGAATCCTAAGAAGAAGATTTGGGAGCAGATCCAGCCTGATCTTTACACCAATGATGAGTGTGTGGCTACATACAAAGGAGCTCCCTTTGAGGTGAAAGGGAAGGGAGTGTGTAAGGCTCAAACTATGACCAACAGTGGAATAAAATAAAATTACATCAAAATACTTCAGTTACTGAAATGCATTGGGAAAAAACTTAGATGCCAATAAAGAAATACATTTGTCACTTGTGCCTAAAATATAACTGGCTCATTTTTGTGTTACTTGTCTTCTAGATTGGACTAGTCTGTTACCTAGTATATTTGTTTTCAATTGATTGGAGAAACACTATATTTTTACCTATGATTTTTGACCCTTTATAATGTAGGGAGGAAATGCCCTATGTTTTGTGGTGATTTATTTTTTAGCAAGGATATTGATGTTAGCAGATTTTTTCTTTATACATTTTTAGATAACTTGAACTAGATTAGCATTTAGTTTCATGATACATGAAATTTCAAGTCCTTAAATTTTTAGTATATTGTGTAATCAACTAATCATCTATACTAATAAAAGGGTAATATGCTAATTAGACCAGACATCTTCTGGATGTCCTTCCGGACAAAGCTACGGTGGCAGGGGCCAAGGCAGAGGCAGTTAGGGGGCGATCAGGCAGGCAGGCAGAGGTAGTTAGGGGCAATCAGGTAGGCAGGCAGACGAATGGTTAGGAGCCAACAGTCCCGGATTGCAAGAGGGATGTCAATTGCCAGTTTAGGCCCAATCACGCAGGAATCATCCCCTGAGGGCTCCTGGATTGGAGAGGGTGCAGGCTGAGCTGAGGAACAACCCCCCATGCATGAATTTCATGCACTGGGGCTCTAGTCCTATCTAATAGAGGGAATATGCTAATTGACTATCACTCTGTCACAAAGATGGCTGCATCCACAGCTGAGGCAAAGTTCCCTTAAGGAGCCTTAACGAGCAATCAGCAGGGACCTGAGGCTATGCCCTCCCCCGCCCCCATGGGGCTTGACGGGACCTCAGGCTGCGACCCCCACGTGGCAGGACTTGACAGGGGACCTCAGGCCGTGCCCCCCACCCTGGTGTCAGGCTGGGGGACCTCAGGCTGCACCTCCTGCCTTGGCACCAGGCTGGGGGACCTCAGGCCATGTCCCCCACCCAGCGGGGCTTTGTGGGGACCTCAAGGTGCGCTTACCGTCCTGGTGCTGGGCTAGGGGACCTCAGGCTGCTCCCCCCGCCCCAGCGCCAGGCCAGGGGACCTCAGACAGCGCCCCCCACCCCAGCACCGGGCCAGGGGACCTGAGGCTGTGACCCCCTGCCTGGCGGGGCTTGACAGGGCACCTCAGGCCATGCTCCCCACCCAGCAGGGCTTGGCGGGGCACCTCAAGGTGCACCCCAGTGCTGGGTCAGGGAACTCAGGCTGCACCCACTGCCCAGCAGGACTTGACGGGGGACCTGAGGCTGTGCCCTCTCCTAGTGCCGGGCCCCCCCCCCCCCCGCCTGGCAGGGCTTGACAGGAGACCTCAGGCCATGCCCCCCACTCAGCGGGGCTTGTCGGGATCTCAGGCCATGACCCCACCTGGCAGGGCTTGACAGGGGACTTTAAGGCACGCCCCCCGCCCCATCTGGGGGACCTTAGGCCACACTCCCCATCCTGGCGCCAGGGGACCTGAGGCTACACCCCTGCCCGGTGGGGCTTGACAAGAGTCGGACTGGCGGGTCTGGATCTAGCCCAATGCAGGGGTTGGCCAGGTCTGGGTCTCACGCGATTTTGAGGCGCATGTGGGTGGGCTGGGACTTGACTCTGGGTCCCCCTTTTAATGTGCACGAATTTCGTGCACCGGGCCACTAGTATTATAATAATACTGAAAATGAACAAGTGTTGATTCTTGAGAGCCAAACATCATAAAAGCTAGGAGACATGGCATTTAAACATTATTGCTATTTCTTGCCAAAGTAACCCAGACTTAAGGCAATTTTTTTTTAAATTTTAGACTGAAATTTCCAACTGTGTGTTGAACTTTTCATTGAGCAAAGTAAGTAGTAATAATTTTGACTATGAAGCATAAACACATTGCGAAGTGTTGCTAGTATAGTTTCCAATAATTGACTATAAAAGCAGCAGCCTATTTTTTTACTCTAGCTGACGTAAAGATTCCTTGGGTATCTAATAAAACATTATTTGTAGCTCTTTATCTTTAGAAGAGCATTTAAGATTGATAAAGTTTGCTTTTTCATGAACCATCACTGTCCATATGTTAAAAGAAATGGCAGCCAAAAACTTAATATACATTAACGTATCAATTGCCTATTTTCACTCACCTAGATGAGCATATGTTGATAACTGAACACAAATTTTTTTTTAAAGTTATTCAAGATCTATTATTTTTGGAATAAAGAATGTGACGAAGTATTTTGTGATTCTGTATTTTCTAACTTTTCTTAATTATAACAAATTTATTTAAATAATTCTAATATAATTTATTCCTAATTCTTCAAGTTACATAAAAGCATTACTCAATTAAGTTATCAGTTTAGCTCCATTCAATAGTTTTTTAAAATGTTTTTTTTTTATTGGTTTCAGAGAGTGGAAGGGAGAGGGAGAGAGACATAGAAACGTCAGTGATGAGAGAGAATCATTGATTGGCTGCCTATTGCATGCTCCCTAATGGGGATCAAGCCTGCAACCCAGGTATGTGCCCTGACCTGGAATCGAACCATGAACCTCCTAGTTCATGGATCAATCGATGCTCAACCACTGAGCCACACCGACTGGGCTATTCAGTCTTTATTTTTAAAGAAAACTTAATTTTGTTTTCTTTGTATTGCTGGGATAAGAGAGCTCTTATAGAATCAACAACAAAAAATGGTTGGTGAGCTGCGCATAACTTTTCTGGCTTTTAAATGGTAGTGAGCTCTTTAAGGATTTTAACAGTAGGACATAGTGTTAGGTCACAGGATAAACAGTTAGTGCCTCTTGACATCTATTTCTATGTTGCAAACTAAACTGGAACAAATCTGACCTTACCCCGATACTTTCTCATACAGGTTGGCCCACTATCACACATGAATATTGGGAGTACTAACTTTTCTTATATTTATAAATTCCATGTATTTTTTTGAGATGAGTCATTTTCAGGACATGTTGATTTTAATATAAACATTAGAAACATTTTTTCTGCCTTGTTCCTAAGCCCATCAAACAGATTGGTGTCACTTTTTTAAGATAATGTAAATTCCCATTTAGACTATTTACAAAATATTCAAAGTAATTCATGGAAGTTTAATAGGAAACATGTCATCAGAATACAAGGTATGACCCTAGCCGGTTTTGCTTAGTGGATAGACTGTTGGCCTGTGGACTGAAAGGTCCTGAGTTCGATTCTCGTAAAGGGCACATGCCCAGGTTTTGGGCTTGATCCCCAGTAGCGGGGATGCAGGAGGCAGCCAAGCAATGATTTCCTAAAATCAATAAAAGATACATTAAAAAACAAAACAAAAAGCTAAAAGGTATGGATAGGGCCTCGTAGAGCAACATTAATGAGTTTAACCAGGTCCCAGTGTCTGAGCCTTAGCATTTCAGGCTCAAAGATCTGCATTTGTAGATGATGAGAAATCCATGGAGCCTACATGGTATTTTTGGTTTTGAGGCCAGATTACCTGGTTTTGATTACTAGCTCTACAACTTAACTGCCTGTGTGACCTTGTGTAATTGTTCAGCCTCTATATACCTTACTTCCCTCATCTGTAACATGGGTATAAATAATAACAGTATTTACATTGTAGAGTTGTGAAGATTTTGTAAGTAGTACCCCTAGAGTACTTAAAACAATGTCAGTAATATAATGCACATTATGTTGATATGAATTTATGATAGGGATGTTCTTTTTCAGAAACAAGTGTTTTGGAAACATTTCCTGAGAAGTTGAGTTCTTGTTGAGATTACTTGGTGTACATAAATTAAACAGAGTGTCTTAAGAAATATTACATACAGGTTGTGACCCTGTCTTTCCCAACAGACCTGATGGCTCCTCTACATCAGATGTACTATCTCTTACTTGATAGAAATGTTCATTACTGAAACTTTCTCTGCACTCCCACTGAAATTCATTTTTTTAGATGCTGGCCAGCCCTATTCATTGATTTCGCTGGTTTAATATTGATAAAGTCTAAAATAGCTTTGCATTTTTTTAGACTAGCAAGACTATATTTTTAACTGTTGTGTTTAACAAAAACCACTCATATTTTCAAGTTTTTGTTGGGTGAGGGAGTGCCTCCCTATTGCTTATAATAGGGGCATTAAAGGAGCGTAAGTATACCTCCTCAATTTTACAGGGAAATTATATATTGTACCTTTAAAAATGTAAAAATATCAAAGGTGCACAATATGAGCTGTGTACTTTAGCTACCTAAATTGTGACAAAAGTCCTGTGCAATGGTGTGAAAACTAACTTTATTGCCATGGTACAAAATAAAAACTAGTGAGGCAGGTTAAGTGACTCAAGTTGCTTTCTTGTGGAGGAAGCTTTGGCCTTCATATTTTTAGTTAAGAAATAACTATGCCCTTTCCTCACAAAAGTTAGAGTGATATATTAATATCTGTCTATTGTCATGAATTTCATTTTATAATTAAGATATTTAATGCTTTATAGCTAACTAGGGCCCGGTGCACAAAGATTTGTGCACGGGGGGTGGGTCCCTCAGCTCGACCTGCACCTTCTCCAATCTGGGAGCCCTTAGGGGAGCCCTCTCCAATCCGGAAGTTTCTGTCTGTCTTTGCAATCATATGAGCGAATTGTCTGAGACCCCAACCCAGTTTGGTTTGGTGCTCACAGAATAATAGAGGTCTTTTTTTTCTTTGCTCCATTGGTGGAGATTTCCTAGAAGTTGCAAGATATCTTCCCTTTAATTTTTCCTCGACATTGTGACTTATGTCTCTCACCTTTGCTTTTCCTCCATCCCCCAACCGCAATAGTAACTTGCTCCAGGCTCACTTTGCTCTAGGAGATCCCTCAATGTGTCTGCCACCAGAACTACAATTCCCAGCATTCTTGGTGCTCCCTGCGCTCTGGGCTTCCCCTTCCCATCCAGGGGCTGCCACCAGAACTACGATTCCCAGAATCCCTGGTGCTCCCTGTGCTCTTGGTTTATGCTTCTGGTCCAGGGGCTGCACGAACCAAGAGGACAGCAAACTCCAGCCGCCCCCAGGCTGGGCTGACAGGACCAGAGTCTCCAGTGGCATCCCCGGGACCCTGGCTGCTCGGCGCTGGCATGCACACGTGCCGGCCATAGGCTCAAAGTGGGCGGGGTCCTGGGGACACCTGCCGCATCACTCCAGCTACGCAGAGGGCGGGTGGGCATCCCGCCCTGCCGCCCCGGCTATGCGGAGGGCGGGTGGGTGTCCAGCCCACCCCTGGCCGCTTGGTGCCTGCACACGTGCGTGCTGCCCACAGGCCCGCCATCTTTGTTGGGTTAATTTACATACTCACTCCTGATTGGCTGTGGGCATAGTGGCGTTACAGTCAATTTACATATTTGTCTATTATTGGTATAGATCAGTGGTCGGCAAACTCATTAGTCAACAGAGCCAAATATCAACAGTACAACAATTGAAATTTCTTTTGAGAGTCAAATTTTTTAAACTTAAACTTCTAACACCACTTCTTCAAAATAGACTCGCCCAGGCTGTGGTATTTTGTGGAAGAGCCACACTCAAGAGGCCAAAGAGCCAAAAGTGGCTCACGAGCTGCAGTTTGCCCACCCAAGGTATAGATAAAATACTTTCACAAGCCTTACCAATTTCTTAACTCCCTAGAGGTACACCAGCCATTTTACCCCAAAGAATCAACAGAAAAGTTAAATAAATGCCTGTGCTAAGATAGAACTAGCTGACCCTAGATCTTCCAATTCCTGCTAATTCTGTGCTCTTATCCATTACAATGCACTTGGTTCCATGTCAGTTAGTCACATGGTTTCTTTTCTGTGAATGAAAAGTTAAACTTTTGTTTAAAATGTGGGGAAAGATAGTGATAAAAATAAAACCTAAGTTCTGGTAGTTCATGTAAGGAGAGTAGGGTAGCTTCTTTAGTGGAACATTTAAGAGATTCTCTGGGAAGTCATTACAAAGAGAATTGATCAAGTTTTTTTTTTTCCATTTTGCTGCTTAAGTTCTTTGGAAGAATTACTTGGCAAAACCAGGCTGTTGCTGCTGGCAGCAGTTGCCTTTCTAAAGAGCAACGTGCCTTGAATCTTTGAATTGTGTACTGTTGAGGGCACTGTTCCTGTAATGACAATTCATCCCAAATGCCAACCTATGAGGGAAGGCACTAAGTTATTTATAGATGATATATAGATAGATAGATGATAGGCAGATATTTTAACCAGGAACAACTCTTTACAGTTAACACCCCATTTTCAGTCCTACTTGGATAACAACCCTGAAATCTATATATATATATATATAAACCTAAATGACCATTATGACCAAATGACCAGTCGACCAGTCCTATGATGCGCACTGACCAACAGGGGGCAGACGCTCAACACAGGAGCTGCTGCCTGATGGTCAGTGTGCTCCCACAGCCAACCTCCCACAACCAGCTGATGGCATCGGTGTCCAGCATCTGTTCCTTCTGTGCCTGGCCTAGCGACCATCACCTCCTCTCCCAACCCCACTGGGGCCTTCGGGCCCCAGGTTGGGACGGAGAACTGGGGATGTGTGGTGGTGGACCCTAGATCTTCCAGTGGGGCCAAGGGCCAGCTCCCTCCTTGGGGCCAGTGGCCAACCTCCAGCACCCTGTTCCCCTGGCCAGCAGGCCCCAGTCAACCTGTGATCCCTCCAACCGATTACCTGGCCCTGATCGGCCCTTATCACTGGCCAGGCCTAGGGACTCCACCCATGCACAAATTCATGTACCAGGCCTCTAGTTTGTAATAATAATGAAAAGAAGGATAGTTACTGATGGCTAGTATGCCTCTATACAAAACTGGATCTTCAAATACCAATTTGTTGGCATGGAAAAGAGTTAGTGACTTACATATTCTTGCTTAGTGCACTTTTTACAGTTACGGTTTTTCCTTCAGATAAATCTTAGCAAGATAATTTATAGGAGTATAACTTCAAAAATTGGGAGAAAGGACCTTAAACAGTGAAATAATTGTTAGTTTGAAAGTGAGCCATCTGCAATTTCAGAGTGTGAATTACTGTATATTGTATTTTTTAACCCTTGTGTATTCCCTGTTTTTTCCCCTTGTGCCTTACTCCCACACCTCTTCTAACACACGCTATTCCCAATTCTCTGGATTTTGAGTAAGATAATGTGTGTGTGTTATTTTATGTCTTCATTAACATCATTTCCTATGTGGCATGCTAAAATGCTAACAGCAGCAGAAACAAGCCAGGGGCTTAATACTTGCAAGGAAAAAGAAAAACCCTTTCTAATGAAGGGGCTACTTTTCTTGTCTTTCCCACTGTTACATGATGCCTATGGAATTGTTCAAATAGAAATTACTAAATCTACTCATTTCTACTGTGGCGTTTATGTGCTGACCCTTCATATCAAGGCTGCTCTGACAAAGTTTTACAAATTGCTTCATTATAATATTACATATCCCAGTGGAGAAATGCTCTCTATATATACATCCACTTAACTTTTCAGATATAAGATTACATATTTGGCTGATACTTGTTAATTTAAAACACCACTCAACTTTTTACACCTGGGGAATTTGGAAAGAATGGTGCATGAATCATCCAGAATCAACACCACAATTTGATTTCTCTTTGAAAAAGATTAATGAAAAATGCAAAGGAAAAGTCACTTTTGATAACTTTAGCTAAAGAGAGTGATTTTGATAGAATTAATTTTTTTAAAAAATTTAATAAGTCTTTATTGTTCAGATTATTACAATTGTTTCTTCTTTTTTCCCCCATAGCTCCCCTCCACCGTGGTTTTGAATTCTATATCCAGTTGTTTGTTTTCCTCCATTTCTTTTGTTTGTGATCTGTTTCTTTGCCTCTGCATTTTCGTTGCTTCCCTGAGTTGGTAGGGTAGCTTTGTGTGCTAGGTTTCCTATATGGCCCAGTGGGTCGACCTCCCCAGTTAACCTGAGGTGGACACTCTTGGTGCACCCCTTTGTGGACTGTGTGTACAGCCTTGTTGTAGTTAAGTCTTGATTGTTGTTAGTATCACTGGGAGGAATAGACCTTCAGGCCAGTTGGCTTGTAAGGATCAGCTGTGTCTATGCTGGGAGAAGTTAGGTGCTGGAGACAGCCTTATAGGATTAGACTTGTAAAATTGCAAAAGCCTCTGTGCTCAGCTTGGATGGGGCAGAGTCTCAGGGCGGAGGAGACAGTCTTGGCTTCCCATCAGCCCTGCCCTTGCGTGCGTGCCTCCAGACCTCTGCCTTCCGCGACTCCCCTGAGTTTCCGCCTGACAGTCCAGATTCCCCCTGTAAGAGCGTGGGTCCACAGGGGCTCGCCTGGAACTGGGGTTCAGTGCAGTCGGAACTAGGGTTCAGTGCAGTCAGGAGCTTCCAACTCCCTTCTGCTAGGGAATGCCTGCAGCAACCTCCATGTTCAGCTTTCACTGTGAGCACTCGCGTGCACACATGTGCACCTCCAGACTCGCCGCGGCTCCCCTGTGCCTTTCTCTCTACCTGACAGTCCAGACTCCCCTTGTATGAGCCTAGGTCCATGGGGTTTCGCCCAGAACTGGGTTTCAGTGCAGTTGGAACTGGGGTTCAGTGCAGTCGGGGGCTTCCTTTCCCCTCCTGCCAGAGAAAGTCAGCCAGGCACTCAGTCACCCTTCCTCTCTGCACGCGTCTCTATACCTTAGCCCTCCTTTGCCGCTCCTCTGATTCTCCGTGAGCTTTCCTCTTTCCTTCTAGTTGTAGAATTTCCACTCAGCCAGCCTTCCTGTGGTTCTGGATGATTTCCGTTCTGTCTTTTAGTTGTAGTTTTGAAATTGTTGTGCGAGGCAGCAGTTTAGGTGCTTACCTATGCCGCCATCTTGGTTTCTCAGAAGTAACTTTTTAAAAACCTTCAGTTTTCATGTGAAAGGATAAGTTTCTCTTAAAAATTTTTTTAAAATAAAGTCTGGGAAGTAGCAATGCCAATATTAACATTAAATAACAGCCTTTTGTAAAATAACTTTGATACTTCTGAAAATCAATAGAACAGAAAATCTAAGAAAATTATTTAAATAAGGCAGAGTATAGATAAACATAACTAAAAAAAGAAAATCTGAGCTTGCTAATTGAGGTAATGAGACTCTAACCCAGTGGTTCTCAACCTTTCTAATGCCACGACCCTTTAATACAGTTCCTCATGTTGTGGTGACCCCCAACCATAAAATTATTTTTGTTGCTACTTCATAACTGTAAATTTGCTACTGTTAATGAATCATAATATAAATATCTGTGTTTTCTGATTGTCTTAGGCGACCCTGCTACCAGTTCTCAACCTGTGGATCCCACAGGTTGAGAATCACTGCTGTAGAGAATAATTTTATGGTTGGGGGTCACCACAACATGAGGAACTGTATTAAAGGGTCGTGGCATTAGAAAGGTTGAGAACCACTGGGTTAGAGTCTCATTAAGTATGTATCATCTTAGGGGATTATTAACTCACTCCTAATACTTACCAGGTCTGATCCTAACCCCAGCTGCATAAAAATAACATGTGCTGTCTTCCAGTTCTCTAAAATGTTCAAAACACTTTCGAATATAAAATTTATTATTATTCTTTTTTTTGTTTGTTTTTCAATGTTTTTATTTTCTTTTTATTAAATTTATTGGGTGACATTAGTTAATAAGATTATATAGGTTTCAAGTATACATTTCTATGATATTTGATCTGGATATTGCATTGCATGGCCACCACTCAAAGTCAAATATAAAATTTAGTAGAGACTTTTTGTCTTCTAGTTAAGAATAGCATACAGATTGGACATCTGGAGGAAAGATTGCAAATTGTAGACTCTAAAGGCAGGATACCAAAGATGAACTTCCTGGACATTTTTACCTAGAGCTAGTTCTGGTCACATGGGTCTTTTGTTGCAAGTTGTAATTATCTCCAATAGTAGTGAATTTATTAAATGGATACACTGTTGTCCAGAAAAAGCTGACAACAGCTTCAGGTGGAGCACAGCACAGATGTTCATGTCATTGCATCACTGTTCTTATGATTCAACTATTCCATTACCAACTAACAAATTATTTCCCTACATCCATGATGCTGATTACTTTGAGAAGCTAGATTGCTGTTGTATAATGGTGCATCAAAGAGCATATCTGGAATTTAATGTGTTTTGGATACTCTACTAGAATTTTACTATACTTGAATTCAGAGGATATTAGGAAAATACATTAACCAAAAAGATAACAAAAGATAGGGGAGATGAAGAGAAAACTAGTGAGGAATGGACTTTCTAATTTTATATATTAAGGTAAAAGAGATAATGATAAGCTACTACCATGTAAATGGTAAAAGAGAGGACTTTTGAAACAGAAGGGGCAATCTGTAAGGGGAAGTCAAATAATTTAATTAAATATCTTAGCAAAATCTGGTAATATGGGGAAAGGAAAAGCATTCCAAAGACTTCTTCCCTAGTGGGGGCAGGGGAAGGAGAAAAAGGGAGATGAAAGTCTTCTAAGGATCATATTTTCATAGTTGAGGGGATGATGCAGTGGGAAATGAAAGTTCTTGGTTAAAGAAATAGTAGTTACCTTGTTATCAAACAGTAGTAGAGAAGTATATTCTTGGTTCTGAATTCAGGAGCAAGGGAATAATATTTTTTTTATATATTTTATTGATATTTTACAGAGAGGAAGGGAGAGGGATAGAGAGTTAGAAACATCGATGAGAGAGAAACATCGATCAGCTGCCTCCTGCACACCTCCTACTGAGGATGTGCCCGCAACCAAGGTACATGCCCTTGACCGGAATCGAACCTGGGACCTTTCAGTCCGCAGGCTGATGCTCTATCCACTGAGCCAAACCGGTTTCGGCAAGGGAATAATATTTAATGGGTATGAGAACTTCCAAATTATCAAGAAAGAAAATTAAAATAATAGAAACTTTATCAAGTCAAAACTAAGAAAAGAGAAATATAAGAACTATAGTAACATAAAATAAATAATAAAGTAAAACAGAGAAACATCCTGTATGCTTGCATGGGAGGATTTAATATCACAAAATGTCATTTGTCATAAAAACAGCCACTAAAAAGAAATTTTTTTTGAAATTAGGAAAAAAGATCTGAAAATATAAATATAAATGAATGCCTAAGAGTAGCCAGAAAATATTTTCAAAAAATAAAAACAAGGAAGACTTGATCTTTTATATATCAAGCAATGATATACAATTATTTTAATTATTCTGATATTGACAGTACTATAAATAAAATTGATAATGGCAAAGAATTAAGAATCCATAATAGATCCAGAAATAAAGGATACATATCTCCATACGCCTATCTCAGTCTATCTACCTTTCATAAGTAGGAAAATGATGGATTATTTAATAAGTAAAGCAAATACAATTGATTACACATCTGAAGAGAAATGAAACTAAAATCCTACCTCATATCATTTACATAGAAATATATGACTAGAAGAAAATTTACAAATTTAATTTGACACAAGTTACTATAAACAAAGTTAAAGGATAAGTAATAGAATTGAAAAAAAAATGCATCATGAAGGACAGATAGAAGACTATTATCTATAATATAGAGCTCTTCCAATTTGCCAAGCAGGAGGTGTTCAAGAAAAAAATATTCAGTGACACTGTTAAAGTTGGTAAGGCAGACCTGATGGTAATACCGAGATAGATATAGGAACCACAATGGGATTTTACAGTGGGGAGAGAGATTGGGGAGTGGGAAATTATAGCCAAGTACCTGGGTGGGGATCTGTGGATGGACAGTTACCAAGAGGAAGCATCAAGGGTCAGGGGAGTCTGGCCACATCGACCTAACCAGATCTTTGCTGCAGACAATAAGGGTGATCAAACATCACCAGGGAAACAATAGAGGATGAGAAATCCAGTCAGAAAAATGAATGTAGAGGATTCTGGTTAAACTGACTTAGCAGGGTTCTTGCCAAAACTAGATTTTGCAAAGCACAGATGGGCCTGGAGAAGGTTCAGGAGCCTTTCTAAAGTTTTGGTTAAACACAATCTTTGTGAGAAGTAATCCAATAGAAAAAGGACAAAAAATATGAACAGGCAATTCATAGAAGAGCAAATCTAAATGACCAACATGATTATAAAAAAAACAAGAACACTTCAATACAGTAGTAGTGTGGGAAATGCACATTAAGGTAACAGTAAGGTATGTCTTTACATTGATCAAGTTGTTGTTAGCAATAGGTGTGTAAGATGAAAACACCAATCAAAGACAAGAATATATGAAAAAGGTACTCAAATGTTGAAAATCAAGTTTGTGACAATACTTAAGGAGTATGTTTGTCTTCTTGCTTTCAGCATTATGTTTAGGCAATTCATAGATACTGTTAACATACTGTTTGTTCATTCCCATTACCCCATAACATGTTATTATGTGAAATACCACAATTTGCTTATCCATGCTATTGATGATGAACATTTGGGTAATTTCCATAGTGTTTATACCAGTGTACTCTTTCACTGGCAGGATATTGGAATTCTCGTGGTCCACATCCATTCTAACAAAGGCACTTTTGAAACCAAGTTTCTGGCATTAAAACCCAATGTTCTTTCCTTTTATCTAAATTTTATTTAAAGGTAAGAACTTGGTAACTATTTTCTCTTATAAATTCCATTATTTTTTCTAAGATTTTTATTCTTTGTTCATTAAGTGAGTTTCCTTTTTTATGCTGGAAAATATATCTGTGCTGAATAGAGTTTAGTAGGGTCAGCAGTGTATCGGAGGCCTCATGTAAGTATTCAGCTTCATTGAACCCAGCCTCTTCTATTTTTTCTGCATGGGTGAAAAGAATGGCAGTATGATTCTTCCAAGCATGTCCCAGAAGTTCCTGAAAGAGATAAGAAGTTAAATGGTTATTTTCCTTGGACTATATTTCTCAGAAACAAAAAAAAAGAGTTGTTATGGTCCAAAATAGATAATCAACAATATCCATGTATATCGTGATGTTTGTAAATGTTGATATGTGTAATGGGAAGTGAAGAAGGGGTCAGATAATGTAAGCAAATGGAGAGAGAGAGGTGTGGTCTTTGTAAAAAATAAAGGCTTTAGTTTGCCCAGCCGGAGTGGTTCAGTGGTTGAGCTTCAACCTATGAACCAAGAGGTCACCGGTTTGATTCCCAATCAGGGCACATGTCCAGGTTGCGGGCTCCATCCTAGTAGGCAGCATGCAGGAAGCAGCCAGTTGATGATGTTTATCTCTCTTCAAGTTTCTATCTCTCTCTCCCTCTCTCTCCAAAAATCAAGAAAATATTTAAAAAAAATTAAAAAGGCTTTAGTTCTCTATTTTATTTTACTGTTATAATTTATGTATGCACATCCTCAAAACTGCATATTACCAATGCTGCAGATGATACAGAGCTGTCCCCTCTTACTTGTGGTTTCACCTTCTGCAGTTTCGGTTACCCACAAGCAATCCTGGTCCAAAAAGATCTACACCATTCACTTCACTTCATGTCATCATGTAGACATTGTATCATGTCACATCATCAGAAGAAAAAGAGCAAGTACAGTACTATATAATTAAGAGAGAAAGAGAGACCACATTCACATTAAATTTTATTACACTATATTGTTATAATTATTCTATTTTAATTATTGTTAATTTTTACTGTATCTAATTTACAAATTAAATTTTATCATACATATGTATAGGAAAAAAATAGTATGTATAGGGTTTGGTACCATCTGTGATTTCAAGTATTCACTGGGGGTCTTGGAGCATATCCGCCAGAGGTAAGGGGGACTACTGTATTTATATTTACAACATTCAGCAATCATTTGTATTTGCCTATCTACCTAAATCTATTAGAACAATTGAATTCTTTTCAGACAATGTATTCTGGCCAAGGAAATTGCCATATTTTTGTTGTTATTGTTGTTTAATTGTGTTATTATCATAGCTAAAAACATTTTTAAGGATTTACATGTCATGGAAAAGCTAAGATCAAAATACATTTGGTAATTTGGAACAACTACAAAATGTTGCTGTGATTCTCATCCTCTTCACTTCACATGCCTAGAATCAAACACAATTTATCAGATGACTTCCTCTAATGTGGTTGAAAAACACTGAAGACTGGTGTTCCTTTGTTTAGTAATCTGTGGAAGTTGGTTATGTAATAAATTCTTGTTTGATTAGTGAAAATAAGCAGAAGGAACAGCATGTGGCAAATTGTTCATGCAATATGAAAGGCATCTAGAAATAACCATTTAACTTTTTCGAATATTTTCAGTTATATGAAATCATGACAATATGACAGTAAAATAACATTCATTCCATTCCAGACACTCTCATTACCAAAATATTTCCAAAGCAGCTATAGTTTGTAATAGCCAGAAAAATAGAAAATGCTTGGGAATAAAACCAAGATCTCTAATAATCAGAAGAAAGAGATCACCTAATATTTATGCCAGATATTATTATAAGCACATGAGCTCCTTTGAAGCTCAATGTGTTGCTTTGTGGGAAATACTATAATTATCAAAATTATGATATGGAGAAATTGATGCTTAGAGAATACAAACCCATGGAGAGGTATTAGTACAAACTCTGGTTTTAAAAAAATCTTGAAAAAATCAAAAGACAATTTGGGAAACTTCAATGTATATAACAAATATAGGACTAGTATTTATAATATGAAAAAAAAAAGAATATAGCCAAAGAATAAAAGGAGAGAGGGAGGAAGGGAGAGAGGGAGAGAGGGAGAGAGGGAGAGAGGGAGGGAGGAAGGAAGGAAGGAAGAAAAGAAGGAAAGAAAAGGAAGGAAGGAGAGAGGAGGGAGGAATGAGGACATATAAATTTAATGTGAAAATACAGGAATTTGGGGACAATATTTTAAAATTAGAAACATCTTGAGTCCATGGTTACTCCTAATACAGCCTGGCCTTTATCAGAGCTTTTTATTTACACATCCATCTTTGTAACTTGACTATGAGCTCTTTGAAGACAAGGTCATATCTTTATATATAAATCAAAGCCTCTAACACATTGTGAACTCTTAATTAATATATTTTGAATTAATTTGGAATTTGGACCTGCACCATCATCTTAAATATAAGGTTTAGGGTTTTCTTTAGTCTAAATTTTTGAAGCTTAATCTTTGGTACACATAATTGTACTTTCCAGTAAAACTTCTCTTTTGTTCTGTAGTTCATTATCATGGATTTGCTTAGAGGCCCAAAATTTTTCCTCATATCTGTTCAGAATTTGTCTGTCTTCACCATACAATAATTGTATATTTCTAGTTTAAAAATGCCCTGCTTTCAAGAAAATCTGAATTGAAGTTTCAAGATCAGTACAAGAGAATAATTATTTTAACAGAGATTCTAAACTTTACACAGGGATTTTTCAAAGCGATACTTTAATTGGCATATTCTTATGTGCCTTTAAAAACATAAATTAGCAAAACTTTGATTAGCCCAACTTTTAAAGAACATAGTTCTTGTGTAAATTTAAGTATACATGTAATGCCAACATCACATTTTAGCTAACAATGACATAGCAAAATTAGCAGACCTCTTCAGAGTTTGTCATATATTCAGTATACTATGGCACATTTCTCATGGGAGAGGGGTCAGAGGAAACAAAATAAAAGCTGGTGTTATGAGTTGAATTGTGTCTCATGTGTTGAAATTCTAACCTCCAGTACCTCAGAATGTGACTATTTGGAAGTGGGGTTCTTGCAGATGTACTTAGTTCAGATAAGGCCATAGGATGGGCCTCTAAACCATTGTGATTTGGTGCCCTTCTAAACCAGAGAAATTTGGGCAAAGACATGAATACAGGGATTTCACCATGTGAACATATGGATGGCCATCCATAAGCCAAGGAGAGACTCCTTGGACAGATCTTTTACTCACAGTTCTTAGAAGGAACTAACCCTGCTAACATCTATTTCAGACTTCCAGACTCCAGAACTGAGAGACAAATTTCTGTAGCTTCAGCCACTCCATCAGTGGTACTTAGTTATGGCAGCCCTAGCAAATTAATACAAGTGGTTGAAAAAAATTAATGAAATGCTAAGGATACCAAGTCTAGGTTCTAAGAATAAAAAGGTTCCTGGGTCATTTACAAGAGAATCATTTTCTTCTTTCTTTTTCTTTTGTTTTCTTCTTTCTTTCTTTCTTCCTTTCTTTCTTTCTTTCTTTCTTTCTTTCTTTCTTTCTTTCTTTCTTTCTTTCTTTCTTTCTTTCTTTTTTTGTTAAGCCTCACCTGAGGATATTTTTCCATTGACTTTTAGAGAGAGTTGGAAGGGAGCGGAAGAAACACAGAGAAACATCGATGTGAACTGGCATGCTTCCTGATCAGGGTCAGGAATTGAACCTGCAACCAACATACATGTCCTTGATGGGAGACTAGAATCAAACCCAGACCCTTCAGTCCACAGGCTGACATTCTATCCACTGAGACAAACTGGCTAGGGTGAGAACCACTTTTAATGCTTGCTAAAAATATATCAGAATCTTTAGGGATGAAACCTGGAAATCTGAACTTTTAAAAGCACTCTAGGAGATTTATTCATTCTGCAAATATTTATTGAGGGTCTGCTTTGTTCCAGAAGACACTATAGAACAAGACAGATACATTTCCTGCTTCTAAGTAGCGGAGATTCTTGTGTATTAACTAAACTTAGAACTGAGGAAGTGGGACAGACAGGAAAAACAATACTTACAATTTAGTATAATTGCAATTGTTGTGATAGAAAATATATTGGTGTTAGAAGGGCAGACATTTAGCCCAGTTTGCGGGGGTGGATGGAAACTGGGGTAAAGGAAGGAGTCAGAAAAGTTTCTGGCATGTGATGATGCCTTGAGCACAGGAATTAATGAGGGAGTTATCAGGTAGTGAAGACATACCAAGTAAAGAGAGGGACTGAGCAGTATTGGGATTTTTTCTATACAACTATTGATCTTTCATCACTCTTGTCTGGAAGTTCCTCAAATTTAGAGCTAGATCTTATATTCATCCAATATGTTCTAAATGTGTTTATATGGCTTGTCATAATATTGAAATGTGAAATACAAGTTAATAAATAGCTCCTGCCCTTAACCCCTTGATGCTACCCCCAGACCCCACCCTCTCAGTATTGGTTGATGCATGGGCCATATTTGTCATTAAGTATTTTAAAAACATCACTATGTTAACATTTGTGGGGTCTGGCCGGTGTGGTTTACTTGTTTGGGCATCGTCCAGTGCACCAAAAGGTTGCTGGTTTGATTCCAGGTCAGAGCATATGCCCAGGTTGAGGCCTCGATCCCCAGTACAGGACTTGCAGGAAGCAGCTGACAGTAATACATTTCCTTTATGTCACCAACACATACTTTAAAGCATACTATGATTCAAGGAAAATGAGTTAAAGCACCTAAAGAAAATAGATTTGTGAGTTCAATATCACGAGTCCATGTGTTTAGCTATTGGGAAGTTTTTACATGTAGATAATTATTTATGAAAAGATATTCATGTCCTGAACTGTGAGAGAAATTGTACTTTTGAATAACTGCCAAAAATAGAAGAGAATGGTTGATTTAGCTTATAATCTTTAGATTGATTTTTGGCCAGAAAATAGTTGAATATTTGAAAATAGTGTTGCTTGGTGTATAGTCATCATGTTAGTGGCCAAAAGTGCTCTCTATGGACCCAGAGAAAGAATAATCACAGTTGATTGATACCTTACTTGAAAATCCAAGAGTAAGATAAGTTAATGTAAGTTATCTGGTGTTAATAATTTAAATAGAGTACTAATCTAGATGGAAAATTTCAATCAATTATGAATTTATTGATTTCAGAGTGCTTAACGGGTAGGAGAGTCCTTTTGGGACAACTAGTTAGGATATAGACTTTGTTTTCCAGGAATTATATTCATTTCCCAGGACCTCACCAGCCCTGCCCCATTTGTTTGTGGTTGATGAAATCATAGCATCTGGACTTTTTAGGGGGAAACTTTAAAAAAAGCCAACTATTACATCAACTGAGAAAAAAAATTATCATGAAAAAGGAGGACAATAAGGACCATTCCTTATATTTTATGCTATTCCCTTACTCTCATCCCACTTAAAGCACTACATTTTCCTTCTCAAAGAGCCAAAGCTGAATGATAAGACCTCGTTAGATCAGATTCAGAGAATTTTCAACTTTAGAAATCATCTGTCCAAGTTGCCTTATTCACAGATGATGATATTGAGGCTGTGTTGTTAATGGCTTGGCCAAAGCAACATAGCTGATTGTTGGCAGGTTTGGGCTGTAACAGAGGTCCCTGGACTGCCAGGCCCACGTCCTTCCCATGAAATTGGGGCTTCTCAGTTTTTCCTTAATAAGCCAGTCAATTTTCTTCCCATGTTTTCTTTTTTTTCTAAATTAATAAGGAAGTTCTTATAGTTATAAATCAGGGCCATGTAAATTTGATTTCACTCTTACTTTCTTTTGTAGCCTAGCAAGATAATCCCTAAGAAGGCTACAAAAAATGTCCTAATTTTAGAACAAGACAAATTCCAACAATACGATCATAATGACCACAGCTAATATTTATTGTATACTTGCCATTTGCTATTGTGTGAATATGACATTATCCCAAAAGTACTGCAGTAAAGTAGACACTATTATCTTTCCCAATTTATCAATAAAGAGATGGAAGGTTAGAGAAGTTACTTGCCCAAGGTCACAAAGCAAGTAAATAACTAAGTAGGGACTTGAGCACAGGCATATCTTACTTTAGAATCCATGTTCTTAACCTCTAAAATGTGTTGCTCATATCTACTAGTTCATTTGAATGGTACCCATCACAATCTGAGTAGTGATGATAACAATAAAAACAATAACAGTAATACTAATTTTCATTGAACCTACTGTATAGTTCAGGCACAATGCCAAGCACATTACATTTATTAAATATAAGCCTCAGAACTCTTTAACATAAGTAAAATTATCTCCATTTTATAAATGAGAAACTGAAGCCAAGAAAGTCTTAGTAACATTTATAGCCACATACTCAGAATTATAACAAGGCTTATTTTCCAACTAAATTTCATCAAAAACCTATGCTGATGATCTTTGCTTAGTATTTTTCAGGTCCTGCATTGGCCTTTTTCAGCCTTTTGTATACATATCCACCTATAATGTTAACAGTCACATTGTTCATTCTAAATAAAAATAAATGTTTAAAGCCTGATTATACACAATAATAATACGTGATACCATGACAGTGGCATGAATATGGTTGTAGTCAATTCATGGATTCAATTCTTAGTGTTTGCTGCATGCTAGCACTTTCCTTAAGGTGACTTTACTACATCTGCTCTGATCCATCGTGTGTGTGTGTGTGTGTGTGTGTGTGTGTGTGTGTGTGTGTTTAATATTCAAATGATATTCAGATAATATTAAAAAGAATCATTTTCTTTATTTCCCAATTTTTGGTAGATGACTCACTGGCATTGCTATCATTTTACTGTAAATTAAGAAAGGCCTAACATAAATAAAGAAGAAAGGATTATGAAGGGAAATGTTTCAGTTGTCACAGCTGGCAGCCTATAATGCACCTGCAAAATATTGGAGCACAAATGGAGAGAGACATGTAAAGAGACAACAGGGAGTTACAGGAAAAAAAAAGGGCACCTCTCTGGCATTGGCCTTAAGACACCTTCCAGGGCAGGCAGCAGTACCCCCAGAAAAAGGGGAAAGAAAAAGGCTGATGGCAGATGTTCTGTTCCCCATTTTTTCATCAGCTTGAAAAAAAAAAATCTAGGGTGTGTCTGCAACAAGAGGACCTTAACAACTCCTTGTGCCTTCCTAACAGCTGCTGGTCCTGTTGAATATTCAGACATTCTGCAGCTGCTCCCAATCTGTGAGCACATCCAGATGGCTGCCACCAGTATCCGAGGCACCTTCAGGAAGAAGGTCATAAACAATCAGCCTGTGCTTGGGCGACCTTCAACGGAAGATCACGGTGGAAGCCCAAAACAGGGCTGCAATGCCTCCCAGGGGTCGTGGGCCCCTCAGGATTACCAAGTCTTTTTTTTAAGAATTTTTGTGAGTTTATTTAAGCCAAACTGTCGACATATGCCAGGAAGCAGAACCTCAACGAATTGAGATAATGCTCCAGAGAATGGTGGGTTGCATCTATATTTATACATTGCAATCAAAGGAAGAGACGTAGGTGGGTTACGTGAAATCCATTGGTGATAGATTAGAGAGGCCGGAGAAAGCAAAGCGGGGAAACCCCTGGGATTGGATACCAAGTCTTGACTGCAGAGTTTTCCTGGGAGAGAAAATGTATCTTCTTGAAAAAATTATTATGGATCTGAGTTTGGCCCTAGCCCATCTTCAACTCCTAATTGGACACTAACTTAAGGAAGGCAGCCATAAGAGAAGGCCGTATGCCAGATACCACTTAAAAAGATCAGAGACAAGTATGAATCAAATTTACTTCTATAAAAAAATTAGGGGATTGTAATATTCTTCTATATCTCCAAACTGGAAAATAAATCTATTTTCAAAATGTATGTCTTTTAAGTACCTTTTGTGGCTCAGTATAAGACTAGCTTAGAGAAAAATTTGAAGACATATGGAGTCAGGTTAGTTTTGAGAAATATTTGTTTATGCATTTACTGAATTTATTGAATTACATCCATCTATAGCTCAATCTAAATGCTTATTTAATAGCTGCTTTAAATGAACTTTAAAAATTGTTTCAAGCCCGGCTGGTACAGTTCAGTGGTTGGGTGTTGACCTATGAACCAGGAGGTCACAGTTCGATTCGGGTCAGGGCACATGCCCTAGTTGTGGGCTTGATCCCCAGCAGGGAATGTGCAGGAGGCAGCCGATCAATAATTCTCTCTCATCATTTATGTTTCTATCTCTCCCTCTTCCTTTCTCTAAAATCAATAAAAACACATTTTTAAAAAACTCTTTCAAAATTACACTGATGGAAAAACACAGGTCCCTCCCACTCTTGATTTCTCACCAGAAACTATGCTTTAAATGTAGGTTTTATTAGTTTGGGAGAGGTAGATTGGCTTTCTTAGATTCCACATTGTTTCTTAATTGCAATCGTCTTCTCTTTTTATTTGCTTTTGTACAGCACGTCCTTGATTTTTCAGGAGTCGGATGATGAGGATTATTTTTTATTCTCTTGTCACCCTAATTTTTTCCGCCAGTTTCTTGTGATTACACATATGGATTTTTTTAGAAACATGCACAGTTACTAAAAAGTAAAATGTGTGTCTGTGATTTAAAACAATCTTATGCCTTTACTAGTTACCGGGGAAAAGTCTTCCTTTAAAATAAATTATACTCTCTAAGTGTCACAGATCCTATATCAGCATGATCAGAGATGGACCAAAAGAAGAGCAGCATTTATACAAATTTTTCTTGAATAAAAAATGTCTAGCCCTAACCGGTTTGGCTCAGTGGATAGAGTGTCGGCCTGCGGACTGAAGGGTCCCAGGTTCAATTCCGGTCAAGGGCATGTACCTTGGTTGCTAGCACATCCCCAGTAGGGGTCGTGCAGGAGGCAGCTGATCGATGGCTCTCTCTCATCGATGTCTCTAGCTCTCTATCCCTCTCTCTTCCTCTCTGTAAAAAATCAATAAAATATATTAAAAAAAAATGTCTGCTCTCTATTCTCTGTGTACTTCACCTGTGGAGCTTCCAGTAGAGATGAGCTTTCTGAGCTCAGTGACTTCACAAAGCTACTGAGTAATTCTAGTCAAGTCCAGCAGTTAAATTTGGGTGGTCTCAGATCAGAGAATCAATAAATTGAAGAGAATGGAGCAATTCAATGAGCAGTTTCCAGGAATTGTTGATTGTACCTGGGTCTTGCACATATCTATAATAATAAAAGTGTAATATGCTAATTAGACTGGACCACCTTTTGGACAACATTCTGGACAAAGCCGTAGCTGCGAGGGCCAAGCCCCTTGCATGAATTTTGTGCATCGGGCCTCTAGTATATATATATAGTGTATGCAGGTATTACTTCCTCCATCTCCTAGCTGTGGCCATACCCAGATACTCTCCCCTCACCCCAGCTCCTCTCCTAGCCTGGCTGAATAAGCCTCCACCTTAGTGACTTATAATAAATGAACAAACAAGGACCACAAATGTGGCACATGTCATTCATGTTCACCCTGAGGTCCCCTTGGTCTTCCCAAGGCTGGAATGGAGCAGTTTCTGACTGACCCTACAGATTATGAGGCAAGCAAAGTATCTAAAATTCCTGATTTCTGTCCCATAACTAGAGTATAGATCTCTCCTGAATGTTTACCATGATGTAAGTCTCAGTGGAGTCTTCTTTCCCCCTAGTCATACATTACACTACTTTGGCACTTAATGCATTGCCTTATACTTGTTTATCTATTTGTTTCTTTCAGACTCTAAGCTTTTTTGATGGAAAGGCTCATATATTATTCACCAATCATTATGCTTTGTGCAGTTATTAATAGTGTTCAATGAATGAGTGAATGAATACCAATTTGTTGGTGAACTCTAACTGCTAGTCTCCTTGATGTTACATGGATGCAACTTAGTATTTTAGTTCAGTAGTTCTGAAACTTGACTGTTTTTAAGAAATATATGGAGAGAACCAAGATGGCGGCATAAGTAAATGGCTGTACTTGCTGCCTCCCACAACCACATCAAAATTACAACTAAAATACAGAACAACTATCATCCAGAACCATGGGAAAGCTGGCTGAGTGGAAGTATTACAACTAGAGAGGTAAAGAAGAAAACACACCGAGACTGGTAGGAGTTGCGGAGGTGCGGAATGGGCTGGTCCAGCACCCAGGTGGGAGGGAGGGAGATCGCCTCTTTGGAGGCTGCCTGGAGGAGCAAGGAGTCCCAGCCCCACACCAGACCCCCAGCCCAGAGTCCCAGAGATGGGAAAGAAGTCCCTACAGGCCATAAGAACTACGGACTGTAAAAATCAGTGGATTGGGGCTGAGTGACACATAGGCTGCTGGAGACCCAGCTGCTCCTATTAAAAGGCTAGCACCATGAACTGAATTTACAAGCTCCCACTTGCTCTGAGCTCCAGTGCCCGGCGAGGCTCTGGGGGACCCAGACACATATAGAGAGAAACTGGACTGTCTGGCATCGGGGCAGGAACACGGGGGCGGCTTATGGAGGTGCTTGGAGTGGTCATTATTCCTGTGCTGGGACCTCCCTGTGCAGGGCTGACTGGCAGCCATTTCTCTTTGCTCTGCCCTGGTGAATCCTTGAGAGCCCTGCCAATTTACAATCCCACCAAAGCTGTGTGCAGCAGCTTTTGCATATGAATGGTCTGTCCTTTCTTGGGCTAAAAGCCTGTCAAACAAGCTGCAGCTGGGTCAGGGAGCTCCAAACCTATCAATAAAAGGCCCCAAAACTGGCACCAGCACCAGCACCAGCCTGCCTTGCTTCACAGCTGGGCCTCGTCTGGGCACTTCCAAACTCGATACAAAGAGGAGGAATCTGCAGATCTCTCTGTAGCTCCTGCTGGATGGCCCCAGGCAGTGGCTGACCTTGAACCTCCCTGGAGACCCAAGAGCCAGTTTACCAGTGGTCAGTGTGAGACCATACCAGATTACAATTCTTCACATCCATAAGCAACACACTCAAGGGGCAGACTCAGTGAGTACCAAAGCCCCGCTGAAGCAAGTCTTGGTTATATGAAATGTTGAAAGGTATTCTTAAAGAAGAGGAAGAAGAAAAAAGTAAAGATAAAAATTATGAACAACAAATACATATCTATCAACAAGTGAACCTAAAAATCAAGTGAATTAAAAATCTGAGGAACAGAATAATCTGGTGAATATAATAGAATCAGGGGCATAGAAAGGGAGTGGACTGATAATTCTCAGGGGGAAAGGGGCATGGGGGGTTCAGGAAGAGACTGGACAAAAATCATACACCTATGGATGAGGACAGTGGGGAGGAGGTAAGGGCAGAAGGTGGGGTGGGAACCAGGTGGAGGGGAGCTATGGGGGGAAAAAGGAGAAACAATTGTAATAATCTGAATAAAGATTTATTAAAAAAAAAAAAAGAATCTTCTAGAAACCTCCAAGGAATTTAGTGAGACTTTCAAGGATCTTAGTGAGAACGTAAAAAAAAAAAAAAAAAGGAAAAGGACCATTCAGAAATTAAGCATACACTGACTGAAATAAAGAGTAATATACAGGGATTCAACAGTAGACTAGAGGATCCTAAGAATCAAATCAATGATTTAAAATACGAGGAAGCAAAAAACACCCAACCAGAAAAGCAAAAAGCAAAAAGAATCCAAAAATATGAAGATAATGTAAGGAGCCTCTGGGACAACTTCAAGAGTACCAACATCCGAATTATGGGGGTGCCAAAAGTAGAGAGAAAGCAAGATACTGAAAACCTATTTGAAGGAATAATGACAGAAAAATTCCCCTACCTGGTAAAAGCAATAGACTTACAAGTCCAGGAAGTACAGAGAACCCCAAACAAGAGGAATCCAAAGAGGACCACACCAAGACACATAATAATTAAAATGCAAGGGCAAAAGACAAAAAGAGAATCTTAAAAGCAGCAAGAGAAAAACAGTTACCTACAAGGGAGTGCCCATATAACTGTCAGCTGATTTCTCAACAGAAACTATGCAGGCCAGAAGGGAGTGGCAAGAAATATTCAAAGTGATAAATAGCAAGAACCTACAGCCAAGAATACTCTACCCAGCAAAGCTATCATTTAGAATTGAAAGTCAGATAAAGAGCTTCACAGACAAGAAAAAGCTAAAGGAGTTCAGCACCACCAAACCAGTATTATATGAAATGCTGAAGTGTATTCTTTAAGAAGAGGAAGAAGAAGAAAAAGGTAAAGATAAAAATTATGAACAACAAAGTGACAACAAATACATATCTATCAACAAGTGATCTAAAAATCAAAATGAATAAAAAATCTGATGAACAGAATAGATTGGTGAATGGAATAGAATCAGGGGCATGGAAATGGAACAGACTGACTATTCTCAGAGGGAAGGGAGTGGGGGGGTGCAGGAAGAGATTAGACAAAGATCTTATATGCATGTATGCATCACCTATGGACACAGACAATAGGGTGGCGAGGGCCTGGGGTGGGGTGGGAACTGGGTGGAGGGGAGCTATGGGAGGAAAAAAGAGGGACATCTGTAATAATCTCAACAATAAAAATTTTAAAAAAGCAATATATGGAAAGTTTATGCAAGTGCAGTTATGTAAGCTCCACTTTTGAGATTCTGTTTCAAAGGGGCTTGGATGAATCTGCACTTTCAACAAGGAACCCCGTTGATTCTGATGGAGAGAATCTGGGGGCCACATTTACAAGCTTATTCAGGTGTACAGTTCTTAGGGGTCTGAGGCTTAGTTAGCCTCTAAAGTTTAATATCTCTCTTTTATTTTCAATAACCCATTTGTAAAATAACTGACTAAATTCCAGTTCTTGTTTTAAATGACTTGTTTTAAATTTGCTTTACACTACTCTTTTAATCATTTTTTTTTCAAATTGTAAGAGAAAGTTTATTTAGAAAATCACAGATATAGAAAATGTGAGCCAGCTGGGCTGTGTGGGCTCCGGGCACAAGTTACAGAGGCAAAAGAAGGGCCCTTGGAGCTTATGGAAAAGAAAGGCAAAGACAACGCGCCTCAGGGAAGGAGAGGGATAAAGGTATGGGGCATGCTACAGAGAGAGAAAGATGAGAGAGAGAGAGAGAGAGAGAGAGAGAGAGAGAGAGAGAGAGAGAGAGAGGAGAGCTGCCTCTTTTAATGTGTTTTTATAGTGTGTTTTTTTCCTATTAGGATAATGACCTCCAAACAGAAATAATGGCATTAGTATAATTGCCTCCATGTATTACCTGGATCATCTGGACCGAGGGAGATGCCTCCTGTCCGCAGAGAGGCACATCTGCTCTCTGGACCAGCAGTGCAAGATGGAGACCCTCTTGCCCAAAGTGATGTTCCAGGGCCTCTTTGATGTCCTGTTTCACATGCTTCTTGCTCAGTTTGCTGTGCGGATAACCTGGAGTGTCCAGCACCCGGACCTGCAGGGTTATCTCTTGCCCCCCTCGACGCATGAAGCCATGGAGGTGACAACTGCGGCCCAGACTACACTCTTTGGTCACAGAACATGGAGCAAAGCTGCTGTGGAAGTCCGTGCTTCCTAGAAGGATGTTGCCAGCAGAACTTTTTCCACTCTGAGTCATGCCAAAGAGGGCCAAGTTGATGATCATCTTGTTGGAGTCCATCATGGCTGTGAGTAACCAAAAGCTTAGCATAAGCAGGTAGGCTTCTATGTTCACCCATGTAAAGCTTCTTACCTGGCCTGGAGCACTCCAGGCATTACCTTTAATTTGCTTTTCCCTCATTCATAGTGACTAAAGGGTGCAGGAGTGATTCACTAAAGTGGACACACCCCAGTGAGGAGGGAAGATTGAAATAATATTAGTAGTTTGCAATAGGAGAGGAGAGAGAAGTCAAATATAGATAAGGAAGGGAAGAGGAAGCAAGGATTACAGGACAATGAGAAAAAAAACACACACACACACACACCAAATGACATAATAATGTAAACCATATTAACTCATCAATGTGGTAAGTGAGTTGGTTTAGGAATGGGTACTGAAGTTCCTAAGTTCAAGCCAGCAGCAGTATTTGAAAATTATTCACTCTTGGAGAAGTAGAAACACAACAGTAGAAGAAACCCCATTTCTTGCATTTTAAAAAATGCCCCCCACCATCCCACTGCTTGAATACACAAGTGGAATCTGCAAGAAATCATCTTTCCTAACTTCCTGACTGCTTCTCTCCTAGGAAACATGAGTAATGTTAAAGAAAACTTCTGTTTCTGTTTACTTTTTTTGCAACCAGGTGACATCCTGATGAAAATGAGAACGACTTACAATTTCTGTTAGGATATAATTAATAAATCATTTCCATGGCTCACCAGGGTAAAGTATTGACTCCTCAATAAAAATGTAAAGTCCAGCCTTGCCAGTGTGGCTTGGTGGTTGAGCGCTGACCTATGAACCAGGAGGTCACGGTTCAATTCCAGGTCAGGGCACACGCCCGGGCTGGGGGCTCGATCCCCAATAAAGGGCATGCAGGAGGCAGCTGAGCAATGATTCTTTCTCATCATTGATGTTTCTATCTCTCCCTTCTTCTCTGAAATAAATAAAAATATATTAAAAATAGGAAGAAAGTAAAGTCCAACAGATTGTGCAGTTCAGTTAGGAGGAAGGAGAACCTTGGGAGACTCTATTCCATTTAAAACTCCCCTAATTGTAGTTTATCTTTTAGGCAGAACAGAAGTCCCTGATAGCATTACAGGGTCATCTTTCATTTTCATTAGATCAATGAAGCAGTGCTAATGGCCAAGTACCAAAAGTGCTCAACTACCGATTCAGAAATAGACATTTTAAATTGCATATTTATTATTTTTCTTATAACTTTTACTTTTATTATACAGTTTCTGTATTATATATATATAAAGTACCTCTGGCCTTTCTTGTCCTCTAATACCCCTCACCCCAATCTACCCAGACCCTAACGTTAACACCTTGAAGGAACCTCACACCTCCATACAAAAACACTCATTTTTGGGGTCCCTCAAAGTGACCCCAGCTCACCCAGATCATTCAGCTGTGTTTGTTGGCTGGAATTTAATCACTCAGATTATTTTTTTAATCCTGAATTAGATGTGTGATTTAAAAAATAATATTTATGAAATCCCAATCCATTTGCTGTATGTCACGTACCTTTTCCAATGTTAAAAATGCTTTTTCCACAAAGACTTCCCTTGAGCTGGTACAGGTGTTCTTTGGTATGAACTTTAGACTTTTAACATTATTATTGTACCACTCTGGGACGGATACTGCATGCAATTTATTTAGTTAATCTGTTACTAGGATCCTCTCTATAAATGATTAATTATCTTTAATCAGCACTGAGTTTTTCATGTCACCTGACAGACCTGTAATTTCAATAGGTACTTTCTGAAACTTCTATAGCTAGGATTAAATTCTTTGTTTTAAGACTTTGTTAATATGAACAATTTTTCTATAGCCTAAAGTAATGCAATGTCTAGTTTCTGTTTAACACAAACTAGACATTAAAAACAGAATGTCTAGACAGAAACTAGACATTCAAAAGGAACAGTTATATGTTTCTCATTGTAATTAATGAATACCATTACTTTATGAACATTTCAATAAATTGATATGTAATACATGTGAAATAAATAGATACTGACTTCACAACAGTATTAAGTTCATAAATTCGAAAATTCTTTAAGGAAACTCTCTTGGCTAGTTCCATATAATTGAAATTTATTCTTTTATTCTAATTGATACAGTCACTAGCATGATTATATTAGCACATGCTGTTTTCATATCAATTAATGATAGTCAGTGAGTATAATTTACTATAACTTGAAGCCAGATAAATTTTTATTAAAATGGGGGTTTTATTTCATTACTGAAAGCTTACATTTGATTTTCCCACTTCTTAGTATATAACCCATACTTTCCCAAGATACTTTCGTGTATAAGAGGTAAAACCTTCATGTGGTTATATTCTGGTTCAGCTTCTCCTGTACTCCTCAAACAGTCTGTGAAATATGTATTTCTGCATGGAGGAATCATGGAGGCATCTGGAACGCCTTATGATTTCATGGGCAGAAAGTTAAAGTCTTCTTCCTGTGTGAATAAGACAAGGAAAACACGAACTGGATTCATTCATCTGACAAGCACATTTGGCTTTTCTTGAATGAAGTAGGAAGAACCTCCCCCAGGTGGCAGTAGCAGCCTGTTTCCTAAGAAGTAATTTTGAACTAGAATTTATTTTCATTTTCTTCCTGAAGCCATAAACTGACATTCTTCAACTAGGCGATCTACAGCAACATATAGCACTTGTGTGGAAGGTCTTTTGAATAAAGGCAAGACTGAACCTTCTTTCTCATTTTCCTTATAAAAAGTGGCACTCGTACAAGGTTCTTAGTTTTTAAACTTTCTTCCACTTTGAAAACATAGTTTAAATCATTTATTGAATGCAACATTTGACTGTTTAAAAAAAGTTTCAGAGTTTCTATATATTGTTAAAAATCCAAATAATTTTCAAGACATTTAATGGAGATTTCATACCTGAGTCCACTTAGAGGTCATAGAGGAGAGTAATGTGTTAATATTAGATGATATTAAATGATTGACATTAATTATTTTTGAATTAGGGTGAAAAAACAACTTGAAAAATCACCTCATTCTTTTCAGTCTCTTGGCTAAATATAATGTAGCAGGGATAAAACTGTATAACTTTAACAGCTGGCTCCAGGATTCTCTGAGAAAGGGAACCAACCACCTCTGTTTGAGGATAGTTTGATTAACTATTTAAGTCATGGGGATCTTGAGAACATGAACCAACTTTATATAAAGTGATAGCTAAACTGTTGGGGATGAGGGAAGGGCCAAGAAAAGAGTAGGAAAGATCATATGGGTATATAGAGGTGGGAGGGAGGGAGAAAAGGAGGAAAAAAGAGGGAGAGAAGGAGGGAAGGAGAAAGAGAGAGGAGCCAGAGGTGGAGGAAAAGGGTGAGGAGGAAAAGGGTGAGGGGAGGGGGGAGGAATAGGAGGAAGAAAAGGAAGAGGAGGAAATCTCTCACTTGTGAAATGGCTAAGGGACTATTTTAGAGCTATTTTATTTAGCAATAAATAGTTCCTAATTTAGAGCAATTTGATTTAAAGATTCATGATTTTAGATAAATTCCAATTTGCATTGGCTTGAACTGTGAACCCATTGCTAGTATGTTAGCTTTTCATAACAAAGAAGACCCTTAGAATAATAATCAGAATCTTTATTTATGATGTCTAAATGACCTTAACCTTGGCCAATACTGCTCTAAGTCAAGGGGAACACCGATAAGCTATTTAAAGTTGGTGGTTATTTGATTGGCTCAGTTTGAGGAAGTTTTAGAATAAGACATCAGATCTCACCTTTCAAAACATTTTAGAGAACAGTGGTCATCAGATTAAACTTGGGGACAAATGATCCTAATTTGAACACAGTCTACAGGTTCTTGGAGCAATGAAGAATGCCCATGTCTAGGCAGAAATATTGATGGGAACAGGAAGCTTCAATCCAAACTTGGTTGGTTTCATATTTTAAAGACTCTACTACTCCCATCACCACACAGGAACACTATGTTTTTTTGTTGATGTTGTGGCTGTTGGTTTTTGTTTGTTTGCTTTTTTGCTTTCCTTCTGAGTATTTCTAATTAGTTTTTTAGAATTATAAATGAAATATGCACACTTCAAAGCATTTAGGAAATTCAGAAAAGAACAGAGAAGAAAATAGAATCACTTTTAAATCTTTAATACCTAGGGTCCCTTGGCAACGGCTTCTCTTGGGGACTGACAAAGTGAGTACATTTCTTTTTCCAAACTACCCCTTTCCTCCCTCTATTTACTGCCCTTCCTTAAAAATCACTACTGTAATGAGAGGCATTACTAATGGGATTATGTTTAGTATGTGAACTCTGTGAGTCAAGAATAATTGTTGGCAATCTGGATATGGTATTTTGCTATGCTACTGCATTTAATTTTCTAAGATTTATTTATAATTTTAGCAACTTTATTAATAGTAGACTGGTTTATGGCTTTCTATTGTATCCTATATTTATCAGGTTTACAGATTAGTAATATGCTAACTTCATAAAATGAATTAAGAAATTTCTTTCTTTTATGGTGCTCTGCAATAATTTAGATATCTTGGCAATTATATATCCCTGGAAGGTTTGAAGAAATTTTTGGGAGAACAGCTAAGCCCAAAAAAGTCTTGAACAACTTTAAAAATTTCTGTCATGGTAATTTGACTCTTCTTGTGTCAATATTGGTGATTTATAGTATAATAAATATATATTTTACCCATATTTAAATTTTTTTAAAAGTATAATCACCTCTGTTTCTGGCTTTAGATTCCCTTTTTGTTCTGAGATGCTTATATAACAGGTTTGGCTTTATGTACTTAATAAATGTTTGTATATACACCCGTGTGTGTATGCAATTAACTTTTGCACTTTTATAGTTTTAAGTGGATTTCCAAGAACATAAACAAAATTTATAATATGATGCCTCTAGGACATAATGATTTGATTTACAGAACTAAACTGTGGCCACCAACTCTGAGGCATTATTGAAAAGATAAATTCAGTCTTGAAAGCAAGAATAAAATCAGTAAAGTTTTAACTCTATACTTACTAAAGGAACATTAAATGTTGAGAAAAAAATGTCAGCACAATAAACATACTTTAGATTCTCAAAATTTGTCAAATGATCTCAAAGTTTTCAAGCCTTATTCTTGAAAAACTTGCTAAATTTTATTACCTTAATTTAGATCCTCTTTGGTAAAAACCTCCTTTGTCCATTTTTGAAAAATAAGGTAACAGACTATAATGCAAAATACCATCAAAGATATATTAATATAAAATAATTTTATATGTCAAAGATTTTATATGTTTTAATCCTCTTACCTTAAAAAGTAGCATGCACTTAACCTTCATGGATAAATGTATTTTATTACAAAAAGGCACAGAAGCTGAAGGTGTCATAATGATTAATAAAGCTATTGACCTCTTGGCCTCTGACACAAGACACTAGGCTGGCTTCAGTGTCTTAGAGATTCTAGTTATGCCACATATATTACTCAATTTCAAACTTTTATGAGTTATAAATTATAAAAATGTATTTGGAAGTACTAGAAACTTCTCTTATCATGATATAAAGCAGAGATTTTCAACCCTTTTCATCTATGGCACACATAAACTAATTACTAAAGTTCTGTGGCACACCAAAAAGTAATTTTTTGCCAAACTGACAAAAAATTGGTATAATTTTGATTAATTCACACTGGCCAGCTACTGTTGTGTTGGCTGTTGTCATTTTTTATTTGACAATCTAAGGGAAAAGAGGTCAGTGCCCCTGACTAAATAGTCAGGTATTGCATGTTTTAAAAATTCTTGCAGCACACCAGTGTGCCTTGACACACTGGTGGAATATTGCTGATATAAAGCATCATGAATGCCATAAATAGTAGTTAAAAGATGCCACATCCAATTCCTCTTAAGCTTGATGCCACAAAAATCCTCCATTTTATGCGAACAACTTTTTTTCTTTGCAAAATAATTTAGAATTTCAAGTTAATAAAATAGATCCTACATAATAATGACTATGACTTTTCTAATGTAGTTATAATCTTCCTAGGAACCTAGTTTTCTTTTCTTACAAAAAAGTAATGTTTTTTCTCTGAGCAATAGTTGTGATATGGAATTAACTTCCTAGATCCTGTCACTCGAATTTGCTGATAGCAAAATGCCTGAAATGCTAGACTGACAAATCATACTACTAATTATAGAAAGGCCAAAAAATTCTCTCAGTTCTTTGGTATCTTCCCATCCCATGTTGAGATTAGGTAGGGTGTGTGTGTGAGGGGGAGAGGGCGGGGGGAGGAAGGATGTGTTTGTGTGTTTGTTTGTGTGTATATCTGTGTATGTTCCTTGTCTAATGTTGGACTGCAATCATCAACTAAGCTATGCAAATTACGTCATTCATAACAAGAGGACAATTTTATCAGGCTCTTATCAAAGAGTGCCAGCTAATGGGTGATATAGTTCTTAGCATTAAACTCAGTTCTTAAGTGTTTCCAGGGGATAAAATATTGGATGGCAAAGCACTACTATATAGCAGCTTTTTATTTAACCCTTAAAGATAAAACAACAGCAGATCATTAAATGTACTTTTGTGACCTGGAAAAGGAATTTGAGATTTCCAAATTCCTAACCATACTGAGGAATGACTGAAATACTAAGAAGAATCAAGTATTTGTCTTCCATTGCAGATTTCTATACAATGCATATTCCTAAGAACACATTGTAGAAAGGGAGGTAGAGTGATGCAGAAAAGAAAATATCAGTTTTGTGTTTGTGTGTGTATGTGTACATGCAACGTTACATGAAAGTTCAGCATAATGTAACAGAAAGCTAAGACTTTTGTAGCACATGTACCAGGCATTGTTCTAGACACTTTAATCTATTTGCTGAGGTTTGAAAATATATATATTTATATATCTTTGATGATATTAAAAGACTTTCAGGCACAGAGAGGTTGAGTAATTTGCTCATGGCCATACAGTTGGTAAATGGCAGAGTTGGGTTTGCTCTTTCTTTCCAGAGTGGAGTTGTAGGTACTCATCTGCTCAGCTAGTTGCTTATTTTCATTTCAGCTTGTCACAAGCACCCTGGCTCTGAGTATAGTCTTTCCTATAAGTCACTCGATGTCCTGACCCCAGATAACATCAGGGTTGCCTGAGGGAGGCCAGGATCCTAGGTGGTTACTTGGCCCTCTAGGTTCCCAACACCAAGTACCAACAGTGAGCCAACACAAGTGATTATGCTGTCAACTTAACTTTTATTACTTTCAGGTTTAATCCAAATTAACAAACACATCACATCACAACACACACACACACACACCACACACACACACACACACACACACCACACACACACACACACACACACACCACACACACACACACACACACACACACACAAGTATTGGGGGTTAACAAACCGAAAGTCCAAGTGTCTCAAATGTCCTCTGGTCAGGGTTATCAGCAGAGCGGTGGTTACTGGTCACTCAGAGTCACACAAGCCTCGGTGTCCAGGCGGTCCACATGTTGCAAGGAAGACTGCTGAACTAGCTTGAGACAGCACGGCCCGGGATTATCAATGACCACCAAGCCAGACACATGAGCTGTCAGCCCGGCTCATTTGCAGGAGGGTGAATAGCAAGTGTCACTGATCTTCATTTCACTTTTATCCTTCTGGTGGAGGTGTCTCCCTTCATCTGTTAGAGTAGCTTGTGTCTCTGAGATTAGCCCTCGAAGTCCAAATCAAAATATTTGGCAACGTCCAGGAAGATGCTTGCTCATCGTTATCACTTGAACCTATGGGTTGCCTCCCTTTTGCTGGAAGCCTAGGACTTGGCTATTGGCCCAGACCTGTATGTGTTCAGATGATGAGGTTCAAACACAAGTTGGAGTTAGTTATACTAACTGCTCTCCACAAGTTGCAGCACTCGGCTGGAATAACAGGGTTGTACGCCAGAGTGTAGGGAAGGGGAGAAGGGTCACTCCCAAAGCAGCATGGGAAGTTCAATTCATGAATATATGTAAACTGGTACTCTATTTTTATGCTTTTTTTCCCCTTAAAAAAGTCTTGGGGAAACATTTAAAACATAAAACCAAGAAATGCTGAATTTTCTAAAGGAAAAGTTGAAGTTATTCAAAGTTAGTTGAAGTTTGGCCATAATGGGCTTTGCTTCTGTTTTGGGACTAATCTTGTTGAACTAGAACACTTTAATCATAAAGACTCTCCTGTCCCCCTCAATCTCAACCATAACAATAGTAATAATAATAATGATAACAGTTGTACTTAATGGGCAATTATTGTGAACCAGGCATATGCTAAGTGCTTTATGTGAATTTTTTCATGTACTCCTCATAACAAGTTTATGTTGTAAATATAATTATTATCACTTTCCCAGTGAGGAAACTGAGGTTCAGGAGAAGAATTCTCCCAAGGCCACACAGCTTAGAAGTAGCAGCGAGGGAAACCCAACCCAGGCCTACCTGAATCCAGAGACTGTATATTTATTATATCATAAAGTGAATATAAACAAAAAAGGAAAATGCTAAGTGCTTAGCATGAGTCTTTTGCTTAAGTTCTACTTAATTCTGGTCAGACCCAATAACTATCATAAATAACCATGCTGTTAGAGTCTTATACTGACCTAGTATTGTACCTCTGTGATTGTGGTCCCGCACAGTACATCATCACATCCTGCTTGTCAGCCAAGTCTCCACAGAAATTAACAGCATGATTTAAATGCAGAGGCAGAGCCGGCGAGAGAGTGGGTGGTAAGTTTAAGAATGGTTTTCAGGTGCTCACCACATGAGCTAAATGCAAAGAAGACAAATGCTAAGGTCGATACGTTGTGTGGTCTATGAGAGATGAGGTCAATAATGCAACACTGTAGTGGTAAATTTCGAAGAGAGACATATGATATTTACATAATTCCTAAAAGGTGAAATTAAATAGGTCTGGATAAGAGCCACTATCTGTGCCAAGCATGATTATATGAAATTGAAGTCATTGCTTTACAGTATTGCTATAAAATTGCTGGGCTCAAAAACAAACTGTAGGCCTGCAGTATTTGGAGACATTTATCTGAAACATATTGTTGTAAACTTAGATGTGGTGGAAGAGATGAATTTGTTCTTCTGGCCAATTTGGGAAGTTATGCAGGATATTACAAAATAGAATAAAGATCATGTTTACAGAGTCCAATAGTAAACTTAATTTGGCAAAAGAAATGGCAAGAAGTAGATTGCACATATAAGTGGCAAACAGCTATATGACGCATCCTGATTTAAAATAGCAATTTCTAAATTCTGTGATGTGCACAAAATAACATTATAATCAAACGACAAAAGATAACATTTAGAAAAGATGTTATGCTAAATAAATGCATAGATGGCATGCAACCTGGTGTAACAATAAGGTATCATAAATGGTGTTTCCTCTTCTATAAAATATAATCAATATAACCTTGTGGGGCTAGTGATATAATGGATGTCAATTGAATGAAAGACTATATGTAAAATGCCCTAGTGAAGTGCTTGACACAAAGAAAGTATTGATGAATATTCACTATATCCCAAATGGAAACGATTATATTTGCTTTAAGCCACTTGTGTTCTCTAGCTTGGTGAGTAGCACTCTTCAATAGGAACCTGGAAGTTATGAATAATTTTTTTCCTTTATTTCAGCCTAAACTCATCCAACTGGTGAAGAAATATTACTGATTTTTCCCTTTAAACATCTCTCCAATGCACCCATCCCTCTTCTCTGGTCCCATTGCATGGTCTTACCTCAGGCTATTTTGATTGACTGCTTTGATATAATGAGATAATTTCTGAAATGATGTCTCCACCTTCCTCTCAGTCTCCCAATTTATTCATATTTGTGCTATAAAGATCTTCCAGGGTCAAATTTGATCATGTATAAAGTCTTCACAAGCTCCACATTTTCATAGGGTAAAAGAGAACTCCTTAGTCCTAGACCTTACCTCTCTCTCCACCCGTACTGTGCTCCACTGCCTAATGCTCTCTAGCCAAATCCATTCCTGTTCTTCCCCAATGTAGTCATGCTGTTCCTCCTACATGTCCACTCTGCCATTATCTCTGTCTGGAATGTTCACTGTCTCACACTCGTACCTCACTTGAACCCTTTGTCTGGCAAATACTATTCATCTTTTAAGACTCAAAATATTGTTAAGGATAAAAATATAAAAACAGAACACAATTCAGAGTGCCTAAGTAAATTCTTACATTTACAGTAATTTTCTGCAAAGTGCTAAGACATTCAAAGGGGGAAAGAATAGTCTTTTGAACAAATGGTGCTGGAACAACATGATATCCACACGAAGAAAGTGATGTTAGATCCATGCCTCACATCACATACAAAAATTAACTCCAAGTAGATCATATATTAAATATAATAACTAAAACTACATAAATCTTAGAAGAAAAGATAGGAGTAAGTCTTCATGATTTTGAGTTAGGCACAATTGTTTTAGATATGACAGCAAAAGCAAAAGTGACAAGGAAAAGATAGATAAGTTGGACTTCATTAAAATTAAAAACTTTTGTGCTTCAAAGATCATCATTAAGAAATTATAAGACAACCCACAGAATGGGAGAAACCATTTGCAACTCAGGTATCTGACAAGAGACTTAAACAGAAAAAAAAAAATCTTACAACTCAATAATAATAAAAGGACAATGGAATAATTGACAAAAGTTTTGCATTAACATTTTTCCAAAACTATACAAATGCCCAATAAACACATGAAAAGATGTTGGATATAATTAGTCATTAGGGAAATACAAATTAAATCCAAAATGAGATATCACTTCAAACCCATCTTGGTGGCTAAAATTTAAAAAAAAAAATAGACAATAACAAGTATTACTGAGGATGTGGAAAAATTGGAATCCTCATACACTGCTGGTGATGCAGCCACATTGGCAGTTCCTTAAAATGCTAAACATACAGATTTATCATATGATCCTAACATTCCACTTGATAGTTTAGCTAAGCTACTCCATGGTACTTGTACCTTAGTATCCACTTTGTCCAAGTGGCCTACAGCAGCCTTAATCTGACACTAGCCTTCTTATATCCTAGATAACAGCCCACAGAGTCACAAGTAAACATAAGTTCCTGATATGATTCCCCAGCAACCCTTGTAATTGTCTCCCAGGCCTGCCAGTGCCTTCCTCTCAGCATCTCTTAATAAGACCTCTGTGGGAATTCCCAGAAGTTTGCTCTTTTGGCTTGAATTGACCCATCTGGCCTTAGCCCAAGGGTCCCAAAGCACTCTGCCCATGGACCCTAATAAAGTCATGTGCCCCACATCTCTCTCTCTCTCTCTTTCTCTCTGTATTCTGCCTTGATATCTCTGTGTGGTCCCTGGAGGTATGCCAGGTACTTCTTCAAGGACTGTGAGTAACAAATTTCATAGCACCACTCTAAGACATATACTCATGATGAAGGAAAACAAATGTCCACACAAAAACTTCTACATAGTTGTTTATAATAACACTAGAGGCCTGGTACATGAAATTCATGCACTGGGAGTGGGGGTATTCCTCAGCCCAGCCTGCACCCTCTCCAATCTGGGACCCCTTGGGGGTTGTCCAACTGCTAGTTTAGGCCCTGTGGGATCAGGCCTAAACTGGCAGTTGGACATCCCTCTCACAATCTGGGACTGCTGGCTCCCAACCGCTTGCCTGCCTGCCTGCCTGATTGCCCCTAACCACTCTGCCTGACAGCCTGATCACCCCCTAGTCACTTCCCTGCCAGCCTGATTGACGCCTAACTGCTCCCTTGCTGGCCTGGTTGCCCCTAACTGCCCTCCCCTGCTGGCCTGGTTGCCCCTAACTGCCCTCCCCCGATGGCCTGATCACCCACAACTGCCCTCCCTTGCTGGCCATCTTGTGGAGGCCATCTTGTGACCACATGGGAGCGGCCATCTTATGTGAGGGCATGATGGTCAATTTGCATATTACCTCTTCATTATATAGGATTATTCATAATAGCCAAAAAAGTATAAATAACAAAAATGTTATCAACTAATTAATGATTAAATAAAATGTGATATACAATGCAATACTTCTCAGCAATAAAAACACATGAAGTACTGATACACATAACATGTATCAGCCTTAAAAACATGATGCAAAGTGAAAAAAGCCAGTAACATAGGATCATATATTGTATGATTCCCTTTACATGAAATGTCCAGTGTAAGCAAATCCACAGAGATAGGAAGTAGATTAGCAATTGCCAGGAGGTGGGGTGAGTGTGGAAATGGGGGGTAACTGCTAGTGAGTATGAGGTATCTTTTGGCATGATGAAAATATTTTATAATTAGATAGTAGTGATGGTTGCACAACTCTGTAAACACACTAAAAATGTGCAATTGGGCACTTTTAAAAAGTGGATTTAATGGCATATAAATTATATCTCAATCTGTTATTAATGAAAATACAAGCTAAAAAAATCACTTATTTTTTCCTATTTACTTCAGTAGTCAATTCTAGTCACATCCTCATGGAGCCTTTCCCACCTCCCTCCCAACCTTCTCCACAATGTGCTAATGACAACTGTCTTTTCCATGCCTGGTGAAATTTTCTTTTAATTTAATAAATCTTTATTGTTCAGATTATTACAATTGTTTCTCCTTTTTCCCCCCATAGCTCCCCTCCACCTGGTTTCCACCCTACCCTTTGCCCTTACCTCCCCCCACACTGTCCTCATCCATAGGTGTACGATTTTTGTCCAGTCTCTTCCCACACCCCCCATGCCCCTTTCCCCCTGAGAATTATCAGTCCACTCCCTTTCTATGCCCCTGATTCTATTATATTCACCAGATTATTCTGCTCCTAAGGTTTTTAATTCACTTGATTTTTAGGTTCACTTGTTGATAGATATGTACTTGTTGTTCATAATTTTTCTCTTTACTTTTTTCTTCTTCCTCTTCTTAAAGAATACCTTTCAGCATTTCATATAATACTGGTTTGGTGGTGATGAACTCCTTTAGCTTTTTCTTATCTGTGAAGCTCTTTATCTGACCTTCCATTCTGAATAATAGCTTTGCTGGGTGGAGTAGTCTTGGTTGTAGGTTCTTGCTATTCATCACTTTGAATATTTCTTGCCACTCCCATCTGGCCTGCATAGTTTCTGTTGAGAAATCAGCTGACAATCGTATGGGTGCTCCCTTGTAGGTAATTAACTGTTTTTCTCTTGCTGCTTTTAATATTCTCTCTTTGTCTTTTGCTCTTGGCATTTTAATTATGATGTGTCTTGGTGTGGTCCTCTTTGGATTCCTTTTGTTTGGGGTTCTGTGCGCTTCCTGGACTTGTAAGTCTATTTCTTTCACCAGGTGGGGAAGATTTCGGTCATTATTTCTTCAAATAGGTTTTCAGTATCCTGCTCTCTCTCTTCTTCTGGCACCCCCATAATTCTGATGTTGGTACGCTTGAAGTTGTCCCAGAGGCTTCTTACACTATCTTCAACTTTTTGTATTCTTTTTTCTTTTTTCTTTTCCGGCTGAGTGTTTTTTGCTTCTTTGTATTTCAAATCTTTGACTTGATTCTTGCATTCCTCTAGTCTGCTGTTGGGTTTCTGTATAATATTTTTTATTTCAGTCAATGTATGTTTAATTTCTAGTTGGTCCTTTTTCATATCTTTGAGGGTCTCGTTATATTTATCGGCCTTTTCTAGGATATTCTTGAAAAGCCTTATAACCGTGGTTTTGAATTCTATATCCAGTCGTTTGTTTTCCTCCATTTCTTTCATTTGTGATCTGTTTCTTTGATGCCGCATTTTCATTGCTTCCCTGAGTTGGTAGGGTAGATTTGTGTGCTAGGTTCCCTATATGGCCAGGTGGGTCGGCTTCCCCAGTTAACCTGAGGTGGACACTCTTGGTGCACCCCTTTGTGGACTGTGTGTACAGCCTTGTTGTAGTTAAGTCTTGATTGTTGTTGGTATCACTGGGAGGAATTGACCTGCAGGCCAGTTGGCTGTGAGGATCAGCTGTGTCTACACTAGGAGATTTTCGGTGCTGGAGACAGCCTTATAGGATTAGCCTTGCCAGATTGCAAAAGCCTCTGTGCTCAGCTTGGAAGGGGTGGAGTCTCAGGGTGGAGCAGACAGTCTTGGCTTCCCATCAGCCCTGCCCTTGCGCACAAGACTCCAGACCTCTGCCTTGCACAGTTCCCGAGTTTCTGCCTTACAGTCCAGATTTCCCCCATAAGAGCGTGGGTCTCCAGGGGCTTGCCTGGAACTGCAGTCAGTGCAGTCAGAACTGGGGTTCAGTGCAGTCAGGAGCTTCCGACTCCCTTCAGCTAGGGAATGCCTGCGGCAACCTCCGCAGTCAGTCTTTGTGCGCACTCGCACCTACAGACCCCTGCCGCCGCGGCTTCCCTGAGTCTCAGAGTCTCTGAGTCTCCGTGTGCCTTTCTCTCTACCTGACAGTCCAAACTCCCCCTCTATGAGCCTGGGTCCACAGGGTTTCACCCGGAACTGAGGTTCAGTGCAGTCAGGGGCTTCCTTCCCCTCCCGCCAGAGAAAGCCAGCCAGGCACTCCGCCGCCCTTCCTCTCTGCGTGCACGTGTCTCCGTACCTCAGCTCTTTGCCGCTCCTTCTCCGTGAGCTTTCCTCTTTCCTTCTAGTTGTAGAATTTCCACTCAGCCAGCTTTCCTGTGGTTCTGGATGGTGTCCGTTCTGTCTTTTAGTTGTAGTTTTGAAATTGTTGTGCGGGGCAGCAGTTTAGGTGCTTACCTATGCCGCCATCTTGGTTTCTCTCGAAATTTTAATTTCCTTGGGAATAACATATTGTAGTTATTTATACAACTGCATCTCTCTGTTTGACTTTAAGTTTTTTCAGGATAGGACTATTGTGTTATGGATTTTTATATTCCTGTTGTTGAACACAAGACTTAGCACTCAGTGGGGGGATTTGACAAATGTTTACTAAATAAACAGAAATATTAAACATTAATTCCCATACTTCCTTATCCTCTCTATTTCACTAATAGTGCACTATTAATAACTTTTTTTCATTGTGTTCTTTGTTATATTTGATCATTTATTGTGGACCTTTATTATATTAAACTAGAGGCATGGTGCACAAATTCGTGCATGGGTGGGGTCCCTCGGCCTGGCTGGCAATCAGGGCTAATCTGGCTCGCCCTGATCCGGGCCTATCAGGCCAGCCGCCCGGCGGAGGGGCTGCGGGGGGTTGGCTGGCCATGGGAGGTTGGCTGTGGGAGTGCACTGACCACCAAGGGGGCAGCTCCTGTGTTGAATGTCTACCCCTGATGGTCAGTGCACATCATAGTGACTGGTCAACCAGTCATTCAGTCAACCAGTCACTTGGGCTTTTATATATATAGATAACTATACTTTTTAATTTGCTTTTTTTTTCTATGCAATGAGTATTTATTGGTTTGCCTTTTATAATTATCAGTGATGGAACATACATGAGAGAGTTTAATGAACCTTAAAGAGCACTGACTTTGGAATAGGATCCTTGTATTTGAGTTTTAATTCTGCCATTAACAAACTCTGGCACTTTGGATGATTAGCATAATATTTTTTGAACCTTGATTTTTTAAATTTATAAAATGGGGATAATAATAAGCAATACATTTTAAATTTACTTTGTTAGGACTGTTTAGTTAGTATATTATGGAAAGTACTTAGCTCAGTGCCTTCATAGATGTGTTCATAAATGTTATAAAATACATACCCACACATACCATACCTGATAATATTCCTTGAGGGCAATTGTACATATATACCAACAGACACACATACACACATGCTTGTCAAACACACTAGCCATTTATGTTACTTTTTCAGATACAAGCTAGGAAATATACCTTGAAGTTCTATGTGATACCTCAAATTTTAACATTTTCTTCATTTTAATTAATTTACAAGCTGCATAAAAATATTATGCACAACAATATATCTTTGGTTTTATTTCCTTTTTAAAGTGCACATGGAAAAACTGAGGATTTTGGTCCCATGATTATATAACTTGTGAATCACAAACAATAATTGAATGAGTGAATGAATGCAATGTAGCAATGTTTCATACCGTAGTCAGCTTTTTTTTTTTTATCAAAGAGGTGTTGCATTTCTATTTAAATGCAAATGCTGCTGCTAGAAATTTTCCTAAAAATCAATATTACCAACTAGCTGATTAGTACTTAAGCAAAACCACCAATGTGCACAGGGAATCCATTCTGCAATGTAATGGTGTATAACCAGACCTTCCAATATGTGTATCTGCCACTATGTGCTGTGATCTGGAGATGAAAATGGATCATGTAATCTGCTCTGTGTGAGAAAGAACTCAATCTTCTTGTTTTGTTCCCTTATTTGTTAATTTATTTCAAGTTGCACCCAAGAATGCTACCAGGAGCTGAATGTATAATTCATTGTTTAGCCACTGGGGAAAAAAAAATCATGCTCCAAATCTTGGCTTCTATAGGCTATCAGAGATAACTCTAAAAATGTCAACTTTTGTCTGTTACTTTAATTACCTCACAATCTACTTTGGAACTTCCATGTTCCTGGAATGATTAGAAATAAAGATGTCTGAGGAAGAGGAAAAAATGGCCTGGAAGGAAGCTTTTCTGAGAAGGATTCTGAAATCACATCAGAGCTCAGTGAGAACAAGTACCATAGTCAATTACTGAGGTTTACAATGGCTGTGGTGAAGAGAGGTCAGAGGTACTTGAGCCATTTCTTTATTTTTCATGTTATGGTCTTAGATCTTCTATATAAAGTGGCTGTCTTTGGAATTAACTGATCCTTATTCAGTAATCGGAGGAAGACTTGGAGTTAAGGTGATAGGAAAGGAAGTTGTATTTATTAAACATCTATTATGTGCCAGGCACTATTAAGGCATTTCATATTTAATCCTCACAATAATCCTTTGGAGTAGTTATTATTATCCCACTTTAAAAGTTCACCTCTCTTATGTCATTTACCTAAGTGTAGTTGGTAAGGTTTATTTGTTGTTTTTTTGTACCCTTGGCTTATATACAAAATGCCATGTTCTTCCTACTTAATTAGGTCAGAATCCAGCAGGAAACAGATGACATATACAAATGGGACAACTGAGGAGAATTACTAAGGGGCCTATTTATAAAGGTGTGGGCATTGATGAGAGAAACCAACAAAGATGAGATGGTTCCCTGGGGCTAGCATGAGTGAGGGGCTACCTGCCTGGAGAGGTTAAGGAAGGAAGTGGTCATTAGAGAGTAGGTGTTACCTGACAGGAACACTGGCTTCTGACAGAGGATGAACAAAATCTCAACCCATGCTGACTCACAGGGAAGGGAGAAGAGTGAGTAAGTATCCACCCTCACTCCCTTTTCACCATCTTCTCTCTTGCTTGTGACTCCTATTGGCTGAAACAAACTGGAAGCCTGAGGACACAGGAGTCTATTGAGAAAGCCCAAGATGCCAGTCTTTTTGCAAATATAGAAGGCTGAAGTAGAAAGGTCAGAAGATCTTGAAGGCAAACAAACTATATAGCACAACATTCCACAATTCATAAGATAAATAGTGATAGATTGTGGTACTAGGTACTTTCTTTGGACTTTCAATTCAGCAAAATAACTTATCCACAAAGCCTAATGCAATTCATTGAAAAAAGGAAAAGGGGGAGGGGGGTGTAACTCAACCATTGAAGACACAAGTGTATCTTACATTTGCAGAAGTCTGGAGGTCAGAAGCCCAGGGCTGATTCAACCGTTCTGTGATGTCATCAAAAACATCATCTCTCTTTCCATCTCCTCTCTCAGCAGTTCCCTCTGTGCTGATTCTTCCTATTCGTGGCTTATCATTGCCAAGTTAAATGTGCCCCACCATAACCCCAGGTCAAAGATATGTATATATAGGAAGCCCAGAGCCAAAAGACAAAGGCTTTCTCTTTATGAAGCTTTGTCTCTCATACCTGATACAAAATATTAACCAGAACTCTCAGGAAGACATATCCTTACATCTTATTGGTCAGAATTGGGTCATGCGCACACCCTTACTGCAATGGGATTTGAGAAAGCAAGTATACAACAAAGGGGAATTGGAGCCTTTATTATCAGCCTTGGGCCTCAGCAACTCATGGATAGTAGAAACTATTCTACTCACCATTCTCTCACATGTATTTCATAAATTTAAAATAAATAGGCTCAGAGATATGAAGCAACTTATTTAGAGTCACATGGCTGGTAATTGAAAGAACTAGGCTTCAGTTCTATACTGTTTGACTTAAAAGCCTATGTCTGAACCTTCATATTATATTGGTATCCTAAGGAGAAGAGTTCTTTCAGTGAGAATGTAAAGGATAAAGAGCAGAGGACTGAGGGCTAGGCTATCTCCCACACATACTCAATATTTCTTCTCTCCATTTTGTCCTGTTCCATTAGCTAAGCTATTCATTTAGATTACTTTGATCTCAAGACACTGAAAATTGTGCACAATGGGACTTAGAGAGTAAAGCATCTCAAAGTTTTCATGGGAATTCCTTTAAAAAATGTTTAGTCATTCACTTTCCAATAAATCTGAGACGTGTATGGAAAGTTTCCATTTTCTCACAGAAGAAGCTGAGACATTAAGTAATGCTTAAATTGGCAATGCAGAAATCACAATGCCTTGGAAGAACTGAACTTCTTAAAAATTCTCTAATGCTGGGGCCCAAAGAGCCACTTATTACATTTTTAGTACAGCACCACTGGGTATTCTATATATACCTGTCAATTTTATATATTTCCAGAAGCCAACTTTTCTCTAAAACCAATGAGAATTCTAATATCTAAATCATTTAATTCTTTTTTCTGGCTTTAAAAAGAAAATATATTATTCTTTCTGCCTCTAAATGCACCCACATCTGATCTTCTGGAAATCATGTTTTGTGTGACCTAATTTGAAGAACCCATTGAGAAGAAAAGAAGCTATAAGAGTAGTAATTGATTACAGTCAACTTCTCATAATTTGTAATGTCTTAATGTTTAATCCACTGTGGAAGAAAACTTTCTGTTTCAAATTTGGATGATTGAATAGTGACTTCATGTGCAAATTGACAGTGATTGTTAAAAAAAAAAAAATGCCATCATGTTGATGATTAAAGTAACAAGGGCTGACTTTTATTTAATGTCTCCTTTGCAAACTTTGCCAATCACACTAGCTTTTTCTAATTTCCCCAGGAATAGGTGGGAAAGCTTTTGCTACTCATTGTTTGTTTTAAAAAGTAAGTCTTTATTATGGCAACAGTTTTAAGAGAATATTTTTGGGTGGTTTTTAAAAAAATGATTTTTAGATAGAGAGAGGGAGGGAGAGTGAGAGAGATGGAGAAACATTTATGTGAAGGGCTGCCTCCTGCATGCCCCCTCCTGGAGATCGAGCCCCCAACTCAGGCCCTGACCAGGAATCCAACCAGCAACCTTTTTGGTGCACAAGACTATGCCCAACCCGCTGAGTCACATGGACCAGGGCTCTAAAAGAATGTGTTTAAAGCTTTATATGGTGGAAATGTCTTCTCCCATTGGCAGGACTACTGAATGCTACTCATAACTGTAACATTAGGACCATGTCTTCTAAATTTCTTAACTCACTTTATCTCATCTTGCCTAGATGTCTTTAAACTTCAGATGGTCCTACAAACCAGAAGAATTCCCTACAAACCCCTCCAAGAGGAAGAAACGGGATGCTAACCCCTTGGTCATTGCCCCTTATCAGCAGGAAGCAGCTAAGAGCAGTCGTCATCCCTGTTCATTGTAACATCCTGTAGTTGTTGTACCACAAGGCTAAAGAAAAGCTTTGGGACAAAGGGGTGGGGGATGAGAAGGCTAAAAGGCTAATTCCAATGTAATCCTGATATTTGGTGTGTGTGGGGGAACTAGCAATCTGAATCTGTGCCAGCAAGCCCAGTGTACATTCTTGATAACCTATAATTAAGTCACTGCCTCTTTCACAGAAACTGGTCTTGCAAGACCTGTTACCTAAATACAGAGGCCATAAACTATAAATAGTGCACAGCCCCAGAGGGGGAGGTTATTAGTACTGGTGCCAGGCCAGACCATTAGATATGGTCTCAAGACCCCCAACACCTGGGGCCTTTTTTGCAAAGCCCGTGAAAGGACCGGAAGCATAATCCATATTTGGGGGACAAAGCCCCCAGAAAAATATAAAAGAGAAGCTCTCTTTATGTTACTTTGCTCAGACTTGGGAAGTTATTCCACTGAGTCTGCTGGTGTAATAAACAGTGTAACTCCTTTTCTCTAAAAGCATTGCTTGGTTTTTCTCCGGTCTTCTGCAATAATATGGTGGCCTAAATTAGTTGAACCATGACTAATGTTTGTGCATGCTTAATATTCCTGCTATTTTAGTTATATCAGGATTTAATAGACCTTATTAAAGCAATATAATAACCACGTACTGCTGGAATACCCACTAGCTAGCATTCTAAGCCTTGGTCTTGAATTAATTACTCAAAGCCAAAGTGTTCATTTTCTTTAATTTTATAGTGAAGCAGATGCCAGAAGTCCTGACTCTTGCCCTGGTATTGCTGCTACTACCATGCTCTGTAAAATAAGGCAAATCAATGGACTTTTCTGAATTTGACTTTCCCTAACAAGGAACTTGAAAAATATGGGCTAGATATTTTTTAAGTTACTTCAAGCTTTAGAATTATAATTCCAGTATTATAGAAAGAGAGTGGTTATCCAGATTCAGGCTCAGAAATTAACAGTTTGGCTGGTTTTAGCTGTAATAAGATAAATGGGCATGCATCTAGAGTAGGTATATTAAGGAAATCCTAATTTCCACAAGGATGTAACTTAGACTCTAAATTGATACCAATGCCTATTAAATAGAGGGAAAAGAGAAATGTCTTTCTCAATATTGGAAAATGATGTAGGGGAAAGGTCCTATAAATTCTTTCTTGGCTTTTCTCCCCCCCTCATCCATTTGGCCTTCTCTTTCCCACCCACCTCCCATCAGCACCTTGCTGATGCAGAACTGTCAGCTGCTGGGAGTTAGTGGTGGGACTAGTGTTTTGCAAATGACCTCACCTTGTTTTCAATTTCTGTTTTCCATCTACTTTTGGCAAACATTGATGCATTTTTAATAAGTCAATCTACTTTTAATATAATTGATGAGCATTCCATTTCTCTCCAGTGCAATACTGAGATTTTTTTATATTGAGGAACAACGAAGCCTGGCTTACTTTCCCATAAGGTCCCCCTGGCCTTTGCTGCCATTCATAAAATAACTCTGTAATTTACTTTCACCTTTATCCCTCCACTTAGACGGCATAAACCTTTTCCTGTGGCCCCGTTCTCTGGTTTTCAAAATACCTCTTCTCTTTCCTCTACTATATTCCTCTCCCTTCCTTACTCTCTTCTCTATTTCTGGACTTTGTCATCAAATCAAAGGTGTGTATGAACCTGGCTGGTGTGGCTCAGTGGTTGAGTGTCAGCCTATGAACCAGAAGGTCATGGTTGGATTCTCTGTCAGGGCATATGTCTGGGTTGCAGGCTTGATCCCCAGTAGGGGGCATGCGGAAGGCAGCCAATCAATGATTCTCTCTCATCATTGATGTTTGTATCTCTCACTTCCTCTCCCTTCCTTCCTGAAATCAATAAAAATATACTTAAAAAAAAAAGATGTGTGTGAGCCATGGAGCCCTCACCAATTCTCTTCAGGTGAACAGATTGCACAGGGCACTGGCATGGGCCAAGTGCAGTAAAACCTCTCATTTGAAGATCTTCCTGGCTCCTCTGTGTCTCACTATAGTTAGGAGAGAGAACCATTTTCAATCATTATCTCAGGGATTCTCCCTGGAGATGTTTGTGTGTGTGTGTGTGTGTGTGTGTGTGTGTGTGTGTGTGTGTGTGTGTGTTTATTGGGGGCTGTAGGGGATGGTGGGGATGGTACTGAAAGTTCCATACCTCAGATAACATGGTTGGTTCCTTGGCACCAGCCTCAATCTATAGGTGAGATCCAAAAGTCACCTCATAACATAACAAAAATTAATTTTACCTCCCTTACCTCTTAGAAAACCCCAAGGGTTTTAGGAGCCCTGTGCCAGAAATGGATGAAGACCAAATACATATTTCTTATTATAAATCACAACATCAATGGGAAAGATCTTTCCTTCTTCTCTCCAGAGAGCATTCTGATAAACTTACATAGATTATGGGGGAAATTTTTCTAGTTAGAAATTCAAGAAACCCAAACCAAGGATTTCATAACTCACAGGGATAACATTTCTCAGGGAAAATAGGGTAGATTTCTGTGCATTGATAAATTTTCTGGCTCCGAAGAAAACTGTTTGGTTTGAGCGGTGAACATTTATTTCTATGTAAAATCGTTTGCATAGAAATAAAATGGAAAACATACATAATAAATGTAAAGAAGACCTAAGAAGCACTTCTTCCTCTCTATATTTTAATCACTGTCCCCATGCAAGTTTTGCATTAAAAATGGTCTTATTTTGAGTCCATGTTAGAAATGACTTAGTTGAATGATATGAATATTTAAAGGCAAAACATGTGCTGAAGAAATACAAAAAAATAATTTTCTGTATGTGTTCTCACTTTTAATCTATCTTTCTTGTAAAGTGAGCAACTGAAGCCAATTAGGGGAAATTGAGAGTAAAATATATATAAAGTCGGTATCTTTGCTATGGTTCATAGAGTGTTCTTTTTATTTTTTAATTGGACTTAGATTTGAAACAAATTGCTTTCAAAGTCCAAACAACACACACACAAAAATCACTTACATGTGCTTGCAACATTTTTATTTTCCCATGTTTTCTCTAAAGGAAATAAAAATAACTAGATTGCTAATTTGTATTTTACATACTAAAATTGTGGCTTTCAACCTCAAATATAATCTCATGTGAAGTTATTTAATTAATTTATTTTTTAAAATATTTTTTATTGATTTTAGAGAGGAAGGGAGAGGGAGAGAAAGAAACCTCAATGATGAGAGAGAATCAATGATCTGCTGCCTCCTGCACACCCTCTACTGGGGATCAAGCCAGCAACCAGGACATGTGCCCTGACTGACCATTACCTTCTGGTTCATAGGTCAAAGCTCAACCACTGAGCCATACTGTCCAGGCTCATGTGAAGTTATTTTAAACTAGAGGCCCGATGCACGAAGATTCATGCAAGAATAGGCCTTCCTTCTTCTGGCTGCCAGCACTGCCTTTGCTCCATCCAGAGCCGCCTTCCGCCTCTCGCCTTGTTGTGTCAATTTGCATATTCCCTCCTTATTGGTTGTGGGTGCCACCATCTTTGTTGCAGGGTTACGGTCAATTTGCATATTCTGTCTTTATTAGATAGGATGACTTTTTAGATTCCCTGCTGCCACACCCTCATATAAAAAACACTTGACTCTCAATCAGTGATGCTTTAGAGGAAAGTTATATATATATACACACAGCATTCTAAAAGGCAGGAATTATTGATATGATTAAACTTGGCTTAATCCAAATGACAATTATCTTCAGAGTTTCATGTATTCTCAAAAATATAACTTTGTATCAAAAGTCTATTTAGAAGTTCTTCCAGACATAATGCCTCGTCTTATTTTCCACACATTAGATTTTGAACTAATTGAAATTTTATAAAATAAAGTCAATTAAATCAATTAAAGCCATGCTTTGGTGGAGGGAATGGTAATGGAGAATACTCAGAAACATTTATGCAAATTATAGCATATTTTGTAAAACCATAGAGAGATTAATAAAAAGAAAGAGAGTAGATTCTCTAGGATTCAGAGCCATAGTTGTTCACTGAGTGTAGGAGAGTTAATAAATATGTTAAAATTTATTGGTAGGTTCCTAAAGCACTGTAGGGTAAGCTTAGTTGGGTTAGCCATTCAGTCAGTAATCACTGAGACAAAATCCTCTAAAGAGGATTATCCATGACTAGAGGCCCAGTGCATGAAATTTGTGCAGGGGGGAGGGTCCCCACAGCCCAGCCTGCACCCTCTCCAATCTGGGTCCCCTCGGACATCCTTCTCACAATCCTGGACCATTAGCGCCTAATCACTCACCTTCCTGCCTGCCTGGTTGCCCCTAAGTGCTCCCCCCGCCCCCGCCAGCCTGGTCTCCCTACGCAGCCTGCTTGTTCAGTCGTTTGGTTGTCCCTCGGGCCAGCCCTGGGTGGCTGGGCAGCTACCATCTGAGGCTTGCCTGCACCTCAGGCTGTCCCTGGGTGGCTGGGGGGCTGAGGGGACTGGGCACTGCCATTTTGTGGCTGTGGGTGCCACCATCTTTGAGGGCGTGCTAGTCAATTAGCATATTCCCTTCCTATTGGCTGTGGGTGCTGCCATCTTTGTGAGGGCATGAGGGTCAATTAGCATATTCCCTCTTTATTAGATAGGATGGCCCTTACATTGATCAAACAAACTGCTACAATGTAATTTTAATTGATATGGAATTTCATTAGTTTGGAAGAGTTTGAAAAGAACATTATTTACTTTCTTCCTGGTATAAACTATGTAAAAATAACATCTAAAATCTATTATTAATTTACCTTCTTCCAAAATGAGGAAATATGACTCACAATAAGCTATAGTATCACGGATCTCTGCTGCCTGCCCATATTAAACCCATGACATAGGAGAAATGTTTCCCTGAGCCTTGGGGTTGTGCAGTCACAATAAATCAAATACAAGTACCTCACTGTCCTGAGATGGGAAGAGGAGATATATAAGAAGGTCATAGGGCCCTAGGTGATTTGGATAGAGCGTTGGCCTGCAGACTGAAGGGTCCTGAGTTCAATTCCGGTCAAGAGCACTTACCTCGGTTGCAGGCTCCAGGCCCCGGTCAGGGGTATGCAGGAGGCAACCAATCAATGTGTCTCTCTCACATTGGTGTTTCTCTCTCTTTCCCTCTCCCACTTTCTCTAAAAATCAATGGGAAAAAAATATTCTTGGGTGAGGATTATAAATAAATAAATAAATAAATAAATAAATAAATAAATAAATAAATAATAAGTGGTCATAGAGTATTTTGTACCTCTTCCTGATCTCAAACCTTGTCTATCATCTTGTGTTCCACTGTTAACATGTATGCTGTAGGCTAATTAACTTAATCCAGTTTCATTATCACTCTCACCATTAAAAAATTCTTTCAGCCCAGCCAGCATGGTTCAATGTTTAAGCATTAACCTGTGACCCAGGAGGTTGAGGTTCGATTCTGGTCAGGGCTCATGCTGGGGTTGTGGGCTTGGTCCCTAGTAGGGAGCTTGGAGGAGGCAGCCAATTGACGATTCTCTGTTGTCATTGTGTTTCTGTCTCTCTCCCTCTCCCTTCCTCTCTGAAATAAAAATGTATTTTAAAAAATCTTTCATATTGCTATCTTGTATTCTCCCTATTGTAATTTAAGAACATTTTAAACCAATTTCCTCTTTTTTTGGTTCTCATCAGAGAAGAATAGCTCATTAAAAGTTTCTTTGCAACAATTCATTAAATTTTATTTTCCATGGTAAATAATAGAATGTGACTTTGTTTTCTTTCATGTCTTGACCAACAGGAATTTCCTGCCTATTTCGTAAGATTGTTGAAAGGATTCACCAATTAGTGTACATAAGATTCTTTAAGCTCCATAGAAGAAAGTTATTAAACATAAACATAAAATTTTACTAGGAGTAGAAATTAAGAAGAGAATGTCTCTTTTTACCATTGTCAATTTTAGATGTCAAAGTTATGGGCTCTACTTTTATGTTTCTGAATAGGGCTCTCTAGAAAGTATAAATGGATTAAGCAAGAGCGAGATAGAGCCTGTAGTTTTCTGTGCCTTCAAGAAGTAACATTCATATCGATTTCATTGCTATTTTAAATGATACATAATTTCTTCCCCTCTCAAACATAATTCAGTCTCATTTCTTGGTTATTATAAGAACTGTTATCTCAGAAACACAAAATCTGAAACATGTGCGGCTAATAGTATTGCTGTTCTATAAGGGTCAGCTCCGAAGACTCTACATAAAGCTTGGTTAATTTAAAATGAAGTAGAAGCAGCTGTTGTAAGAAGTGCAGTATAAAAGCTCTCATTGAAGGTTATATTTTATTTCCCTTCTTAATTTTAGTTGTGTGTTTTGAGAGAAAGAATTTATTCAAGAAATAAAAAAAAATCTGGTTTTGTAAAGGTTCTATAACCTTGCTAAAATAGACAGCAGGAAATCATAAAACTCAACTGTAGTCTTCCCTCTCCTTTTTTTTTAAAAAAAAGAATATGGAGTGTTTTTTCTGAAATAGGCGTTGTTATAAAATGCTTTTTCTTTACAGCATATTACAAAAAGCGTTCAAGACTCAGAATTATATTTCAGCCTTGGCCCCTTGTTGCTCAGTGATAAAAGTGTTGGCCGATGCACTGAAGGATCTTGGGTTTGATTTCAGGTCAAGGGCATGTACCTGGTTTGCAGGTTGAGTCCTGGCCCAGTCGGGGCGCGTGTGGGAGGCAACGATGTATCTCTCTCACATCGATGTCTCTCTCTCTCTCTACTCACCTCCTACCCTCCCTCCCCTTAGTCTCTCTAAAAATCAATGAAAAAAAATATTCTTGGCTGAGGATTAACAAAAACAAACAAACAAAAAGAATTATATTTTAAACCTTAAGGCTTCAAGATTGCTTTGACAAACAGAAGAAACTACATTACTTTTTATAGGTTTGGTGCACTCTTTTCCACTATTTGCAGCTCAGAGCTTAATTACAAACACAACAAAGCCATGGACTATTGACCACATTATTTAGACAACTCTTCAACCAGATCCTGAAAGTGGATTGGTATCAATATTTTCTTGACTTCAAGTTAAGATTTGTCTTAGGTCCTTCCATTTCCCATTGTTTAATTTGTCTTTTTTTTTTTAAATTATCTTGATGTACTGTTGTGTAATTCTGGTGTACTGTATGAAGCACAGATATCCATCTCAAAATATTTTTTTAGAATTTTTTATGAGAAGATATTTCTTTTATAACTTGAAAAAGTAAACAATATAAATTCTATACAGATATAGAAGATCCAGTTTAATTGTGTGTGTGTGTGTGTGAATCATGTCATTATCACGGGGGGACCCAAGACTTGGACCATCTACTAGTATATTCATGTGATTAAGTTTAGTGTTTTGAAGAATGTTTATTGGAATATGAGTGATGATATAACTCACAACACTATTATTATATTCTGCATATACTGCATTATTAATCTGATATACTAAACTTGTGTTAATAATGATTCCTACTAAAATAATATTTTTAAGATCGTAAACTCTCAATTAAAATAGTGAAGCAACAATAAATAAGTTTATCCTTCTATTTAACATGTTTTGTGTAGAAATATAATCCAACTTGGAAAGTGATCTGTAGTTCACCCCAAATGGCTCAAATTCTTATGAGATGACAGTGTGTTCTAATCTAGAAAAAAAATCAAAGACATGAGTTAGACTATATTACAGTGATTATGTAGAGTAAATAATTATACCCTGAAACAAATCAAGGCATGCATAGATAAGGCTACACAAATAATGTTTTATTTTTATTTATTTATTTTTTAAAGCACATATTAAGTGATTTTTATTTTTTTATTTTTTAAATAAATCTTTATTCAGATTATTAAAATTATTTCTCCTTTTTCCCCCCATAGCTCCCCTCCACCCATTTCCCACCCCACCTTCTGCCCTTACCTCCCCCCACTGTCCTCATCCATAGGTGTATGATTTTTGTCCATTCTCTTCATGAACCCCCCAAACCCCTTTCCCCCTGAGAATTATCAGTCCACTCCCTTTCTATGCCCCTGATTCTATTATATTCACCAGATTATTCTGCTCCTCAGGTTTTTAATTCACTTGATTTTTAGGTTCGCTTGTTGATAGATATGTATTTGTTGTTCATAATTTTTCTCTTTACTTTTTTCTTCTTCCTCTTCTTTAAGAATACCTTTCAGCATTTCATATAATACTGGTTTGGTGGTGATGAACTCCTTCAGCTTTTTCTTATCTGTGAAGCTCTTTATCTGCCCTTCAATTCTGAATGATAGCTTTGCTGGGTAGAGTAATCTCGGTTGTAGGTTCTTGCTATTCATCACATTGAAAATTTCTTGCCACTCCCATCTGGCCTGCATAGTTTCTGTTGAGAAGTCAGCTGACAGTCGTATGGGTGCTCCCTTGTAGGTAATTAACTGTTTTTCTCTTGCTGCTTTTAATATTCTCTCTTTGTCTTTTGCTCTTGGCATTTTAATTATGATGTGTCTTGGTGTGGTCCTCTTTGGATTCCTTTTGTTTGGGGTTCTGTGGGCTTCCTGGACTTGTAAGTCTATTTCTTTCACCAGGTGGGGGAAGTTTTCGGTCATTATTTCTTCAAATAGGTTTTCAGTATCTTGCTCTCTCTCTTCTTCTGGCACCCCCATAATTCTGATGTTGGTACGCTTGAAGTTGTCCCAGAGTCTTCTTACATTATCTTCAACTTTTTGGATTTTTTTTTTTGCTTTTTGCTTTTTCGGTTGAGTGTTTTTTGCTTCTTTGTATTTCAATTCTTTGACTTGATTTTTGTGTTCCTCTTGTCTGTTTTTGGGTCTCTGTATAATATTTTTTATTTCAGTCAGTGTATGTTTAATTTCTAGTTGGTCCTTTTTCATATCTTCGAGGGTCTCGTTATATTTATCGGCCTTTTCTAGGATATTCTTAAAAAGTCTTATAACCGTGGTTTTGAATTCTATATCCAGTCATTTGTTTTCCTCCATTTCTTTTGTTTGTGATCTGATTCTTTGACCCCGCATTTTCACTGATTCCCTGAGTTGGTAAGGTAGATATTTGTGCTAGGTTTCCAATATGGCCCAGTGGGTCTGCTTCCCCAGTTAACCTGAGGTGGACACTCTTGGTGCACCCCTTTGTGGACTGTGTGTACAGCCTTGTTGTAATTAAGTCTTTATTGTTGTTGGTATCACTTGGAAGAATTGACCTCCGGGCCAGTTGGCTGTAAGGATCAGCTGTGTCTATGCTGGGAGAAGTTCGGTGCTGGAGACAGCCTTATAGGATTAGACTTGCCAAATTGCAATAGCCTCTGTGCTCAGCTTGGATGGGGTGGAGTCTCAGTCTTGGCTTCCTGTCAGCCTTACCCTTGCGCGCATGTGCGCTTTCAGTCCTCCGCCTTCCCCAGCTCGAGTCTCTGCCTGAGAGTCCAGACTCCCCCCACAAGAGCGTGGGTCCCCAGGGGCTCGCCTGGAACTGGGGTTCACTGCAGTCAGAAATGGGGCTCAGTGCCGTCAGGAGCCTCTGACTCCCTTCCACTAGGGAAAGCCTGTGGCAACCTCCGCAGCCTTTGTGCGCACTGGCGCGAGCGCGCTTTCAGACTTCTGCCTTTCCCAGCTCGAGTCTCCGCCCAAGAGTCCAGACTCCCCCCGTAAGAGCGTGGGTCCCCAGGGGTTCGCCCGGAACTGGGGTGCAGTGCAGTCAGAACTGGGGTTCAGTGCGGTCGGAGGCTTCCTTCCCCCTTCCGCCAGAGAAAGTCAGCCAGGCTCTCAGCCGCCCTTCCTCTCTGCGCGCACAAAGCCCCTTTGCCGTACCTCCAATTCTCTGTGAGCTTTTCTCTTTCCTTCTAGTTGTAGAATTTTCACTCAGCCTGCTTTCCTGTGGTTCTGGATGGTGTCCATTCTGTCTTTCAGTTGTAGTTTTGAAATTGTTGTGCGAGGCAGCAGTTTAGGTGTTTACCTATGCTGCCATCTTGGTTTCTCTCACAAATAATGTTTTAATAGGTCCAGGATGGATTGTTGTATATAATTATTGAAGCTACAACTTATTCCATTTTTGTAATTATGACTCCCACATTCCTCGGGGTGAAGTGCTGGGGTGTAGTCAGGAAAACAAGAGTAGGTACCATCTCTCCTCAGTCACCTCCTCCTGATCTTGAGAGCAAGGTTACCCTTCACTCTGCTCCTGGTTACTTTGGGTGCTTGTGATCAGTCCATTTTGGGCTCTTTTGGTTTCTATAGTTGTAATAAACTTTCCTAAAAACAAACAAACAAACAAACAAACAAATAAAGGGCATCAAACTGAGTCATTAAATATAGGTTAAGCATAATTGTCAGGAGTTTGGACTTTAAGGGTGTTTGAATTTATTTTCTGAAATAAGGTGGTAACTTTAGTTTCATAAGAAAAATATATTTCACATATCTTATTTTAAATCATTAAAATATAAGCATACAATATTTAATTATTATATGTCATGCACTATATTCCGGGTACTAGGAAATTTTACAGTGAACCAGTGAACAAAATTGCCCCAAATCTCTGCACTAGTGGAGATTGCATTCTAGGAGAAAATAAACAAGTCTGAAGTTTAAGTCAATAAACAAGACAGTAATTATGGAAATATGTAAAGTGTATTAAAGAGGAGGGATTATCAACAAAGTCAGATGCTGCTGACAGATTCAGGAAAAAGAGGCTGAGCAATGACCTTTGGATTTAGTATCAAGGAGGTTGTTTTAGTCAGGATTTTCCAGAGGAACAAACCAATAGGATCTATCTATCTATCTATCTATCTATCTATCTATCTATCTATCTATCTATCTATCATATACCTGCTATCTAATCTATCTATCATCTATCTACCTACCTATATATTGAGAGCTTTATTTTAAGTAATTGAGGGGGCTGGCAAGTTCAAAATCTGCAGGGTAGGCCAGCAGGCTGGAGACTTAGGAAAGAATTGATGTAGTTTTGAGTCCAAAGGCAGTTTGAAGGCAGAATTACTTGTCAGGGGACTTCAGTTTTTTCTACTAAGCTCTTCAATTGATTAGATGAGGCCAACCTACATTATGGAGGTTAATCTACTTTCCTCAAAATTTACTGATGTAAACTTAATTGTAGTTGAAAATTACTTTCACATCAATATCTTCACAGACACTGGTATTAACCAAATAACCTAAACAAGTTGACACATAAAATTAACCATCACAGAAGTCATTGATAAAACTGAGAAGTATTATTCTATGGAGTATTATTCACTACTATAATAATTTTACTATTATTCTATTGAGTATTATTCACTACTATGCCCCAATGTCTTAGCATTGTATTTAGCTCAATAAATATTTATTGAATAAATATATTTTTCTACTTATTTTCCCTTAAATATTATATCTTCACTTGAACCAAAATAAATAGAACATGCCAAAAGGAAAAAAAAAACTTCAAGAAATATTTTTAAATTTTGGTTTGTAAAAACATATAGAGGTTTGAGGAGTAACTAAAATTATTCAAAAATTGGTCAATCGAAAACTACAAAAGTGCAGCTGGCCGGCCAACATGGCTCAGTGGTTGAACATCAACCTATGAACCAGGAGGTCACTGGTTTGATTCCTGGTCGGGGTACATGCCTGGGTTGTGAGCTCGATTGCCAGTGTGGGGCATGCAGGAGACAGCCCATCAATGATTCTGTGTCATCACTGATGTTTCTCTCTCTCTCCCCCTCCCTTCCTCTCTAAAATCAATAAAAATACATTTTTAAAAAATACAAAAATAATTCTACAGTCAAGTATGATGAAAAAATACTTAATACAAATGATCAAATATCTACAATATTTTAAAAAGCCAAATTTTATGGGTTTTGGTTGTGCTCTTATACTGCCAATAATTACAATCATAGTAGTGCTTTTTACATGGCCTCTATCTGAAAAACTTAAAAATAAAGATGGTAACTACTGATACATTCCCAAATACTGGAGAAATGTCTGTAAGATCCATAGATAATTGAATATTTTCATTGGGACATCTAGCAGATTTAACTTTGTTTCCCATTAAGTGTTTGCTAGAATTTTCAAGTTACTAGGTGGATAAATTTCACTGTTTACCTTTACTGTCTGGTAATATCTGAATCTCCAAAGTCTGAGTCTTTTTCATTGAATGACTAACTTCCTGATATCATTTGACTTTTTACATTCCAAAAACTGGGCCTTCTGCAACTATTTTCAGATTTTTTAAAGGTCTTAAAATCAATATGACTCTATTTATTTCTTTTCTTAATTGAATTATACTTGGTTGAGTTGCCTGGTTTATTGGTACAACATTGATTATTTTATCATATCATAGATCAAAAGAATGTTTATGGGTTACCATTAAAATTTCTAAATTAACTAAACTAAAGGTATGTGGTGAGGTAAAAATAAAGCACTTCAAACACTATAGCTTTCATTGCAGCTTAGTTTTATGATATAATTTGTCAGAGTATGTAAACATAGGTTTTTTCCTATGCAATGTTGCTCAACAAATTATAATATTTGTTTCTACTAAAACAATGATTTTAAACACTTTGAAAATGTGTAGATTAGTTATTTCCACCATTCCAAAATGATTCAAAATAAAATCCTACTCAGAAATAATCAACTCAAAAGAAAATCATTGTTCATCAACTGGTCATTTTTGAGGAAAAATAACTTTTACTCTAAAATCTTTGTGTTATTGATGCTAAGTTAACCATTTTGTATTGAAATAATACATAGCATTTTCCCAAAATTTAAATTTATCACTAATGTCTATTGATAATATAGTTTAATGTTTTTAAACAAAATAAAACCATTGTGTATATGTGTGTTTATCTTGCTTATGTTTTACATACATTTTATAATTAATCAGTTTTTTATAATTCCTGACATTTATCTTTCAAATATTAATTCTGTCCCATTCTCTCCCATTCTGGAATTATAATTGAATATATATAAATTTTCAAGTTTTTTTCACATATCTTTTTATGCTCATGTATTTTCTATCTTTTTATTTTCCAGTGTTTCATTAGTAAGCATATCTCCTGTCCTGTCAGTTTAGATGACAAAAATATTTCATTTCTAATTATCTTAAAACTTGTATATAGTAGGAACTCAATTGAATGGAAAAAAAGGGTTTGAGTAACATAATTCTATTTTCCCCATGTGATCATGGTGATATTGGCTGGTACTATTACATTTTTATTTAAAAATCATATTTTAAATTGTGCTCTAAGCATCATATTTCAGAATCCTTTACAGAAGCCTTATTTGCTGTGCTCTAACAATATAAACTCCCTAATTTTTAAAAAAATATATTTTTATTGATTTCAGAGAGGAAGAGAGTGGGAGAGAGAATGATTGATTGGCTGCCTCCTGCACACCACCTACTGGGGCTCAAACTCACAACTTGGGCATGTGGCCTTAGCCAGAATCGAACCCAGAACCCTTCAGTCTGCAGACCGATGCTCTATCCACTGAGCCAAACCCACTAGGGCTAAACTCCCTAATTTTAAATAAAAAAAATCTTGGGCACTCAAAACCTGAGTCTGAATAGAATTTTAATTCAACCAAGTTAACAAGGCTCCCCCTAGAAAAGCTTGGACTACCCTAGCCTGTTTGGCTCAGTGGATAGAGCATTGGCCTGGGGACTGAAGGGTCCTGGGTTTGATTCTGGTCAAGGGCACATGCCCAGGGTTGCAGGCTCGACCCCCAGTAGGAGGTAGCTGATCAATGATTCTCTCAAATCATTGATGTTTCTATCTCTCTCTCCCTCTCCCTTCCTCTCTGAAATCAATAAAAAATATATTTTTAAAAAAGCTTGGACTTATTGAAAAGTAACTTTAGAGCAATGTGAATAAACCACTCTTGAGAATAAAAAGCAGAATTGTGGAAAACAGAAAGCAGATTATGTGATATCTGTGTTAATGGCTAGTTTTTATGGTAGGCAGAACACCAGGGCGTCTTGGTTAGCTGTCAAAGCATTTGCCTCCTTCTGGCTTGCTGCCATGCACACATTTGTGCACTAACCAAAGCCAGGTTTAAGGCTCAGAGTATGGAACAGCTTGACATAGCTGTTCCAGAAATATAGACACGTTAAGCAGAGAAACATTCTTTTACAAAGGTAGAAACAAAATGAAGTACAAAAAACCATTCTTTCAGTTGGCTATCTAGGAAAAAGGAGAGTGTGATAGACTGCATAGTGGTCCTTAAAGATATCTAGGTTCTAATCTCTGGAACCTGTGAATGTTACTTTATAATGCAGAAGAGACTTTACAGATTCATTTAAATTAAGTATTTTGAAATGAAGAATTTACATGGGATTATCTAAATGCAATCACACATGTCCTTATAAGAGAAAATTTTGAAATTTAAAAAAAAATTTATCTTTATTGTTGAAAGTATTACAGATGTTCCCCATTTATTATAGCATAGCAAGAAGCTAGGAAAATTCCAGGACAAGTGGAATGGGGAAACTAAGACAGATAGTTAAACAGCAGTTTGCAGCCACCTAGTAAATCCTATCTTTCCTAAAACAAGGTCACTTAAGTGTAAATGGTTTGCACTTCTCCTCTGAGACCAGAGGGTAAATAGCTTAAATCACCCTACTCAGGGAAACAGATAATAGAAATCCAATTAAGTGCCATTCTCCAAACACACCCAAGGACAGACAAATTAAGCTGATGAATATTCTATTGATCCACCCCTAAGACCTCTCCTTACCATCCAGACTTTAAAAACCCTGAAAATGAAGGTTCCAGGGCAATCTCTCTTCAGGAAGAACACCCAAGCCATTTCCTGCCCCTAGAAATATGTATCCCCTAACCTTTAAGGGACTCTAGGAGACTTGCAACCAGGGGAGCAATGGTTAGTGGCAGCTTGTCCTGGGCTAACCCTGTGAACGTGTCTGCAAGGCCCCCTTTTCACTGACTTCCTAGTGAGCCAAAGCAGTGCGCCTAGGCTCTCTTGTTGCTTCTATTTCCTTCCTGGTCTCACTGTCCTGAGTGTGCTTTTGCTGTCGTCAATAAATTCTTTTTTTAAAAAAAATATTTTAAATTGATTTTCAGAGAGAGAGGAAGGGAGAGGGAGAAAGAGAAACAATGATTTGCTGCCTCTTGCAAGCCTCCCAACTGGGAATCAAGCCCACAATCTGGGCATGTGTGCCCTGACTGGGAATCGAAACAGTAACCTTTAGGTGCACTGGACAATGCCCAACCAAGTGCTACACCAGCCAGGGCAATAAATTCTTGCTTACTTTTCTACACTTTGTCTCTTTATGGAAATCTTTTCCTCAAGAAGACAAGAACTGAGGTCTCCTTGTCTCAGTGATAACACAATGACCCCCTCCACCCCACTCCTTACCACCCCTCAGCCAGAACTTCACCACACTATTGTCTGTGTCCACGGGTTATGAATATAAGCATGTAAGTTCTTTGGTTAACTCTTCTTGCCCCATCCCTGCCCCATTCCTTCTGAGATTCCTGAGTCTGTTGCATGCTTCCATGACTCTGGGTCTATTTTGTTTGTGTGTTTATTTTAGTCATTAGATTCCATATATAAGTGAGTTCATGTCAAATGACAAAATGAAGGGAAGCAGAGCCAGAGAGAAATATGCTCTAATGTTTTTAATGAAGATGGAGCAAGAGGCCATGAGGAAGGAATGCAAAGGATGCAGTTCCAGACACTAGAAAAGGTGAAGAAAGGGATTCTACCCTAAAGCCTTCAAAGGGAGCATGGCCCTGCCAACACCTTGATTTTAGCTTTGTCAGACTCATTTTGGACTTCTGGCCTCCAGGATAGTAAAGGATTAAATTCTTATTGTTTTAAGTCACTAAGGTTGTGGTAATCTGTAATAGCAATAATAGGAAACTACTATATGGAGGTTCCTAACTGTGCTAAATGTTTTCTTTTTTTTATTATTTTTTAAGTTAAATATATTGGGGTGACATTGGTTAATATAATAACTTTCAGGGGTGGATTTCTATCTTACAAGATCTGTATATTGCACTGTGTGCCCACCACCTAAAGTGAAATCATCTTTTGTCACCATATATTAGGCCCCCTTCCCTCTGACAACCACCACACTGCTATTTATATTCATGAGTTTCAGTTTTATATCCCACATATGAGTGAAATCATATGTTTCTTAGCTTTTTTTGTCTGACTTATTTCACTTAGCATAATATTCTCAAGGTCTGTCTATGTTGTTGTATGCTGGAGGCTAAGAACAGTAGTTAGCATGATAAATGTGAGAAGTTTGTCAGAAGGCTGATGGACATTTTCAGCAGGGCTGAAAATCTGCATATTATTACCTGCTGCTGAACAGCTGTAGGCATTACCCCTAACCTGATAATCTTTTCCTGTTTACCAAACTTTACTTTTGATATGCCTGTTTGCATTCCTAAAGGGTCAATGTGTTTTCCAGTAAATAAAAAGCCGTGGGTCTGGAGATTCGGGGAGCCACCTCTCTAGAGGGTGAAGCCTCTGCCTGGTTCCCCCAAATGCCTATTCCAAATTTATATTTCTTATCTAGTCTTGATTCATTTATGTGCAGCCCTTCTCCAGATTCCTGAACCCTTGCTGTGAAAAGACTGTGGCATTTATGGTGCCTGAGACAAGGACTGGAGAACATTCGCCAGAGTGAAAAGGAAGAAGTTGTTCACCAGTAAAGGCGGGGATCACCGGAAAAAAGGTGAGGAGATTCACTGTGCATAAAGCTTGCACCAAGCTTTGGAATTTGCAATCCAAAGTGGACAAGGATGTCTTTTTCAAGCCAGGTCATAATGGGGAAGAATTTAATTAAAAGGCAAAAGTATAAAGAAATTAAAATGTCAAAAGGTACTCTTTTAAATCAGGCTCAAGGAAAACGACTGCCATTGTCATAATTAACTATGTGGGATCTTGTTCAAATTGCAAAATGCCTAATTGGTATTGGGGATCAAAAATTTGTAATTACTAAAAAGCCGCTGGATTGTCCATCTCTAGTATAGAAAGACTAGGCAGCTAGAGAGGGTAGAGCTGTCTGCTCTCTCACAGGGGTACTCTGATTGATGCTTTGTTTAAAAATTACCATATGACGCCTTGGGACAGGCAGATTTTAGCTAAAATAACTTTAAGGGTAGTCAATACTATGGAGAGCAGAATAGGAAAAAATTCATAAAAAGAACTGTGATTTATTAAGTCTTGTCTATATGTTCTGTTGTTGATTGTAGTTTTTAATCTGTCATTTTTGTTTAGTTTAATGTATTTATTGTTAGTTTATTAAGCATGCCTTTAATTTAATTCAGTAAGAAAAGAAACCACCTAAGTGGCCAGGCTATTTACTAAATTTCCCCAGAACAAGCAGGATGTGGGGGTGGGGAGACACGTGGTGATCCTGTAAAATGGACGCCAACTCCCGAGAGTGCTATTAAAAAAGTCTCATTTTTGCCATGTCTTTTATTTCCTGGTCTGTCATTTAAAAATTGGGCAGAATTCAAGGGAGACGTCTGGGATTTCTATATGTGTGAAGAGAAAGAGGCTGGCTTAAGACAAAAGTGTGCTCCGTCCGATCTTGGATGGGTTTGGGCTGAACTCAATCTCTTTATGGATGCTATGGAATAAACCCAAGACTGTTTTTCTCAAAAAAAAAGATGGCAAAAATGACCCAAGTGGGGAAGAATATTTATACAGGCTGGGTTTTGGACAGCAAGATTAGTGTTTCCATAATAAAGGGTAGTTTTTGAATAATAATGGACCACATTCCAAAGTTAACCTTAAGGCCATTGAAAGTCAGTAAATTATCTCTGTTACAGAATTTGCCAAAAAAAAGAAATGCCTTAAATAATAATACAGGCAGTCCTTGGGTTATGTCAGACTTGACATACGTTGTTTTGTGGTTACATCACCATCTCCCATTTATTTATAAAAAAAAAAAAGTTCTGTCATTTCGACATATGTACATATGTGCTTTATGTTTTTTATTATTTATTTACCTCAAGTAAAGGTCAGGAATTGTTATCTTTCTTTAAATTTTTTTTTTTTCTGTTTCACTTCATTACTGCTGTGTATGTGCTCCATGTGAGTGATGTAGGTGCTTTTGTAGGTGGGTTCCGACTTACAGCGAAAATCGAGTTATGCCACGCAGTAGGGATGGATCTCCGATGTAACCCGAGGACTTACTGTAATTGGTTTTAAAATCTCAAAATTGTTGAAACATAGATAAATAATATAACTAAAATAAAGGATTTGTAGTAAAGCTTTTCAGTTACAATTATAGCTATATTAATAGTAGGGGTTCACTCCTTGTTGAAGGAGGGGGCTGGTCACATTTCCCACAGCAGCAGAAACCTTAGATGATTATCTTTAGGAAAGAATGTGTTGATTTTACATTTAAATAGCTAGAAGCTTGCTTCTCTGCTTCCCCCTCCTTTCACCAGCCAAAAACATAGTTTTCCAAAGTTTTTGGCAACTTAAAACTTTGAGGTTTGCTGAATTAAATAATAAAAACATATTAAATATCTAGGTATTTTAAAATAACAAAATACTGAAATATTAATCTGAGTTTGCCTCATATGAAAAATCTAGAGGACAGAATTAAATCTATTAATTAAATATATCTTGTATTTTATTTGAAGTATATTCTTAAAAGTGTGACATTATTAACTTGCCAGCTAAAATTTAAGGCTTCTAAGAGTTTAAAGTTCAAATTAAGTTGGGGGAAATTATATAGTTGTGATAACAAAATACATAAAGTATAAAAATTTATTTTTGAGAAAATAATTCTTATATTGTCTCTGGAGAAATTAGTAGTTTAAAATATATTGATGTACCAAGTGTGGTAAAATTTCAACCTAAGATATAATATTTTATACAGTTTAATAAAAAAAGGATTAATTCTATGGTCTGAACCAAATTTTTAATATAAAAATCAGTTTAAATTTAATTAATATCTTTTAAAATAATTACAAAAAGTATGTAATATAATCTTTAGGATATATTTGATGGTCTTTCCAAGTTAAATTTCAAGAATTTAACCAAGAGATGACTTGGGAACATTCCAAGGGCCCTGGAATGATTCAAGGATTTATTTTCTCTTCTTAAAAGAAATATTTCTAAATTAGGCCAATCTAATATACTTAAAATCACATGGAAAGCTTTTTCAAGTAAAAATTAATAACTATATTTTATTTATATACATATATTTTATTTATTTATTTATTTATTTATTTATTTATTTTTTTTTTTTTTCAAATTTTTATTAAGGTATTATATGTGTACATATCTTATCATTGCCCCCGACCCCCACCCCACTCCCATATATGCCCTCACCCCCCAATGTTTTGCATCCGTTTGTTACTCTTATATACATGCATATAAGTCCTTCAGTTGATCTCTTATTTCCCCCACCTCTCCCTAACCTTACCACTGTAATTTGACAGTCTGTTTGATGCTTTACTGCCTCTGTAACTATCTTTTTGTTCATCAGTTTATAATGTTTTTCATTATCCCCAAATGAGTGGGATCATGTGGTATTTTTCTTTCATTGACTGGCTTATTTCACTTAGCATAATGTTCTCTAATTCCATCCAAGTGCCTACAAATGGTAGTAATTCCTTCTTTTTTATGGCAGCATAGTATTCCATTGTGTAGATGTACCATAGTTTTCTGATCCAGTCATCTGCTGATGGGCATTTAGGCTGTTTCCAAATCTTAGCTATTGTAAATTGTGCTGCTATGAACATAGGGGTGCATATATCCTTTCTGATTGGTGTTTCTGGTTTCTTAGGATATATTCCTAGGAGTGGGATTACTGGGTCAAATGGGAGTTCCATTTTCAGTTTTTTGAGGAAACTCCATACTGTTCTCCACAGTGGCTGCACCAGTCTGCATTCCCACCAGCAGTGCACGAGGGTTCCTTTTTCTCCGCATCCTCGCCAACACTTGTCGTTTGTTGATTTGTTGATGATAGCCATTCTGACAGGTGTGAGATGGTATCGCATTGTTGTTTTGATTTGCATCTCTCGGATAATTAGTGACTTTGAGCATGTTTTCATGTGTCTCTTGGCCTTCCTTCTGTCTTCTTTCAAAAAGCTTCTATTTAGGTCCGTTGCCCATTTTTTTATTGGATCATTTATCTTCCTTTTATTAAGTTGTATAAGCTGCCTGTAGATGTTGGAAATTAAACCTTTATCAGTGATACCATTTGCAAATATGTTCTCCCATACAGTGGGGTTTCTTGTTGTTTTGTTGATGGTTTCTTTTGCTGTGCAAAAGCTTTTTATTTTGATGTAGTCCCATTTGTTTATTTTCTGTTTGGCTTCCATTACCCTAGGGGCAGTATCACTGAAAAAGTTCTTTTGGCATATGTCTGAGATTTTGCTGCCTGTGGATTCCTCTAGTATTTTTATGGTTTCCCGTCTTATATTTAAGTCCTGTACCCATTTTGAGTTTATTTTTGTGTATGGTGTAAGTTGGTGATCTAGTTTCATTTTTTTGCATGTATCTGTCCAATTTTCCCAACACCATTTATTAAAGAGACTGTCTTGACTCCATTGTATGCTCATGCCTCCTTTGTCAAATATTAAATGCGCATATTGGTTTGGGTCGATATCTGGATTCTCTATTCTGTTCCATTGATCTATATGTCTGTTCTTGTGCCAGTACCAGGCTGTTTTGATGACAGTGGCTTTGTAATACAGCTTGAAATCTGGTATTGAGATCCCTCCTACTTTATTTTTCTTTCTCAGGATTGCTGTGGCTATTCGGGGTCTTTTTTTATTCCAGATGAATTTTTGGAGAGTTCTTTCTAGGTCTGTGAAATACGCCGTTGGTATTTTAATGGGGAGTGCATTGAATCTATAGATTGCTTTGGGTAGTATGGACATTTTAATGATGTTGATTCTACCAATCCATGAACATGGTATGTTCTTCCATCTGTTTACATCTTCCTCTATCTCTTTTTTCAGTGTCCTGTAGTTTTCCGCATATAGGTCTTTTACCTCCTTGGTTAGGTTTATTCCTAAGTATCTTAATTTTTTTGGTGCGATGGAAAATGGGATTGCTTTTTTAGTCTCTCTTTCTGTAAGTTCATTGTTGGTGTATAGAAATGCCATAGATTTCTTGGTATTAATTTTGTATCCTGCTACATTGCCGAATTCATTTATTAAGTCTGTTAGTTTTTTGATGGAGTCTTTCGGGTTTTTTATGTACAATATCATGTCATCTGCAAATAAGGACAGCTTTACTTCTTCTTTTCCAATTTGGATGCCTTTTATTTCTTCTTCTTGTCTAATTGCAGTGGCTAATACTTCCAGTACTATGTCAAACAGGAGTGGTGAGAGTGGGCATCCCTGTCTTGTTCCTGTTCTTAGGGGAAATGGTTTTAGTTTTTGCCCATTGAGTATGATGTTAGCTGTGGGTTTATCATATATAGCTTTTATGATGTTGAGGTATGATCCTTCTATTCCCACCTTGTTGAGAGTTTTTATCAAGAAAGGGTGTTGGATTTTGTCAAATGCTTTTTCTGCATCAATTGATATGACTATGTGATTTTTATCTCTCAATTTGTTTATGTGATGTATCACATTTATTGATTTGCGGATATTGAACCATCCTTGCATTCCTGGGATAAACCCTACTTGGTCATGGTGTATGATCTTTCTGATGTACTGCTGGATCCTATTTGCTAGAATTTTATTGAGGATTTTGGCATCTACATTCATGAGGGATATTGGCCTGTAATTCTCCTTCATTGTGTTGTCTTTATCTGGTTTTTGTATTAGGGTGATGCTGGCTTCATAGAAGGAGCTGGGAAGTGTTCCTTCCTCTTGAATTTTTTGGAATAGTCTGAGGAGGATAGGTTTTAGTTCTTCCTTGAATGTTTGGTAGAACTCTCCTGTGAAGCCGTCTGGCCCCGGGCTTTTGTTTGCCGGAAGCTCTTTGATGACTGCTTCAATTTCTTCCATAGTTACTGGCATGTTGAGCTGTTTAGATTCTTCCTGATTGAGTTTTGGAAGGTTATATTTTTCTAGGAATATGTCCATTTCCTCCAGGTTGTCCAGTTTGTTGGAATAGAGTTGTTCGTAGTATTTTTTAACAATCCTTTGTATTTCGGCGGGATCTGTTGTTATTTCACCTCTTTCATTTCTGATCTTGTTTATTTGGGTCCTCTCCCTTTGCTTCTTGGTGAGCCTGGCTAGAGGTTCATCAATCTTGTTTATCCTTTCAAAGAACCAGCTCTTGGTTTTGTTGATCTTTTGTATTGTTTCTTTGGTCTCTATGTCGTTTATCTGTGCTCTGATCTTTATTATTTCCTTCCTTCTGCTTACACTGGGCTTTTCTTGTTGCTCTTTTTCTAACTCTTTGAGTTGTTGGGTTAGGTAATTTATTACCCCTGTTTCTTGTTTTTTGCAGTAGGCTTGTAGAGCTATGAACTTCCCTCTCAAGACTGCTTTCGCTGTGTCCCATAGATTTTGGATTGTAGTGTTTTCATTGTCATTTGTTGTCATGATGTTTTTTATTTCTTCTTTGATCTCTCTGGTAACCCAGTCATGGTTTAATAGCATGCTGTTTAGTCTCCATGTGTTTGATTTCTTTGGGTTGTTTTTATTGTAGTTGATTTCCAGTTTTATGCCACTGTGGTCTGAGAAGATGCTTGATATGATTTCTATCTTCTTGAATTTGAAGAGACTTTGCCTATGTCCCAACATATGGTCTATCTTTGAAAATGACCCATGTGCGCTTGAGAAGAATGTATATTCTGTGGCTTTGGGGTGAAATGTTCTGAAGATGTCAATTAATTCCATCTGGTCTAGTGAGTCATTTAGGATTGATGTTTCTTTGCTGATGTTTTGTTTAGAGGATTTGTCCAATGGTGATAGTGGGGTATTAAAGTCTCCTACTATGATTGTATTGCTGTCAATGTCTCCCTTAATATCCTCCAGGAGTTTTTTTATGTATTTGGGTGCTCCTGTATTGGGTGCATATATGTTTACCAGAGTTATTTCTTCTTGTTGGATTGCTCCCTTTAGTATTATGAAATGGCCTTCCTTATCTCTTGTTATGTCCTTCAGTTTGAGATCTAATTTGTCAGAAATAAGTATTGCTACCCCAGCTTTTTTTTCAGTTCCATTTGCCTGGAAAACCTTTTTCCATCCCTTCACCCTCAGTCTGTGTGCGTCTTTTTTTCTGAGGTGGGTTTCTTGTAGACAGCAGATATATGGGTCGTGTTTTCTTATCCAATCTGTTACCCTATGTCTTTTGATTGGGGCATTTAATCCATTTACATTTAAAGTTATTATTGATAGGTACTTATTTGTCGCCATTCCTATTCTTTACCCCTGTGTTACTTCTTCGCTTCCTGTTTCTTTCTTTCTTTTTTTTTTTTTTACAGTAGACCCTTTAGCATTTCTTGCATTGCTGGTTTGGTGGTAATAAATTCCCTTAGTCCTTTTTTGTCTGTGAAGCTCCTGATTTCACCTTCAATTTTGATTGACAGCCTTGCTGGGTACAGTATTCTTGGATTCAGCCCCTTCCTTTGCATGACTTTGTATATTTCATTCCATTCCCTTCTGGCCTGATGAGTTTCTGTTGAGAAATCAGTTGCTAGTCTGATGGGGGTTCCTTTGTATGTAACTTTCTGTCTCTCTCTTGCTGCTTTTAAGATTCTTACTTTGTCGTTGGTGTTTGCCAATTTAATTATAATGTGCCTTGGCGTTGGTCTTTTGGGGTTCATTTTGCTTGGGACTCTGTGAGCTTCTTGGATTTGTGTGGGTTTTTTCTTCCCTATATCTGGGAAATTTTCTGTCATTATTTCTTCAAAGAGGTTTTCTATTCCTTGCTCAGCTTCCTTTCCTTCTGGAACCCCTATTATGCGGATGTTGTTTTGTTTCGTGTTGTCCCAAAGTTCCCTTAGACTCTCCTCCTGCCTTTTAATTTTTTTTTCTAGAAGTTGCTTTTCTTGGGTATTTTTTTCCATCTTGTCTTCTAGCTCACTGATGCGGTCCTCTGCTTCTTCTAGTCTACTCTTGATGCTTTCTATTGAGTTCTTTACAGCAGCGATGTCATTTTTCATTTCTTCTTGGTTCTTCTTCATTTCCTCTTGGTTCTTGCTCATATTGTCGAATTTGTCTTCCATTCTTTTCAGCCACCTTATGACCATTTCTCTGAATTCTTTTTCTGGAAGGTTGCTTGCCTCCATTTCGTTTACTTCCTTTTCTGGTGATGCCTGCTTTTCTTTCATATGCGGGCTGCTTCTTTGTCTCCCCATGGTCTCTCTTCTCTGGGTGTCTGGTTATGTAGTTCTCTCTCTCCTGGGTTGATTTAAAGGCACAAAATACAGCACTACCAGGTACAACTCACAAGGCACTGAACAGGAATGTATTCACGATATTAATAACCTCCAATAAAGGTGACCACCAGAGAAAGGCAAATTAGGTGATAGGAGAGAAAGAAGAAGAGGAAAAAAGAAAGAAAGAAAGAAAAAAAGAAAAAAGGAGTGTGAAAATGAAATTGGGAAAAGGGAAAGTAAAGAGAAAAAAAAAGTAAGAGAGACAAGAAAGTGACTAAGAGAGAAAGGGGAACAGACTATATATATTGGGGATAAAACTCCAATAGAACAATCACTAATCCCAGCAAATGCCAGCAACAAGTGCCTGGGGATTAATACAAACTACAACACCAACTAATATGGATTGAGGCAAGGGAAAGCTGAAGCACAAAACAAACAAAAAAATAAACAAAAGAAGAATAAGCAAAACAATCTCACAAAAACAGCATAAAAATTGGATATAATCTACATTCAAGCAAACAACAACAAAAGGACAGAGAGAAGGACAAGTTTATGGATAGCTCAGACAGCGAAGGGAGAGGTGTATGTGGACTTGGAGCAGGGGATTAGAGATTAGATATGTAAGTAGGGTGAAATTTTAACAAGGGGTAAACAGAAAGAATAGGGAAAATCTAAAGCAGTAAAAGGGTAAGACAAACAGGACACTGAAAAGGGGGAGGTTGGGAAGAGAGTGATGGCCTAAAGGTAGAGTTGAGATAGAGTAAAACGATGCTAAAGGAAAGATAAAAAATAGAATGTAGAACCCTAATCCCAAAATAAAATGAAGAGAAAATAAAATGACACTTTAAAAAAAAAAAAAAGATAAAATAGCAGTAGTAATAATACGGATTGAAAATAAAAATGTAATCATTAAAAAGGTAAAATCAAGTGATGAAAAAAGAAAAAAAAGTTTCTTGATTAAAAGATGCAAAAAATGAAAATAAAAAAAAAAATAAAAAAATAAAAGGTAAAAATAAAATGTGAAGTAGTGAAGGTCATTCACTTCCTCTGTTTTTCTGTTTGGCACGCCTGTTTCTCAGTCCAGACAGTATTGCAGTTCCCTGCGATCCACTGCTCTTCGGTGTTGTAAGCCAGTCCTGATTTTAAGCAGGCGGTGTGTCTTAATTTCTCTTATTCCTTTATTTTTGATTACGCAAGAGTCAATTTGTGATTCAGCCCCTGGGTGGCAGTGTTTCTGGATTGACTTCCGGGTCTATCTATGGCCTCTCTAGGCAGTGTTAGAGCCTTCTTTCCCTGTGGCACTGCCACCGGCCTGTGGGCGTGGTCTGCCTCAGAGCTGACTCTCTGATGGTCACTCCCGCTCCGATCCCCAGGTTCCAGAAAAACAACTTTCCCCTGCAGTCTCCCAGGGTGTCCCCAACTGGGTGATCCTATGTATTGGGCTTAGTAATCAGAAGCAAGGATTTGAAGAGGAAAAAGCCCAAGTGTGCAAACTCCAGGACTGCGAGTAAACCCAGGCACAAAGGGAGCGCACGGGCTGCGCGTAAGTCTGGACAGCCTGAAATTCTTAGGGTGTCCCTGCACTTCAGATCAAAATGGGTTGCTTTTTAGAGTGCCCTTCTCTTAGCAGCTCTGAGGACCCCTTTCCACAATCACAGATCACGCCAGCCCCTACAGCCACGGACTTTTCTAGGCACAGACTTCCCTGGTCCTCCAGCTCCCGCAAAACGCACGTTCCTCTCTCCCGCCGGGACCAGAGACCTCACCTTATCCCAGGCGAAATCTGACCTTTCCGTGGTGGAGTGTAGAGCTCCTCTGAACCCGTGTGCTTGCGCCAGTTGGGGAGCGTTGTTCTGGGGCTCGCAGCTGTTCCTGGGGTGCCGCAGTTGTGGATTCTCAGGCTTCAGATAAGCTCCACTTTCCGGATCAAGATGGCGCAGGCTCCGCGTCCAAGCCCGCAGCTCCGGGAGGGGACCCAGCCGCAGTTGGTGCTGCCAGGTCAGGGGAACCCCGTTCAGCAGTCCCCCACCTCCTTCTGGAATTCAGCTGTCTCCCAACCAGCCAACAAACACTCCTTGTGCGTCCCTCAGCTGTTCTTTCTTTCTGCTCCGGGACAAGGCTCGGAACACGTCTGTCTATTCCGCCGCCATTATTCTCTCTCTATATATACATATATTTTAAATATTATAAAGGTTTTAACCTCTAAGGGAGGGCAAGGCAACATTGCTGAATATTTCTTAAGCAAAACCAAATTATCCAGCAACAGAATTTTAAAAACAAAATCCCTGGCAGCCTGCTTTTTAAATAGGCTGGGGGATGGGATGGCATCTATACTTCATAGGTCAAACATATAAGGTTGCTTACTTTACTTTTTCAATAAAGATGCCTACTTTAGTTACTTAACAAATTAGCTTTTTAAAATATAATCAAGGTTTCATATAATTTCAGTTTTAAATAGGCTGGGGGATGGGATGGCATCTGTACTTCATAGGTCAAACATAAGGTTGCTTACTTTACTTTTTCAATAAAGATGCCTACTTTAGTTAATAAATTAGCTTTTTAAAATATAATCAAGGTCTCATATAATTTCAGTTATATGAAAAGCCAATGTTTTTATAAGCAGCTGGCTTTAACAAAGGTCAACGTAAAAATTTGCATATGTATGCAAATAAGCACTAGCCAAAAATAATGCTGTTTAAAAGTAAATTTTAAGCTTGATAAAAGGAGAAATTTTAAAATCTCTTCCGCTACTATGTATAGGGTAAACTAAAGGTTATTATTCAAACATTAAATCTGATCATTAATAAAGTCACCATAAGCAAAAGAGCATCACTTAAAATGTAGGCATGACAATATCAGCCAACATCTGAAAAACAACCAAGTGTGTTGCTTGGTTTAAAAGAAAGAAAAAAAAAGTTTTAAAAGAAGCTCTCTAAATGTGGTCTAGAAATTACTCTGGGAGGAAATAAAGGGAAGTGCCCTTCAAATATTTAGAAACTATAGTTAAAAGTCAATGTATTAGGCCTCATAAAGAAAATTAAATAATTTATGTTTTTGCTTCCCTAAACAAAGCTTGTATGGATATGCTCAAAGACTGATAGCAGAAGTTCAATTAGTGTCATTTACCATCCACACCCAAGGACAAATAAAGTTAAAAAATAAGCCTTATTTCAGACTGATTTAAGTTGGCAAATTGAAATAAGTGAATATTCAGGGGAACTCAGTTGTACTAGGCAGGAACCTATTGCTGAAGCATTAACTAATTTTTTACTGATGGTTCATCTCATAATAAAGTTGCTTATAATGCAATGAATTCAGATCAGTCATACTTCTATGCAAAAAATTGAATTAAAAGCTATCAAGACTGCATTGCAGGATTTCCAAAAGCCTCTAAATATTATTTAAAACAAAAAAGGGGGGATAGTGGAGAAATCTCCGGTAAGTAAACTACATCAAGCCTTAATTACTTTAAATTTTTTCATTTTGAATTTTTTTCACTTGTAATGCTGATGGCAAGACACACATGGTGTCAGAATAAGCCAAAGGAAAATGGTTTGGCAAAATAAAAAAAAATCCCAAGATTCTAGTTTATAGAAAGGTCACTTTATTAACCTTTGGTCAAGGATATGCTTATATATTTCCAGAAAACTCCTCCAAGCCCATGTGGATTCCTGCAACAATGGATCCAAGAGAGGAACTGACCAGACTACTCCAACCACAGATAGCAGTGGCCCCAAGCAACACACTCATGAGAGAGAGGAGAAACAGTCCAGAGATTGGGGATGGTAAAGATGCCTTGCCATGCTAGCGTTGGTGCAAGTTGCCCTAGACCAAGCCAAAGAAGGTCGGACCTGCATTGCCATTGCTCACTGTCCACCATCCAGAACTGGAATATCATTGCTGTCATGTCACAGGGGACATTGATTGAGAAGGGAACCCATAAAAAACTGTTGGACAGTGATTAGGAAGGAAACCCATAAAAATTGTTGGACAGTGATAGGGAAGGGGACTCAAAGAACTGATGGCCCAGAAAGGAACATACTGCAGACTGATTCTTTTGATTCCTGGCAGCAATTTAAAAGGACATGAAAGAACTCAATTCTTTTCATAGAATTTAAAAATCTTAAAAGGACCCGAGTCTGCAAATGTCATACATTCTTGTTAAATTTATTAAATCAAAAAAGGGGGATATGCTGGAGACTAAGAATAGTAGTTAGCATGATAAATGTAAGAAGTTCATCAGAAGGCTGATGGACATTTTCAGCAGGGCTGAAAATCTGCATATTATTACCTGGTGCTGAACAGCTGTAGGCATTTCCCCTAACCTGATAATCTTTTTCTGTTTACCAAACTTTACCTTTGATATGCCTGTTTGCATTCCTAAAGGGTCAATGTGTTTTCCAGTAAATAAAAAGCCGTGGGTCTGGAGATTCGAGGAGCCACCTCACTAGAGGGTGAAGCCTCTGCCTGGTTCCCCCAAATGCCTTCCAAATTTATATTTCTTGTCTAGCCTTGATTCATTTATGTGCAGCCCTTCTCCAGATTCCTAAACCCTTGCTGTGAAAAGACTGCGGCAGTTGTAAATGGCAGTATTTCATCCTTTCTTATGGAAATGTTTTCTAAGAAAAGTACTGTCAATATAATACTACATAATACTTAGTGAAATATTTTTCAAAATATCTACAAGTTATACAATTATTATGGCCTAAGACTCCTCTAAATAAATGTTTTTTTTTATTTTTCAAGTCATAAATGTATTCCTTTCTTTCCCACATCAAATTAGTAAGCAAAAACATTGCTATTGATATCTATGATCCACAATCCATTTTACCTTAAAATATTTTAGTTACAGAACTTAGAGCTGAAAATAACTATATCCCTGCATAAAACAGATCCTTGAAGAGAATAATAATAATGCAGTATTAATGAGGATTATTTTTTAGGATGGAAGGATCACCTTAAAATTCAGTCCAACTCCTAGAATCCATTTCCCTCAACTTTTTATTAGTTTTAGGATATCAGTATCACATGCAGAAGGAAGCTTTAATTAAAGGTATCTTTATACACATAAAGCAAAAGTAACTTTTAGAAAGTTGTAATATGACAAAATACACTTTATAGAGACCTATGACCCCACATTCTACTAGTTCTCCTATCTCTGTGTACACAACTGCTCAGTCTTCTTTGCTGACCCTTCTGCCCAATAGCCAAATGTTGCTGTGACCCAGGACTCATTAGCCATCTTCTTGTTGTCTAATATATGTCACATACAAACGACTTCCACAATTATATTGCTGGATCTGATCTCTCCACTATTTTTCCAGATTCATTACACATTCAGCCTTCCACTTCACATATATAGTTAAGTATAATAAATATGCTACAGAGTATTTGTCCTGAGTAACCATCTTGTGTGCATGTATGTTTGTATGCCTGCAAGAGAAAGAGAGATTGATTCTGCATCTTATCAAAAAGACTTGAAGTTAGTAAACACAAAGAAGATTGGATGATTTGGAAGCGAATTCAGACTCCAAGAGCAACATTGGAAAATATCAAAAGAATACAGAGCTAAGAATAGTTAAGCGAGTTAGAGATATAATATTGCATATTATTAAAGACATGTTATTAAGTATTTAATATGTTATTAAAGTATATATTAAAGACAGCATAGATTACATTTTAGATATCACTTCAAAATTTTGGTGCCATACATGCTCTACAAAAAGCGGTTCTGGGATAAAAAATGCTTAGAAATGCTGTTTAAAAATGGCTACTCTTAAAAATCCATAATACATTTTTATCTATTAAGCCTCTAAAGACCAGTTGTTTGCCCAGCTGCTGTGGTTCAATGGCTGAGTGTCGACCTAAGAACCGAGAGGTGACTGATTCCCGGTAAGGGTACATGTCTGGGTTGCGGGCTAGATCCCCAGTATGGGGCGTGCAAGAGGCAGCCTATCAATGATTCTCTCTCATCATTGATGTTTCTATCTCTCGCTCCTTCTCCCTTCCTCTCTGAAATCAATAAAAATGTATTTTAAAAAAGAAGAAATTAGTGTTACAAGGAATACTTTAATTCTACTTCTCCATCTTCCAGATGAATGGAGAAGGCTCTGGAGATCTAGAGAAATGTCCTGCGTCTGTGAGTCTCTGAAAGATTTAGGAGAACTTTGGCCAGGAACACGTACTTTAGAAACTACTTAAGAACACTATTGAGAAAACATTAGATTTTTATTGTATTAAACTGCTGGGATGTTGGGTCTGTGGAACTTACATGCACTAATGTAATAACCTTGACAGTAGTAGACTGATAAGAGTGGTGAATTCTAAAATCAGATGAGAGAAAAATGTGTAAAGCAGCTAAAGATACTTGTAAACTGTTTTGATAGTCTACTAGGTGGCAGTGGCAGCTTTTAGTTAACTATTTTGTATGCTTTATGTTCCCTCATTGTTTGAAATAATACACCTCTGTGAGTGGTCCAGTCAAATATCAGCTACAGTAAGTCTACCTAGTTGTTTTCTCATACTTTCTCATCCTCTTGACTAGTTTACATGGTAAATCTTAATAATTAAAATGTTCAACAGTTGTCCAGATGGTACAATACCAAGCAATCTGCTTGATGGTAGGTATGCTAGCAAAGATCATGTCCCCAAATGGTCTGCTAGTCTACCAGGAGCAAAAGCTCCCTGATACCAGCCAGCGTTTACAAATAGGTTTCATTCAAGATGATGCCAAGAGAGTTTCTGTTGTCTCTTCTATCTAGAAGAACATCATTAAATTCCTTTTTCTTTCCAAGGTTCAGAATTCTTCCAATTTCATTAAAAGGGATGAGAGAGGATAAGAAAAATTTTCTCAGAACATATTTATGCAATAGAACTAAAAAAAAAAAGATAGACCTAATGAATTTCATCCATTCTAAGATGCCCATTTTTCACATTTTAGCTGAAACTGAAACTGATTTGCCCCTTATGCTCAATGTACTTAGAAAGCATTATGTCATAATTCAATTGGCAGCCATTTTTCTTTTTACTTGTATTTCAAATATGGTCTTACAATGAACTGAAAGTCCCCCCGCCCCCTTTCTTAGTTTGTCTTATATTGACAGTGTCTTTGATTTGGTGACATATAGTCATTATTGCATATTTTCTGGTTCAACAATATGTCACTTAAATTTATATATTAAAAAAATTTGCTGTGCTATTTTTTTGTTCTAATATGTGCCAGCCGTATTTTTTAACATTATGTATTGTTTCAACGTTGAGCTGACTTCTACATATTTGAAGTTCTATTGTCTCTCCTACAACATTGCAACCACTCCAGTGATTATTTAAATGCAATCAATAGTATGAAAGGTTGAATTTTGGCTTCTAAATCTGTCATATTTATTAAAAAAATTTTTCACTTAAGTTTTCACCGAAATCATTTCATTCTTTTCTCTAAACCCACCCTCCCCACCCCCGCAGATTTCCACCATGGAAAAAGTCCAGCTGTGTTCACCAGAGCTAGGATTAAAGCCAATGCTCAGAGTCTCTGTCCCACATTGAAGCACAGTCTGGTCCTGCATCAGGCTAGCTTAATTTGTGTTCCCAGCTGTAGTTCATTGTGTGTGTGGTCTGCATGGCCTTGGGCCATGTAGCCTATGGCCACATGACTATGGAGGGAGCACGGGAGAGTGCAAGGAAGCAGGAGCAAAGCCAGAGGAACAAGAGAGCCAAGAAAGAAGTGTTTTGTCTGCACCTACAGTGGCTCCACTCCTTTAGCCAATGATTTCTGTTCCCAGGTTTGACTGACAGGCAAGCATCTTTTCTATGTCACCCCAACTTCTCTGTGTGTGCATCCATCTTCCGCCTCCCCTGGTGATTTTAAGGGTATTACCGGTGGTTCCCTGGGGAATATAGAGTTGCACCTTCCTGGTGAAGCTGCTCAGATGACCATGCTTAAAATGTCTGGCCTTCTCTTTGCCTTCTTCCTATTACTAATAACTAGCTAATTACTACAATGGTAATTACATATGTGGTTTGACCCAGTGTGGGGAAAGGTGTTTTATCCCAAAATAACTCTTCCATTCTTCAGCATTTAGATCTGAGATAAAGATGAACCATTCCAACCTACACAGAAGGGACATTCACAGTCTGGTTATTATAAATGATAGGCTTTTGACACTTGTATCATCTCTATTTTGAACATAAGATAAATCATCCCATTGAAAGAATCAAATTTCCCAAAGCTACACAATAAACCAGTGACAAAACAGAACACAAGTACCCCCCCCCCTTTTTTTTTTTTACTTTCTCAGAGCTCAGCAATTGCATTTATATACTAGGGTCTTCTTCCATCTAAGATAGAACACATTCCATAACCTACAATGCCCACTATTAGCTTTAGTCTTTTAAGAAGATCAAACCAAAATGGTTACAAAAGAACAAAGGTTGGGGGGTGGGGGCGGGCTAGAAGGGGTCAATGAGGGGGAAAAAGGGGACATGTAATATTTTCAACAATGAAGATTTAATTTAAAAAATTGGAAATTCAAATATATTAAGAAATCTCTGACAAAATAACATGTATAACAAATGCTTCTTGAAAGGTGAAAATGACAGCATGGCAATATGTCTAAAATACTGATTAGAAAGAGAGATATTAATCCAAATTATTCAAGTTTAGTAAACATATACTTATTTTCAGCCTATGTAGTGGATGGAGAAAAAAACACCCATATATTTTTTCTTAGATTTTCTTTATAATGTTTCAGAACTTTGGCAGATTAATTTTTTTAATATGTTTTTATTGATTTCAGAGAGGCAGGGGGAGTGATACAGAGATAGAAACATCAATGGTGAGAGAGAATCATTGATCTATTGCCTCCTGCATGTCCCCCACTGGGGATCGAGCCTGCATCCTGACATGTGCCCTGACCAGGAATCGAACCATGACCTCCTGGTTCATAGGTCGACACTCAACCACTGAGCCATGCCAGCTGGGCATTGGCAGATTATTATTTTTTAAAGTCCACAAGTTCTTCAAATTTAGTAAAACAAGTAATTAGGAGGGGTCAAAGTGTAGAGACAGGGAAAAGAGTAGACAGTATACAGAACTGGAATACATGTCTGAGCTGTAAGCTTTAGAGGCAAGCAGATATCTTAAAGACAACAAGGCACTAGAAAGGAAACTACATTGTGCCAAAAGTTTACAAGTTTAGTTCCAGATTAAAGAGTTTAAATGTGTTTTGACATAAACATGGAATTCTTCACAAAAGAGACATGCACTACTAGCTGAAAGGGAAACGTAAGTTTACTTTTTCTGACATACTCAGAGTAATTCTTGAAGAACTTTGTCACTCTGAAGTAGAACTCAATGGAACAAACATTTTCATGGTGCTTAGTGAATTATTTCTCATCGCTACTCAGTCAAACACATTTCCCCTTTCAATAGACAAGATGGAAGTGCACATATTTAGGGCATATGCTAGAGCAGAGCTTCTCATCCTTGGCACTGGGGATATTTCAGGCCAGATAACCCTTTGCTGTGGGGGCCTGTCTGTGCGATGTAGATGTTCATCCCTGGTTTATACCCTTAGATACCAGTAATAGCCTTCCACAATCGTGACAACTGAAATGTCTCCACGTGCTGCCTGGGGGTTGGGGGGCCAAGTTACCCCTGGATAAGTATCAATCACTATGCTAGAGGTAAGTCTCACAAAATGAGTATATTTATTGCCTTAAAAAATTTTCCCCCATCATCTCCAATTTTACACATTTTCTTCTGGAATTGGAAACTTACAAAAGGCCCTGTGGTCATTGTTGTGTACCACAAGGGCCTTTTGTAAGTTTCCAATTTTCCCACACACAGGATCTAAGTGACTTAAGTTCATGTAAAGGGAACTGGAGATTCCTGAAATGGCCACTCATGGTAGGGAGTGAGGAGGTAAGGTGGGCTTTGGGTGATGCTCTCTCTCTGAAGACTCTATGGGAGAAGCTATTTCATGCAATTTCTTAGCTTCTGATGTTGCTGGCAATCCTTGGCACTCCTTGGTTCACAGATGTATCACTCCATTCTCTGCCTCCATTTTTCATGTATTTTCTCTCTCCTCTTCTTCCTCCTTCTCTTGCTCTTCCTCCTCCTCTTCTTCTAAGGACACTACCTATATTGGATTAGGGTTCACTCTAATTGAATATGATCTCATATTAACTTGATTATATCTGCAAAGACTCTTTCCAAATAAGGTCACATTTACAAGTACTGGAGGTTAAAACTTCAACATCTTTTTTTACTATATTTTTGTTGATTTCAGAGAAGAAGGGAGAGAGAGAGATAAAAACATCAATGATGAGAGAGAATCATTGATCAACTACCTCCTGCACGCCCTACTCTGGGGCTCAAGCCCACAACCCAGGCCTGTGCCCTGACAAGGAATCAAACCACTACGTCCTGGTTCATAGGTCAATGCTCAACCATTGAGCCATGCTGGCTAGACTTCAACATCTTTTGAGGGGACACAATTCAACCTATACAACAGGATCCAAAGGGGAGAGGTTTGTTCTCAATTGGTTCCAAGAGAAATCGTCACTGGGAAAGCTTCAAAGGCATTAGTCAAAAGCCCACTGAGGAAAGAGGAGGTAACCGACAGAGTACTAGTCAAACGGTCAATGCTGAAGACTCATCTCACTGTGGAATCTCTAGGGGTTGAAAGATACAACTCCAATCTGAAATAAAAGAGTATTTTGTACTTTTTGACTTTTGTGTATGTGTGAGCAGCTAATGTGGAAGTTATTTAATAACTAGTAGCTCTTCATGGCCAGGGTGGAATGCTTGCCTCTTTGCCATGGCGACAAAGCAAGCATTCCGCCAGGCCGCTCACACTGCCTGCTCTCAGCTGCAGCCCCCCTGGGACTGGGGGACTCCGGCGGGGCTGAGAGGACTGGGTGCCGTCATCTTGTGGCTATGGGTGCTGCCATATTTGTGATGGAGTGATGGTTAATTTGTCTATTACCCTTTTATTAGATAGGATGTACAGTATCTTTGTTCTGTTTACTATAGAGGATGGCAGATTGAAGATATGTAGGTAACAGATGGACATTTAAGTAGGGATCATTTTAAAAACCCTATAGTGAGGAGGGAGGGAGGGGGAGACTGATTAAGCAAGGGATACAGCCATCCCATAGATATCCTGCATGGAGGCAGCTGAGCTAATAAATATCCTGATCTTTTCCCTCCATCCCACATGCCAGTGCTACCCAAATGGTCAAACTCAACCAAAAGGACAACCTGCTGAAACCATGTGTACAGATCAGACCTCTGCTGCTAGCTCCCCCCACCTCTGCATTCTCAGCTAGCCGGTACATAAGCAAGCTTAAGAGGGTGAAAAGTGGATGAGTCCAAATAAAACATATCTAGCACACATAAGAAATGTTAGCAAATATATTTTCTTCTCTATATTATTTTTTCTATTAAAAAGTAAAATTCAATTTTTATTAATTTGCCCATATTTTGACAGTTAATTTATTTATTACTCTCTGAATAAAAATAAGCAAAAATAATTCACACTGGTTTAGACCAGTGGTCAATATGTAACAATGTCTGTCTCTGGTTTTGGTTATTTTGTAGAAAAAACATTGTAGTATTTCATTACCTACTGCATTATTTGGGGGCTGCGTCCCAAATAGAGACAAGAAAATGACCAGAAGTCAGGAGACTTTGGTTCTAGTCCCAGCTTTGCAGATAACTTGAGGAGTGATATTCATGCAAGTCACTTAATATTTTTGTAATATTAGGGAGTTGGGCATCTCTTTTAGTTACACAACTTTATTGCCCCTAACTTTTTTTATTTGGGGTTTATTGTTCATGATATCACATTCATTAATATTCTTGTCTTGATTATATATTTAAAAAAGAGAAAAACAGCAATGAACAAAAACCATATCAATCTGTGAAACTGTCTGTAAAGAATGTGAAATATAGACAGATGTAGTTAGAAGTTTTCACAAAAGATTTAGATGACTCAAGACAAAGAGACGAACATATCCCAAAATCTCAGCTTTGTAAATGGCTCAAGGTTTTTTTTGACCTTAAAAACCTGCCACATGCTTTTTTCTCTTCTGCAAAAGTTCCTTTTCTGGCTAACTCCTGTTCTCCCGCCTGTCACAGCTAGCCCTCAGTCAGAGAAGCATTCCTTGACCCTTCCCACCTTTTATAAGGGACCTTAAATAAGGTCCCTTCAGTTATTTTCATTCTTAGAATCTATTTCTTTTCATTTATTGTGTTTTTTATGATTTGTGTTTATGTATTTATTTGAATAATTTTTTTGGCTTACCTCCTGTTTTTTTCTATTTGACTGTAATTATTGGTGGCAGAGATCATATCTGGATATATTTTGATTCTGTCTCCTCAGTGCTTATCACAGTGCCTCACCAAAATTAATTAATTAATTATCAAACGGCCAAATGAATAAACTGAGCTATGTTGTCACTGGAGCTGTAATTACTATATCATGAGGAGGAATTTGGGTTTGTGAATCTTTGTATAACTTAATATAGTCTATTATATTTATTGTCCAGTGGTTTATCAAAGGGACAGATATTAGGAGCTACATGGCCAAAGCATGGAAGGTGGCCAATTTCCCTTGCCTTAGGGCCCGAGTGCCAAGGAGATAAAATACTTAAAGTACATTGGTAGAAAAAACAAGTTGAAAGTAATAAAATACTGAAAATAAGATGATGATGCAATAGTAACATAAATAAGACTACTCTAAAAAGTTTATCATTCTAAACCAGGGCTTCTCAACCTCTGCACCAGCGGCGTTATTTTAAACCATGTAATTCTTTGATGTGGTAAGTGCCCTGTGCATTGTAGGATGTTCAGCAGCAACCTTGGCTTCTATCCAGTTGATTCCAGTAATGCCCTCCAGTGTGACAACCACAATTGTCTCCAGACATTGCTAAATGCCCCTTGGGAGACAACATTGCCTCAGTTGAGAACCACCATACCTCAGAGTTAATAAACAGAATATCAAACCAAACCAAACAAAACTCAATAACTCTCATACTACTCATTATCATTTCATGGTCTAGAACAGGGGTGGGCAAACTTTTTGACTTGAGGGCCACAATGGGTTCTTAAACTGGACCGGAGGGCCAGAACAAAAGCATGGATGGAGTGTTTGTGTGAACTACTATAAATTCAAAGTAAAGGAGCGGAGGGGAGAGCAAGAGAACTGGATAGAACAGCTGGATCTGGCCCGCGGGCCGTAGTTTGCCCAAGGCTGGTCTAGAACCTTAAGAAAATCTGGTAAGACACATAGTGATGTCTTCACTTTATTTTTTTTTAAATAGATTTTTATTGATTTCAGAGAGGAAGGGAGAGGGAGAGAGAGATACAAACATCAATGATGGGAGAGAATCATTGATTGGCTGCCTCCTGCACATCCCCTATTGGGGATCGAGCCCATAACTGGGCATGTGCCTGACCCGGAATCAAACCGTGACCTCCTGGGTCATAGGTCAACACTCAACCACTGAGCTTCCATGGCCAGGCAGTGTTCTCTTCACGTTACATGCAAAGAAAAGCAAAGCGGACAAATTAAGTTGTAACTTCAGTGCCACACAATAAGAGGCAGAGCAAGGATTATGGACCCCAGCGTTTAATTCCAAAGTTTATGCTGTTTCCACAAATCTATTTTGTTACCTTAGTAAAAACACCCACTGGCAGGAAGGACCCCAGAGCACAGATGAGCATGGGAGGTGAGTGGCCTAGAGTTGTGCTGCACACCATCACTCCCAGGGTTGTGTCATTTCTAGGTGGAAGAGGTTCAATTTGGGATGCCTGGTGGCTGTCATCCGAGTCCTCCTTCCCAGCAACACATTCCTGAGCTAGAAAAGGGAATGTCCAGATCTTTCTTGACCCCATCCTTTACAGGAGACACCTAGAAGAAAGCGATTCTATTTTCCTTTTCAATATACATTTTATTAAAAGGAAGATAAACAATCCAATCAAAAACTGGGCAAAGGACTTAGACACTTTTCTAAAGTGGACATACAGGTCATGAGACATATGAAAACATGCTCAAAGTCACTAATCATTCAAGACATGCAAATCAAAGCCACAATGAGGTACCATCTCACACCTGTCAGAATGGCTATCATCAACAAATGACAAGTGCTGGTGAGGATGTGGAGAAAAAGAAACTCTCATGCACTGCTGGTAGGAATGCAGACTGGTGCAGTCACTGTGGAAAACAGTATGGATTTTCCTCAAAAAATTAAAAATGGGACTCCCATTTGACACTAGAAATGAAAATCCCACTTCTAGGAATATATCCCAAAAAATCAGAAATGCCAATCAGAAAGGACATATGCACCCCTATGTTCATAGCAGCACAATTTACAATAGCTAAGATTTGGAAACAGCCTAAGTGCCCATCAACAGATGAGTGGATTAAAAAATGGTGGTACATCTACACAATGGAATACTTTACTCTACCATTTGCAAATGGTAAGAACTCTTACCATTTGCAACAGCATGGATGGACCAGGACAGTATTATGCTAAGCGAAATAAGCCAGTTGGAGAAAGATAAATATCACATGATCTCACTCATTTGTGGAATTTAATGAACAACATAAACTGATGAACAAAAACAGATCCAGAGACATAGAAGCATTGAACTGACCATCAAAATTCAGAGGGAAGGCAGGGGAGGATGGAAGGGGGAGGGGTAAGAGATCAACCAAAGAACTTGTATGCATGCGTGTGAGCATAACCAACGGAAATAGACACTAGGGGGTTGAGGGCATGTGCTAGAGGGTGGAGGTGGCCGGAGAGAGGTCAATGGGGAAAAAAAGAGACATATGTAATACTTTAAACAATAAAGAATTAAAAAATTAATTAAATTTATGGGTGTGACATTGGTTAATATGATTATATAGGTTTCAAGTGTACAATTCTATATTATCTGTATATTGCATTGTTTGCATTCAAATCTCCTTCCATTATCATCACTGTAGATTTGTAGTGACACTGTAAATTTTTTTTTGTTTGTTTTGCTTTTTTATTTTATTTTTTATTATACTTTTCTACCCCAGGTAAGACCAAGAACCGGTTCTATTCTCTGAGGAATTTACTGGTCCTTGTGGAGCCCTAGAAGGCCACAAACACTCATGGCCAAAGATTGCCAACTAATGTTTGTCTTTTCAGTCTTGTAGTATCTGCAGAACTGAAGTATGTCAATGTCCATGTGTCTGTCCAGAACATCCATAAGCTCCTTGGTTGCTCTGTGTGTCATGGAGACAGGGACAGATAATAAATTCACTGGTGGAACTTCCCCTTGGGCTCTGACAGGATGATAACACCCCAACAAGCAAGGCTGATGCCGATGACCATCTGTGTAACAGTCCCTGGACTCAGGGGGTATCCCGACTTCAGTGGCTTCCGTGCAACCCAGTACACGTACCAGCCCGCCCCTATCAACCCTGATCCGGAGAGCACGCGACAGCTCCAGCAATTCTTAAATACGGGGGGTTGCTCTGGAGAGGTCGGGACTCCGGTTGCATCGAGGGGCGCACGGTTAGCGGAAGAGGCGGCCTCAGGAGCCGAGGCGATCTTATCAATCTCAAAAGGCTGGGACAGGAAAGTACCCATGTTCAGGAACTCGACCTCAGTGGTGGGAGCCTTCCGGAAATAAACTGAGACACTGTAAATTTTAAGAGCAGAATTGGAAATATCAGTGGTTGATGTGTTTTTAGAAACATTAAATTTGTTTTCTTTTCTACTTGATCAGGAATGGTTTGGGGAAGAGGCAGGCAGGGAGAAATAGAATCAAAGAAAGAGAAACACACATAGTCACAGACCAAGAGAAATTGAAAGAAAGAAAGAGACAGAGAGACAAAGACAGATAGACAGACAGGAAAAGACACACTTGGACACATCTGGAGTCATAGAGAGAGGCACACAGATGGAGAAGCACTTACAGACACAGAGAGAGATAGACACAGAGACAGAGTCAGAAGGGAGATGAGAGGTGGGGACTTTTGTGGAGCAGGGGAGGCTGAGGGCTGAGAACGGGACCTGGAATGTAGGCCTGTGAGGGAGTTGTGAAAGGCAGGACGGGACTGATGATTAATCAGGAACACTATGGGCTTCACTGTTAAACATACTGGGGAGCATTTCTCTCATCTGAGAAACACAGTGAGTCTGTACAATGTACTGACAGAGCTCTCACACTTAGCCAGATAATAACCCCTGGAGGACACAGGCCATGGAGACCCCTGTTCCCTCGTTCTCACTTTTCTGTCCCTTTCTTTATTTCCCTCTGGCCCCACAAATCCAAGAGCAGCTGACTTAGGTATATATTAGGAAAGGTTCAGCACAGGTTAGACCGACTACAAGCAGCTGTGTGCAGCCTGGGCGGGGGCAGGGGTAGTTCTGAGCACAACGTTTGGGAGGGCCTCAAACACGAGCTCCCCCAGGACCACTCAGACCATTCTAGACCTCTAGATTGAAGCCCACAGCACTGAGGCGGCTACTATCCAGTTTATAGCATCACGATTGCAGTGGAAACCTGACTAGGCTGGGAAGGGCTTTAGTGCCTGATCCACATAATATCTGATACCTCCCTCCGGATCAGAAAGTCCCAAAATCAACATTCAGGATCCAGATATTTTTTAACTGACTTCTCAGCTGACAGCCAGAACCAGCCATACAGTTGACCAGACTGTATGCAACTGACAGTTAGCCACAGAATAGTTAACCTTCAGGTGAGAAATTGAGTTGACATTGAACATGGAGGAAGTAGTTGTTTGTCATAGTTTATGATAAAAATATGTCTCAGTCTGTGGTTATGGCATTTGCCCTAAGTGTGGGAATTGTGAGGAGCATAATCACCACTTGAGACAGAGATTTCAGAGTAAATCATGACCATTCACTGTTCTCTGAAGTCCTAGAGTGAGTGTCTAGTAGTCCAACTGCTTACTTTACTCAGGAGGGCACCCAGGACCACAGATGCTAAGGGACTTGTCTAAGATTGTGAAGTAACAGGCTTCTTACTCTTCATCCTGTGTTACTTCAATTTCGGGTATGTAAATTAATAGTAATATTTTAAATTGTGCACGAAATTCGTGTACGGGGGTGGGGGGGGGTGTCCCTCAGCCCAGCCTGCACCCTCTCCAATCTGGGACCCCTCAAGGGATGTCCGACTGCCCGTTTAGGCCCGATCCCGGTAGGATCCCAGTAGGATTGGGCCTAAACAGGCAGTCAGACATCCCTCTCACAATTCAGGACTGCTGGCTCCCAACTGCTCGCCTGCCTGCCTTCCTGATTGCCCCTAACCGCTTCTGCCTGCCAGCCTGATCACCCCCTAACCACTCCCCTGCCAGCCTGATTGATGCCTAACTGCTCCCCTGCCAGCCTGTTTACCCATAACTGCTCTCCCCTGCAGGCCTGGGTCCTCCCCAACTGCCCTCCCCTGCTGGCCTGATCCCTCCCAACTGCTCTCCCCTCCTGGCCATCTTGTGGCAGCCATCTTGTGTCCACATGGGGCAGCCATCTTTGACCACTTGGGGGCAGCCATCTTGTGTGTTGGAGTGATGGTCAATTTGCATATTACTCTTTTATTAGATAGGATAGAGGCCTGTTGCACAGGTGGGGGCCAGATGGTTTGCCCTGAAGGGTGTCCCGGATCAGGGTGGGGTTTCCCTTGGGGTGTGGGGCGGCCTGGGCAAGGGGCCTGTGGTGGTTTTCAGGCCGGACACGCCCCCCCAGCGACCCAAGCGGAGGCCCTGGTATTTGGGATTTATTTATCTTCTATAATTGAAACTTTGTTGCCTTGAGTGGAGGTCTGGGCTGGCCAGGGTGTGCAGGAAGCTTGGCTTTCTCCATTGCCAGGGAAACCCAAGCCTCCTGTTCACTCCATGGCCACAGCCATCTTGGTTGGGTTAATTTGCATACTTGCTCCTGATTGGATGGTGGGTATAGCAGAGGTACTGTCAATTTGCATATTACTCTTTTATTAGATCAGATAGAAATTATGCTCTTTTTTGAGAATGTCCAATTAATAGTCAAAGGAATGCCACTGCATAGAATGTTTAATAGACAGAGACAATTAGAGGGAGAACTGAGAAAAAGTATCCAGCATCTTGCCTCACATGTGTGCAATAAATACTTATTGAATGAAATGAATGGGGTCAAATTATTAGTATTCTTCTCAGAAGGTTCCCATTATATGAAACAGACACAAAATGATTTACCTTGGTGAGTGACAGGGCTCACAACTCAAAGGGTGGCATTTTTTTGGACAGATATTGTTCTTATATAATTAAAACTAATGAAAAATTCACTAAACAATGAAATGCTAAAGATATAGGTGATGCTCAAGAGATGAACAGGTGTGAACCACATGTAAGTACTTAATGAAATTTATACTCTCAGGACATGGGAAGTTTCTCTCTTGTCCTGCTGCCCTTGCAGAGTGAAGCAAGTCCTACTTCCCAAGTCTTTTTATCTTGGATTTTCTTCCCAGGTGAAAAGTTCTTCTTCCCTGTAAAATTTCACAGAAATGTTATGTTAAATAGAACATCAGTTAAATAGAACTTTTCATGAAATATTGCCACCAGCAAAATCGGGCAGGGGCAGTGTTCTTCCTAGAAATTGAAATATCATTGAAAGGTTGAATGAACCAGATCACATGTCACATTTTTCAGATAACTAGATTCTCTCGGGGCTAATGAGTTATAAAATTTTAATAGGATCTCAACGAATCTCTCATGTCTCCTTGTATTTCAGCCTATTCTGACCACGAATCATGCAAAAGTTCACCACATCAACTTATTTCTCAGCTGTGTTTGTATCTTAAAACCTTCACTCTTACTTGGCAAATGGGAATGTGATGATCTGCCCGTGGTCCCAGGTCATCTGAGCATTGACGCTGCTGTTTTGTTTACTGCTTTCAAAATGTCATCTCTTCTCCAAGGCAACATCGTCCTGGCCTTTTGACATGTTGGAAGAACAAAGATACTGTAACACAGCTCTTTGAGCAGCTCTATTTTTGGCTGTACATTGCGTAGTGAACATAGAAGGCCAAGGATTTTCCTTTACATTTTAAAGATTCTTCTGTTAAATGATTCTAAAATACCACATTTTTAAAGCATAGGAATATTCTAGATTTTCTAAAGTCTTACCTTTTGTTTATATAGCACATAAACTATACTTTACCAAGACTTTAACATGCATTATCCCATCTAAGCTCATAACAGTTTGAAAGATCTGATTATAAGAAATGTGCCTCAGAGAAAGATTAAAGGACTTGTCTTAAGACACACAACTTGTAAGAAACAAGATTTAAATCTTCTAATTCAATCAATTAAGACATTAAAACTATTTAAAAATATTTTCTAGCATATTGTCTCTTAAATGCTTGATCCCTCAGCAACCAGCTAATTTTTTTTGGGTTCACATTGGAAGGAAAAATGTATTTGCCAAATTATATAGGAATGGTAAATATATACTTTTATAAAAACTATATTTATGAATTCATAGACTGAGATCAGAAGATAAATTTGAAAGTAATATGTATTTCTTTGCCATTTAAATATTTGCTTGTAAATCATCCTAGAAGATAAAATTTGATTTAAGATCTAAAAAAAAGATTATGTACCTTATTCATGTGAATCATCCCACTACCGAACAACTATACTTAACTAAAATTCTTTGTCATAATTTAGAACTATTCTAAATTAGTGAAGAAGGATTACTGATAAATTTGAAAAAATACTGAATGAAATAAGATTAAGTTGAATACATATTTAAGAATTGCTCTTCCAAAATATTATGTTATTATTCAGTCTACTGTCTGCCACTATCCTCTATACTGTTTCATCTTTTTACTGCTGCTATTTTCTAAAACCTGTCACCTGGAGGCATTTTTGTGCCCAGTTACCTCTTTTCTGCCCTTCTCATTAGTCCACGGCAGGAGCTCTCAAATACTAGCCAGTTCCAGAACCATCTAGAGGGCTTCATAAAACACAGGTTGCTTGGATACACCTATGGAGTTTTTGACTCAGTAGGTCTGGAAGAGGCCTAAGCACTTGAATTTGGAGCTGGTTTTCTGGTGAAGCTGATGGTGCGGATCTAGGGTCCACATTTTGAGACCACCTTGTCTGTTTGTTTCTGGTTATTTCCATTTCTTCAGTTTGCCTTTTGGTACATAGGGAGAAAAAAAATACACTTTTGTAAACAACTACTTTCCTCTCAGTTTCAATTATTCAAAGCAACAGAGTTCATTCATTTGTTTGCCCTCAGAAAACATCATGATCTAGTTGAGCTGTAATGGGCATGAAGGGAGGAAAGAGATTCTCCCTCAGGCCATTTATAATAACTGCTGCCTCCTTCCAAGGCTTGTGCCCTGCCTCTGGAGACCAAGAAAGACATGGAGGAACAGCTCTTCCTCCTTTGAAGAACAGTTTTTAAACAAAATCAGGTGAGATAGCCAGAAATAGACAGGATCTTTGAGGTCCTGTATAACTTTTGCTTTTGTACATTCAGAGATATGTGATAATTTCTTGTTTCCACTCTGTCCAGATGAGGTCTTATGCAGGCAGAAAGCAGTTGGAATTATTGGAGTGATTCCTCCTAGTGCCCAGACTCATTGTAATCTAGCCTTTTTAGAAATAAAGTGACACTTTCAAGTCATTAGGTTCTCCATTAAAGTGATGGAAGAAATAAATAAGACAAGTTAGGCTCGAACAGACTTGGTAGAGCTAGAGTTAGTCTTAATGTAATATTTAAACATCTAGTTGTTTTTTCTTGGCTTCTGATTTTTATTTATTTATTTATTTTTAGACTGTTGAGAGTTACAGAGTGGCATTATTTATCATTATTTTTGTTAATTCTCACCCAAGGATATTTTTCCATTGATTTTTGTTTTGTTTTGTTTTGTTTTTTTGTTTGCGAGAGTAGAAGGGAGAGATAGAGACAGAGAGAGAAACATCCATGTGGGAGAGACACATCGATAGGTTGCACAAGCCCTGACTAGGGCCGGGGATAGAGCCTGCAGTGGAGGTACATGCCCTTGACCAGAATCAAACCCGGGTCTGCAGGCTGACGTTCTATCCACTGAGCCAAACCGGCTAGGGCTTGGCTTCTGATTTTTATATGTTTTCTCTTGAATTATATAAAAGCAACGTTTTTATGAAGAGTATTTTGTTTGGCTCTACTAAATGACTGAGCATCAATCATATGCCAGGTAATAGAGTCAATGTTTAAAAGACATGGCTCCTGCCCTTGGGAACTTACATAAAATGTAGACATGGCAGGGCAACATTAGACATTTTTCTACATAATAGAGCTACCTAGGGAAAGTGTATTTCATCACACACTCTATAGAAGATTCTTTGGCCAAGGCTCTTTCATAAGGGATTAACCTTCAGATGCTTTCTCTGTCCTCCCACCAGATGTCTGTTTCTCTTAAAAACACTCCAAGATAATTCAATAGTTTATATAATGAAGTAACTTCATAGGAGTAGAGAACCCTTTCTTTGTCCCAAGGATTGATTTTTCTATGAAACCCCTAGTCCCCGGAGGTCAATATCCATATGTTTCTGTGGATGGTCAGAGTACTGTGAAAGGCCAATAGGGGCCATAATGCAGGGCAGGCCAGCAGTTCTGGTAAAAATAAATAAACAAAAATATAGACAAAATAATTCCTTCTTCCAGCCCTCACATTTGTTGAACTGTCAGCTGTACTCACCATATACTGGTCTTGAGCTCATTAATCTTTAAACACATTAATTATCGCTGCTTTGACGGACTCCCTGGGATATTTACATGCTGTAAACAGTTCTGGTATTCTTTGCAAACACATACTGTGAAGGAGCCTTGGGTTCGAGTGCATTGCTTTTTCTTACCAAACATTTGTTCTTTTGCAAACCATGAGCATGACCATTTTCCTTATACCACTCTCCTGTGTCTGACAACAATAAAGAAACATACCCATGGGGAGAATAAATTAAAGTGCCTTCCTTCCATTCAGCATTATTACACGATGATAGGTAAACCATGGGCCTTTTTGCCTGCTATCAGGAGAGTCTTATTACCTCTGGAAGACAGACCCTTTGGACTTATTTACTCCCTAATTAATATTGCATCTGTAAGACATATGCCTACTTTTTGCCTCTATTGCAACCACTTCAGTCCTAAACATATTAAAAACCAACTCTGCCACCTGTGACCACATTGAGGCGGTTTCTTCCATCTCAAGCTCACAGTGCATACTTATGGGCAAGCAGCCTGAAAGGAGAAGTGTGGGGGATGCTAACATGGTCCACATTTGTTAACAGGAACCTCCTTCTGGTGAATGAGGGAAGCTTAATCCCATGGAAGTATGGTTTCAATTTTTCATTGAAATTACAATCAAACAAGTTGCCAGCACACATTTTTCTGTGTCAGATGTTTCCCTTATGGTAGATTTGGAGGACCCTTGGGCCAGCTTATAAACCTTATCCTCTGCCAGTGTTGCTACAGACTCTTCTCTTTGTTTTCAAATTAATTTAGTCCTTTGGTCCAAGAGGTGGATGCATTTGATACACAGTAGTACCTGACAGGAAAATGTCTCTTCAACACTGACTTTTTTTCAGGATTCTGATGGAAAGGATGACACATTACTGGCTCTTCTTCTGCTCTCTCTAGGGGACTCGGTATGATAAAAATCACAAGAGCCAAGGGCCTGCAATTTCCTGATTTTCCAGCACTTATTAAAATCGTATTTATCAAGGATGACTCTTGGCTGCTGGTTGCACTGGCTCTCCTGAAAGGCTGCTGGTTTCCGAGCTCTGCTTTGGGAGCAGGGGATCCTGAGAGCACTATTGGATGAAGTAGTCTTGGGAATGACTGCACTGCTTTCAGATTCATGAAACCGCAAACTTCTCTGGAGAGCTAAACCCAAGTTGGCAATCATTCGCCTCCTTTTCTTTGAGCAAGCAGTGTCAGGGGGCACAAGCAAAAGATAATAAAGACCAGTTGTTTTGATCTCTGGTTCCAGAACTAGGTCCCTAATGGGTGCGAATCTACATCAAAGAAACTAGAATGACACTGGGAAATGGACCATGTTTTTGTTTTCAGCCTATCTTCAAGCAAAGGTGTGATGGAATTGATTTGGCTTAGAGCTCTGGCCATGTGAATCTTTTGGCAACTGCCAAATGTTACCATCTGGACCAAATAATTTCTATATCTTTGCAGGTGTTATTTGCTAAGGGACGGCCTCTGCTTTAACTGGGGAGGAGGTGAGTCCTAAAAACAGAAACAGTGTAACTACTATTAACTTTATGTCTTACTGGAGGAAGATAGTTCTAGTAAGTACTTAATACTGTGTATAAAAAAGATCCAGAAGGCCTGGCTGGTGTGGCTCAATGGTTGAGCATTGACCTATGGGCCAGGAGGTCACTGTTCAATTCCCATTTGGGGCACATGCGGGTTGCTGGCTCAATCCCCAGTAGGGGGCATGCAGAAGGCAGCACATCAATGATTCTCTCTCATCATTGATGTTTCTATCTCTCTCTCCCTCTCCCTTCCTCTCTGAAATAAAAAAACAAACAAACAAACAAAAAACATTAAAAAAAAGACTTGAAAAGAAGTGAGAGAAATGAGGTATAAGTTAACATGGTTTTACGATGGGAAAACTAAATTGAGTAATAAGGCTTGGACTCAGCTCCTGAAATAATGTGAGACTTTAGTAGGACATCTTTGGATTTCATTATACCTTCTCATATATAATTATACCTTACCAGCATCACAACACCACTGAATCTTGGGAATGGAAAAGACCTTGGGGTATTAATATCTCTACCTATTCCTGCATTATTTAATGGGTCAAATGAATATGAAAGCTATCTTTTGAATTTATTTTTCCTTTGCTATTACAAAAAAAGCACTGTGATTTGCAATCAGGGGAGCAATAGGCACCGACAGCTCACCCCGGCTATGTAAAACACATTGGGACATGAACAGAAAAACTGCTAGGGTGAAAAAGACATGATTCATTCCTTCAAAGAAATCCACCATCTTCTGGAATGAAACATACATTCTTCCTCTTTTGTAGGGATTCAACAAACACTTCACACCCTGTGTAGATGTTGGGAATAGAGAGATGAAAGAGCATATTTTTGCCTGTCTTCTAGGATTTTTTTATTTACTGAAGAAATAAGTAAGTAGTTTAAAATTGTGACAAAGACTTGGTGAGTGAAAGTCTTTGGAAATATCATGGGGTTGGTGCCAGGGGAGACTTCTCAGAGGAAATGACATGCAGTTTGAATTCTCTACTTAAATAATGAAAGGGGTAAATGGTTGTGATATGTGTGGTCTTTGGGTTGGGAGTGAGGGGCAGATGCCAGAAGGATTTGAGAAGTGATTTAAATGTCCTGAGTCACTTTTCTGGGCACCGTATCACCTTAGTATAAATGAAAGACTTTTCCTTAATATTGATAAATTATTCAGTTTCTTTTGGATAAGAGTTGTCAGGGGCTGTTCAAAAGTCACCCCTATTAGTCTTGTGCTGAATCTCCAGAACACTACTAGTAAACATGAGGGGCACTGCTACTGTCTCTACCACCACCATTACTATCACCCCTAGAAACAACCCCATATAGCATTGCCATCATTACCACTACCACCACCATCACTGTCACCACCACTCCCATTTCTCATTCCCGATATGATTTTTCTAGAGCTGGTCAGGTATTTTAATGGCTACATATGCCTAGGTCAGAGTTCTTGTATGCATCAAATGGGTGATATTGATAGCTATTTAATATCAACTAAAGGGACACTTTATTAAATGCCATTTTCACAATGACTAAGAGAATTCTCCAGGCTCACACAGAAAAACAGATTTTTAAATCAATCATTCCCCAACAATTACACACATTGGTATTGTACATACCTTTTTTGAAGGTATATTACCATAAGGATCCTCAATATACAGAGTGCTAATTGATACTTATTCCCTCAGGAGTAGAGAGGATGGCATATTATTTACCTGTGATATTGTTCTTACATGTCTGCAAAACTTAGTTTTATCCTAGAAGCCTGTTCTTTCTAAAGACTTTGCAGCTGAGGCTGAGAATAAGAATAAGAGTAAGTTTTCCTATAAGAAGGAAAGAGTCCCATGGCTTAAGTTCTTACATATTAAAAGGTTACAACGAAGTGTGCCCAGGACAGAGTTGATGATGGAGGCAAAATAAGAAGTGGCTGAGGGTACTGGTTTTCAACACATGCTTATGTGGTTGAATTCCAGGAAACTATTTAAAATTAAATTTGGAGCAAAGTTTCTCCAAGACAAAATATGAGAAAAATAATTATACACAATGTATGCAAGATAAAAAACACAATCACAGGTATCTATAGAGAGAGAAGCTGTGGAACTAGCGTAATAATTCTTTCTAATGTTTTATTTAAGATTTGTCTGCAATTTCACATGTTTTGTCATTTGTTAGCACTCAATCATGTCACTCAATAAAGATCTGTCTCTTCAGACAACTATGCCATACTATTGAATGAACGCTAGCTCTCGAGAATACCATGAAGACTCTGCCTCAGTATCTGCCTTGGAGTCTGTCACCTATTGAAAACAATAATAAGGTAGTGATATTACAGTAATAGATAGTGTCATTACAGAGGGATCATGCTACAATGGATGCATGCCCCTGGCCCAATGAAAACACCTGAAATAGATATCGAAGTCAAATTTGGCCTCATAAAAGGATGGTCAGAAAAGGAGGCCTGGATTAAATATTATCTATTCTGCCACTTGAAGGATGGGAAGGATTTTGCTAGAACAAGAAAGGTGGGAATATAAGGAAGAAGAAAGGAATATTTTTGGCAAAGGGAATAGTGCGTGCAAAGATAAAGGAGTAGAAAAGAAAATGTAGTTTGTTCTAGGAACTGCTAAAGAGATCAGTTTGGTGGAGTATCACAGTAGATAAATAAATCAAGAGCATGAAATTTCAAAAGTCCCTGCCTGGGATCTTGCTAGTAGGGTTTTAATAGTGTTTCATTTTTAAAAGAATGATTTCATAGGCTTAAGAGAAAACACTAGACATTAATCCTAACCTGATTCAGAAGGTACAGAATGCAAGCCTCAAAAGAATAATTTTGTGTGAGTATAGAATTTGATTATAAGGAATTCTCAAGTCTTATTCAACTTCTAAAAGAATGAGATTTTTTTCTTTTTCCTTTTGTTCGTTTTAATTAAAACCACACTTTTTAGTTTTGAGAACAGGAAATTTGGAAAGTGATTAATTCATATTATGGTCTAATTATTTTAAGGTATGTAGAAGGGAAATGTAGACAAAAGAGAAGGTACACATCACAGTTTTTGTCACAGGATGTGGGGAGGAGGGATGGGAAGAGTCCAGTTTGTTCATTCAGCTGTATCCAGTCATGTGCTGCTTTATGAGATGTATCTTGGAAAATTAGTCAGGAGAGCTACAGAAACTAATCTTACTTATGATGGAAGCTTCAACAGAGGATTTAACAACAATTGTTATATTTAAAGATAGACATGGAGAAATCTTTTTTTTTTAAAATATGTTTTTATTGATTTCAGAGAAGAAGGGAGAGGGAGAGCTAGAAACATCAATGATGAGATAGAATCATTGATTGGCTGCCTCCTGTATGCCCCCCACTGGGAATTGAGCCAGCAACCCAGGCATGTGCCCTGACTGGGAATTGAACCATGACCTCCTGGTTCAGAGGTCAGCACTCAACTACTGAGTCACCACTGCTGGGCCAAGGAGAAATCTTTGGAAGGCAATTTCACTCATCTTTGCTCCTTTGGCTCCAAAGTGCCTCTTAAATTCATATATTCGTTCATTTAACAATCAATTTTTGAACCAGGAATATATATTTATATATTTATAGGTGTATATATATATATATATATATATACATATATGCACATCCTATATAATAAATAGGTACTATGCAAATTGACCCTTCTGCCCTTGCACAAGATGGCCACCCCCATGTGGTCAAAGATGGCCACCACAAGGTGGCTGGCAGGGAAGGGTAGTTGTGGGTGATCAGGCCGGCAAGGGAGGGCAGTTGGGGGCAACCAGACCTGCAGGGGAGGGCAGTTTGGGGGGACCAGGCCTGCAGGAGAGGGCAGTTGGGGACAACTAGGCCTGCAGGGGAGGGCAGTTGGGGGGAACCAGGGCATCAGGGGAGGACAGTTGGGGGCAACCAGGCTGGCATGCAGAAGCAATGAGGGATGATCAGGCTAGCAGGGGGGGAGGGCAGTTAGGGGCGACCAGGCAGGCAGACAGGTGAGCGATTAGGAGCCAGTGGTCCAGGATTGTGAGGGGGATGTCCGACTGCTGGTTTAGGCCTGACCCCCGGGATTGGGCCTAAACCGGCAGTTGGACATCCCCTGAGGGATCCTCGATTGGAGAGGGTGCAGGCTGGGCTGAGGGGACCCACTCTCTTGTGCACAAATTTCATGCATTGGGCCTCTAGTATATATATAATATAACAACATATTATATTATTTTATTACATGTGTAGTGTTTATATATATAATTTTGTTACATGTGTAGATTTTATATTTCACATCAGTCACAAGTCACAATTCCATCACCATTAGGATACCCTTTAATAACCACACCCACCTCCCTCCTATTCTTTCTGTACCAGCCCATTCTGTTCCTGACAACCACTAGTCTGTTCACCCTTCAAACAATAAAAAAAAATTTATTATTTAAAAAGTATACATGCATACATATATGTACATATACACACACGTGTATGCCTCTGTGTGTGGAATCATACAGTGTAATTTGGGGGAGAGGGTTAATTTCTTTCACTTAGCATAAACTCTAAATGATTCACTTAAATTGTATTGATAGTTTTTCCTTTTAATTGCTGAGTAGAATTACTTGATACATGTATTACATGTGTAAATCATAATTAAGTTTAGATTGTAATAAAGAATAAAAAAGCATTTATTTGAGCAAAAAGGAGCTACAGCCCAGGAGACAACTTAGGTTGCCACAGCAAAAACAAAGGGGAGGCCACCTTTTATAGTGAAAGTACCTGCCCAGACTGCCAATTAGTTCTGTTTTATGTAAATGAATCATCCACATTGAGCAGGTCTGATTGGATGGGGAAGGTCTCAGTCCCTTGGAAGAAAAACAAACTGAGGCTTCCCTACAGTGGTTGATTAAGGCAGTCTAAACAAGCAGGAAATAGTGCTGGAAGCGAGAGTTCAGTCTGAGGATCTTCCTGGTGTACAGCGTGCAGAAGTCCCTGTCGGTAAATGGTTGCTGGCGCTTATTATTTATAAAATTTGGGCCCTTGGTTGACCATGGGGAAGGGGGGGGGGGGGGTCCATCTCAGCAGATCATTCCTTCCCGTGGCTCACATCAAATGAATCATTCTTCTCAGGGTTCACACATGGTACATGTGGGAATGGTTATCGCAGCTTAACCATTCACAAATAGAATGTTATCAACGTTTCCCCCTAGATTTGGCTATTATAAATAAAACTGCTACAACATCATGTGTAGGTTTTTTTATATGAGCACAAGTTTTCATTTCTCTGGGATAAATGCTCAAGAGTAAAATTGCTAGGTCATATGGTAATTGCATGTTTCTGATAAGAAATTACCTTTTCCAGAGTGGTTGGATCATTTTACATTCTCACCAACAATATATGAGTGTCCAGTTTCCTCACATCTTTGCCAGCATTTGGAGTCACTATTTTTTTTAACTTTAGCCATTCTGATAGGTGTGTAGTAATATTTCATTGTGGTTTTGATTTGAATCTTCCTAATCTCACATATTATGTTGAACAACTTTTCATGTGTTTACTTATCATTTGTACATCCTCTTTGGTGAAATCTCTGAGCATATCTTTGCCTATTTTCCAATAAAAGTGTTCATTTAAAAATAATTTTATAATTGAGTTTTCAGAGTTCTTTATACACCTTAGATACTAGTTCTTTGTTATATATATGGTTTGCAGATATTTTTATGCAGTTTTTAGTTTGTCCTTTCATTGTCTTTATATGGGCTTTTATAAAGCAAACATTTTTATTTTGTAAGGTCTCACTTATCAGTTTTTCAGTTTTCGTTTATATTTTGCTGGAAAATATAAGAACACTTTGCCTGGCTCTGTATCCTGAAGGTTTTCATAAGTTTTATAGTTTTACATTTTAAAGAGCATAGTCCACTTTGAATTAATTTTTATGTTAGATGTGAGGTTTAGGTTGAGGTTCATCTTTCTGCTATAGTTGTTCAATTGCTCTAGCACCATATATTAAAAAGGATATATTTCTTCCATTGAATTGCTTTTTCTCGTTTGCAAAAATAAAATAAAATAAAATAAAAATATTTGTGTGGGCTTTTTTCTGAGTTCTCTGTTTTGCTTCATTGTCATGATTACTACAGTTATGTAGTAAACCTCAACATCAGAGTGATTTTTCCCAATTTAGACTTTTTTGTCAAGATTATTTTACCTGTGCCTTTTAATATAAATTTTAGATAAGCTTGATTACAGTGATGAAAAATGTTGCTGAGATTTTTATAAGAATTGCATGAGGAGAGAAAAAAATGGCGGCGGAATAGACAGACGTGTTCCGAGCCTTGTCCTGGAGCAGAAAGAAAGAACAGCTGAGGGTCGCACTAGGAGTGTTTGTTGGCAAGCTGGGGGACAGCTGAACTCCAGAAGAAGGTGGGAGACTGCTAGACGGGGTTCCCCTGACCTGGCAGCCCCCACTGCGGCTGGGTCCCCTCCCGGAGCGGCGGGCTTGGACGCGGAGTCTGCGCCATCTGGAACCGGAAAGTGGAGCTTATCGGAAGCCTGAGAATCCACAACTGCGGCACCCACGGAACAGCTGCGAGCCCCAGAACAACGCTCCCCAATTGGCGCAAACACACGGGTTCAGAGGAGCTCTACACTCCACCACGGAAAGGTCAGATTTCGCCTGGGATAAGGTGAGGTCTCTGGTCCCAGCACGAGAGAGGAACGCGTGTTTTGCAGGAGCTGGAGGACCAGGGAAGTCTGTGCCTAGAAAAATCCGTGGCTGTTGGGGCTGGCGTGATCTGTGAATGTGGAAGGGGGTCCTCAGAGCTGCTAACAGAAGGGCTCTCTAAAAAGCAACCCATTTTGATCTGAAGTTCAGGGACACCCTAAGAATTTTAGGGGTGTGCTAGACTTACGCGCAGCCACGGAGTGCGCACACTTGGGCTTTTTCCTCTTGAAATTCTTGCTTCTGATTACTAAACCCAATTCATAGGATCACCCAGTTGGGGACACCCTGGGAGACTGCAGGGGAAAGTTGTTTTTCTGGAACCTGGGGATTGGAGCGGGGAGTGACCATCGGAGAGCCAGCTCTGAGGCAGCCCACTCCCACAAACCTGTAGTGAGCGCCACAGGGAAAGAAGGCTCTAACACTCCCTAGAGAGGCCATAGATAAACCCGGAAGTCAATCCAGAAACACTGCCACCCAGGGGCTGAATCACAAATTGACTCTTGTGTAATCAAAAATAAAGGAATACGAATTAAGACACACTGCCTGCTTAAAATCAGGACTGGCTTACATCACTGAAGAGCAGTGGAACGCAGGGAACTGCAATACTGTCCGGACTGAGAAACTAGCGTGCCAAACAGAACAACAGAGGAAGTGAATGACCTTCACTACTCCACATTTTATTTTTATTTTTTTATTTTCATTTTTTTGCATCTTTTACTCAAGAAACTAATTTTTTTCTTTTTTCCTCGCTTGATTTTACCTTTTAAATTATTACATTTTTATTTTCAATCCGTATTATTACTACTGCTATTTTATCTTTTTTTTTTTAAGTGTCATTTTATTTTCTCTTCATTTTGTTTTGGGATTAATGTTCTACATTCTATTTTTATCTTTCCTTTAGCATCATTTTACTCTATTTCAACTCTACCTTTATGCCATCACTCTCTTCCTCACTTTTCCCTTTTCGGTGTCCTGTTTATCTTACCCCTTTCCTGCTTTAGATTTTCCCTATTCTTTCTGTTTACCCCCTGTTAAAATTTCACCCTACTTATATATCTAATCTCCAATCCCCTGCCCCAAGTCCATACACACCTCTCTCTTCGCTGCCTTAACTATCCAAAAAATTGTTTTTCTCTCTGTCCTTTTGTTGTTGTTCGCTTGAATGTAGATTATATCGAATTTTTATGCTTTTTTGTGAGATTGTTTTGCTTATTCTTCTTTTGTTTATTTTTTTGTTTGTTTAGTGCTTCTGTTTTCCCTTGCCTCACTCAATATTAGTTGGTGTTGTAGTTTGTATTAATCCCCAGGTAGTTGTTGCTGGCATTTGCTGGAATAAGTGATTGTTCTATAGGAGTTTTATCCCCAATATATATAGTCTGTTTCCCTTTCTCTTTTAGTCTCTTTCTTGTCTCTCTTACTTTTTTTTTCTTCTTTTTTTCCCTTTTCCCAATTTCATTTTGACACTCCTTTTTTCTTCTTCTTCTTTCTTTCTTTTTCCTCTTCTTCTTTCTCTCCTATCCCCTAATTTGCCTTTCTCTGGCAGTCACCTTTATTGGAGGTTATTAATATCGTGAATACATTTCTGTTCAGTGCCTTGTGTGTTGTACCTGGTAGTGCTGTATTTTGTGCCTTTAAATCAACGCAGGAGAGAGAGAACTACATAACCAGACACCCAGAGAAGAGAGACCATGGGGAGACAAAGAAACAGCCCGCATATGAAAGAAAAGCAGGCATCACCAGAAAAGGAAGTAAACGAAATGGAGGCAAGCAACCTTCCAGAAAAAGAATTCAGAGAAATGGTCATAAGGTGGCTGAAAAGAATGGAAGACAAATTTGACAATATGAGCAAGAACCAAGAGGAAATGAAGAAGAACCAAGAAGAAATGAAAAAATGACATCGCTGCTGTAAAGAACTCAATAGAAAGCATCAAGAGTAGACTAGAAGAAGCAGAGGACCGCATCAGTGAGCTAGAAGACAAGATGGGAAAAAATACCCAAGTAGAGCAACTTCTAGAAAAAAAAATTAGAAGGCAGGAGGAGAGCCTAAGGGAACTTTGGGACAACACGAAACAAAACAACATCCACATAATAGGGGTTCCAGAAGGAAAGGAAGCTGAGCAAGGAATAGAAAACCTCTTTGAAGAAATAATGACAGAAAATTTCCCTGATATAGAGAAGAAAAAACCCACACAAATCCAAGAAGCTCACAGAGTCCCAAGCAAAATGAACCCCAAAAGACTGACGCCAAGGCACATTATAATTAAATTGGCAAACACCAACGACAAAGTAAGAATCTTAAAAGCGGCAAGAGAGAGACAGAAAGTTACATACAAAGGAACCCCCATCAGACTAGCAACTGATTTCTCAACAGAAACTCATCAGGACAGAAGGGAATGGAATGAAATATACAAAGTCATGCAAAGGAAGGGTCTGAATCCAAGGATACTGTACCCAGCAAGGCTATCAATCAAAACTGAAGGTGAAATCAGGAGCTTCACAGACAAAAAAGGACTAAGGGAATTTATTACCACCAAACCAGCAATACAAGAAATGCTAAAGGGTCTGCTGTAAAAAAAAAAAAAGAAATAGGAAGCGAAGAAGGAACACAGGTGTAAAGAATAGGAATGGCAACAAATAAGTACCTATCAATAATAAGTTTAAATGTAAATGGATTAAATGCCCCAATCAAAAGACATAGGGTAATGGATTGAATAAGAAAACATGACCCATATATCTGCTGTCTACAAGAAACTCACCTCAGAAAAAAAGACGCACACAGACTGAGGGTGAAGGGATGGAAAAAGGTTTTCCAGGCAAATGGAACTGAAAAAAAAGCTGGGGTAGCAATACTTATATCTGACAAATTAGATCTCAAACTGAAGGACATAACAAGAGATAAGGAAGGCCACTTCATAATACTAAAGGGAGCAATCCAACAAGAAGAAATAACTCTGGTAAACATATATGCACCCAATATAGGAGCACCCAAATACATAAAAAAACTCCTGGAGGATATCAAGGGAGAGATTGACAGCAATACAATCATAGTAGGAGACTTTAATACCCCACTATCACCATTGGACAAATCCTCTAAACAAAAAATCAGCAAAGAAATATCAATCCTAAATGACTCACTAGACCAGCTGGAATTAATTGACATCTTTAGAACATTTCACCCCAAAGCCACAGAATATACATTCTTCTCAAGTGCACATGGGTCATTCTCAAAGATAGATCATATGTTGGGACATAGGCAAAGTCTCTTCAAATTCAAGAAGATAGAAAATCATATCAAGCATCTTCTCAGACCACAGTGGCATAAAACTGGAAATCAACTACAATAAAAACAACCCAAAGAAATCAAACACATGGAGGCTAAACAGCATGCTATTAAACCATGACTGGGTTACCAGAGAGATCAAAGAAGAAATAAAAAACATCATGGCAACAAATGACAATGAAAACACTACAATCCAAAATCTATGGGACACAGCGAAAGCAGTCTTGAGAGGGAAGTTCATAGCTCTACAAGCCTACTGCAAAAAAACAAGAAACAATGGTAATAAATTACCTAACCCAACAACTCAAAGAGTTAGAAAAAGAGCAACAAGAAAAGCCCAGTGTAAGCAGAAGGAAGGAAATAATAAAGATCAGAGCAGAGATAAACGACATAGAGACCAAAGAAACAATACAAAAGATCAACAAAACCAAGAGCTGGTTCTTTGAAAGGATAAACAAGATTGATGAACCTCTAGCCAGGCTCACCAAGAAGCAAAGAGAGAGGACCCAAATAAACAAAATCAGAAATGAAAGAGGTGAAATAACAACAGATCCCGCCGAAATACAAAGGATTGTTAAAAAAAACTAAGAACAACTCTATTCCAACAAACTGGACAACCTGGAGGGAATGGACAGATTCCTAGAAAAATATAACCTTCCAAAACTCAAACAAGAAGAATCTAAACAGCTCAATATGCCAGTAACTATGGAAGAAATTGAAGCAGTCATCAAAGAGCTTCCAGCAAACAAAAGCCCGGGGCCAGACGGCTTCACAGGAGAGTTTTACCAAACATTCAAGGAAGAACTAAAACCTATCCTCCTCAGACTATTCCAAAAAATTCAAGAGGAAGGAACACTTCCAGGCTCTTTCTATGAAGCCAGCATCACCCTAATACCAAAACCAGATAAAGACAACACAATGAAGGAGAATTACAGGCCAATATCCCTCATGAATGTAGATGCCAAAATCCGCAACAAAATTCTAGCAAATCGGATCCAGCAGTACATCAGAAAGATCATACACCATGACCAAGTAGGGTTTATTCCAGGAATGCAAGGATGGTACAATATCCGAAAATCAATAAATGTGATACATCACATAAACAAATTGAAAGATAAAAATCACATAGTCATATCAATTGATGCAGAAAAAGCATTTTACAAAATCCAACACCCTTTCTTGATAAAAACTCTCAACAAGGTGGGAATAGAGGGATCATACCTCAACATAATAAAAGCTATATATGATAAACCCACAGCTAACATCATACTCAATGGGCAAAAAATAAAACCATTTCCCCTAAGAACAGGAACAAGACAAGGATGCCCACTCTCACCACTCCTGTTTGACATAGTACTGGAAGTATTAGCCATTGCAATTAGACAAGAAGAAGAAATAAAAGGCATCCAAATTGGAAAAGAAGAAGTAAAGCTGTCCTTATTTGCAGATGACATGATATTGTACATAAAAAACCTGAAAGACTCCATCATGAAACTAACAGACTTAATAAATGAATTCGGCAATGTAGCAGGATACAAAATTAATGCCAAAGAAATCTATGGCATTTCTATACACCAACAGTGAACTTACAGAAAGAGAGACTAAAAAAGCAATCCCATTTTCCATCGCACCAAAAAAATTAAGATACTTAGGAATAAACCTAACCAAGGAGGTAAAAGACCTATATGCGGAAAACTACAGGACACTGAAAAAAGAGATAGAGGAAGATGTAAACAGATGGAAGAACATCCCATGTTCTTGGATTGGTAGAATCAACATCATCAAAATGTCCATACTGCCCAAAGCAATCTATAGATTCAATGCACTCCCCATTAAAATACCAACGGCATATTTCACAGACCTAGAAAGAACTCTTCAAAAATTCATCTGGAATAAAAAAAGACCCCGAATAGCCACCGCAATCCTGAGAAAGAAGAATAAAGTAGGAGGGATCTCAATACCAGATTTCAAGCTGTATTACAAAGCCACTGTCTTCAAAACAGCCTGGTACTGGCACAAGAACAGACATATAGATCAATGGAATAGAATAGAGAATCCAGATATCGACCCAAACCAATATGCGCAATTAATATTTGACAAAGGAGGCATGAGCATACAATGGAGTCAAGACAGTCTCTTCAATAAATGGTGTTCGGAAAATTGGACAGATACATGCAAAAAAATGAAACTAGATCACCAACTTACACCATAAACAAAAATAAACTCAAAATGGATACAGGACTTAAATATAAGACGGGAAACCATAAAAATACTAGAGGAATCCACAGGCAGCAAAATCTCAGACATATGCCAAAAGAACTTTTTCAGTGATACTGCCCCTAGGGCAATGGAAGCCAAAGAGAAAATAAACAAATGGGACTACATCAAAATAAAAAGCTTTTGCACAGCAAAAGAAACCATCAACAAAACAACAAGAAACCCCACTGTATGGGAGAACATATTTGCAAATGGTATTACTGATAAAGGTTTAATTTCCAACATCTACAGGCAGCTTATACAACTTAAAAGGAAGATAAAGGATCCAATAAAAAAATGGGCAACGGACCTAAATAGAATCTTTTCGAAAGAAGACAGAAGGAAGGCCAAGAGACACATGAAAACATGCTCAAAGTCACTAATTATCCGAGAGATGCAAATCAAAACAACAATGCGATACCATCTCACACCTGTCAGAATGGCTATCATCAACAAATCAACAAACGACAAGTGTTGGCGAGGATGCGGAGAAAAAGGAACCCTCGTGCACTGCTGGTGGGAATGCAGACTGCTGCAGCCACTGTGGAGAACAGTATGGAGTTTCCTCAAAAAACTGAAAATGGAAATCCCATTTGACCCAGTAATCCCACTCCTAGGAATATATCCTAAGAAACCAGAAACACCAGAAAGGATATATGCACCCCTATGTTCATAGCAGCACAATTTACAATAGCTAAGATTTGGAAACAGCCTAGGTGCCCATCAGCAGATGACTGGATCAGAAAACTATGGTACATCTACACAATGGAATACTATGCTGCCATAAAAAGAAGGAATTACTACCATTTGTAGGCACTTGGATGGAATTAGAGAACATTATGCTAAGTGAAATAAGCCAGTCAATGAAAGAAAAATACCACATGATCCCACTCATTTGGTGATAATGAAAAACATTATAAACTGATGAACAAAAAGATAGTTACAGAGGCAGTAAAGCATCAAACAGACTGTCAAATTACAGCGGTAAGGTTAGGGAGAGGTGGGGGTAATAAGAGATCAACTGAAGGACTTGTATGCATGCATATAAGAGTAACCAACAGATGCAAAACATTGGGGGGTGAGGGCATGTATGGGAGTGGGGTGGGGGTGGAGGGCAATGGTAAGATATGTACACCTATAATACCTTAATAAAAATTTGGAAAAAAAATAATTCCTGAACATGCAATGAAACTAAAGCAGACATATTTTTGTGCAAAAAGTTAAAAGTTAAAGTTATCAAGACTGCATTATAAAATTTACAAAAGCCTCCATTAATCAAAAAAGGGGGGATAGTAGGGTAATATCATGTAAGGAAAAATATCCTATACGTAAATTACATCTAGAAAATTTTTACTTTACAAAATTAATTTCTATTTGTAATGCTAACAGCAAAACACACATGGTGTCTAAATAAGACAAAGGAAAATCGTTTGGGCAAAAATAAAAAGGATCCCAAATCAATTATATAGAAAAGATTCCTTTATTAACTTTGGTCGAGAATATGTTTGTATATTTTCAGAAAACAACTCCAAGACCATGTGGATTCCTGCAACAGAGAGGAATTGACAGGTCTGCTCCAACCATGAAGACAAGAGGAGAAACAGTCCAGAGATGGGAGACACTGACGACGCCTTGCCACGCTAGCAGTCAGAAGCTGTGCGACGCAGCACTTGCCTAGGACCAAACCAGAGAGGGTTGGACCTGCATTGCCACCATGTGCCCACCATCCAGATATCATTGCTGACATGTACACATAAGGAACTGTTTGACATTGAAACGGGGAATCAGAACTGTTGGACATTGAAATTGGGACTCAAACATTTTTTGTTATTATATGTCTATTTCTAGTCTGCAGAGGCAAGATTTTTTAAAGGAAAGAAAAGGGGGAAAAATAGATACAGAAGCAAAGAAGCATTGAACAGACTGTCAAACTACAGTGGGAAGGCAGAGGAGGATTTGGGGGGGAGGGGGGCTGTAAGAGATCAACCGAAGGACTTGTACGCATGCATATAAGCATAACCAATGGATAAAAGACACTGAGGGGGGGCAGGTAAAGGCATGTACTGTGGGGAAGGGGAGGGTGGGGGGAGGTCAATGGGGGAAAAAAAGAGACATATGTACTACTATTTTTAATACTTCAAACAATTAAAAAAATGTAAAATAAAATAAAATAAAATAAAAGTAAAAAAAAAAAAAGAGTAACCAACAGATGCAAAACATTGGGGGGTGAGGGCATGTATGGGAGTGGGGTGGGGGTGGGGGGCAATGGTAAGATATGTACACATATAATACCTTAATAAAACTTTGAAAAAAAATAATAAAAATAAATAAAAATAAAAAAAAGAAAAAAAAAGAATTGCATGAAATCTATAGATCAATTTATGAAAAATTGACATCTCTATGTTGATTTTTACAATCCATGAATATGATATGTCTCTCTATTTATTTAGATAGTTTTAATTTCTTTTATCAGTATTTTATAATTTTTAGTATATAATTTCTGTACATATTTGTTAAATAAATACGTGTTTAATTTTTTGGAGTGAGTTTAAGGAATGTTATTTTTAACTTTGATTTCTTCATGTTCATTGTTAGTATATAAAAATGTAAATCATTTTTGTTTGTTGGTTTTATATTACACAGCCTTGCTAAAAGAGTTGTTTTTTTCTTTCTTCTTTATGACTTCTGTTTAGCTTGTTGTAATGGTAGATTTCATCAATTAATTTGTGATTGGTAAAAAGCCTTGAATACCTGTAACAAATTCCATTTGGTCATGGTGTATAATTTTTTCTATACATTATTGAATGTAGTTTGATAACATTTTGTTGAAAATCTTTATGTCTAAATTCACAAGATATGTTGGTCAGTAAATTTCTTTTGTTTTTAAAATTTGGTATCATAAATTTTTTTAATACTGTCCTTATAAAGTAAGTTGGGAAGTGTTTTCTCCTCTTTTATTTCTTTAAAAGACATTGTGTAAAATTGGTGTTAATTTTTTTAAATGTTTGGTAGAATTCCCTAGTGAGACCACATGGGCTGGAGATTACATTCTTGAGAGCTTTTAAATTAAGTCTATTTATCTAATGGTTATAACACTACTCAGATTATGTATTTCATCTTGGATGACTTTTGGTAGTTTGTGGTTTTTAAAGAATTGGTCTATTTATTCTAAGTTGTCAAATTTATGAGTACAAAGTCTTTCATAGTATTCTCTTATTATTCTTTGGTAGCTGCTGGCTCTGTAATGATATCTGCATTCATTTTTGATAGCGGTGGATTATATCTTTTCTCTTTTAATTTTGTCAGTCTTGCTAAAAGTGTATCAATTTTCTTTATTTTTTAAAAACACAACTTTTTGTTTCACCAATGATCTCTATTGTTTTACTTATTTCAATTTTATTGATTTCTGCTTTTATCTCAATATCTCATTCCATTGCTTGTTTCAGCTTTATTTTTCTTTCTTTTCTAGTTTTTTTGAGTAATGAACTTAGATTATTGACTTACAACATAGCATTAATGTAAGCATTTAATGCTAAAAATATCTTCGTTGGTACTGCTTCTTTAGATACATTCCACATAGTTTTAGATGTTATACCAGTGGTCTAGTGCACAAAATTCATGCATGGGGGCGGAGAGTCCCTCAACCTGGCCTGCACTCTCTCCAATCTGGGACCACTTGGGGGATGTCCAACTGCCAGTTTAGGCCCGATCCCTGTGGGCTGGCAGTTGGACATCCCTCTCGCAATCCGGGACCGCTGGCTTCTAACTGCTCACCTGCCTGCCTGCCTAGTCGCCCCTAACCACTCTGCCCGCCAGCCTGCTCACCCCCAACTGCCCCCCCACACCGGCCTGATAACCCCCATTTGGCCCCCCCTGCCGGCCTGATCACCCCCAACTGCCCTCCCCTCCTGGCCTGATCGCCCCTAACCACCTCTGCCTCGCCACCATGGCTTTGTCTGGAAGGTCTCCCAGTCTAATTAGCATATTACCCTTTTATTAGTATAGATTTTCATTTTTATTCAGTGTTATGCATTTTTAAAAACTTCCTTTGATACTTTATTTTGACCTATGGATTATTTAGATGAGTTGTTTAACTTCCACATGTTTAGAGATTTTCCTTTTAATCGTCAGTTATTGATTTTTAGCTTGATTCTATTGTGATCAGAAAACACATTCTGTATTTTTTTTAAATATGTTTTTATTGATTTCAGAGAGGAAGAAAGAGGGAGAGAGAGATAGAAACATCAATGATGAAAGAGAATAACTGATTGGCTGCCTCCTGCATACTCATGCTCCCTACTGGGGATCAAACCCACAACCTGGGCATGTGCCCTTGACCAGAATCGAACCAGGGACCCTTCAGTCTGTAGGCCGACACTCTATCCACTGAACCAAACTGGCTAGGGCCACATTCTGTATTTTTTTTAAAAAATTAAAAATTGTTGTGGTTTGTTTTATGGCCCAGGATATGGTCTATCTTGGCATCAAAAAACTTGGACTTGAATCCTGGTAATATATATATATATATATATATATATATATATATATATATATATATATATATATATATATATATAATGTTTGTTTCATTAATCCTCACCCAAGGATATTTTTCTATTGATTTTTAGAGAGAATAGGAAGGAGGGGGAGAGATAGAGAGAGAAACATAGATGTGAGAGAGACACATTGATTGGTTACCTCCCTCACATGTCCCAACCAGGGCTGGGGATCAAGCCTGCAACCGAGGTACGTGCCCTTGACTGTAATCAAACCTGGGATCTTTCAGTTGGCAGTCCGACGCTCTATCCACTGAGCCAAATTGGCTAGGGCCTGGTATTATATTTTGAAGTCACATCCTAACTGAGTGTTAGGAACACACTCTCACCTTAGTTGAGGTGACCTGAACCAAACCTGAAGCCAGACAAAGTAGATGGTGGAGGGCCATAAAGGAGTTGCATATCAACCAATTATTTGAAAGAGTAAGTTAAAGGGAGAAAACATAACCACATAGTGGAGTTGTGCTGTCATAATTCATAACTGTGAAGTTGCACTAGAGAAAGGCAGAATAAGCAGAGAAAAGCCTATGTCAAAGACAATAGGGGATGTATTAGGGGAGGGTGTCGGGGCAGGATAGTGAGAAGGCTCAGCTGTTTTAGAAAAAGGAATCAAAGAGTCAAAGATGATAGATAGTTCAGTGAAAGTGACACACTCAAGATGAAAAGGCAGGCTTTCTGATTCTACATGCATTGATTTTTAATCACTGCTTCTCCAAATATAAGGAAAATAAATAAAAAATAACCCCCTGAGTACTGTTACAAAATTTAAAAGAAATTTAGTTAAGTTTAACAAAGCTACTATTTGACGGCAAACAACCCCATGTCCCCCTTTGGTAATTAAAGTAGGGCTAGGTACTATAAATAGAATAATCCTGAAATCTTGGTGACTTAATACAATTAAAAAACAATTTTTTAAAAATTGATTTTAGAGAGAGGAAGGAAAAGGGAGAGATAGGAACATCAATGATGAGAGAAAATCATTGATTGGCTGCCTCATGCATGCCCCCTAGTGGAGATAAAGCCTGCAACCTGGTCATGTGCCCTGACAGGAAATTGAACCATGACCTCCTGGTTCATAGGTCAATGCTCAACCAGTGAGCATTGCATTTCTTTCTTTCTTGTTCATGTAAGAAATAGAGGTGGTGGTAGTAGAGGATGGCCTATATTCCATGCAGTTATTCAGGGGCCAGACTAGTTTTTAATCCATGGCTTCCAATTGGGGAAAAGAGAGAGAGTATATGAGCATGTAGGAGGTGTCTAAGAGGCAAGCCTGGAAGTTATGTACCTTATTTCATCCACATTGGGTTGGTTGAAATTAGTCAGATAGTAACATTGAAATGTAGAGACCAGAAAATGTACTCTAGTTTTGCGAGTAGGAGAAAAGTGAAATAATTTGGTGAACAACTCCCCAATTTGTGCCATACATTATTTATCCACCTTGTTTAGTAAAGCTCTGTTACCTGTGGTCATTTAATCAACAATTGTTGTTATACTAGTGGCCCGGTGCACGGATTCCTGCACATTGAAAGGAAATTAATTAGAAGAAATATTTTAATATCACTATAGACCCTTTCTCTATAATAGAACTGTCAACCAAATTCATGACTGACAATGACAGATTGAAACACACATGTGCAATTGGCGCAGCGAGAGCTTTATATGTATCCTGCATGCGGAAGTCAAAGTTTATTTTTAAATTGCCAGTGCACGTCATATGTACCGGCCAGTCATATGATCGGATGGACGTATGGTCGGTCACTTAGCCTTTTATATTTATAGATTCCTTGATTTTGTAAGTTATTTTAGAAAAAGACTTTGTCAGCACTCCTAAAGGTTATGAATGAGATTATTAGTCCACTGCCACAACTTAGGCTTTTAAAAGAAGTCATTGGCTGTATTGGCAAAATTAAGTGATGGCCAACTCATAATTCATAGGGCAAGTTCTCATTTAAAGATAGAACACCTTAGTTATTTGTATACCTTAATTTTGCGATAACATATCCAGGTAGAGCAAGTGAGAGAGAATGCTGAGAGACTTCTCCAATGAAAATGACTTGTAACTATTGAATAAGCAATGTTTCCCAAAATGTTCTTTTAGAGTGCTCATACTTGGATATACTCCAAAGGGAAAAATTGTTTCTTTACCTATAAAAGTTAAGAAAATGATAAAACTCAAATCTATCTCTTGAGTATTCACAATACATATGAACATATTAAAGAATCTAAGAAATCCTGCCATAAATACATCTTTGGTTTTAATTTAGCTTTCCTAACACTTGTCATGAATTGCTGTGTTTTAGTACCATGTACCATTGTGATACACATGTTGGCAAATCCTGTTGGAATCCCACCACAATCAAACAGCCTAGTTTTGAGAATGCCACTTTCTACACAGAAAGATTTTATATATTTACTAGCAGGAAAGTACTTTTCATATTAGAAATATTGTTTTGTGGCATTTTAAAAATAGGTAGAATAAAATAGGGTTAGCCTTATTATCCCTTTTTATCCTTATACTCTCCTTCGTTTATCAGAAAACAGTACCAATAGGGTAAACATGACTATTTTGTGTAGTTTTCTTTCTTTTCCTTTAAAAAATCTTGCATTATGTAGAATTCTGTTTATTTTCTCCTTAGGTTGTTAACTTTACCGTATGAATTTGGAAGGCCTTTTACATATTACTAATATTTCTTTATTTTACATAGAAATATCTTTCACTCTGGTGTTCACTTTCCTTCAGGTACATAATCTCAGGCCCTTCTTTCTACCTCCAATTCTTGAATTTTATTTTCTACATTCTGAAGCTGAATAAGAGACCAAATATGAGAAAATGCCTGAGGTTGAGGTTAGAAGCATTTCTAACTTGATGAAAAAATTTATGACTATTTATACTGGCACGAAAAATAAAAATAGAGGAGTCCATCAAAAATGAACTTGTTTACTTCATATGCTATCATTTTTATTATGTTTTGTACATATACAAAAGCAATTTCTACTGGAGTTGGGGATATAATATCATGAAGATATGTCAGCCAAACATTATAATATTTGAAGTAAAGTTAAAATTATCTATTTCATTAGATACTTTTATGAGATAAATAATTGCTCTTGCTTTTTACCCCTTATCTCTTTTCCAGAATAGTTGCCAGTAAACTCCAGAGAGATGTGAACTGATACTTAAACACTGAGGTTCATTGATAGATTTTGCACTAGTCTATGCCTGCTCTTACAAAATGGCAGGCTCTTCCTTTGCCTGATGGATGTGGATCAGTACCATTTGTGCAGATGAACTACTGCTAATCTCCAGACACTAGGTTATTTTTAAAATAACTCTTAAAAAAAACAACAAGTCCAGTCAGTGTTGTTGAAATATTCTTTATTTTGGTAAAACCTTAAATTTTGCATTAAAACCACAAGAAATAAAAATATTTGGGGTTCCATATGGTGATATTGGTATGGCCCTTAGGAAATGCAGAGGAAACACTGGTTTTTCGGTAGCTGATCTATAAATCTCACTATAGTTTGCTTTAATAAAGTAAGTCTTAAATTATCTGAGACTGTGCTTCCAATTAATAGTTACCAACCACATGTAGTTACTTAAAATAAAATTAATGGAAGTTAAACAAAATTAAATACCTAGTTCCTTAGTCACACTAACCACATTTCAAGTGCTTAATCGTCAGATGTCAATAGGGTTACTGTGTTGGACAGAACAGGTTATAGATTCCCATAGTTCTGAAGTTATCTTGGACAGTGCTAATCTAGGGGCCATTATTATTTACAGGTCATATATGGAGGACAAAAAGCTATAACTGCATCTTTGATTATTAGTCACTTCAATTTATTTAAATCAGTCTTAGTTGCTTGGTTATCCGGTTATTTTCTGAACAGCTGTGTAATCAATTGGAAAGAATATTGGATAGGGAGCTTGAATAACTGGGGTTTGGCCCAACCAAGAACTCATGATTATGAGAAAAGAATTTGACTTCTTTAAGTTATTTTTATTTAGGGAAAACCAAGTTATGAAATAGTGCAGAAAAGAGCAAGCCTGACTGCTATCATTAGAAAGGTCTGCTTACCTTACAGGATTGGCCCTTGGCTGGCATCTGGGAACTTAGATCGCAGGAGTCCCACCATCTCCTAATAAGATTGGCTTACTGTGCCAAAAATGTTTGTACAATATGGTTTATACCGAACACCTGCTTTCCTACCAGGAGCCTGGAATTTGTGTACATTTGAAGCAAAGGGTGCCTACATGACTAGTCCCAAATAAAACCTAACAAGCTGCTGAACCTAACAAGCTTTCCTGGTAGACAGCAGTCCTCATTTGTTGTCACTCCTTTTTTCCAGGGGACTTAAGAATATTCTTGTGATTCCACCAGATGACGACTCTGGAAGCTCATGCTTGTTTTTCCCCAGACTTCATCCTATATGCCTTTCCTTTTGTTGATATTGCTTTGTATCTTTTTGTTGTAATACATCATAACCCCAAGTAAGACTATATGCTAAGTTCTGTGAGCCAAACCTAAGGATGACCTTGGGTACCTCATAATTATGTTGAAAGGGTAATCCTATATAATAAAAGCCTAATATGCAAATTGAATGGTGGAATGACCGGTGGAATCACCAGTCGCTATGATGTGCACTGACCACCAGGGGGAAGACGCTCAATGCAAGAGCTGACCCCAGCCCACAGGCCCCAGGCCAGCCAAGGTGGGTGCCAGTGGGGGCCCCCTGATCACCCCAGCAGTTGCCCCACAGATCGGCTCTGATTACCGGCCAGGCCTAGGGACCCTACCTGTGTATGAATTTTGTGCACTGGACCTCTAGTATGAAATAAAAAGCTTAAAAACGAGTTTGAATATCAAATAAGTTTTCTTATCCTTCCATATTGTTACTAGTAGTTGTAGCAAATCTGACAAAGAAAAAAACACAAAAAATATTTTAAAATGTTCATAATAAAATGGTTTGAAATGAAACTAAAAAAAAGCTATAGACACCTGAATAAAATTATGTCTAAAATGTTTAAGACAATTGTTTTGATTTTGAAGATATTAATTAGGAAAAAATTCCGACAATATATTGAGATTAGGGAAGACAACCTGGTAAAAAACAGAGGACCCCATACCTTTCTTGGATTTTTAAATATCCTTGGAAAAACTTCCAAAGCTGTCTGGAAGTGTGAGCTGGGATAGCTAAGGTAAGAATTTCAGTGAAACAGAACAGCAGCCATTCTTCCTAGGATCAAGTTTAAAGAACCTGAAGAATCTTCTTAAGACAAGTCCCTGGATGTGAATCTGTCTTCCCAAAAGAGGTTTCAGCGACTAAAGATCTCAGATCTGACACATTTGATTGGATCTTGGCAACAGCTGAGAAATATGGCCTTGGCTTTATCATCTTTACCCAAACATGAAGATCTATTGTCCTCTTTGTTGTGCAATTCAGTCATCTCCAAATTCCAAATGTCAACTCCCCTGCTCTTCTCACTTCCACCACTCATTTCTACAGCAGGGTTCAGGGAGAATATGTGCTTGGTTTCCTACAGAGGTGTCTTATAATGGTACTCGGGCTTGCTTTCTTCCTTCTCCCTTTTCTTTTATCCATCAGACTCCTTATTTGGACAACCAATTCTGGAAGGTTTGACCCAGAGCACTCCTGTGTATCAAAGCATTCAAGGGCCTAAGTTTGTGTATAAATTGTTTCTAGTGAATGCTCAAAGGTTATCCTCATGAAAGCAGGATCATTTAAAAATATAACAAAGGTGGAAAAGAAAAGTAAGTGTCTAACTTTATGGAGTGTAAAATAGCACAGAAGTGAAGACTGTAGAAGTATGGAGCCAGACTACTTGGGTCCAAATTTCATTTCCATCTATTTTTGTTTGGCCCTGGGCAGTTTTCCTAACCACCCTGCTGAGATTCCCTCATCTATAAAATGGGATAACAACACCTACCTTACTGAGATATTATGAAAATTAAATTGAATTAATACATATAAATTGCTTAAGAAACATGGTGTTGTAGAAATATAGTGATTATCTAATTGATCACCCACAAATTGGGATGCATTTGAAGATGAAAGGGGGAACTATAAATAATTATTCTGGAACCACAGGTATAATGTAACTGAAGCTTTTGGTTTTATTATTTTAAAATTTTACTTGAAAGCAAACTTAGATTTTCAAGAAACTGGGTCTTGTACAAATGGAGTATTCATCAATATAAACTGTCCTGCTTATAAAAATGCAGAACATGACTTTAAAAATATTAAATATACCCCTATGTGATTAGGACTGAAAAAAGGATTCATTTGGGTCACAGAAGCACACACTAAACTGTCAATCTTTGTCTGAGATCTGGGAAGCAAAGCTCTTAAGCACAGGAAGATCTCTTCACACTTTTATGTAGGTACATGTTTCAAAGCCTGGAAACCTTATTTGAAGGTGTTGCATTAGATTTATAATGCACCTGCCAGTTATCAAAGCCACTAATGACAGCAAAGCCAGCATCAGGAGGCTCATGCAATTTGCCAAGCATTCTGACCTTGCTTCCTTTTGTGTGGGTGGTTATGTTCTCTCCAAAATTATTTTATAGCCATCAAGTGGCACATGATAACTCAAACAATCTGCCCTGTCACTTAATAAATATTGTTTCCTTCTGGGTAGTCCAGCCCCAGATGCCATTTATATGTACTTCATTCTGATTATTATTTAATAGTAACAACACATACTTCTGCTTTCTCTCTAGCTGTCCCATCTTTGGCACTTGAAAGAAGAAAGAGAGAACTTTTTCTTAGGTTGCAGAATTCCTCAGAATGTGTTCACTTTCTGGAACAAGGATGATAGATGATAATGAGACAGGCAGGGAATAACAGTCCCAGAACTGAAGGGAGAATTGACGAGTGTATCAAGGCTGCCTAATCAAACATATGCTATGCTCTGCTAAGTAAAATTTAGTTGAGCAGAGCCAAACAAGTACCTATATTTTTAGGTTTTCTTCTTGTTTTAATTTTTTGTTTCTACTATAAGAAATGACCTACAGAAGGAAACAAACAAAACTGATGATAAAGGAGGGGTTTAAATGTTGCTAATGTTTGAAGATGAGAAAATGACAAATGGAGAAGTTGAGCCCCAGAAAAGAGTAGAGAAATAATAACTTTATGAGAACTCCAAAATCAAGGATTAACAAAAATGTTATTTCAAAAAAAAAAATAGAAAGCTTAATAGTCATTTATTAATATTTATTAAATAAAAAATACTGATGTTAATTGGATAATCTAGGCCTTTTGTGTCTATAAATAAAAACTCATTATAGCACAGATTTAGTTATACTGTACTTTAAATTGTTATTGGAGAATTGCATGGTTGGGATTTCTCTAATGCTAATGGGAGTGGGGTTCTTTGGTATCTTGAGAAAAAGAATTTTCTAAGACTCATACAGGAGAATGAGTGATTTTTTATTCATGTGAAGTTACATCCCTTGATTTCCAAAGTCCCATTTCCCTTAAATCAGTCCTGGAAAAGGTGCAGCTGGGCCTTTAGCAGAGCTAGGAGCAGAGCCAGTGCCCAGAGTCTCTGTTCCACGTTGGAGTTAAGTCCAGCATAGCATCAGGCTAGTCACAGTCCATTAGTCTATTGTGTGGGGCCCACATGTCTATGAGCCACGTGGGCCAGTGCAGGGGAGCACGCCCCTGCAACAAGAGAGCCAGGAGCAGAGCACAAAGGGGATCCTAGAGAGGAAGTTCCCTTTGTTCAGGAGTTTATGTACCTCAGCTATCACGCCCTTGCAGTGGCCATGCCTATTCTAGCCAATGCCTTGTTCCCAGGTATGACTGACAGACAAGCACCTTCCCTATTTCACCCAGACCTTACTGGGCATGTGTCTATTGTCCAGTCCCTTCCCACAGCGATCTGCAGGGAATAGACCTGGAGAGTGTTAAACTGCAGATTTCTGGCAAAGCTGTACAAATGGCAGGCCTATATTATCTGGCCTTCTCTCTGCTCCTTTCCTGTTAATGAATAACTGGGCTATTTACAACAGTATCAAAATCATGCTCCATTCTTGGCAAATAGAAGCTTTAGTAATTAGAAATATGATATAGCACAGTTTATAACATTAGTCATGTACAAGAACTTGATGTTGATTGAGCTTTTACTATATGCAATGTATATGATAGATGCTTTTCCATGTGGTTTACATGTATTTTTGCATTTGATCCTCACAATAGCCCTATGAAATAGGTATCATTCTCTCTGAGGTACAGGGAAGTTAATTTGCTTGCCCATGCTCTCACAGCTAGTAAGTAGAGGAGCAAAGGTTTAAACTCTAGAGCTTATGTCCATAATACTTACTCAATTCTGACCTCAGCATCATTACCTGAAAGAGGTATGACTGCACACAGATCTTAGATGAATGCTAAATAATTTTAATGCACAGTACCCAAAAAGGATATGAAGACAAATGCCATAAAATCTTGCTTTTGTTGAACTGCTTTACAGGTCTGATGTGAATTTAAAACAATTTTTGCGTTTATGAGTGTTTATGTATTGTTTGTGTCAGCCAGAAATAGAACACAGTATAAAGTATCAGGACCAAAGCCAACTAAACTGAAGATGCCAGAAATAACTAAAAGCTCAGAATGAATTACACAAATTCTTTAAGGCACTCTGGGGTATTTATTGAGGATGTTTCCAGTCCAGCTCTCAAGGCACTAAACGCTATGTAAGTCATCAAATAAATAAATGTAGCACTGCATAATCTTTATTTGGTGCTGTCTGAGCAATGGTTTTCTTTCAGAGAAGCCTTTTATATTTGACATTAGTTTGTAATCTGTTGCTTCATAACTGACTTGTACATGTAGGATTACAATAAAAGGTGCACAGTTAGATAAGGAGATAGTTTAGCTGGTTAGATGGTCTGACACTGGATATAGAATGGTTTCTTTAATGCAGCCCTATCCCTTGCCCCAGTGAATATGACAGATAAAAGCAGAGCTGCTCAGGAGGAAGAGAGGAAAGGGTTGGGATCTGTGCCCCAGCAGGTGGGTCTCTATGGACCTGTGCACATAGGTAGGCCTGAGGGCACCTGCATTACAGGGGTAGGGTTCCCCACAACACGATTTGAAAGTAGAACCCATAAAAAAAAATCTATGTAAAGAAAATTAAACTTCAACTAAGAAGATTATAAAATTTAAGGAAATAAAATTTTAGCTAACTTTAGGACTTAATTCACTGGATTTCTACATATTCCCAACTTGAAGCTCTGTGTTGCTACATAGGTTATCAACCTGTGTCCATTTAGAAAAACATATCTTTGTTAGTTTAACTTTATTTTGAAGAAATGTTATTACCATGCCACTTGATAAACTTCATTTAAGCTAATCTTCAATACCGCTGAGGTGTCAGATCTCCATCTGCACTTAATGGAAGGTCAAAAGGAGCTCAGCCAGAAAACCAGTGGCAATGCTATTGCACCTCTCACCCTCCATGAGACTTGGAACTGTGGGACTTTCACAGCCTCTTAGGACATTGGTTTCCTAATACAAACATAGAAGATCCTATATAGTCTCCATTTAAAAGTTAATAAGTGTTGTGTTTTTTTTTCAAAGGAAGCAATTACCGAATATGAATTTTAATCAACTAGAGCAATGGTCAGCAAAGTCATTAGTCAACAAAGCCAAATATCAACAGTACAACGATTGAAATTTCTTTTGAGAGCCAAATTTTTTAAACTTAAACTTCTTCTAACACCACTTCTTCAAAATAGACTCGCCCAGGCCATGGTATTTTGTGGAAGAGCTACACTCAAGGGGCCAAAGAGCTGTATGTGGCTCGAGAGCCATGGTTTGCCGACCACTGAACTAGAGTATCAAGATTTTAAAAACCTTATAAGTGAGAGAAACCAAGATGGCGGGATAGGTAATCACCTATACTTGCTGCCTCTCACAACCACATCAAAACCACAACTAAATGGCAGAACAACTACCACCCAGAACCACGGGAAAGCTGGCTGAGAGGAAGTTCCACAACTAGAGAGGTGAAGAGAGCGCAGTGAGACCGGTAAGAGGTGCGGAGGCGGGGAAAGTGCTGCACCTGGATGTGCTGCTCTTTAAACCTGGAGGGAGATACAAGCTCCCGCTTGCTCTGAACTCCAGTTCCGGGCTAGACTCTGGGGGACCCAGACACATACGGGGAGAAACTAGACTGTCTGGCATCGGGACAGGAACACGAGGGAGGCTTACTCTTAGAGGTGCTCGCAGTGATCATTGTTCCTGTACAGGGGTGCGGGATGCGGAGAACCAGGGACCTCTCTGCTTCAGGGCAGCCATTGCTGTTTGCTCCACCCTGGTGATTCCCAGAGACCCTGCCCCACCCAATTTACAACCCCACCCAAGCTTTGCGCATCAGCTTTTGCATATCAATGGCCTGTTCTTTTGCCTAAAAGGAACTGTAGCTGGGTCAGAGAGCCCCAGAGATTCCAAAAAAGGCCCACTACCTGGCAGCACCAGCCTGCCTTACTTCACAGCTGGGCCTCGTCTGGGCACTTCCAAACCCCATACAAAGAGGAGGAATCTGAAGATGTCTCTGTAGCTCCTGCTAGGCCGCCCTAGGCAGTGGCTGACCTTGTACCTCCTTGGAGATCCAAGAGCCAGTGTACCCAGTGGTCAGAGTGAGACCATACTGGATTACAAATCTTCACATCCACAAGAGACACACTCAAGGGGCAGACTCAGTGAGCACCAAAGCCCTACTGAAGCAAGTCCTGCCCCATAAGGGTATCTCCTGCACAACAGATCTTCCAGTGTAGACAGAGCTGATCACCACAGCCAATTGGCCTGGAGGTCAATTCCTCCCAGTGATACCAACAGCAATCAAGGGTTAACTACAACAAGACTGTGCACACAACCCACAAAGGGGTGCACCAAGAGTGTCCACCTCAGGTGATTGGGAGGCTGAGCCACTGGGCCCTATAGGACACCTACCACACAAGGCCACTCTATCAACTCAAAGGGACTTAGCAGCTACCCAGTACATAGAAACAAACACAGGGAAGTAGCCAAAATGCGGAGACAAAGAAACAGGTCACAAATGAAAGAAATGGATGAAAGCAAACTACTGGATATAGAGTTCAAAACCACGGTTATAAGGTTACTCAAAAATCTTCTAGAAACCTCTGAGAAATTTAGTGAGACCCTCAAGGATATGAAAAAGGACCAATCAGAAATTAAGCATACACTGACTGGAATAAAGAATAATATACAGAGATCCAACAGCAGACTAGAGGATCCCAAGAATCTAGTCAAAGATTTGAAATATGAAGAAGCAAAAAACACCCAACCGGAAAAGCAAAAAGAATCTAAAAATATGAAGATAGTGTAAGGAGCCGTTGGGACAACTTCAAGCATACCAACATCTGAATTATGGGGCTGCCAGAAGAAGAGAGAGAGCAAGATATTGAAAACATATTTGAAGAAATAATGACAGAAAACTTCCCCTACCTGGTGAAAGAAATAGACTTACAAGTCCAGGAAGCACAGAGAACTCCAAACAAAAGGAAACCAAAGAGGACCACACCAAGACTCATCATAATTAAAATGCCAAGGGCAAAAGACAAAGAGAGAATATTAAAAGCAGCAAGAGAAAAACAGTTAGTAACCTACAAGGGAGTATCCATACGACTGTCAGCTGATTTCTCAACAGAAACTATGCAGGCCAGAAGGGAGTGGCAAGAAATATACAAGTGATGAATAGCAGGAACCTACAACCAAGATTATCCAGCAAAGCTATCATTCAGAATTGAAGGTCAGATAAAGAGCTTCACAGACAAGAAGAAACAAAAGTTCATCACCACCAAACCAGTATTATATGAAATGCTGAAGAGTATTCTCTAAGAAAAAGAAGAAAAAGGTAAAAATAAAAAATATGAACAACAAAGTGACAACAAATACATATCTATCAACAAGTAAATCTAAAAATCAAGTGAATAAAAAAGTCTGAAGAACAGAATAAACTGGTGAATATAATAGAATCAGGGGCATAGAAAGGGAGTGGACTGACAACTCTTGGGGGGAAGGGGGTTTTGGGGGTGTGGGAAGAGATTGGACAAAAATCTTACACCTATGGATGAGGACAATGCGGGGGGGCAGGTAAGGGCATGGGGTAGGATGGGAACAGGGTGGAGGGGAGCTGGCAGGGTGGCGGGGGGGAGAGGAACAACTGTAATAATCTGAACAATAAAGATTTATTAAAAAAAACCTTGTACAGCTGAAACCGGTTTGGCTCAGTGGATAGAGCGTCGGCCTGCGGACTGAAGGGTCCCGGGTTCGATTCTGGTCAAGGGCACGTACCTTGGTTGCGGGCATATCCCCAGTAGGGTGTGCAGGAGGCAGCTGGTCGATGTTTCTCTCTCATCGATGTTTCTAGCTCTCTATCCCTCTCCCTTCCTCTCTGTAAAATATCAATAAAAATATATTTAAAAAAAACCAAAAAAAAAAACCTTGTACATGAATCCATTTATGACCATGTTTTTTAACATCTATGAGGAGCATGTGGAGATGCTGAAAATTTAGGAGGGAAATTACAGTGACAACCACAGATATGATAAGATCAGTGTAAATCAAAATAATATAGCAGGGTAGTGTTAGGAACCCAGCAGGATGTCCTATTTTCTCAAAACTGGGTTAAGCATCTGCAGCGGAGGACAAAAGACCAATATTCCACATTTTTTGAGTTCATAGAAATTCAAAAGTGCTGCCATATTCCAGCACTGTGCTGGAACAAACTAACCTTTGCTCAGCTTTGTCACGTTGTTGTGATGATTAAATTAGTTAAGTGCTGAGAGCAGTATTTGCCACATAGTAAAAGTTCAATAAAATTTAGTCATTATTGCTTTTTTGAGGTTATTAATGGGTTGCTTAGAAGACAACTGTGTTATAAACTTGGTGACTGAAGGGACTTGTGTGATATTTTTAACATTCTCTCTAGTACTTAATACCATGGTTTTTAAAAGTATTGGCTCAATACATTTTTCTCACAAACAAGACAATTTCGATATGTAATAATATGAGTTTTAAGATATAACAATCCAGCCCTAGCCAGATTGGCTCAGTGGATAGAGCGTCGGCCTGCAGACCAAAGGGTCCTAAGTTCAATTCTGGTCAAGGGCATGTGCCTTGTTTGCAGGCTCCTCCCTGGCCAGGGCTCTGACTGGAGCACTTGCAGGAGGCAACCAATCAGTGTGTTTCTCTCACATCAATATTTCTCTCTGTCTTTCCCTTCTCTTCCACTCTCTCTAAAAATCAATGGAAAATATCCTCGGGTGAGAAAAAAAAAAGTACCAAATAACAAGCTTGATGGCATATATATATCATATATTTACACACACACACACACACACACACACACACACAAACTAGGATTATACATTCACTTAATCACACACAAAAATAGTGAATTCACTCTTTTTAGTCATACGTGACATAGTTACAAAAGTTGATCTTATTTTAGGCTAAAATAAATTCTCGATGAATTCCAAATAATAGATAAAATAAAATTCTCATTGCTAAGCATAATGCAATAAAATTGAAAGCAGCCCTAGGTAGCTGCTTAGTGGTGTCTGCCTGCGCAGCTTGAAGGGTCATGGGTTAGATTCCCTGTCAAGGGCACATACCTGGGTTGTAGGCTTGATCCCCAGGCCCTGGTTGGGGCACGTGCGGGAGGCAACCAATCGATGTGTCTCTCTCACATCGATGTTTTTCTCTCTCTCTCTCTTCCCCTCTCCTGCCTCCCTCCACTCTCTCTAAAAAAATATTCTTGGGTGAGGGTTAAAAACAAATAAGCAAGCAAGCAAGCAAACAAACAAACAAACAGAAAGCAATAAGAAAACAACAGGAAAACATTTCTGTATGTTTAGAAAATAAAAACACATCTAAATAATTAATTAGTAACAGAAGAAATAAAAAAAAGTTACTAAAAAAAGTGCCCTACAAATCAAAACTTGTGATGTGTACTTAAAACTTTCCCTTGGAAAAAGAAGGGAATTTATGTATACATAATAACATGAGAAGATTGAAAGTTAATGAGTAGAATATGAAACTGAAACTCATGAACACAAACAGCAGTGTGGTGGTTGACAGAAGAGGGTGGGGGTATAGGGGGACGTAATATGTGGTAATGGTAGAAAATTTGAATTTGGGTTGTGGGCACACAGTGCAATGTACAGATCTTGTAACATAGAAACCCACACCTAAAACCTATATGATCATATTAACCAATGCCACTCCAATAAATTTAATTTAAAAAGAAAAACAAACAAACAAGCTTTTTCTTTAAAACCAAATTAAAAACCAAAAGCAAAACCAGTGTGAACCCAATATAAGTAGAAAGGAGGAAAAATAGTAAAACATAAATTAAATCAATAGGAAGGAATTACAATGATCAATAAAACCAATAAATAATTCAAAGAAGAAAAAAGCACTAATCAATTAGAGTGGTCTGGAAAACTGATCAAGTGAAGGAAATAGAGGCCAAAAATGAATATGAGGAAAATGAAGTAAAAACTATAGCTAGCATCCTTTTTACCTCCCAAGTCCAAAGAGAATATTATGATCAATTTTATACTCAATTTAGATAAATTGGATGGTTTAAAATAAAATTTACCAAAATGGATTCAAGAAAAATAAAAGAAAACCTCAATAGGCAAATAATCATTAAAACATTTAATTAGTAACCACCATTCAAACCCACTTACCTTCTCCCCACAAAGGCACTAAGCCCAGAGAGTTTTACTGGGAAGTTTTAGCAAACCTTTAACTTATATGTAATTCTAATCTTATGCCATGTTTCCAGAGAACAGCAGGGGGAAAGTTACTTAATCCATTTTTGAAGCTAGAATCACTTGATTACCTTAATATTCAAACTGTATAAGGAGACTACAATAAGAATACAAAGGCTAATCTCACAAATGTAGATGCAAAATTATAATACTTTATCTCTTTATGTTGGTCAATCTTGCTAGAGAATTTTAAGACACATTGAGTCTAGCAGCAACATTACCAAATGGTGTTGATTCTAGTACAGATGAATTGTTCATCAATAGACAACATATTTTATATAATCAGCACAATAATAGATAAAATGTGATAAAAACATATAATCATCTCAATTAATGTAAGAAAAGCATTTAATAAAATTCAATATTCTTTAATAATAAAAGCTAGTACTAAAAGAAAAGTGGAAAGGAAATATGATTGGTCTTCCGCAAAATCACTGCTATTACCAATACTATTCATGTAGTGTTAGTGGTGTTAATAATTACAAGAAAAGGAAAGGATGTAAGGATGTATGAATTAAATATAAAAAGACAAAACTATAATTTTCAGGCAATATGGTTTCCATTAAACATATACAAAATAATTTCCAGACAAATTATTAAAAATAATAAGACACAGACAACAATATGGTGGTTACCAGAGGGATGTGAGTGGGAGTAGTAAAGTATAAGGGGGTCAAATATATGGTGACGGAAGATGATTTAACTTTGGATGGTGGGCACACAATGCAATATACAGATCATGTATCATAGAAATATACATTTGAAACCTATATGATCCTATTAACCAATGCCATCCCAATAAATTTAATAAAAAATGAGAGTTCAGTTGGGATAATGGAGCTAAGCCTTATATATAAAGTTTATGATGTTCCTATATGATAGCAGTAAATTTCTTTGAAAATGTTATAGAAATTTGTACAAAGTGTTTTCTATACAATAAAACAAAAGTATTTTCTATACAATAAAACATACCTAGGAATAAATTGAAAACATATATTCAAGTTTTACACAGATAAAATTATAAAATAATTTTGGAGCATTTAAAAGAAGGTGATTAAATGAAACTGTGTACTATGTTCATAGGTGGAAAGATTCAACATCGTAAAGATTTCAACTCACCCAAATTTACCTTTAAATAAAAAGAAATCAATAGTATTTTTCATGGGATTTGAGAAATTGATTTCAAAATTAATATGAAAGAGTATAATTTCAAAAGAGCTGAGTTAATTCTAAAGAGGAAGAAGGAGGAGGAGGAAGACACATTTGCCATACTAGTTATGAAGATATGTATTTATAGAATTTAAACCATTATGGTGTTAGCTCAGGAAAGGACAATTAAATTAAAAGGACAAAGAAGAAAGCTAAAACAAACCGACAAACCCAAACCATATAGACCTTACATATGTGGGATTTCAGTTCATGAGAGAAGTGTGTTGTTACAATATGTGAAACTATAATAAATTGTGTTGGAACAATTGTATCTCCAACTGTGAAAATAAAGATATACATATATTCAATTCCACTTGATTAAAGACTTTATAATATTTTCAAGAATATGAGGAATATTTTCATTGCATTGCATTACATTTCATATATATTAAATGTATGTAGTTATATATTTAACTATATTGAAATTATAAATTACAATGCTGTAAATCATAATAAATTTTGTAAACAAGAAAAGATGTGACAAACAAGAGTGAGAGAAAATGTTTATGACATAGAAAACAACTGATAAATACCTAGAATATATATATGGAAATCCTACCAATCAATAGGGAAAAGACAATCCAATAAAAAAAGGAGAATTGTGGATGGGTCCCCACTTACTTTTTTGGATTGAATACAAATACTCCATCTCACATATTACTGTGAACAAACAAATGTTTTGTTGCTTTAAGATTATGGATACAAATGCTATCATTAGGAGATATGGAATGGATACTGAATATCTGAATTACTTTTTATTTTATTTATTTATTTTAAATATTTTTATTGATTTCAGAGAGGAAGAAAGAGGGAGAAAGATAGAAACATCAATGATGAGAGAAAAATCATTGATTGGCTTCCTCCACACTGGGGTCGAGCCTTCAACCGGGATATGTGCCTTGATCAGGAATCAAACTATGACCTCCTAGTTCATAGGTCCATGTTCAACCACTGAGTCATGCCGCCAGGATGAATTACCCTTTTAAACCTCAGTCTTGGGATACTACTAATCTATTTTTTTGAAGGAATCAGAGAAGTCAATTTGAAGGACAAAAGAGAATTTGAGTGTCATTCTTTTGTATGGTACAGCAATCTTTATATCTCTTCTGGGTGTGTGAAGCACAGGTGATGCTAAACATAGTTATGAGTCATTGGATCACACTTAACCTAAGAATATGCATGTTGAGATTTAAGAGATACATCTGAGCATATTTAAGTTATTTATAACAACTGATCACTGCCAATTTGGTTCATAGTCCCAGTCCGTTCACATAAATTTCTCTCAACCATAATAATGGGCAAAATATATTCCAGGAAAGAAGAAACTAAAATGGCAATCAAGTCTCAAAAGTTTAGTAATAAAATTCAAGTAAAATAATAATAAATTACAATTTTATAACCACTTATTAGCAATCATTTTAGTAGCTGAAAATAGACATTAAAATGAAATGCCAAGATCTAATAAATTAATGCAAATTTTTTCCTATAGCTGAGGCTTTATTTAGTTTTTCAAGTCTAAGTAAGATCCAGAATAAAATATTAAAAACGTATGGTGTCTCAGAGTGAATCTTGACAAAAAGACATTTGTCAGTTTATTTTAAAAGAAATTAAAAGGAAGTGAAACAAAATGAATTTGCAATGCATTAATGAACTTATGATTAAATTGTTCCATGTTTCACAAAAAAAACCCCAAAAAGCATTTGATGTACTGAGTAATTCATTGTGTAATAGAAAGTAATTTCCAAATATCACATTTTTAAAATTAAGACTTTTTGTGCTTTTTTCTTTATACACATTAGGGAGAATATAATGTCCCCTTATTCTCTCTTGGACAGGGCTCTGTTGTGTTTAGTGGTTATTTTCAGTAGTACTGAGAGTAACATGCTTTGATGAGCCAAAATCTCAAAAGCTGAGTCCTTGAGAGTTGTCTTCAAAATGAGGATTTTAAAACCTTGAATAATGGCCAACAATCCCAACTCTGGAGATCTGCTCATGGGATTTCCCTAACATTTGTTGTGTCATTGACAAGACATTGCTCCTCTTGGGATAGCCCAGCTGTGTCTTATGCACTGGTTCACATGAGCGGTTCTTGCAACTTAATTTCCCAGTCTTAAAGTATGACCTTATTAGATATCAGAGGCTAACTTAAAGCTCGGAAGATGATTGCCTTCCTCCGATAAAAATGTATATCTTTACCTACTTCCTAATTGTTCAACTTTTATCTTTCTTTAGTGATCATTGTTGGGGAATGGATCTTCACGGAATTAGTGATTTATTAGCCTTTGAGGGATTCTGTCCAAACATCCATGGTCTAAAGCACTCAGAAGTGAAGAGAGGTGAAGAATAAGGATGGCTGCCAAGAGAATAATATTAGATTGTAAATTTTAGGGCAACCTTTAAGTTGTTACTGTAAAGATTTAGATAGTGTTAAGGCTATAGGAAGTCTTGCCCTATCTTAATATGTTGGGACCTGCTGTATGCTCTGGGATGTTCCTTATATCTCAAGTCCTTTGGCCACAATCAAAGTGTTTCTTCTTATGCAGGATGAGCTAGTTCACTGACTCATCTTGGTTCTCAAAAAGACAAGTGTAAGTATTTCTTTTCAGTCTTTCTTAGATTCTGAATTTATTGCAGAAATGAGAAGGAAGCACTGTTAATAAAAAATGCATATCTCACCATTATGAATATTTGCTAACTCTGAGATAAATGGGACATGTAGGGAGATAAAGACACAAAGAGACAAGAGAATAGATCTTAAAATTTCTATCACAAGAAAAAAAAGTTGTAACTATGTATGGTGATGAATGTTAACTGGACTTACTGTGGAGATCATTTCATAATATATACAAATGATGAATCATTACATTGTACCTGACTCTAATATGCTATATGTGAATTATACCTAAATAAAAAAAGAGACAAAGATTGAGGTAAAGAAACATGAGATGAGAGGAGAGAGTGAGGTCCAGAGAGGGAGAGTGGAGAGCAAAGAAGAAGAGGAGAAGAGAGAATGGGAACCTGAGAGACACTATTTGTGCTTGTGCACACATGTGGACACATCTAAAAGATTCCACAACTTTGTTTTCCAGTTAAATTGGATGTTTTCGTCTTCATCATGGTTTGTCAGGCATTTTAAGTCTAAGTAGTCAGACCACTTCAGTTGTTTTAACACCCCAAATCCAAATGATTGGACAGCTAAAACTACCCAATTGGGTCAACCATTTAGCAATACCAGGGACTGAACAAGTGATTGATGTGGTATATGAGGCAGACTCGAACTGTAATTTGTTACTTCAGACAAAGAAAGCTAAAAGAATTCTTTTGAGAAATTCAAGAGGGATTGGATAAACTTGTGACAAATGATAGGATACTAATACTACATTACTGTGTTTCAGTCCTAAATAGAGTCTTCCACGCATGGAAGGGAAAAAAAGACTACAGAAGTTAGTCTGCCTAACTACATTCCTACCTCTGTCTTCCTGAACTAGACTAACAGCCTCTGTATGTCAGGCTTGAGGAATTACTCACATCCCATGCCCCTCAAAATGACAGCGAATCAGGAAATTGTAATGTCAGCTTTATTGAACGTAAAGTAAGGTTGGCAAATGTAACTTGGATGTCACCTATCTGGCTTTCTAATTTTTTTTTCTCCAGAACTCTATGCGAATTCACTTGAGATGTAAGGCTTCCAGAGCAGTAACTTATCCAACCAGCAATGCCTCACACTATGTTGAGCCAGGAAGCCTAGGTCAGGAACACAGGAGGGGCCTCGTTTGTGCGTGCGTGCGTGTGTGTGTGTGTGTGTGTGTGTGTGTGTGTGTGTATGTGTGCAGTGACTTACCCTGTTAACCGTGACCATTACAGAAATATGGATCAATGACTATCGGACTCTTCAACATGTCAAACAGATAAATCACTGCTCCTCCTGTGGAGAGAAACAAATTCGATCTAGAAGGAAATATAGATGCTTCTAGCCAATGCTTCTAAGAGCAGCAGAAGCTCTTATTTTATTCCAGTAGGAAAAGAGTGAGGGAGAGAAAATGGTTTCCGCCAAGCTACACATTGAATATAGCCTTCTTTTACTCACAATCTTGGTAAACACTCCATGTATGGGAAGTTTTGGCTTAGCATTTGATGTACTGATAAGAGGTTCTGAATTTGTTACAGAGAAGAATGTAAGACAATGGAGCCAGGGCAATAGAATGGGAATTTACATTTGTGAAACATCTACTTAGTCAAATAGCATTCTAGGCTCTTAATACCAGCAAGTATGAGTTTATTCTCTAAGGTCAGTTATTTCTAAAAAGATAGAAGTTAGATGTAGGTCTAAGTCATTTTGGTATCAAATACAGTATGATGATATTTCCACTACATCACTCTGTTACTATAAATACCACCACCACCTTTGGACAAAACTCAAAAGAAGATAGCATCTTGCTACCATTGGAAGGATGGGAAACCCTGCTAAAATTATTCACAATAGCCAAGTACTGGAAACAGTTCAAATGCTCATCAATTGATCAATCGATAAACAAAATGTGGTATATCAATACAATAGAATACTATTCATTCAAGAAGCAAAAATAATGCACTACTGATACATACTGCAACATAGATGAATCTCAAAAAAAAGTATGCTAAGTGAAAGAAGCCAGACCTAAAATAACACATATTGTATGATTTATCTTACATAAAATCAAATCTATGGAGGCAGAAAGCAGAGATATTTAATCCTTAAAACATTAAAAAAATTATATTGTCACCAGTCTCTAGAAAAGTGGCTGGAACAGAGTTCTTCTGCTTCCTAACTAAGCACAGGTGGAGTGAATGAATGAATGACCATTCTCTAAATATGGGCTTAATCACAAGGAACAACAACAGACTGTAATTATTGGAATCGAGTGTCTAGGTCAGTGGTCGACAAACTCATTAGTCAACAGAGCAGCAAACCGCGGCTCGTAAGCCGCATGTGGCTCACGAGCCACAGTTTGCCGACCACTGCAAACTGTCGGAAGAGGATGGGGTTATTAAGTTTCTGTGTGCTATATTGAAGGTCTTCCAAACCAGGAGGAATCTAGTCATCAGGACAAACTTAGGAGCTGCTAAAACATTAATGGAAACCTATTAGTTTGGAGAATGTTACATATAACATTGGAAAGAAAAATTTGACACACCACTTCTGTGGTTAAGGGAGGTGAAACCCCTCCACAGCTCAATGAGCAGAAAACCATTTTGCAAGGTAGGTGGGCCAGGTTAACCACAGCAATACTAATTAGGGCATTGCTTAATTACTTAGGACAGCAGGGTGGAGATCACAGCTGCCACAAACTGTCTTCTTTCTTTGATCTTACCATGTGCAATGCTCAGTCTCTCTTATAAATAAGTATGTATTTATTAATTCACCAAATATTTATTAAGCACCTCCCTTGGCAGGCTCTGAGTGCTGGGAATACAGCTGCAGATGAGAAAAGCCCTTGTTTTTGTGGAGCCTACAATTCTGGATGGAGATAGGCAGATTATAAGTAAAACAAAGGAAATATATATTTTAAAATATTTTTATTGACTTATTTTTAGAGAGAGAAGAAGGAGAGGGAGTGATAAACATTGATGTAAGAGCACAACATTGATCAGCTGCCTCCTGCACCCCTCCCTCCCCCCCCCCCCCCAGGGATCAAGTCTGCAACCTGGGCATGTGCCCTGACTGGAATTGAACCGGCAACCTTTTGGTACACGGGACAATGCCCAACCGACTGAGCCACACTGGTCAGGGCAAAGAAAATAATAATCTGAAGAAAGCAATCAAATACGCTTAACATCCAAAAGAAGATAGTCTTTGGTTAGGGAGACAAGTCCAAAGGTTAATTCTACCTAAGGTAGAACATTAATAAAAGAGTGAGGGAAGCTTCCAATTAATCAGCTGTCATTTGACTTTGAGGAACTGGGAGGATGATCAGCACTGTGAGGATAGAATGCCAAAAGGAATTTATAAACAGATCACTCTCTTGGTCTCTGAGGAAGCAATAAGCATGTCTGGAATAAGCATGTTTGATGGGTCTTGTATGAGCAGAGCTTATTATCTATTCTAGAAAAGTTACTTTGCAAGCCTCCAAGCCTGAGATGTCTTTATATTTCTCCCCCAAGGAATGGTACTATGAGAGAAGATGTGGGAGTGTCTGAATAAGGAAAAATAAGACCCAAGTATTACACACGAAAATTCAATCCAGAAATGAATAGGGATATCACTGCCTCAAATTAAGATGGGCATAGGGATTCTGCCAGAAATATAATTGAGCTATCATTTGAGTTTCTGATAGCTCAAATCTAAATAGGTTTGTTTTGTGTATTTTTAGGGATGTCTTGCTCTTTTTTATAGCTGAATTTATAAGGCAGTTGTCATCTATTTATTAAGTCAACATTTAATTAGCCCTTGTGGACATACGCTTTTTTTTTCAATCTTGTACATGTCATACCCTAAAATATGTCCATTGTCTGGCACATTGTAGGAATTCAATAATTATTTATTGAGATAAATGTTAAAGCAAGTTATGATAGATATGACTCTATCTTCTGTCCTTAAACATTCAGAAACAATGGGGTTATAATGCAGAAAAAATAAAAAGCTGGGCTAACTTTAGTCAATACCTTTGCTTTGTTGGTGCTAGGGTGGAATTGTGCAGGCATCTGGCAAATGTATGGATTGGAGACAGTGTGGAATAAACAATTAGTTCAAGCTGATCCTCTACTTTCAGAAAGTAGAGATGAGTGCAGGGACATTGCAGGAGAAGTAAAAAACATGAGTAAAGGTAACACGTTGGGAAAGCTTGTGATATACTTTGGGAAGAGTAGAGTCTAGTTTAGCTGAAAAATAAATAGTATCAGAGCAGAAAGAAGTTGGTAGAGTGTGAAGAACAAGAACTTAGGAATCACATAAAATCCTCCCATTGTTGTCACTTTGGAAAAACGACTTAACATTTATGATCATGCATTTCCTCATCCTAAAAGAGAAATGCTGATGTTCTCTTTTTCTAAGTTCTTCTAAACTACTACTAAGTGCTTATATTCACTGAGGCCTTCCTATGAATACAACACTGTTCTAAGCACATTAATTCTATCAACTTAAATACCTGTGTGCATCACTTAGTATTCATTACCTTACTCACCCTCACAATAATTCTATAGTGTAGAAGTTGTAAGAAAAAAATGGAATAATGTAATGCAGTACTTGGCTTATAGCATATCCTCTGATAAATATGCTTCTTTACTCTTCCCATCCCTTTTCTTATAAGTAAATCGTGGGAGCTAAGCCTGGAAAGGAAGCTCGAGCCAAACTGCAGAGGGGCCTTGCTCTTAGTGCTTTACTCAGCCAACCGCTTTCGGTCTTTGAATGTTTCGGAGCTGGGAAGTGACATGTTTATAGCCGTGATTTCCCTTTACACACAATCCGGTCCTGTGGGTTGGATTTTCTTCTCATTGCTTCATCAACTTTTTGAAAAATTAAATTTTCAAGGCAAGTTACAAATTTATCAGACATTCTTCTTTAAAGGAATAAAACGTCCCTCGGATGACTAGAGGGTCTCAGTAACATCTCGGAGATCTTCTTATTAACGCGTCAAGTTCATTTTTCCACAGTGATAGAGATCTGAGCCGAATGTGCTTTCCTGACTTGCATGCTCTTTTGCCCTGAGAAATATTGGGAAACCCCCTTCGCTATCTATTGCCAGTATTACATTGCCTCCCTCCCCAGCTATCAAATGTCACCTCAAAGTCCTATTTAAATAGCTCTTTTATTTTTCTAGATGGTACCCATTATGACTGACTTTTGTTGTTGTTTACTGCCAGAGAATTTTAGTCTTCTTCACCAGAGACCACTGAATGAACATTTCAAAATCTCTCTAAATGTCTCACATGTCTCTTCCTAATTTCTTTTAGTTCAGCCTTTTATCATTTCTATGTGTACAGACCACTGACTAAAATGAATAATAATAATAATTATTATTATTATAATAACAACAAAGCAAAATTAACACCATCTTCCCAGGCTAAACCTCTTCATAAACCTAAGGTAAATTCAAAGCTAGAGTACTTGTAGACTCTCAAACTTTATGTTTAAGCATTTCCTCTTAAAGAATTTATTTTTCCTAAGTGTCAGTTGTACTATTGTATCAAAGGTTATAAACTCAAAATTAAAATTTAAATACATATTTAAAACTATAGTAAGTCACAAGGCTGATGAAAGTTCATAAATAATGTTTTGGCAGCCTAAAGCAGAAAGAGAGGAATCATGATTTGAGATTTGCAGATAGACTATCCCTTTCACCACATTTTAGAGTACACCCAATATAAGATTGTTTGAAGGCAGTTTATGAAAAGAAAAAATAAAAGCCCTGATCTTATTTCTCAAGATTCTTGCTTCTACAAACAGATTTATTCAGGTCCCTGTTCAAAAGTAATATATAGTCACCAGGGTATCATGCGTGTTTCCATAAGTGAGTCTACGCTAGTGGTAGTGAATGGCCACATAATCTAATATGCTGTTTCACTCCGTACAAGTTGGAGGCAGTGAGATTTAATGGAAAATACTGGACTCGTCATGCCCAGAGTTTGCTTGTTCATCATCTCACACTATTGTAAGTTTCATGAGGGCACTAAGTATTTCTGAATCTGTGTCCCCTAACACTGTGCCCGGCACACAAAAACCACTCATGTTACTATGTGGTTGTTTTTGGAATGACTTTGGGTCGAGAGATCAGAATTTTAGTCCAGCCCTAACCAGTTTGGCTCAGTGGATGGAGCGTTGGCCTGCAGATTGAAGGGTCCCAGGTTCGATTCCGGTCAAGGTCAGGTACCTTGGTTGCGTTCAGCAGGAGACAGTTGATCGATGTTTCTCTCTCATCGATGTTTCTAACTCTCTATCCCTCTCCCTTCCTCTCTGTGGAAAATCAATAAAATATATTTAAAAAAAAAAGAATTTTAGTCCAATGTTTCTCAAACTGTCTGTGGAGAAGAACCAGTTTGGTTTTTGACTTTCCAATCTGTCTCATATTGATTCTTTTATAAAATACAAAAAAGGTGAATTACTAGAAAATAAAAGGTAAGACAACTAAAAAAAAAAGCTTGAATTAATTATTTTGTTATTAGACAAAATAGTCAGAAAACTTCTCTATCAAGTTATCCCCACAAATTTCTAAATGCTCTTTTCTTAAATTCGTACTTCTCTCGTTGAGACGAGTAGAAGAACGTTCCTGAAACAGCTGCCATCAGCGGGTCACACACTTTGTAGCACTTAGTCTGCCACGAACTCAAATCGGTGAATCTGTCTTAAATACTTGGGGTCTGCCTGGTCATAGGAAAAATGGAGAGCAGAGCTGATCCTGCAGGGCTGGCATCACCAGGGGTCCTCAAACTACGGCCCGCGGGCCACATGCGGCCCGCCGAGGACATTTATCCAGCCCGCTGGGTGCCGCTGCCTGTCCTGCTTAGCAGCCGACTCGTCCTGGGCCTGCAGTGTGCATAGGAATTTGTTCATAGTTTTTTTTTAAACTATAGTCCGGCCCTCCAACGGTCTGAGGGACAGTGAACTGGCCCCCTGTTTAAAAAGTTTGAGGACCCCTGGATCAGTACTTCTGGAGGTGGGGTTCGACAGGGGTGAACAAGTGTCAGGCTCCAGCCTCCTTTCACTTGCGCCTAGTCTGAGATAGATTCACAAAGCATTTCTCCTGGGACCAAGGCTACGATAGCCCGGAAACTGCCCATTCATTGCCTTCATCTCTGAAAGCTCATAAACAATGTTGGCATAGCAGTTATTTTCCTCTACCTTGAAATCTTTCCCATTCCCTTCCCTGCTTTATGTTTTCTTCCTAGCACTTAGCAATAACATATTGTGTGTTGTGCTTGTCTTATTTGTAGTCATTTTAATCCCTCCCCTTGAATATAAGCTCAGTCAGAACTGGTGTTTTAATCTTTTTTGTTCATTACTGTGAAAGAAAACCACACACCTAAAACTGCTGGACACATGATAGACAGCCAAATACTTTTTGAATAATGAATACCGGTAAATGCAACTCAATTCATATATACTGTCTCTTAATGATGTAATGTGAAGACTCTTGCATGATCACTACTTTAAGGATTTAGAATACTCCATTTTCCTTGAATTTTACAATAGTTTTAGTGGAAAACTCAATAGTTCAGGTAATTTGAACACACCTTTGAAACTTTTTCAACTTGATTATTTGTTTCCTAGGTGTATTTTTCTCAAATATATCAAAGAAGCTTTTAATGCATATCAAATTCAAAAGCATAGTTTGGACTTCTCTGAAGCAAAGAAAATACACATCAAGTCCATTTTTAATGTAAAAAAAACATGGTTTACAAATATTCAGATAAATCACAAATGATTGAGTGAATCCTTTTATATTTTCTTTAAAAAATTACCTTTAAGCTAAAAAATGAGCATGAGAAATTTCACCCCTAAGGGAATATATATCATTTTTTCTCTTATGAGAAAAACTCAAGTACCTGTTTTTATATATTTTTCCAAGTTCTTTCTCAACCACAACTATACCATAACACTACAGTACTGTCACCAATAAAACCAAACTTAATTTTATAATTCCACATTTATAGTATGCTGAGAAAAGGCCCCAAATCTTTTTATTTATGTCAATAGTCTCTACTTTTTCTTTTAGGAAATTCAGACAATACAACTAAATAAAACACGAATCTGCCTTATGATGTTACCCACTACAGAGAAAAAGGAATGCAAATATATTCAAACATATACAAACATTTCTATTTAATTTTCTGGCTACATGTGCCTTAATAATTTTTTTAAAAACACACACATAAAATTAAAGTTCCCACATGTTTCTGTTCTTTCCTACTCCCATCTTGGCCAGTCAACTTTTTCAATTTTTTTCTTCCTATATAACCTGATTTTTCATTTTGATATTCATATTTTAATACATTTTTCATGCTTAGCTGCAGCTTTGACTTTCTCAGAAGGACAGTTTGTTTCTTCATGCCAGTTTTAAGGTTTCAAAGTTAAACAATGGAAGTAGGACCACATTTTCCCTCTTCCAGTGTTCCTGCCTGCACACACTCAAAAAGTAGAAACTTTGATTTTTCCATAACTCCTAGTAATAAAAGGTGAAGCTTGACCCTTTCTTCTGTTTGCTTATCTCTATGCCTATCCCCCCAAAGAAGACTGACTTAATTGGTTGGTGAAATTGAGAAGCAGGTCACTGCACTTGCTGGCTTAAGTACACCTCCCCCTGCCTCTCTGAGATCTGTTTGCCTTCAGGAAAGGTGAATTTTCCCCCTAGATTCCTTTATAGGTAAAGGTCCCTGGTTCAGGGCCTGAGAGCAGGGACCAGACCCTAGTAGGGGTGGGAAAAATCTGGATAAGTGTTTTTGATTTGAAGATCTCAACTTTCCTTTGGAGAATTGATCCTGATTTGTAGATTTGGGAGAAGGAGATGAAGAAAAAGAAGAAGAAGAAGAAGAAAAAGAAGAAGAAGAAGAAGAAGAAGAAGAAGAAGAAGAAGAAGAAGAAGAAGAAGAAGAAGAAGAAGAAGAAGGAGGAGGAGGAGGAGGAGGAGGAGGAGGAGGAGGAGGAGGAAGAGGAGGAGGAGGAGAAGGGGGAGGGGAAGGAGGAGGAGGAGGAGGAGGAGGAGAGTAAGAGTAAGAAAAGTCCAATTCTCCTCATAGATCAAACTGCTTTCTTTAACCCAATATTTCTAATAATAAAACCAATATTTTGACAATGTCTACATGTCTATTTGATTAAACATGAGACTGGTCACTGTATCTATTCTCAGTCAATTTAGCACATACTAGTAGAGAAGAACATGAAGTTGGGATAAATGGTCATCCTCATAGAAGAATAGTGGATAGAATTTTGATAGGTGAATATCAGGAAGGTGTTCCAGACATAGCAGAAGATGTGAGTAAATATGGGCAGAGTGATTGTCCACATCTGCATTGTGAGTTTGTGAATGATAAGTCTTTTATGGCTGGAGATTAGAATGCTCTAACCACTTAGCAACACCAGCCAGGGAATGAGGATATATTTTTATTGATTTTGAGAGAGAGAGAGAAAGAGGGAGAGAAAGATTGATGTGAAAGTAACATCAATCAGTTGCCTCCCGTATACACCCTGACCAGGGATAGAAACTTCAATCTCTTGGTGTATTAGACAACACTCCAACCACTTGAATCACCCAATCAGGGTGATAATTCATATTTTTAAGAGAAGCTGGTTACCATGGGAGGTGCTTGCAATACAGCAGAGAAACCCAGAAGGCAGTTGGAAATGTAGGTGTGGGTGCTCAGGAGGAGATGTGGATTTGGGAGTCATTGGTAGAAAGGTGAGGGTAAAAGCATGGGAATGGGTGAGATCATCAAGAGAATGTGTGCAAAGTGTGCTGAGAGGGAAGCTGATGAGAGGATCTTGGAGAATGGAATGCCTACATAAAAGGGCCAGGTGGAGCACTCACAATTTCTTGGGGAGTTTCTTGTGTTTTAGTCCATGAATCACTGAATCAATTATATCTATAATACTGTACATACAGGATTTTTAAAAAGTTTTTTTTCCACCCAGCTGGTGTGGCTCAGTGGTTGAGGGTCCACCCATGAACCAGGAGTTCATGCTGTGATTCCCGGTCAGGACACATGCTATGTTTGTGAGCTTGGCTCCCAGTATGGGGTGTGCAGGAGGTGACTGTTCTGTGATTCTCACTCATCATTGATGTTTCTAACTCTCTCTCCCTTTCCCTGCCTCTCTCTGAAATCAATAAAAACATTTTTTAAAAGTTTTTTTTTAAATTCCAGACAAAATTTACATGGGATAAAAGAATTACTAGAGATATATTTATAGTAAATAAATTTTTACATTTATAAAATTACTAAAAGCACATCTATAATAATAAAAGCATAATATGCTAATTAGACTGTCCTTCTGGATGTCCTTCCGATGACCTTCTGAACAAAGCCGGGGCTGCAAGGGAAGCCCGGCTTCTGGGTGCCAGAGGGAAGCCTGGGTCCCAGGTGCCAAAAGGAAGCCGGTGCTGGCAGCCGGGGGAAGGAAGGTCTACTCTTGCACAAGTTTTGTGCATTGGGACTCTAGTCTATATATATAAAAGGCTAAGCGTCCGTCCTTCCCTCTGACTGGTAGCTATGACACACAATGACCACCAGAGAGCAAATGCTCTGACCAGTAGCTATGATGCACACTGACCACCAGAGGCAGGCACTCAATGCAGGAACTGCCAGGCCATGCAATGGCCATCCTATATAATAAAAGCATACTATGCAAATCAACCGAAAGGCGGAACGACCAGTCGGCTGGGGGCAGGGCCAGTGAGTAGGCAGTGCCAGGCCAGCCAAGGTGTGTTCCAGTGGGCAGAGGGAGGGAACAGAGATGGGGGGGCAGCAACCAGTGGCAGTGGAGGGGCAATGGCGGGGTGGCTGGCACCATCCCCTGATCAGTCTGTCCAGTAGCCTTCCGCAGAGGGAGGCCAGACTGCAGCTTAGGCCTACTCCTTGCGGGGAGCGGGTCTAAGCCATCAGTAGGACATCCTCTGAGGACTCCCAGACTGTGAGAGGGTTCAGGTCAGGCTGAGATACCCTCCCCAGTGAACGAATTTTCATGCACTGTGCCTCTAGTCTATATATATAAAAGCTTAAGCAACCGCCTGACCGTTTGACCATCTGACCGATAGCTATGATGCTCAATGACCACCAGGGGGCAGACTCTTCGGCTGGCAGCTATGATATGCACTGACCACCAGGGGGCAGACACTCAATGCAGGAGCTGCTGAGCTGCAGTGACTTGGAAGCTGCGGTTCGTGGGTGACACACTGGGAACCAGAGAGGAAGGAGCCCGATTCTGGGGTACATTACCTGAGAACCACCCTCTCGCAATCCAGGACCCCTTGGGGGATGTCAGGGAGCCGGTTTTAGCTTGATCCCTGCAGGCCAGGCTGAGGGACCTCACCGGTGCATGGGCCTTTAGTTTAAAAATAAACAGCACCACAGACCTGGCGCTGACAAATCAACACTCAGCTTCCCACAGTGGGACACAGACAGCGCCCCCATCCCGGAGTGACACCCCACCAAATTGCAGCCAATACTGCCAAGACCCCATGGTGCAAAATGTGGCCTACAGCCCAGCCCAGCCCAGAAACGGTTGCTGTGGGCACCGGGTAATGACGTCACATAGTAACGCCCAGCTTCCTCTCCCTAGCGACTAGCCTCTTTGGAGTTTCTTCAGCCCAGGAACCCGACTTACTTTACAGCCATGTGCAAACATTTTACAGTTTTAAGCAAATGTTTGTGAAGCATTTTCCTTTGCCTCATCTCATTTGATCCTCACAGAAGTCCTGGAGTAGGTAGACAGGAGACTCGGTAGAATCCTATTTTCTTGTCATTAGCAAGACAACGGAGATTTAGAAAGTTTAGAAACTTGACCCAACTGAAAAGAAGTAAGAAACAGTGGAACTTGAAAATGACTTCAGGTTTTTTACTGTGCAGAATACTAGTATAGTCAAACACTGCTATAGTTAAATATTTTACCCTTTTTTCTCCCTGTGTGATCTACAATAATAATCTGCTTTGTGCTGATATTTACTGCTGTGTTGAAAGAGAAGTTGGGGTGCTTCACTGGGCTGGAAAAAGTTTAGCTAAATCAGAAATCAGGTCTAATTAAGCAGGTTTATCTAAAAGGCTAAGTTGACTTGCACGTGTGTGATACATATAAAGCTCTCGCTGGTGCCAATCGCACGCATGTGTTTTGATCTGTTGTTGATCGTGAATTTGGTTGACACTTCTATTATAGGGAAAGGGCAAATAGAAATATTAAAATATTTCTTCTAATTAATTTCCTTTCAATGTGCATGAATCTGTGCACCAAGACACTAGTTTATTTATAAAAGCACATTATGACCACTGGCATGCTGGGGTGTTACAATTTTAAAATTGCCTGCTAGCCCAGCTGGAGTAGCTCAGTTGGTTGCGCATCATCCTGTGCACTGAAAGTTTGATTCCTTGATTCCTGGTCAGGGCACATATCCAGGTTGTGGGTTTGTTTCTCAGTCAGGGCACGGATGGCAACCAATTGATGTTTCTCTTTCACATCGATTTCTCTCTCTCTCTCTCTCTCTCTCTCTCTCTCTCTCTCTCTCTCTCTCTCTCTCTCTCTCTCCCTTTTTCTGTCTCTCCCTCTTCCCCTGCCTCCACTCCCCACATGTCCTTAGGTGAGGAAGAAAGAAAGAAAATGGCCTGCTAGTGACAAATTCATTTGCTCAAACTGTTTCATTGGGTAAACAATAGACCTCAGAATACACTGTTTTTAGAGATAAAGTCTTTAAAGAAGTGATTAAGTTAAAATGAGTCCTTAAGGCTGAGGACTCTAATTCAATATGACTGGGCGTCTTATAAGAAGAGACGAAAGACACCAGGGATTTGTGTCCAGACAGATGACCCTGTAAAGAGAGCAAGCTAAGGAGCTCTCAGGAGAAACCAACTCTGCTGGCATCTTGCTCTTGGACTTCCAGCATCCAGAACTGTGAGAAAACACATGTTTGCTGTTTAAGCCACCAAGCCACCAAGTCTGTGGTATTTGTTATGGCAACACTCACAAACTATACTATACTATGAAGCTAGGAATTTATCTTTAAAGAGGGTAAGACTCTTGCTGTTATCTGGGGGTATTTCTAGATTCAGAGTATGAAACAACTATTGTTTAGATTCTGACAAAATAGAAAACTGAGCTGAAATGCAGGCTTTGTGATTTACTGACTGGGTGGTGGAGATGACAGCCCAAGGTCTCGACCAATTACATTAGTTTTGATTATTGGACCAGTGGGCAGAGACCATATTAATATTTAATTATAAAATATCTTTTCTTTGGTGCATGGAGAGAAAAAAAGGCAATTTAGAAAGACTTTGGCTTTTTTCTTCTGATTTTATAATCATATCTATTTGGAAATCACAAACAAATAAAATGCAAACCAGCCACATTTATCCCCTCACAAGAGCTTATAAAGGTGCCCGAAGAGCACACAAAAATGCTCCTTTTAATGTTTTTAGGATAGCTTAAGGTTGTTTCTAAGTTTCAGGATCCAAGTGCAAAGGACCTCACTTCTTTACAAGTGGTTTAAGCCCATGGGCAGTGTGGTTATAATCCAGATGACTCTCTTGAGAGGCCGGGAGAAGCAATGCCAATATTTTTTTTGTGTGTGTGTGTGTGTTGAAAGAACCATAAAGGAGAAACAGATCATACTTTGTGGTTTGATAAATAGCTCAACAGATGCAGCCAGAAGAATGAACATTATGCACATTGCATAGCTCACTCTTTTTTTAGGGCAGAAATGGGGGAAAGGAGTCGTGGTTTTTGCTATTTCTCTGTTCTGACCCCTCACTTGCAAGAAGAAAAAGGATATGTCAAAATTTGAAATGTGACATTGAAAGAAAAATTTTAGAATTTGATAAAGATTGAGGTATGGGGCTTAATTCCCTTTTTATCCCCCAATTTCCTTTTTTAAATAGAAAATTCAAAGTGGCTTCAGAAATTATTAGAAGCGAAATGTTGGTGGTCCTGTTTAGATGACATGTGAAAAGAAAATTGAAGTAGAAATAAAAGCTTAAAGGAAAGTTCACTTTGTTTGGGCTAATTTTATACTTGATAGATGACTTTCGGAAGGAACTATTTGCAGAAGAGCTCACGCTAATGGTAAGTAGGGAGTGCAGGGTAGGGGGATTTGTAGATAATAAAAGTATACCAGATGTATGTGAAAGCCTCAATTATGAATTCTCTGGGGAGTTCAAGATTATTCACTTACAGACCCTTCCCTTCCCCTCTTCTCCTCTCTTTCTTTTTCTTTTGTGGTATGAGGCATTCATTAGTAGTAAGGGAACACAAACTCATTTCTTATAGACGTGATCTTAGTAACCCTGGAGAAAGATCAGTGGTGATAATTTATTCCCTCTTTTCCTTAAGAATTGTCTGTTCTAGATTGGCTAAGTGGAATTTTTATTTTCTCACATAAGTGAAAACACTATTTCTTAAACACATCAAAGCCCATTTGAATTGGGTCACATCATAATTTATTTTATCAAACAGATTTTAATTTTTTCCAGATTTAAAAAATTTCCAGATTATTCCAAATTTTATGGGTCAAATTCTGTCCTTAATTATGTACATGCAGCTTAATTGCACACACATAACTAAGGGCAGAGTTTGGGTTTTGGAGTTGAAAGTCTGAATTTTTTTCTTGGAAAAGCACAGACTTCAATCTATGAATTTAAAAATAATATTTAAAATATTGACATCACTTTTCCCAAGTTTCTTTCAAGCACTGATTACTTAATCCACCACACCCTGGTATAATCACTCTTTATTATCTTTTTCTGCAATGAGATAATAATCTCAGAAATGACTTTATTTGCTTGAAGCCACACAAGCAAGACAATGATAAAATTAAGGTTAAAATGTAGCAGTCTACCCCTAGCTGGTTTGGCTCAGTGGACAGAGCATCAGCCTGCAGACAGAAAGGTCCCAGGTTCAATTCCAGTCTAGGGGACATGCCTGGGTTGCTGGCTTGATCCGCAGTAGTGGGTGTGCAGGAGGCAACCGATCAATGATTCTCTCTCATTGTTCATATTTCTATCTTTCTCTTCCTCTCCATTCCTCTCTGAAATCAATAAAAACGTATTTTTAAAAAATTTAGCAGTCTAAGTCTGTGTTCTGTGATGATAGCTGGAACTCGTAACTAACATTACATAACTGTGAAAAATTTGTTTTTTTTTCTTGATTGTTGCTTCTTTTATTCAAAATAATAATGGTGTTATTATACTTTTTCCTAATTATACAGATGACATTGGAAATAATTTAAGCAATGCAGAAAAGTATAGGAAATAAGATAATCATTTGAATTCTCACCTCTACAAGAGGGCTATTTCTATTTTTTGTTGAATATTCTTTTAGGGGTGTCATTTGACTTTTTCTTTAATTTTATATTGATATAATATTAGACATGTTATTGTTAACAGCCTTTTAAATCAGGGAAATATTGGACATCTTTTCATGTTAAGGAATACAGATCCACCTCTTTTTAAGGCCCACATAATATTCCATTTGACTGGCAAGACTTTAGTCAATCAGTTATTTTCACAAAAAGAAATGTACTTCATTGCTGTAAACTTTGTTATGGACACATTGATTTATTCATTTTAATTAATAACTGGAACCCTCTTCCCTTTTAGCTATGCCAAGGATTTTGATCTCCATTAAATCTATTTGTTCTTTTTTAAAACTCTAACTTTGAATTGCACATCCATAGAATTATACTCAGATGTGCAATATGCAACTTGAAAATGTCTGGCAATGGAAAATGTGAATAACATAGGTATGTGAAGTCTTCAGAAAATGCTTGAATGCATTTTATAAATAACCTCTTACCATTGCTCAACTTCAATCTGATGAACTGCTAAAAATATCCCAATCAATAAGGATTTGAGTTTTATTTCCATCTTTTTCTTACCAAACTTTAGGAGATTAGAGTAAGCAGTGGAATGGAAAATCTTGGATAATCTATACTTTGGGCAATCAATTGCTAAACACTGAATTTAGAGTGGAGTGTTTGTACTTATATAAATAGTGTTTGAAAAATTGAAAGCAACTCCATACAGGCTGTGCACATTACCAATCTATTCTTTGTCCCTCCCAGTCCTTGCCTCTTAAAACCTTTTCACTCCATTGCCCTCATGAAAACTCAGATCCATTATCAACCTTGGAGTTTTTTCCTTTAAGATCTTATTCTCTGTAGCCTACTCAAGGGCATTGCTCCAGCATTACTACCTTCTCTCTCCCTCATCATCACATTTTCCCTCACTACTGAATTATTCTCATCAATACTACTTTCTCTTTTATCTTAAAAAATATTTCTCTTCACCTATTTCCCACTCCACCTACCGCTCCATTTATTGGATTCCTGATTTTCAGTCTTCTTCTTTTCTTTTTTAATACAATCTGACCAGTCTGTCTCACTCATGAGTCCAAAAATTGTTCTTGAGGTCACCAATGATGTCCATGATATTAAAATGATGGTCAACTCTTAATCCTCATCTTATTTGACCTGTCAGTTTAATTTGACACATTTGATCACTTTCTCTTCCTTAATAAACTTTCTTTGCTTGGTTTCCAGAATGCCATTCTCTTTTAGTTTTCTTCCCATCCTGCTGATTGCTCCTTTTCAGTGTCCTTGGTTGGATCCTCGTGTCCTGACTTAATTTTGGCATATTAAATTATTCTCTTTTTTCCCTTCTCTTTATCCACACTCATGGCCTTAAATATTATCTATAAATACTCTCATATTCACACCTCTAGGACCATCTGTCTTCCAGATTCAACATTCAGCAATATTTTCACGTGGATGCCCAATACCTTTCAAACCCAACATTTCCTACAGTGAACTGATCTTTCTCACTATTCACAATCCTGCTTCACTAATCTCATTTCTATCTTTACTGCCGCTAATGACAACTAGGAAGCCATCTTTGACTACTTTTGTTCTTTCACACCCCCACATCTAAACTTTTGGGAAACCTTGCTACCTCTAATTAAAACATATACATGGAATCTGACCATTTCTCACCTCCTCCTCTGAGGGACTAAAATCCCTAATCAGGTTTCCCATTATTCTTGTCTCCTTAGAGCAGGGATGGGGAATGTCCAGCCCATGGACCATATAAGGCCTGCAGAATTATTTGGTCTGGGCATGCAAGGCAATGGGGGGAGTTAATTAAATGTGTGACCAAATACAGTAGGCTAATTTTTAAGTTGATGATTTTGTATGGCCCACAAATGATGTTATAAATATCCAAATGGCCCTTGGCAGAAAAAAAGGTTCCCCACCACTGCATTAGAGTCTACTGTCAATGAATAAGCCAGAGTGAGCCTCTTAAAACTTGAATCATGCCATGACACTTTTCTGCTTAAAGTCCTGAAATAGGTCTCCATTTTACTCTAGGTAAAAACTGTAGTCCATACAATAGCTACAAAACTAGGACCTTCCATTTCCTCTCTGACTTCTTTTCCTACTACTCTCTCTCCTTTGTCCAGTCTCCTGCCATTACAGGGGGCTCCTTGATATTTTTCACATACTCCAAGGATTTTCCCACCTTGAGATCTATCCTTTGAATATTCCTTTTACTTGGAATGTTCTTCTCATAGATATCTGCTTGGATAACACCTTTGTCTCAAGTCTTTGGCTAAATTTCATTTTTTAAATAAAGCCTGCCATGACCACCTTAATTAATACTACAGCTCTCTCTTTCATCTTTGAAATTTCCTAGCTCCCTTATCCTGCTCTGCTGTGTATGTTTCATATCATTTATTATCTTTGAACATAAAATATTTACTTAAAATATGTTTATTGTTTATTTTTTTCTGTTCCCAGTCTAATATAATACATGAATATATCCTTGAGGACAGAGATCTTTATTGTGAGTGGTGGAATTATAGGTAAGTTTCTCATTATTAAAATTATACATAAAATAACTAACAAAATAAAAACAATGAGTACACCAATGATGAGACTACCTTATCAACAATAGATTGTGATTAATCCAATTTCAAGCACAGGAAATTCAGGACAAGAAGCACAACAAAACAACTACAACCAGGGTGAAAAGGAAGATAAGAGTAAACTTAGTGTAAATTTAGTCTTTTAAGTTTATAAATTTTCCTACTCTAAAAGGTTTTTGAAAAGGAGTGAAATAGAGGCTACAAATGTTGGTGTTTGAATCATGATTTAAGATTGCTTAAGGATTATGCTAATTTTGAGACAAAAAAAGGGAGAATTTTTGGCTTTGAAATATATATATATATATATATCTCACTGGCCCATCCCATTACCACTTCTGAAATTCTCTTCAGCTGCAGCTGATTAGCAACTAAAAATGTCAAGATTTATTTTGAGAATATTGAAGACTACTCTAGGGCCTTGAAATAATTAGTTGCTCAAGGCCTCATTAAGGCATAGAGCATATACAAAGCTATAAGACTTGGCTAGTCAAGAAAGCAAAATGCTTTTGACCATTTTATTCAATGAGGTAAATTAGCGTGCTTTGTTTCAATTGGTTAACTGAATGTTGAAAGTATGGCAGACTACTTTTGGATGGAATGAAAATTTTTCCATCAGGGGGAAACTTTTCCCGACATAACGTTATTTTGTTGTTTGTGTCCACTGATTTTGATGACAATTATTTATAGTAAAAGAGAGTCGTCTTTGAGAGGTTATTTTTAATAGATTATTTTATTTCAACATTTGTTGAAGTTAACTAATGATTGATAGTAAGAAATCTTAGAGCATATTAGTTTACATTTTGGCTATAAAACAAGAAAAAAATTAGGTATAAAAATGAGGGTAAATATCATTTTATTGAGCTTTAAAATATAAGATAGTTTCATTTGCCATTTGTTGGGTGTTGGGAGACCCCAAATAAAATACCTCATTCCCGTGTCCAATTCTGGGAAAAAGCAGACATATGTAATACTTTAAACCATATGTATATATATATGCCTAATATGCAAATAGACCAAACAGAACAATTGAACAACTGAACAACTGGTTGCTATGATGTGCGCTGACCACCAGGGGGCATGCAAATATGGTGGTGTCAGCAGCAGGCAGCAGAGCGTGAAACATGGCAGGCTTCGGGCCTTGGCGGAATGGTGGAGCAGGTGAGCAGGGGCGCCAGACCAAGGCGGGGCACCGGTCACCATCATTGGGGTGAGCCTCTTGGTGGTTACTGCAAATTCTTTGCTCCTGTGTGCTGAGGTCCCTCAGGCCTGGCAGGAGGGGCTGGGCAGGGGCGTGGAGGATGGGCCAAGATCCGCCCCTGTGCCCACTGCAGCCTCGCGGCCCACAGTTCTTTTCAAAGTGCACAGATTTGTGCACTGGGCCCCTAACACACACACACACACACACACACACACACTAGGAGCCCAGGTGCGATATCGTGGGGCACCGCCCACCCACCTGGAGCCCTGCCTTGACACCCAAACCTGTCCACGCAGAGCTCCAGCACACCTGGCCCAGCCCCCAAACCCTCTGGCCTTCTCTGGCCTCTTCAAGCCAGGACCTGTCCCTTGGGCTCCTCCCGCCTTCTCTGGGCGCCTCCCTGCTTCCACCCCATCTCCAGAGCAATGTGGCGGCTCTGCCCCATCATGGAGCCGGAGGAGAGCGTGGAAGCCTCCCTCCTGCTGCACTGTGCTCCTTCCCCTGGCAGGTGGGCCGCAGGGCACTCAGAGTGCGAGTGGTGGGTGGCGAAGGACTGGTGAGGGGGGCACTTTGGGCTCTCAGCCCCGCCCTCCCCGGCATGGGATGGTATCACCTCCTCCGGGTGCCTCCCCGCTTCTGCCCTGTCTCCAGAGCAACGCCGCAGCTAATATGCTAATGACCTGGTCATTACACGTTACGGCATCCCACTCATTAACATATTAGCTCTTCATTAGTATAGATATATAATAAAATAACTACCTCATTCCGTTTGTAAGGCTAGACTAAGGAATCAGATAGATGGAGATCAAAATGTCATTTTTATTGCTAATCAAAATCTGGTCTGAAGAATGCACTTAGATACACCCACAATCACCTTCCTAACACTTTACTTTGCCACTATTAGGCACACTTATTCATTGGCATAAGCAATAGCACATGTTAACTGTGCACCTCCCTCATGGGTCAGGGTGTTTACCAAGTGATATGAAGCCGAATGAAATCAGGGCCTTTGGATAGATGGCTCCAGAAGGAGAGGAAAAGGCTGAGGTAAACTTGTACAGTAACTTCTTCCACATCCACCAACCAGACCAGCTGATTAGGGTTGTAAGAAAGGCATGAAGGGTCTGTGTGGCTAGTCTCCTTTGCTGGAAACAGGGGTAATGAAGGATGTATCCCCACCCTCCCATCCCCGGAACACACTCTACTCATCAAATATGTGTGACATATTATGGATTTGATGACAGCAATTATGCCACATGTGTGTTAGTGGGAGAGGGGCGATGTGGATTATTACATCTCAAATTTTCTACTATTTTGCCGATAATTACACAGAGTTGCAAATCAGAGACTCATACATTGTTGGCAAGCACACTTCTGTGAATTAATGTTCATGGGTTGATGGCTCAGCCTGGGTGAAGGAGAAAGATGGAAATGAAGCATTGCTTTTATTAATGTGCAGAGGCCAGAATGTTGGTAAAAATCCTCCTCCTCTACTGAAGGCGGTACTGCTGCCATCTGCTGGATGGTGAGTAGAAGAAACCCATACAGGAAGGAGTCAGTTTAATTTATTATCTCCTTCCCACTCGGAAGGCATTATGGTCAGTGCCAGGGCGAGCGCATGTAAAGATAGTAGATGACCTTCTCTACCCTTAGGGAGCTGGGAATTTAACAGGGAGGAGAGACCTCCCCCAGGAGACTATGATAAGCGTGTCCCTAATGGGAGGGCCATGCCATGGTGGATTCATTGCCCTGGGGAAGGTCATGAAGAAATTTAGAAAGGAGGTGACCTGAGTTCATGTTGGAAACAAAAGGAAGGTTCAGCAGGGAAAGATGTATTGGAAGAGAATTCTAAGTGGACACTGCTCCAAACAACTTAATTCTACTCTTCATGAAGAGTCTAATGAAAGTTCTTACTTCTTTTAGAAACAATCTTTTTCTTTTATGATCACCTCTCCCAGCTTATAATTGTTTTTATCCACTGATCAGACATTTAACTGATCCTAATCAGAAGAAAGGTCTCCCTAACAATGGAAGTTACAGGTTTAGTATAACTGGCATGACATGTCCTTCCTCAGGGTGCCCCAAATGGGTATCTTCTATACTCGGCACTGACAAACATGAGATTTCATTTCAATGAATTTCTTTGGTTTGTGGTTTACCATAGCATACGTTTATGAGGTTGAGTTTTACAAATTCAATTTTAATCAGTTATTAATTTTTTGCCCCAAGTAAACTCTAAATACCACAAATAAGGCTTTCACCAGTTTAGAAACCATCTATAACTCATAAGTGTAATTAGGCTTAAAACAATGCTGAGATTTCACAGGATCCCCGTTTCACACTTGTGATTTTTATATTCTGTGCCTCTGGTCTCTAAGTAATGATCAGCTGGATATTTCCCTATTATAAGCTGTGGTATGTTAAAGACCTAGCAAGTTAAAAAGTAATACTTTGGATTTGGCGACGGCAGAATCGAATACGGCTAACTGAAACCGTTGCCAGCATTAGTTTGACACATGACAGATGGTACTTTTAGGTTGCAGATTTGAATGTACAGAGTTGCTGTTCTTCCTGAATTTCATTTGACTTTCCTGTGGTTGTTGAAGTGGATTTCTCTCAGTCTCTGTGTCAGTGGAGTTCAGTTTGTGTGGGACTTGGACAATAAACCTGTCAAATACAATGAAGTTTGTGATTCCATTGGGCCCTATCATAAAAATCAGTTTTGAACCCTGCCAAACTTAGTGAAGTTGGCTGATTCTGGGCCTAGAGCTTATTGCATAGATTTGTATAATGTCTGCACATATGTTTTTTAAAGAAACTTCTTGTTTCAAATATGTTTGTGTTTAAGACTCCTTCAGTAAAGGATTTGTAATAGTAAATAAATAGAATGGAAAACAAGTTTAAACAAACATTTTAAATTTATTTATCCACTTTAGTGTTTGAAATACTCTATTTTCCACCCAAAGGTACATTTTCTTCTACCACACTCTCTTCTTTTTAAATACAAATGTTCTTAACATTAATTTAGAAGATGTGTAAACCAAGGAAGCTGATTTTAAAAGTGTAAGGAAATGAGCCAAACAAGAAGCAATCCATGGAAAAAGATAATGCTTTGGAGATGGAACAGACTAAAAGTGATGATAAATTCTTGTTGGTATTATTATATGACAGGCACAAACGTTTCTGGCTGTGAGTAGCTTACAGTTTATTGAAGGGATATAATCTGTTCAGATGAAAATCCTATATAATAAAACCCTAATATGCAAATTGACTGAACAGTGGAACGACTGCTCGCTATGACGCACACTGACCACCATGGGGCAGATGCTCAACGCAGGAGCGGCCCCCTGGTATTCAGTGTGCTCTCACAGGGGAAGTGCTGCTCAGCCAGAAGCCAGGCTCATGGTTGCCGAATGCAGCGATGGTGGCAGGAGCCTCTCCCGCCTCCGCTGCAGGCAGGTGGTAAGGAGTGAGGGGTCCCAAACTATGAGAGCCCTGAACTGCGAGAGGGATGTCTGACTGCTGGCTTAGGCCCAATCTCTGGGGGGATTGGCCTAAACTGGCAGGTGGACATTCCCTGAGGGGTCCCAGACTGTGAGAGGGTGCAGGCCAGGCTGAGGGATGGCCCCCCCGTGCCCCCCCTCAGCCAGGTGCATGAATGTCGTTCACTGGGTCTCTAATAAATGATAATACAAAATCACAGGCACTGGGCCACTGAGTGGCGTAGGCAGCAGGTGCAGAACATCAAGGGTTAATATGGCTGAGAACAGATTATGAAGAGAATGTGTTTAATTTGGGTCTTCCTTTCTTCTATAGTTTCATTTTTAAGTTATATTGTAAGTGTGGGAATCAAAGAGTATATAATGCTTAAGCAGAACAGAAAACATGACATATACTATCTCACAATAAATATCATTTATTAAACACCATATGTCAAGCATTGTGGTCAATTGCTTTATATAAGTTATTTTACTTAATCTTCGCAATTTTTCTATGACTTAAATAGGACTCCCCCTATCCCCCCAAATTACAGATGACAATTTCAGAGATGTTATACAAAGTGCCCAAAGTTGTATAGTTACTGCATGGCAGACCCCCCCAGACTCAAAGCAAAAACCATCTGATTCCAAAGCCCAAACTCTAAACCATGCAGTTAGTGCTGGCATACGGCTAATGTTACCTGCGTGTTGTCATAGGACAGTCAAGGTTAGGGTACTGAGGATTTCATTCTTAACATGAAGCATATGCTAGTTTGGAAAGGAATTCCCCATATGGTAATTGTGAAAATTATTTAACAAACATGGAGGAATGTTTATTATATAGTGTCAAATGTAAAAAGAAGAATATAATGGAAGTATTCAGTGTGTTTACAATGATGTCAAAACTGTATATGCATATAGACTGAATTCTGTAAGAGAAGTTTAAAAGAAAAAGTTTTCTTGGAATAGTAAAAATTACAGTTAATTTCTTTTTCGTTAGAAATCTCTTCTGGTATTGAAATGTTGTCATTGATATTTAAATTAGAAGAATTAAAGCTGCTCTACCAATCCAATGAGAGAGTCTTTAACCATGGTGCTGTAAAGAAATCATTCTCAAATAAAAATTAAACTTGTTTTAAAACATGAAATTAGTTTGGGAGGTCAGGGCATAATTAACATTCTCTAGCAGATAAAGTTAAGTTTATAAAGATGAGTTTTTAATTGTTTTACTGGAAAACAATGTTTATCTTTGCTCTTAAAAAATTTGCATTAAAGTTGCCATTTCAGAAGATGAGAACATTTATAGAATAAGATCTCATACTTCTCCCTCCCTCTTCCCATGCTTTGCTCTGTGTCCCACCCCACTCCATTTTAACAAACAGGAACTTTACATCCCTACTGAGGTCTCCTCCACCACACTTTTGTCTGAGAAACTCTACTTGACTCCTAGAACTCACAAAGGAGTAAGAGCTTTCCAAAAGAAGAGGGAAATCATGTTTACTTTTTTTCAGTCCTTAACAGTTTCTTGAGTGTGAGGAGAAATTGATTGATGGCTCTACATGCTTGATTCAAAGGTCTCTGTGAAGCTAGAGGTTGAACTTGTAAGTAGGAAGACAATTTACTGTTTTGTTTTCATTAGTTTTTCTCTAGGGATAGTAAAAATTATAAATCCTCTTATCTACTCTTTAACTGACCCACAAAATTAAGGGCTGCTCTCTGTTTCCTCTGCAACTATACTGACTTATTCCACCAAGAAGGTCCAAGCACTATGCACACTCTAATACAGCGGTCGCCAACCTTTCAGACCTCACAGACCACCAGTCCTCCGCAGATCACTGGTTGCCGACCGCTGCATACACTCCCTCACTTCTTTCTTATTCATCAAAAACCAAATTTGCACATATAAATACTGCTTATTGTTGGGATTACATAGTTTAATAATAAAATATTACATACACTAATGAAATATGAGTGTAATGTAAATGAGAATTGTAGAAAACAAAGTTAAATACTATGTAAAGCATAAACATATGCAGATAAAAGGGATGATAATGAATTAATTTTGGGAGAGATGGGTTTCTAAGAAACTTTAGAAGGATTATGTTCTCAGATTGCATTGCAAGTTTCTTTGGTTTTGCTGTATTTTAAAGAATCAGAAATTGAAAATTTTAGAAAGTGCAAGAAAACCATCATTTGTCATGCATTCAAATAAAGGCCCAGACTCTACATGAAAAGATTGGCTAATAAATGTATATTTAATTCCTAATTAAAAATAGGGATTTCAAAGCCACTCAGGACCAAGTTTTAAGCTAAAATTGAATCTTTAAGGTATGTAGTTTTTATTATGATTCCCCAAAGTAACTGACTTTTTAGAAAACTATTAACTGGCCTATAGCCAGTCTTATACATGAGAGATGAGAGAAGTTTGATTATATGTATTACCCTGTATTCATTTGTAAAAGCATACCACGTGCAGTTGCAAAATTAGAAGTAAAGAGTTTGATATTTTGAAAGATCCCTAATAATTTTGAACCTCTTTGAGAGCTATATTTATTAAATGAAATATTTAATGTTATTTTATGAAATACTAGAGGCCCGGAGCACGAATTTGTGCATGGGTGGGGCCCGGCCGGCCTGCCCCCGATCAGGGTCAGGGGTAGGTTGGGGCCACAGTGCACGTCAAAGCAACCAGTCATTCCTGTCATTCCAACATTCAGGTTGCTTGGCTTATATATATATAGATTTAATGTTATTTTATTTAATGTTAATAATACTAAATCTACTTTATTCTTCCCTTTCTTCATTAACTCAAACATCCCTTCTTCTATAGAGGGGACTAGCTGTTGAACAGATAGACTTCCCATTCTTTTTCAAACAAATTGACCCAGAGTTTTCAGCTGCCCATACTGCCGCATAGCTAGAAGAAAGACCACATTTCCCCACCTCTATGGCTGCTGGGTGTGACCAGGTGTATTGGTGTTCTATGGCCGCTGTAACAAATTAGCAGAAACTTATTAACTTAGAACCACACAAACTTGTTATCTCATGGTTCTAGAGGTCAGAAGTCTGTGTTAGCTTGGTAGGTTTCTTTTCTCCAGGTTTCACAAAACCAAAATCAAGGTGTTCATGGCTGGGCTTTTATTAGAAGACCTTGGGAAGAATTCACTTCCAAACTCATTCAGATCATTGGTAGAAACTAGTACCTTGAATATGTAGGTCTAGGACTCTTGCTGGCTGTAAGCAGCAGGCTGCCCTTAGCACCTAGAAGGTCTCTTGCTGGTCATTACACGTGGGTCCCTGCATCTCAGGACCAACCAAGGTATGTTTAATCATGCTTGGGATCTCTCTGACTTCCACTGATACCATTGCCCTCTTTTACCTCCAGGTGAAGAAAGTTCTCTACTTTTAAAGGTGTCTGTAATTAAATTGGCCCCACCTGAATAATCTAGGCTACTATCCCTATTTTAAGGTTTGTAACCTAAATTCTATTTGCAAAGTCCCTTTTGCTATGTAATTTAACGTATTCACAAATTCCAGGGATTGGGGTGGTCATTCTGGGGGGTCTGATTTTCTACCGCAGCTGGTGATTGTGGAGTTCTGGCTAATGAGTGGAACGGGAGATATTGTGCATCTGGGAAGCCCCTTTAAAGCGGAGAAGAAATGACTGTTTTTATTCTGTCCTCACCCTGCTACCTAGTGTTCTCAAGCAGCCTCCTTGAAATAAGAGGCAAGGACCACACGTCAAGGATGGGCAGATGGGAAAACTTGAAGGAGCTGAACTCTTTTGTCAAGTCAATTCATTTACCTGGGGTTGCCTATCACACCAGGTTTCTTTCACATGAGAAATAAACTTTTTATTAAATCTTGTCATTAAAAATTCTTTCATATGTAGTTGAACCTACTACTGAAAACCATGCCCTTGAAACTTGGTTTGATTTTTCTTAGCTCATTACAATATCTGTAGCTGGATTGACAAAATGAAATACATATGGTTTCCCAATTCATTATATAAAGATATGGAATAATAACTGTTATACAAGGTTTTAAAAACGACATATTTACCCATAGTTATGAAAGTATGTATTGTCTGTAAAATAAATTTGTTTTTCTTATTAATGTCTGATTCTTCTTTCTTTGTTAAAAGTGTCATTATGTGCATTTCAGTTTAATAATTTTTTCCATTAGAAGTAAGAAAATAAAGAAAAGCTTGACTGTAAGTCTAAAGTTTAGAAATAGACAGGAAATGCCCCATTTTGGTCTTAGAGGACACATGCAGAGTTTAAGAAAGGAATACTAAGATTTAATGAGATACACATTAACATAAATCCTATTCATTTAATCAGCTGTTTTCCATATTGTCTCAAAACATTTTCTTGTAAGGTAGACATTAGAAAATGTGAATTATACCCAATTAAACAATATACTATTCATTTGCCTTGTTTATTTTGGAAACTTTGACAGCTCTCAGAAATTCAAACATTCTTTAAAACAGATTATATAGGACATTTCTAATATTTCCATAGGATCATACGGATATATATTTGTAAATGATAGATAAGAACAAAAAGATAATTTCTTAAATTGTGACCTCATTTATAATGACCCTGATGAAAAGACATTTTAAAATAATTGCTGCACTATACATAGATAACTATTTCAATTGAATGTTATTTTAAAACTTAGTCATAAGCAGCATTTTAAGAATATTGTCCAGGACTCAAACTTCCTTGAAAATCTGATGGATGGTATGGCTCATTTTCCCAGATAAATACCTGTATAATCTTACATAAACACTTTTTAGGCAGATATCCCTCCTGATTTTTAATTACCACAGTTGAGTATGGAATCAATCAGTTCTGTATCTACGCCCCTCCTGCCAGTTTCCATGCGGCTTCTGTGTATCCTTAGTTATAAGACTTCTGTCCTTTAGCTGTATTTTTGATGTGGTTGAGAGAGGAGGTGAGCACAATGTTTAGCTACTTCACCGTCTTGACTAGGTACTTAGCCTAGCCTATCTTAAATATGCTCAGAACACTTATGTTAGCCTAAATTGAGCAAAATCATCTCACCACCACTGCCCAGCATAATGAAAGGGTATTGTATCCTATATCACTAGCCTAGAAAAAGATCCAAATTCAAAATCCAAACTACAGTTTCTACTGAATGCGCATTTTGCACCATCAAAAATGTTAAATTGAACCACTGTAAGATGGGGAGTCTATATATTTAAACGTTCTCAAGTTCTATGACTTCTGCAAAGTTACAGCATTAAAGATTTATTTTGGTTCTGAATGAAGTTAATGCAATTAGAGGGAAAACTAAGTATTACAGGAGAAAAAATTAATTCCATACCACCTAAAAATAGAATTATGAATCAGTTAGGCAGAGAGGAGATTCCCATGCCAAATTCACAGTGATAATTAAGATGACCATATATTCCATCATTAGCTCATAAAGTCCACGACAAAGAGCCTGGTGGGCACTGGTTTTATTTTATTTTATTTATTTATTTATTTATTTATTTATTTATTACTGACTTTAGAGTACAGCCAGAATAGGAGTCATGCTGCCATACCCAAATTGCATCCCAAAGTCTGTGTCACTGTGTCTCCCTTTCCTCATACATCGATTCAACACAATTTACTTGTTTATTTCCTTCTTAGCTGTTCTGTTGAAACAAAGCTAAATTCAAACTAAAGCTAAATTCAAATGGAGTCTTAAAATTATAAAATGGAGTCAAAATTTAAATAATCTCAAAACATTGTTCTAGTTATTGCATATCTTATTATTTTGCATTTCCCTGTCCCTGACAAAATGAGTACTCTCCCTTCCTTTGCTCTCTAACCCCTTCTCCTTCATTGTGCAACTGAAGATTGGGAAAGGATGTTTCAACTAAATGGTAGATTATTTCCTTCTTTGCCAGGGACTTACAGAGATCTTTGACAGTGAGCTCATTCTTATTAAAAAACTCTCTCCAATCTATTTCAGATATCCAGAATAGAAATTTTGAATCCAGCAGATGATTAACTACTGGATGTTATTTGAAGAAATTTTATATTTGTGCTGACATGTCTTGACATCTGGGTGAAAGCCATTGCTATTCTAATGACACAGTTGTTGGGAAAATAAATTATAAAAGACTAATCAAACAGTGAAATAAATGGCTCTTTAAGTATTTTCAAATGGAGAAAAATCCCATCAGATGTTTAATGGTTCAAATGAACATTATGTGGCATCATCAATGATTTATTTCATGGAATGACTGATGCCAAGGTAACTGGGTCATAAAGCTTTAATCTTGTCACCCTGTCTTTCATGGAGTCATGTCAATGTAGCATCATTAATGTCAGTTATGAAACTTAACAGAATACTTGGAAAGATGCTGTCATAAGTCATCCTGGCAGTAAAGTAATAGACTATTGAGTCTATAATTTTATGGCAGATACTTATTTTCCAAATTGGTTTGAAAGCTTGACTATCCCTGTAAAAATGAATTGATATAGTGAAAGAGAACTATTGACCTCAGGTCCTGAAGCCACTTTTTAGGGGAAATAGAGGAGTTATCCTATGATTCATAAACCTATTAACTAAAGAAAGTTAAAAAACACAAAAATAGGAATTCACACTCTTCTGTTTCCCTTATTGATCAGATAACAAAATTTTGTGTATGTGTAAGCATGGTGCTTTGCTATTTAAAAACCACTTTACTTTTACAATTCCTCATTAAATATGTTATTTTTATTTCCATTTCTGAAACTCATAAAATCTGTAATTTTTCAAGGTCACAAAATTAGAAAATCAGAATACTAACCCATATTCTCTGTTTCACAGATTAAAACTCTTCCTACTATCTTTTGTCTTTTTTAATTGCCTGAATGATCATGTATACTGGGAGCTTAGTGGAGACATCAATCATTTTGGCTGTCTAGCTGATGTGCAGGAATAATTATCTGATCAATTACAGGTCTAAATTGACTTCAATCACAAAACAGTAAAAATAAATACTTGAGAAAACGAAGATTATCTAGTTTGTTGCTGTGGTTGCTGCCAGTATTGAGATATATATTATATTTGACATTTGTTTTCTGATAGTGTAGTGAAACATAAATTACAAAGGAGTATTAGGGAGATCTGTGAGGGAAGGATGTTATTACTCTTTCTTGGACCAAATTGAATTTGAAGTCTAAGGGTTTAAGTGAAGATGAAACTAATATAGGTGAAATGAATAACTTAATCCAATATAGAAAATTGGCCTAATTATATGAGAAAATTTTTCATCTATTTCTTTTAAAATATCTTATTCTTTATTCAAAGGTGTTAGTTAAGATATTTTATTTCTATAATGTTACATTTGATGAGTTGGATATAGATAGTCACTTGGTATTTTGTGCCATCAAATATTATATATCCAGGAAATGTTCCATAAAAGAAATAAAGTTAATGTTCTTCTTTTAAAACCTATGTGTATATCAAGAAAAACAAAACTTCTATGTATTTTATTATATATATATATTTATCAAAATATTCATTTGTGAGAAGTACTTGATGTATCAGAATTTTTAAAAGTTTGATGATGTCTGTGTTAGTATTAATATTTTATCTTGCCAGACTTAAAATTTTATTTAAGTTCAGAACACTGAAACATTAGATTTAGGTTGATCTTATACTTAGGCTCACCATATACTCTCATTCCATTTATTCTTCCTGCTGTTAAATATGGTTCCTTTTCCATGCGAGTGATTTTTTAAAAATATGACCAAAATGAGGAGAGATGAAAAATATTTTAAAGAGTTTATATATTTTTTAAAATTAATAACTTCAATTGAGGTAGGAATAACATGCAATAAATTGCATATGTTTAAATTACACAACATGATAAATTTTGACAACTGCATAAATTTATAATCTCATCATTGCAATTACAAGAATGAATATATCTATCATCCTGAAAAGTTTCTCTATTCGCCACTTCCTCCTCTTTTAGGCCCCACTTCCATCTGTGGACAATTGAAGATGTGATGTCTATCATTACAGAGCAGTTTACATTTTTTGAAGCTGATATGAATGGAATCATAAAAACATACACTCTCCTTTGTCTTACTACTTTCACTCAGCACAATATCCTATGTCCTTATCTATTTCGTGTGCATTAATAGTTCATTTGTTAGTGAGTTTAGCAAGATTGCAAAATACAAAGAAAAACAGTGCTTATATATACTAGTAGCAAATAATCATTGATGAATAGTACTCCAACATGTGGTTATATCACAATGCAATATATCAGTTGAAAAACATTTGGGTTGTTTTCAGTTTTTAGCTATTATAAATAAAACTGATATAAACTTCACTTCCAAGTCTTTTATGGACATATGCTTTTCTCTTGAGCAAATATCTACAAATGCTTGGTGTATACATACACAGATGGTGTATGTTTAACTTTTTAAAACACTGCCAAAGTATTTTCCAAAGTGATTGTATGATTTTGTATTCTTACCAGCTGTGAGAGCTCAAGTTGTTTCACATCTTTGTCAACGTTTGGTACAACTGACTGAATTTTGTCCTGCCAAAATTCACAGTTGACTCCCAAACACCCCAATGTGATATTTTGAGATGAGACCTTCGGGAGACAATTAGATTTAGATGAGGTCACAAGAATGGGGCTCTCGTGATGGGATTAGTGCCTTTTAAGAAGAAACACTAGAGAGCTTTTGTTTTCTCCCTTCCTCTCCCCACAACCACGTGAGGTGAGGACACAATAAGAAGGTGCCCTCTGTGAGTCAGGAAGAGATCCTCAGTAGAACCAGACTGTACTGGCACCTTGATCTTGGATTTCCAGCCTTCAGAACTCTTTGAAAATAAATTTCTGTTTACAACCTCCCAGTTTAAGGTATTATGTTATGGAAGCTTAAGAAAACAAATACAATTGATATAATTCATCTTTTATTAATTGATTGATTGATTTCAGAGAGAAAGGGAGAAGGAGAAAGAGATAGAAACATCAATGATGAGAGAGAATTATTGATCATCTGCCTCCTTCAAAACGACAATTCGATACCATCTCACACCTGTCAGAATGGCTATCATCAACAAATCAATAAACAACAAGTGTTAGCGAGGATGCGGAGAAAAAGGAACCCTCCTGCACTGCTGGTGGGAATGCAGACTGGTGCAGCCACTGTGGAGAACAGTATGGAGTTTCCTCAAAAAACTGAAAATGGAACTCCCATTTGACCCAGTAATCCCACTCCTAAGAATATATTCTAAGAAACTAGAAACACCAATCAGAAAGGGTATATGCACCCCTATGTTCATAGCAGCACAATTTACAATAGCTAAGATTTGGAAACAGCCTAGGTGCCCATCAGCAGATGACTGGATCAGAAAACTATGGTACATCTACAGAATGGAATACTATGCTGCCATAAAAAAGAAGGAATTCTTACCATTTGTAGGCACCTGGATGGAATTAGAGAACATTATGCTAAGTGAAATAAGCCAGTCAATGAAAGAAAAATACCATATAATCTCACTCATTTGTGGATAATGAAAAAACATTATAAACTGATAAACAAAAAGATAGATACAGAGGCAGTAAAGCATCAAACAGACTGTCAAATTATAGCGGGAGGGTTAGGGAGAGGTGGGGGAAATAAGAGATCAACTGAAGGACTTATATGCATGCATATAAGAGTAACCAACGGATGCAAAACATTGGGGGGTGAGGGCATGTATGGGAGTGGGGTGGGGGGGGGCAATGGTAAGGTATGTACACATATAATACCTTAATAAAATATATATAAAAGAAAAAAAAATTCATTTGCGATGCTCCAAATAAATAAATAAATAAATAAATAAATAAATAAATAAATAAAGGGCAAATGTGTATTCAAGTAAATAAAAAGCAGACCGGCCAGAAGTCAGTGTGCTTCTTCAAGAAAGAAGGTCTCTGGCCCCCTATGCCTTCTAAATTCATATTTCTTGTATAGCATTTTCATTTGTGCATAGGCCCCTCCTTCAGATCCTGAACCCTGCTGCAAAGGTTGCGGCAAACAACAGCACAAAAACAAGTCATGGAGCTGAAAACTATGTGAATATATTTAACAAAAGATTCATTTCCTTGATGTATACATTCTACAAATCAATAAGAAAGACAAATTTAAATAGGCATGAAATCTGAATAGACACTTCTCAAAAAATCCATACTTAAAGTATTTATCAGGGAAAAGCAAAATTGAAAAACCCTGTGAGATAACACTATACTATAGTATATAATCAAGTGTTGGTAATAACGTAAAGTATCTGGAAATCCCACACACTGCTTTAAACATTATTTGTGAAAAAATGTCTGGCAACACTTGGTAAAGCTGAACTTACATATATCCTATTACTCACCGATTTCATTCCAATAGAAATGAATACATATTTGTAGCAACAGTCAAGAACATTCATGGCAGCATGATTCAAATGGCCTAGTATAGAAATGATTAAAATGTCTACCAAAATTAGAATTGAGAAATAAAATGTGGTGTATGCATACAACAGAATACAATATAGCATGAGAAAATAAATTTATAGACATACAACAAGGAAAAATTTCATGAATAATGTTCAACAATAAAACTCAGGCCCTAAAGTTTTACCTTAGATGGTGGTGGTGGTAATGACTGATTGGATGGATGCTGGTAATGTCATATTTTGATCTTGATGGTGGTCACACATGATCACTTAAAAAATCTGTACAGCTATCCACTTAAGATGTGTGTATTTTAGAATATAAATGTGGGTTATGCTTCAACAAAAAAGTAAAAATTGGAAAATATAGTTCTGAGTTTTACCAGAGAAGTATTTTTGGAAGTTTATTTTACATTTTAAAGCAGAATTGTGAAAAAAAAATGAAAAGTTCTAGTTCTTACAGAAAAAGATCCTTTTGTATACACTGTATGTTTTTTTTTTTTTTTTTTTGCTACTTAAGAGACCATTTTGAAAAATCATGGTTATTTATAATTTAGTAAATCATTAATCACATAAATAAGTCTGCTTTAGTTCTAGAGTGGCAAAATGAATAAAATCTTGTATTTAAAGGAAGCCAGAGAGACATCTCAAGGGGAATAGTAACTACTAAATTGTGGCTTCACTAATTAATGCATTTCCCCAAATACATCCTTTATAACTAAGGGAAAAATTATTCACCCTGAATTTGTCTTTAAGTCTCACTAGTGTAATTGAATTGTAATTAAAGTGCACTAGTGTGTTTTTTTAAAAAAAATCATTCTTAAAACACTTTCTGGAAATAAATCTGTATGAAAATAGCAGCCAAGTATCTTTAGTGTTATGATTACAATCATTTTAAGTGTTACAGACTTCCATCCAGAAATAATATACCGAGCTAATCTTAGAATTAAATTACAAAGGGAGAAATCAATGCCTTAAATTTAGAATCCAAAAGAAAATTATGAGCTATAAATTAAGAACAAAAATCTTTAAACTCCTCATCCTATATGGCTATCATAAAGTTCCAACTGTGAAATGTGGCATTAAAAGAACTTCAGCTCCCAAATTACTTAGAATAACTTTTGATGTTTGTTTTAACAGATGCTTCTATTTACCCAGAGAAATACTCAAAATCAAATTTCCTTTAAAAAACAATGACTTAAAATAGAAGGAAAGGTTTCCATTGCTTTCAAAATTGAGGGCAAAGGTGTTAAAAGTTTTGTGAAACTTATTGCCTCTAAAATTATTCCATTCTTGGTCAAAATTGTAGATACAGCTTGTAATCAGTGTGAATTTAATAGGATTCAGAATTATTTAATTTGGAAGTGCACAGTTACTTACTTATTGAAGTTCCCATAATTTTAAATAATGATATTACCTGAGAAAGTAGATTTAAATATGCTAACTTTGATGAAGGGATAGTGTCCTATTAATTTTTACTTTAAAATGAGTTCCTAATTAAATTCATCCAGCTTCTAAATCACAGGTTATCTATAATTTCCATATTATCTCCTGAGGAATGCTAAAAAACTACATATTTTAGTGATGTTTAACCTGGTATCAAGGAAAAAGTAATTTCTCATGAAACTATAAGTGGAAGCAGTAAATAGAAATGATGTTTTAGTTCAATATAGGTGATTCCCTTATGGATAATAAATAAGAGACATAAATAATGTTTCTTGATAAGCTAGTTAATTGGTGGAAACTACAAAATCCAGTGGAGTCAACTAAAGATGTTTTAACTACTATATAAAAATTTCTTTATGGTATAACATAAAATTTCAAAATATGATCAATAAGATACTAGTATTATGATCTCATTATTTTATTTCAGATGCCAATTTTAGAAACAAATTATATGAAAGATATGCTTTTAATATATGCCTCTTTGATTTCCAAAGATAAAGGGATATACTTCAAAATCATTATTTACTGAGTAATATGGTCCTTGTAAAAATATGTAAACAGAGTATGTATAAGTATTCATGGGTATAATGTATAAGGTGGGAGGCAATGGGAGGCAATGAAGAACTGGACTCTTTTTCTACAACAGATTATTCCTCATTTGGGAAGAACTCTTAATTAAGCTGAAGCATAGAGCTTCAATTTCTCCTGTGTATATGTTGCTAATGTTTTCTTTTTAATACTTCCTGCTTCTTGTTGCTTAAATGTGATCACTGGCAATAACTTAATAGCAGGAATATTTGACCAATGATACCCAATTTTTATAGAAGTGTGTTGTTTGCTTGTTATCATAAATTCAAAAGTCTTCACTGATGACGTCCCACACAGAGTTTCTCTAAATTGACATGGCAAATATTCTGCCTCTAATGACATTAGTTCATTTATTTACTTGTCTTATTTAATCTTACACACTGCAAACTTTTAGAGCATAATATATGTATTAGAAAAAAATATTGCCCTGGCTGGTTTGGCTCAGTGGATACAGTGTCTGCCTGCAGACTGAAGGGTCCCAGGTTCCATTCCAGTCAAGGACATATGCTCAGTTTTTGGGCTTGATCCTCAGTAGGGGGCATTCAGGAGGCAGCCAATCAATGATTCTCTCTCATCATTGATGTTTCTATCTCTCTCTCCCTCTTCTTTCCTCTCTGAAATCAATAAAAATATATTAAAAAAAGAAAGAATATTAAAAACCCCTGGAAGGCAATTATCTCTGCCTAAATCCTTTTGGTAACCTTCACTACCCAGCCTAGTCTTGGCACATACTAATGAGCACATATCTATCTATCTATCTATCTATCTATCTATCTATCTATCTATCTATCTATCTATCTATCATCTATCTATCTATCATCTATCTATCTATCTATCTATCTATCTATCTATTATCTGCCTATCTGTATATTTATCTATGTAGACTTTCTCAAGTGACAAGGAAGTAGTATTTTTTTTAAATATTTTTTTATTGATTTTAGAGAAAGAGGAGGGGAGAGAGAGAGGGAGAGAGAGAGAGACATTGATGTGGAAGATAATCATTGATTGGCTGCTTCCTGCATGCCCCCTACTGGGATTTGAGCCAGCAACCCAGGCATGTGCCCTGATGGGGAATCAAACCTGGTGACCTTTTGGTGCATGGGATGATACTCATCCAACTGAGTTATACTGTCCAGGACATGGAAGTAGTGTTTCAAATATTCATTTGTAAATTGGATTTTAGAAATCTGTTTATTATATTTCTAGGCTGATTTTACCCATTGTCTGAAATCCTTCCGATTACAAAGAAAAATAGCAAAAACAATACCAATACAAACAAAATGATGAAAGCATGGAAAATAAAATTAAATAAGGGAAATTTCACTTAATCTAGAGTAGTTGTATTTGAGAAATTTACATTTAATATGTCAAATATGAAAAGCTGAAGGAGACTAAAATTTTTTTCATCTGTATACTTTTAGAGGTTAGTGAAACCAGCTCTTTATTGTATCTAATTCAACTTAAAAGTGTATGGGTTTTCATTTGGCTTGTGTAGTGCATTCTTATTTTTCTGTTCTCCTGCCCTGACAACTTTAATTTGCGTGACCTTAAACATCTTACTTAACTTCTCTATGCCTCAGTGTGTTCATTGAGAAAAATGAGGATAATAGTGACTATCCCAGTGATACCAGTGTAATTTAGCCTAGTTATGAATAACTGGAAAGGAGCAAAGGGAAGGCCAAGTATTATTGGCAAGCCATTTGTGAAGCTTTGCCAGGAAGCTGCAGTTTAGATGCATGTCCAGAACAGCCTGGATGACATAGGCAAGGTGCTTTTCTGTCAGTCACACCTGAGCACAGGTCATTGGCCAGAGTAGGCATGGCCACTACCAGCACAGGAAGATTTGAAATACTTAATCCCCTAAACAAAAGAGTTTGTTCTCTCTCAGTTTACACTCTTATTTTCTTGGCTCCTGGCTTGCAGGGGCTCTCACACTCCTGCATTCACCAATGTGGCCCACTGCTACACTGCTATGTGGACCCAACACACAATGGACTAATGGACTACAACTAGCCTAATGCTAAACAGGATCCAGCTCCACCATGGAAAAGAAACTTTGGACAATGGCTTTGCTTTTAGGATTTCACTTCCACTAGCAACAGAGAATGATCATGCGCGATTTCTCTAACTACACCAGTGGGTTATTGTGAGGATTAAGTTAGAGAATAGATAGAAAGCACTTATATAGCATTTGACATATGTTAAGTGCTCCTTAAATGTTGGGTATGATTGCTGATGTTACTCATTGTCTCTTTTTGATTGCTCATATACTCTTTTTGAATGCTCATATACTCAGTATCTCTTTAACCTACTTTATCACATTCCATTTAGTTTTCTAGTGATTTATGTCATATTCCATTTACCTTACACTATTTTAATATCCCTGCAGGCAGAGGGTATCTTCTATTACACAAAATGTGAGGCATGATATAGCATCAATAAGTATTTATTTCAATACTTTGTGTTGTCATTTCTAAGTAAAACAAATAGAGGAAGATGCGGTTTTCTTAGGGAATTGTGGAAGTGTGGTGTGATGGTTAATTTTATGTATCAACTTGCTTGGGCTGAGCAATGCCCAAATAGCTGGTAAAACATTATTTTGGGGTGTGTCAGTAAGAATGTTTCTTGAGGAGATTAGCATTCTAATCAGTAAACTGAGTAAAACACATCCCTTCTCACCAGTGTAGGTGGACATTATCTACTCCACTGAGAGTCTGAATGGAACAAAAAGGCAGAGGAAGGGTGAATTTGCTCTCTCTTCTTCAGCTGAGACATCATCTTCTCCTGCCTTCATCTGCACTCCTGGTTCTTGATTTCTTGAACTCATACCAAGACTCTACATCCTAGGCCCTATCATTCTCAGGCCTTTACACTGGGACTGAATTACATCACTGGCTTACCCCTGCTTCTCCAGCTTACAGATGGCAGGCTTTGGAACTTCTCAGTTTTCATAACCAAGTAATCTAATTCTTATAATATATCTCTTTTTATATCTCTATCTATCTCTATCTCATCTCTCTCTCTCTCTCTCTCTATCTATCTATCTATCTATCTATCTCTATCTCTATCTCTCTCTCTCTATCTCTATCTCTCTTTATCTCTATCTCTATCATCTCTATATCTATATCATCTATATCTATCTATATCTACCTCTATATCTACCTTTAATCTATCTATCCTATTGGTTCTTTTTCTCTGGAGAACCCTGGCTAATACATGTAGGTACCTCTGAGTGAAGGTCTGCCTGGGGAAGAATTTACTGAGCTGTGAAAAATAAAAGGAAACCTAGGGTCAGAATAGCAGATGAGCTAATATTTAACTGCATTCACCAACAGTCAGAGGAGGTGTCTTCAGAAGAAAAGAGAGGTTTGCATGTAAGCATTTATACGTACATGGGTGTAACTTTCAAAGTTATAACTATAACCTAAAATTCCAAATATCTCTACCCTGTAAGTATAAGTACTGTAACATGGATGCCAGCTATGCTCCCGCAGGAATGTGGGCCCTTTCTAAAACCTCCTCTCAGTTTGCAGGGAGACTTCTTGAGCTTCAGAATCCTCATTAATGACCCAGTGTCACCCTAGTCCTTCTACTGCTGCCTGCTCCCTGTGCAATCTTTCCCCATGGTCAGCCTCTGTCAGTGGCACCTGAGCATGGGGTCTGCAGTATTTAGGTCTATGGGCTCAGAGAGGCAGACACTGGTCTTTTCATAACTCTGTGTTGCACATATTCCTGGACCTCAGGCTCCACTTCATTTCCTTGTCTCTTTGTTTTCACAGTTATTTATTCAGACAATTTTTTCAGCTTCTTGTCCTAACATTCTTATAAAGGCTCTAAACCTGCCAACTCTTCCTTTTCATTGTCCTCATACCTATTCCTTTCAGAGTCCCTGCCCCCGCCCCGAATTTTCTCTCTCTTCCAGTAAAAAACAAAACCTCATGAATATCAGCACAGTTAAATGGAGAGTTGGTAAAGAGGTAGTACCTACTTCCTCCTGCCCAAGGCAGCCAGGCCACGGCTCCTGCTCACAAACCAAGATGCTCTATTGCAAATATGCTCTAAACTGAATAGCACAGCAATCATACTAACTTTTAAAGCAAGTGTAACAAAATATTTTTCTCACACAAAATGTTGTTCACTTATTGTTTCCATTTCCCGTACTCTCTTGTAAGCTTAAAATGAAGATGAGAAAAAATAAGGGTACCTAACTCGTAAAGTATATGGATTGAAAGAGATTGGCTATAAGCCAAACAGACTTGCTATTTGCTTATTTGGAATATTTTTTTCTGAAAATACTCTAAATGTGACAAGGGGCATGTTTCTATCAATCTACCACTAGCATATTCTTTAAAAACAGAGAAATAGATACAATAAACATTTTCCTCTGGAGTTCTGTTTGAAGTATTCACTTATGCACTACATGTTGGAGAATTAGGATACTTTGTGAAAAAGATCAGAGAAAATACCCTTTTTTTCTTGCCAGCCCCTATTAATTAATAGACTAAATTATAATTTATTAGAGACAGATCTATCAGAAAGGAATTCCAATGAAATTTTTTTATTGTCTACTTAAGATGACTTTAAAAAATACTGTATTATCAGATTCATTCTGAGGTGAGGTGTCTCCTAGAAAAACTGGAGCCCAACTTCAATACCATCCTATTATAGGTGGAGTAGACAAAATGGGGCTTGTCTACCATCAAGCTCTGTAAACAGGACCTGGGCACTCTTTTGTCAATTGTGAGATAACCTTTTTTTAGACCCCAGATACTTGGAGTTAGTGATGAAAATTTTAATTCTTTTTCATTTGAAGAACTGAGAGGTAGGCTTCCTCTGTGGTATAGGAGTCCAGGGGACAGAAAGAGGGATGTGGACCCATTTCCGGTAAAGCAAAAAATTATTGCCAAATCATGAAGACACGAAAGAGCATAGTCAGCATGGGTAAGGAGTTCCATGTGGCTGGAATGTAGGATACTTGGAAGGGGTGTGAGGCCAACTTCGAGGTGGAGACATGAAAGTGATGCATGTCATGCTACAAAAGCTTTGACTTTATCCCTTAAGTAGCATAGAGCCAGCTGAAGTCTTCAAGCAGAGAAGGAATATAACCAAATAGAATGATAGTGTGAAAAATGACCTTGAGTAGAAAAAGACTGATGTTACTTTTCCATATACAGTTAGGGATCCACAGTGATAGTCCAGATAAGAGATGATGAGGTCCTAGATGAAGATAATAGCAGTAATGGAAAGGAGGGAATCCATTTAGAATTACTGGTGGGTAGAATCAGTGGTACTTCAGGATTAATTCAGTGTGGTTGGTAAGGAAGCCAGAAAAGTCAAAGATGGCTCCTGTCAGTTTGGGTGACTGGATGTATGGCTACACCACTAAATAAGATAAGGAGAGATAAGAGGAAAAATAGATCTGACAGAGGAAAGTTGGTAACTTTGCAGTACCAGTAATAGATGCTCTGGAGATGATTATGCAACTCTTTTTTTTTTTGTAATGAATACACTGACACAGTTAGCATCTAATGTTTCTGTCTCTTCCGATCACTGCCAAACGAGACTGCTTTAATTAATTGTTTTTAAAAGGCTACAAGGGGCCCACAAGAAGATTGCAAAATATCCTAGATAAGTACAATGTTTATGGAGAAACATGTAACTACATGAACATTAAGAAAAGTCACTTTTTTTTTGCATCTGTACTCTGTGAATTCCAATTCCTAGTAGACTCTTTTATTTAAAATTTTAATCTGTTCTGTTGCTTTTCTCTCATTCCTCTCCAAGTTTCCTTATCCTTCTTTAGTTTCTGGACCTTAAACTGGATACAACACTTTTAATAAGTGCCTGGCTAATGCCCACTGGGACAATTGCTTCAGGGTTCTTGCATGTTTTGTTCTTTCTAATGCATTCCTCTATTTTGCTTGTTTTTTAAAATAATAGCAGTGGGATGCTGACTCATGTTCAGTTTAAGATTCACAATGGCACTTCTTAGCCTCTGTGACAAACCCATTCTTCCCTATTCTGAATTTGTGTCATGTGTTTGTTATTCTCTCTTCACTACCATCCTGCCAAGTTTTTGCTCTTATTTCCTTGTGTCAAGATAATTTTGGGTTTCAATTCATTCTTCCAAAAAACTAAGTATCTTTCTCACTTTCTTGTGTTCATCCAAATCCAAAATGTAGCAGTAGAATTTCTCAGCCACTTATTAATAAATAGATGGGGTACACACACCAGTGACTAGAATGAGATTCCAAAGGCTAAGCAGGTCATTTTCTGGAGGCACTTTGGGGAGGTGACTTTACCCATTGTTCTCTTGTCACACACTAAAGAATGAGAAAAAGGAATCAGATATAATCAAATGTTATAAAAACCTAATAAAATGTTTGTCATATTAGAATGTTCAAAATTGTTAACTCCCTTCCCTTTTTAGTCTCAGTAAATAAGCAAATGTTATTTTTATCCCCACTGAGAAGAAATAGATGTTGTTATATGTGGAGAGCAACTACAGTGTTTGGACAGTTTCAAGCTTTGGACTGATGAGAGGGCACGGTCCTCTTGTGGCAAAGCCACATATAAGTCCCAGCTTGGAAGGCAAAGCCCTCCTAGCACAATTATATCCAAAGGCTATGGTTGTATGTAAGCGTGACCTTTTAGTCCGACCTTGTAGTCCTAGGTAGCCCAGTGATGTGGGCTTTAGGAGGTGCAGCAAGTGCTGCCAAAACAAAGCTTGATAGTGTTCAGAGAATTGCAACAACAGGAAAGAAGTAGATTTGAAACTCGCAAGAACATTGTAAACATCTTGATCACTCCCTTGTTTTGCTTTGTGTGATCTGACTATAAAATAAAGATTCAGCTTACAGGCTGTGTCACTGTGTCCTCACCCAGGTTCAGTGATCCACCTGGCCCCAACTATATTCTCTTGTCTGTTTTCTTTAATCCTTCACTGCCCTTCCTCAAGTTCACTGCTGGCCATGCTGGAAGCGGTTTAGTTATATGACAGGAGTTAAAATTCCTTAACTAACTGAATTTATAGAGTATCAGGATAAAATTCATTTTGATCTATAAGTAAATTTATATTGCTGGGAAAGAGACTGTGCTTCTCCATAAGTAAGCCAGCAATCAGAAAAATTATGATATACCCAACTCATAGAAATATTGTATGACAACACATTAGAGTGTATGTTTTTTAAATTAAACATCTGAACTATTTTAAACATTTCTAAATGGCCTGCAAAATCATAACTCTAAATAGAATATAATATTTTTATCAGGTAGATACATAATTATTTCCATAATTGACTGTCATCCAATTTTTTAACATATGGCTAATTTCCAGTTTCCCACAACTATAAAAAATTGTGCAGTAAGCATTAATGGAAAAGCTAGGGTGTTATAAATTCCAATGGATAACTTATTTTATTGAATAAAAGACATATTTGCTCTATTTAATAATAAATAAACTGGTTATGCTTTCCTATATGTAAGAATTAAAATGTACACTGAAATGTCTCAGATGAAAATTTTGTTATTAAATACTATCTTTTCAAGTTCTAAGCTTCTGGTTGTTTTTCCTCCCATCTTTCCACTTTCCCTTATTTCCTCTCTTTTTTCTTCAAACTTTGTCTATTAAAACTATGAACAGGCACTGTTTATGATACTCAGAATATAAAAAGGAATAAGACAGGCATAGTTTCTGATTCCATGAGCTTATGATGGTTTGGGAGAATAAAATGAGTAAATAATTATGATATGATATGAGAAGGAGGAGGCAAAACCAGAAAGCACAGGGTTAGTCAGTCTATTTTTATTTGGTTTAGAGATAAAATTTTGACAATTTGTTTGAGATTTCAATTAAAACCACATATATATGTACACACATCACTCTTCTGCTTAAATATAAGCTTGAGAACTACTATATTGGACTATGTAATTTATTTGCAAATACATTATAGTTAAAGTTGAGCTTAAATTTACATATGATAAAGCCTGAATATATTTTTCAAGGTTGACAGAAAGCCCAATCTATTCAATGAAAATACTGAACATATTTGCTGATTCTATGTTTTGAGTTTTATTTCCCTCTCACTTTCACATTCAAATTTCGGTCATTCAAAGAAAGCAAAACTTGTTAAAATGGTTGCTATATGATTTTCACGTGGTAGTGCTTTGACAATTATTCCTAGACAAAGGATTCAACAAGTCAACTACAGATGTAATCTTTGCATCACTCCATTTGCCTCAGTAACATCTCTTTGGTATGGTACAGAGGGTAGTGCCAACTTCTTGGGTCCACCCTAAATTCATTTTTCTGATTTTTAAACTTCTCTCTATACTGTGTCAGTTTCAGAGCCCACACACATGAGAAAACAGAATCAATTATTTTTATTATGCAACCACACATAAAAAATATTACTTGATTCATTTGCTAAAGTTACGTTGTTTTCTTTGACTTCATATAAAGAACGACTAAACATTTAAATCCAGACTTTAATCAACACCATGAATTGGTTTTAACTCAAAGATTTCATGTGGACATATTCTGAGTTAAGATGATTGATACCATTGCACCATTCCTTGGAAAAAGTACCCCTCTCACTCGTCACTCTTGGATAAACTGATAATATAGTTAATTATGTCATGAACTTAATAAATTTTTTAAAGAGTCTTTTTATCTTCACTTAATATCATGATTTCTACCCTTCTAATTCCCCATTTAAGTCAGTAATTTCTTTGTATTAAGGGTTGAAATGATTCAGCTCCCTTTGTAGGAACTAACTATTGGCCTTTGCCAATTTACTTTGAAATGTGATTAAAATCAATCAATCAATGGACACTCTGCTCTTGGTCCTGCCTCAGTTTCTGGGAGCAGCTTGCAGGCCTACATTACCCATGCTGGCTGCAATCAGGAAAGGGCTGGCTGGAAAGGACATCTTTTTGTGAATCATTATTCCAAACTCATGAAACTCTCATTAACAGAAAGCTTTATAGCTCCAAAATACTTTGCAACTGTTAATTGGTTAATCTCATCTTCAGCCTAAATTACTCTAATTCAAAGCTTTGTTTTTCCTTTGTAGTTTGTGGTATTCGTTATAGCATTATTTATTTTGAGCTCCTGATCTTGGTTTTATGTGGATATGTTTCTCTTGGATGTGTTTGTAGTTATTTTTCATCTTCCTAATTTTGCTATGATGCCCAAGAGACTAGGGACACGGCTGCCTATAAATAAATATAAAATTCAACTACATTTGTATTCTTCGTCATCTGCCAGAATGCCATTTGGAATCTTCTCTTGGAATAGGAATCTCCCAAATACTCACCAGAGTGGAATTCAGGTGCAAAGTAAACACAGCAGTTCTAGTATCAGCATCCATTTAGCTAGGGGGGAAGTGGAGAATTTTCATGCCTATTATTATTGCAAACAGATTGTTCACTGTATGCTATTTGAAGCAGAGGGAGTGAGTGATTTAATAATCTGTATTTTAAGTAATCAAATAACTTGCACAACCACAGTTTGCCTTGTTCAAGGTTGTGAAACCACAGCCAAAAACAGAAATGAAAACTTCGCTATGCCAAAAGCAACTCAAGTGGCAACAGGTAGTTTTCTATTTTCTAACAGGCCAAGATCTTTCTCCTGCTGGTTCTTACCTCTACAAACAAACATCCTGAGGAAATGGCTTCTTGGTGAGTGATGTGGCTATTTAAAAGAAACATGAATAAAAATAGAACAAAACTCCTACTTTGACACTGCAAATGAAATTTTCAGAGCTAATGGGTGGTGTAGAGATGAACAAATGGTTTCTGGATCTCTAGCCACAGTGAGGCCCCCCAAATTCTTTCCTGCCTGCAGAGTGGATCTGGATGTAGCAGCATTTTCACATCTGCTATGTTCACACACATAATCCGTGTTCAACAGATAGCTTGCCGTGGGCCTGGATTTTACATGTGTGCTGTTAACTAAAAGGAGGCCTTGTTCCAGCTGGCAATGGTGGGTGGATTGCCAAATGCAGGATTTCATCTGAAGCACATTTATGTTGGTGCGAGAGGACTGGAGTCACAACAGATAAACTGAAAGATTGTTTCATGGTGGATTATATAAGGCACTGTTTTTCCAAAAAAATGTTTTCTATCACACAAAGGCCAGAAATCACATAACTCCCGTTTAGGACAATCCATCAAGGAAGACTTACTCTCATCCAAAGACTAGGTTGCCAAAAGAATGGAGTGTCAGAAGGACCTCAGCATTTGGGATTATATGTAATATTTATACTCCAAAGACTCTGAAGATGGTTTAGTGTCCTCTCCCTCAGGCTGAGATCTTGTTTTATTGAATTCATCAGAATGAATTGACCAAATTTAACAAACAATTGTTTAATTGCCATCTTGAAGTAGAAGCCACTTTTAGGTGATTTTGGGATAAATGAAAGAAAGAAGCGATCTAATAGATTTAATATCCAGGGTACTTATATTTAATTGAATGAAGACATTAACAGAGATATGTATGGATTGCAGTTAAATATGTTTACATAAGAAACTCAAGGCCACGTGGTGGTTGCAATAATGGCGGAACCTTGAGGAGAAGGCAAACTTTTATCAGAGTTGCTCTTTAAGCTTAATTCGAGTCTCATTATTATTTTTTTTTTTGCGTATCCTCAGGTATTATAATGTTACACTAAGCACTGAGATAAGCCAAAAGTCAATATTTTCGAGTCCACCACAAGTAGCATTAAGCAGCTGACACAATAATTTTGAAAGAAAGAAGGAAATACCTCAGTTATAAAGCTAACTTCTAAGGAGAGCCATGGAGTCAACATATGTTTAATTTTAAGTTTTCAAAATTTGTTTTCTCCCACACATATTTCATTCAATGTTTTCAAAGATCTATCTTTAGGATACCTGTGGAAATTTGGTCTTAATAAATATGCATGTCCCAGTAGGTATTATGGAGATAAAATTAATAAATATTTTTTTCCTATTTGCTAAAATTGTGAAGATGAATTTCAAGAGAGCACATTAACATGTTAAGATGACATTTTGTCAAAATGACTAAATTGAGAAATAGGAAATACAAGTGATGACTGCAAACTAATTTTCATAGTCTGGCCAGATTAAAATACATATTCTTTCACTAAATTGAATAAATTCTTGCCCTAACACACTTTACCAACATTTTAAAATTAGTCTCAAATATTCTATTTCAAATGAATAGGAACCCAAGCACAAAATACCAAAAAATATTTTCTTAGATAAAGAGCAAATAATTGTTAGAGTTACAAAATGTCATTTGGTTTGATGACAAGGGGTTTTTGGTTTGTTTATTTTGGATACCAATCCAATTTCCTTCTGACCTAGAGCTTGATGTTTGATTAAATTAATTTGGAATTTAAACTATAGATCTATCTAAATATCCCCAACAAGTATATAGAAGAGACTACTATTTTCTTCTAAAAAATTCAACTCCTTTTATTGAATGATTTTCATAACAGAAACCAGATTATTCCCAGGGCCTAACAAAAGCCCTGAGACCTCTGTCTCAACAACAAGCAAGGCCTCATTTCTCATTCTCATCTTCTAGTTTCTACGGACCGAGAGAGATCTTATTTCAGGTTCTGGGACATTCTCCATGACTCAACCTGGGGATTTAAGGCCAGATAAAGGGAGTCCAGTATTAATAAATCAATTCATTAGGGGCTTCAGAATCTTAGAGAACCATTTTTAATACCTACTTTTATAAATCATCAGGGTCTCACAAATTCCACCCTTCTCCTTAATTCACTCTCTGTAACTTGCAGCACATTTTCATGTGAGAATTAACTGACTTATCAATACTGGTTGATCTGTGGCATAATAGAATGTCACTGGGCTGAAACATGGAAGATCTGGGTTCTAGCTCCAGTTCTCTCACTTAAAAACTGCTTGTTCTTGGGAAGGTCTCTGAACCTCTTTGAAACTCAATTTTATCTATAAAACAGGAACATAACTACCTACTTGATATGGTTATTGTGAGGGTTGTGTAGAGTGTTCAAAATCAAGTGTTAGGAAAGTAGTAATATCATATGTCTTTTTATAATGAATGGCAAACAAAACAATATAATCTCAAAATTAAAGCAATAGACATATATGGTCTCTTTAGCATCTATTATTAATATTTAGTCAATATATTGAAATATCTTCCCTACTGTAGTCTCAAGATCAATATTCTTAAATCATTTCTAAATTGAATCTGCTGCCCAAATTGAGAAATTCTCTCTTCTCTCTTCAGATAATCTAATCTCTACCCATCCTCCTGTAACTAGGAATAAAATGATGAAATCTATAAGTTTAGCAAAGACACTCAACTGTGTTCCTCAATCCACCAGCTACACCAACCTTAAGGCTAGGGTTGTTGAAATAGATCAGGTGGAGGGAAATCCATAAGCTTCTCTTTGCCTGAGCTATCAATGCTCAGTGGCTGGAAGCTGGAGTTCTCTGAGGCCAACTGAGACACTGGCATGAAATTCAATTGCAACTCCCTCTTTGGCTGTAAAATCTGGGCTAGAGCTCCTAAGCTTCTAGACCACTTGTTTGGTGGAGTGGTATGTTATAGAAATGGATGCGTTGCTTTAGAAGCAAAGGGGTGGATTCATTTCTTAGGTGTTGTGGTGGACAGATTGGACAGGAGAACCAACACCTGGGGTAAAATACTCCTCCTCACCCCCTTTTCGAAGGTCTCCCTGCTCTACTCTAGCAATCACCTTGGTGAGAACACATTATACAGCCCCTGTCTTTAGAGTGCACCCTGGCAATGCAAATACTCAGAGTCTTTGGCTCTCAAGTACCTTTTAAAAAGTGTAAGTTTCCTACCATTCTCCTCCAGAATACCATCCTGCAGTTGACGTATGAGACTAAAGCTCTGTCATCCCTTACAGGTGATATGTCTGCCATCAGATTACACCTGCTTAAGCAGCAAGTATAATTAAATACACAAAATAAGAATAACAGAGTTTTTAGTAAGAAAGCATTATTTTTCTGTAATCTACTGGATACCATCTATGTAGAGAAAATGCAGACATTTTGCTTCTGTCATTTGAATACACAGCAAAGCAATTCCATAAAAGTCAGCTGCTGCTTGGGTTACAATTTATTAATGTGTTAGTCAATCACCTTAGTTTTCTTTTTTTGCATGTGTGAAAATGAATATCATTTAGGAATTTCTTTGAGCACACTCTAGGGTGCCAAAAAGTAATCCAATAGTAAAAACTTACTTGCTCACCTTTGGAACCTTCTAGAAGCTTATGAAATACTAAATGAAATTACTAAATCTGATATTGGAGAGTCATGGTTGTGCTGTGCTGAATAAGTTATTCAAACCTTTTATATTTTGGCATTAGGAACTTAAGAAGATGACCTTGCCTCCTCCCAACCCCAACCCCCCTTTGTCTTAGCAGGCTCTGAGAAACTCTTTATTTTTATTCTATCACATAGAAAGCTTATTTACATAGTTTTTTTAAATACGCAAAATAGTTTACAGTGTTTATATATTTCTTTCCTTTTTTCACTCCTTTCCATAAATTCTCATTCTCTATCCCTTTGCATATGAGTAAGTTAAAGGAGGGTAGATGGACAGTTGTTATTTCTTTCTCATGCTTGAGAATATTTTTGGAAAAATATTATGGGGTCTTGTTTAGTATTTGCTATAGATTTTGAAATAGAAGAATATAAAAGGGCTATTGTACAAATCTATTCAGTAATCCTATTTGTAAAGTCCTGTAAAAAGTGTTATAAACACATGAAGCATAAGTTAAAGTTTATCTAACGCAAATTATAGTTTGCAAAATCACTGGAATTCACTCCACTCTTATGATTTCCATAGCATAATTTCCAAGATACATTGTGAATTCTCATAGGAAGCAGATCAATGTTTGTCAAGTCTTACATGTGAAGAAAAAGCTGACTTCGAAGTAGCATAAGGGAACTTTTTAGGATGATGGAAATACTCTATATTTACACTGTGGTGGTGATTATACAAAAGTAGACTAAATTCATAGAACTGTACAATAAAACAGTTTCAATGCATTGTATGCAGATTTTACCTTAATAAACCAGAACTAATGAAAAGAAAATCCCAGAATAATACACAGAGAATGATCCTATTGGTGTAAGAAAAACAGAAAATAACACAAATCATCTTGAGCTACTCTATGTGTATGCCTGTGTCTCCACTATGCCTGTATCTACTCCTCCGTCAACCTCTGACTTTATTGCCAAATTTAGATAAAGCCAGTTTTGCTGTCTCTGTCTTTACCTTCACCTGCACTCCATCTCTGTCATTTTAGCTATTTGGGAACAGTATCACCTGATATTTAAACTCAGAATCTGAAATAGAAGTGCTAAGATTCAAATCTCAGCTGGGTCACTAGCTGTGTGACTTGGACAAATTACTTACTTTTCTGTGCCTCTTGTTATCTGTAAAATGTAGGTAACAATAGTTCTCACTGGCTTATTATGAGGACTAATTAATTTAGCATTTATAAAAGTGCTTGGCATGAATTTGGAACGTAAGTACTATATAAAATTTGATGATTATTGTTATTATCTATATCTATAAATGCATAAAGATTAGGTTGTGAAGGTTATCTCTGGTGAGAACTATAGTACTGGGGGAAGATGTATATATATCTTTTTCTATTTTTAATAATAAACACATTATTTTTGAATTAAAAAAAGAAATTAGCAAGAAATTCATACCATTTGATTGAGGAATATGGATTTATCTTTTGGTAATTGGCACTTTCTGTGGTTTTGTGCTTTGATCAGATTAGTCTGTTTTCCTGGATGACAGAAAGCCAGCTTAATTTTGTCCTTATATGATGCCAACAGGACCAGGAGGGTGGGTGCTCTCTTTCAGTAAGGTTCTCCAGAGAGACTGCCTCTAGCAAGGCTGCTGCCTCCTCACTTTGTAGGTGGTTGCTTATATCTAGTCAGGACATTTTTGCTGTCTTCTCTAGGGCTCTGTAGTTTTAACCAAAAGAGTGGCTCTTTCCTTTTACACATTACAGGCTTCTAAAGTATGAGAGTCTTTGAGGGTACTGATTTTCAGACATAAAGTGAGCTAGATTAGGCTGGGGACCTAGACCTAGTATGGGAAATATTTGACCTGGAAAGAAACCTTCATCTGGAAAATGTGAGGTTGTAGGAAAGCATTTTTGGAACAAGGTGGGAGAAATTCCTTTCGGTCTAATGTTGATGTGCTGATGAGCCAAGGAGGTGGGAACCCCGGTATTTTTGGCAAATAAGAAGATAAATTATTAAAAGATAATTAGGCAGTCTTAGGTGAGAGTTATCTGGATCACATGTTGTCTTTACATTGCTCTAGTTAACTTGTTTGTGGAACGCTGTCATTTCTTTGCATTCCTCTTTCTTAGGAGGCTTTTCCCCATTGAACTGTGGAAGTGAGAAGAGTTCCCTAGCCATGTACACTCACTGGGCAGGCTTCAGATATGAAATTCTCTCATCCAGAAGTTTGATTTGGCAGGTGGTGATTAAAATGTGAATACAGTTGATCAGAGAACTTGATGATGATTATGTGGGTTCAACCCCTACAAGCCCATTATTGAAAGAGTGTCCTGAGTTCTGAAGATGCACATGTTTAATTGTATTGACCTGCTGCTACCCATAGGAAGCCTAGTTTAAGTCATTTGTGTCTTCAATGGAGGCTGTGTATCCACAGATTAATGTTGCTGTAAACTCCCATGAGAAAGGAGACAAGGCTTGCTTCTTGGACTTGTTTCTGTTGCATAATAACTAGGACATGGATTAGGCAGCATAATGAATAAACAAGAGTAGAGTAGGTGACTTCTAAGAATTCAAAAGATTTTCATATCTTCTGCATTCAAAGTCTGGGTGTCTTCAGGGGCTTTGAAACAAATTATTCTTATTTGTAAACATAATTACATAAATTCATTAAATGCTCCAAACTTTGCCTGAATATAGGAAATGTAATGTGTCTGAATGAGCTAAAAACATTCATTGCACTGGGGTTGTATATATTTCAGTCAATGAATGGCTGGACATGTCAGCTGAGAAAGAATTGAGTGGAAGTAGACAGATAACATAGTTTACTCCTAGAAATGAAAACTATCTTTGAAGTAATTTAACAAGGAAGTCTAATGTAATTATGCATTATAGGGGCACCCATGAGTCCAGCCAGCATGGCTCAGTGGCTGAGCATTGACCTATGAACCAGGAGGTCACAATTCAGTTCCCCATCAGGGCACATGCCCAGGAGTTGTGGGCTTGATCCCCAGTGTGGGGCATGCAGGAAGCAGCCAGTCAATAATTCTCTCTCATCATTGATGTTTCTATCTCTCTCTTCCTCTCTGAAATCAATAAAAAATATATTAAAAAAAATAAAGGAGTACCCATAAATACCAATGATTAATTCTCATTAAGAGGATTTAAAAAACGTCCTTATTGTTGAAAGTATTACATATGTCCCCCATTACCCCATTGGCCTCTTCTAGCTAGCCCCCCACCCACACCCCAGGCCTTCTCCACCCTGTCTGTGTCCATGGGTTGTGCATATATGCATACAAGTTCTTTGGTTGATCTCTTTCCACCGACCCACCCCCTTTTTATCTCATATTTTAAGTGCCTCTGTATTTTTGTTGAGGACTTAATGATGAGTCCTAAGATCTCTATTTTTTGACTGCACCTAAGCCATTCAAACATTACTTAGGGTTGTAAATTACTAATCAATAAAATGAAATGAATGACTCCTAAGTTTCTATGAAGGTTAATTGAACAGTTAGGCTCAGTCTTTGCCAACACAGACTGAATTTTTATAACTGTCCTAGAATTTATTTATATATTTGAGAACATGTGGAAAACTCACATTCTAGAAGCAAACTCTTGGCTTTTAAGGTTATCACCTGGTTTGATAATGCAAAACTATTTTTCTTTAAGGTGATTTACATTGTATGTTTATTTTATTCTTATTTTTGATGGCTCATGTAAAATGTAGCAGATCATCAAAACTCAACAGGATGTGTTTTCTGTCTATTCACAGCTAGTATGGAATTGGTTGAAATCTGACCTCCTTCATTTGACCTTCATGTAACCCTGACCTGGGAGGACAGAACGTCTCTAGAGGTGGAAGATAATTTAATTTCCATGCATGTCAAGTCCTCTGTTCCTTCTGTGTGGAGGCTGCAGAGAAGTGTCAAATTCTGCAGAATCAGGTGTTCTGTGTTGGAGATGTGGAATACATTCTCCAGGGGTTAGAGTTGAGACCACCATGTAGACTTCATTTTAAGGCCTTAGGGGAGCCCCGAAACCACTTGTGAAGATGGAAAGTATTTCTTTACCCTGTAAACTATTCATCTTCCATTTCACTTTTAATATGTTCACTCATGATAGCATCAACAAAGAAAGTTCCAAAGGCCACACTTAGAACATCTAAGTTTATTATTTTATACTTTTCCAGTCGAAAACAATGGTTGAAAATTCCAATGTGTCAAACAGTGGAATTTGAATTTCTAATGTGTTCCCTGTGTTTTTCATCCCAAAAGAATTGAGCAAAATCCTCAAAAAGATTAAACATGGGAAACTCTGCAATATCTACAAGATAAAGCTAATTCCACTCAGCTACCTGAATTTCCTCCTTTCCCCACATACCTCTGATTTGTGGGATAGTTTATTATCCTGTGAAGCAATGAAAATTTGCAGAAAGACCAGGATCGTTGGCCTAACATGATTTAACACTTCTGTGATTCTGAAATCTTAGTTCTGTAGTTCAGTATAAGGTGATCTCATTTCTGTTTATACAGCTAGCTTCTCTGTGGAACTCCAAGGTCATTATCCTACTGACTTCTCCATCTTGCAAGTGAATTATAGTAGCAAAGAAAGAAATGATTTTAGAATGGTCATTGGGTGAGTCATGAGTGAGGAACATAAAAAGAATAAATTCAGCTAAGAGACACTTTATAAACCTTTTACTAGCTTGGCCACGGTAAATTCTTTCTACAATGAAAGAAAAAATATTTTTAGTAATCCAGAGTAAGATTATATACTTGACTGTGATACTTCCTTATCATCAGAGTATTTTAAACACTGTAACAACCCAGCCAGTGTGGCTCAGTGGTTGAGTGTAGACCAATGACTCAGGAGATTAGGGCACATACTGGGGTAGCAAGCTCAATCCCCAGTAACGGGTGTGTAGGAGACAGCGATCAATGATTCTTGCTCATCATTGATGTTTCTCTCTCTCTCTCCCTCTCCCTTCCTCTCAGAAATCAATAACGTGTATTAAACACTGTACCAAACAACTTTCAGACCTGAGGAAGCTTAAAATAAGAGTATATTTTCTGCCCTAGTCGAAGTTCAATGCAGGTCAGAGGACAGAGACTCCGTTCAGTGTGGTCACCTCAGCTCCTTCCATACGGGCTCTACATCTCTTGTATGAGGCTAGGAATTTGCTTGGTCTCCTCCATCTCCATTCAAAGAAAAGAGAAGGCATTAAAAAGATATACTTGTTTTAACTGTCTATGAGCAGATATTAAAAAAAATGCATTAAGTCTACAAAACAAAGGGTAGATTTGTACCTAGGAAAAGGAAAGTATTGGGCAAGCAATCTCTGTCACAGCTAGCAGGTAGCACTGGAAGTTTATTGAAAAGGGTAAGCTTTTGCCAGAACCGGTTTGGCTCAGTGGATAGAGCGTTGGCCTGCGGACTGAAGGGTCCCGGGTTCGATTCCGGTCAAGGGCATGTATATTAGTTGCGGGCACATCCCCAGTGGGAGGTGTGCAGGAGGCAGCTGATCGATGTTTCTCTCTCATCGATGTTTCTAGCTCTCTATCCCTCTTCCTTCCTCTCTGTAAAATATCAATAAAAAATATATTTTTTTAAAAAAAAAAAAAGAAAAGAAAAGGGTAAGCTCTTTCCTGCAGAGGTGGGATGGATTGGATGATGCTAGGAAATAAATGGGAAATATTTTATGCTTTATTTCCCTCTAAAACTATGACAATGCTACAAGCTTTATCTCTGAGCTAAATTGGCCATTTGGGAGCGGCAGCTCTCCCCCCATCCCCTGTTGGTAATTCTTTCAAATTGTTGCAAGTATGTTCTGGTCAGATTTATGTAAACTTGTTTCCACTTTTGTGATCCTTGGCTAAAAGTTGATAAAGTCTTTTTTAAAAATTTTTATTGAATTTATTGTGGTGACATTGGCTAATAAAATTATATAGGTTTCAAGTATATAATTCTGTTTGGTAAACTTACTTTCTCAACTATCCATAAGGTACTGACTTATCAGAACAACATCTGGGGGTGGATGGAGACTAAGCCTCTCCATGCATGATTGGTGTGGCTAGAAGTAAGACTTTGGTACAACAGTCTTCTTCTGAATGTACATATGTACAAGTTAGCCCTGAGGTTTAAATGAGGCCCTCTCAAGAAAGAGCCCTTGAGGAGGACAGAGGCATTTATTGAAGGCTTTAAATTAAAAATAGCAGCATTTATATGCAAGAAGGGGCTGCATCCAGACTGGCTCTTTCAAAGGGTCCTGAAGCTGACATTAGTGGAAAGTGTGATAATATTTTCTGATTTCAAATAAGAAATACTAACATTCCCTGCTCTACATAGATGTTATCTTATTCATGAGCCTTAGGTTTGAAATTGCATAAAATTCTTCTCTCAGCGTTTCATGATTTACTATACTTGCAGAAAATTCTTAGTGACACTCACCCAGTGTCACTGGGGCATTTTTTAATCCTTTGCTTTTGCTTGCTGAAAGTCATTAAATTAACAGTTGATCCTAGAAATTAAGAATTTGAAGATTCATTTGTAAGGTGCTAGGGACATGTTGGTCTGTACAGAGACACCAAACTGCCTATTTACTTTTTAAATATGTTTTTATTGATTTTAGGGAGAGGGATAGAGAGATAAAAACATTGACCAGAAACATTGATCCCCTGCCTCCTGCACACCCCCTACTGGGGATTGAGCTTGCAACCTGGGCATGTACCCTGACTGTAAATCAAACTGGTGACCTCTTGGTTCATGGGTTGACGCTCAACCACTGAGCCACCCGGCTGGGCTGTCTACTTACTTTAATTGCAGTTTTCAGACACCAGGAAAAGTATTCTGACATTGTTGATGCTCTTGGAAAAGTCACCTTCAGTAAAAACTCTTATGCTTTGTAAACTAATGTGATTGCTATATATATATATATTTCATCATAAACATGTGATTTAGCAAGCAGCTGTTTGCCTTTATGTGGTCCCTCACACATATTTTTTGGTAACTAAATTACTTTTTCATTTTGAAATATACATTTATACATGTTGATAGTAAACCAGTATTGAATATTATGTTAAAAATAGTTTCTTAAAAAGTATCACTTTTTAACCATATATGCTATAAATTGATAGGAAATGTATTTGCAGTGATGTATTTACAACACAGGACCAATTTTTTTAGTAATTAATAAAAAAATTAGAGAAGATTGAAGGTCATCATAATAATATAATCATTTTAGCTTTGTAGAATTGTATAATATTTGGTGAGGAAGAAAGCAATTCACTGAAATTTGACATTGGGAAAAGAGCACATATTTCAGATACAATAGACCGAACGACCGGTTGACCGGTTGCTATGATGCACACTGACCACCAGGGGGCAGACGCTCAATGCAGGATCTGCCTCCTGGTGGTCAGTGTGCTCACACAGCCAACCTCCTGCGGACAGCCAACCTCCCGCAGTCTCTCCCTTAGTCTAGTCGGCCCCCATTGGGACTGGACAAGATGTCCTGATTGGCCTCTATTGCCAGCCAGGCTGAAGGAACCCACCATTGGGAAATTTGACATTGGGAAAAGAGCACATATTTCAGATACTAGCTGGTACATTTTCTACAACTATGTAAGCTTGTTGCATTCTTTTAAAAATATATATATTGTTATTGATTTTAGAGAGAAAGGGAGAGGGAGATAAAGAAATAGAAACATCATTGATGAAAGAGAATCATTGATCAGATGTCTTCTGCACACTCCACACTGGGGACATGTGCCGTGACCAGGAATTGAACCATGACCCCCTGGTTCATAGGTCAATGCTCAACCACTGAGCCATGGAGGTTGGGCAACTTACTGCATTCTTAATAAAGTGGCAGTCACTGATCAAATAACTGTAAAACTAGGCATAGACAATTTAGTGGTGATAATTGTATTTATGGTGTTACTTTACATCTCCAAACATATATTTTTTCACTTTTATTGAAATTAGTGAGCAGGTCACTATGTGAATATTTATCCATATCTGTGTCTGTTTAGAAAACAGATCTGAACCTGCTGTTATAAAATACATTAGATGTTTGGGAATATGACTTCCAGAACTGGAGCTTGACTTTTTAAAAAAATCTTGTTGAGAGCATTACAGATGTTCCCCTTTTCTCTCCTCCCCACCGCCCCAACCCAGTTTCTGCCCTGCCCTAGGTCTTCACCACCGTATTATCTGTGTTCCTGGGCAATTAATCCATATATATATATATATATATATATATATATATATATATATGCCTAAGTGACTGTTATGACCGGTTGACCAAACGACCGGTTGACCGGTTGCTATGATGCAAACTGACCACCAGGGGGCAGACGCTCAATGTAGGAGCTGCCTCCTGGTGGTCAGTGTACTCACACAGCCAACCTCCTGTGGCCAGCCAACCTCCCACAGTCTCTCCCTTAGGCTGGCCGGCCCCCATTGGGACTGGACAAGATGTCCTGATTGGCCTCTATTGCCAGCCAGGCTGAAGGAACCCACCATGCACGAATTCATGAACCGGGCCTCTAGTATCCTATGTAATAAAACCCTATGCAAATTGACCAAATAGCGGAACAACTGGTTGCTATGACACGCACTGACCACCAGGGGGCAGACGCTTAATGCAAGAGCTGATCCCTGGTGGTCAGTGTGCTCCTACAGGGGGAGTGCCATTCAGCCAGAAGCTGGGCTCACAGCTGGCAAGCACAGCTGTGATGGCAGGAGCCTCTCCTGCCTCTGAGGCAGCTCTAAGGACCCCTCAGGGGCTGTCCTACTGCGGGCAGTCAGACAGCCCCCGAGGGGTCTCAGACTACGAGAGGGCACAGGCCAGGCTGAGGGACCTCCCCAGTGCATGAGTGTCACCAGACCTCTAGAATGCAAATAAGTTCTTTGGTTAATCTTTTCCCCTGCTTCCCTCTGAAATTCATCAGTCTGTTCCATATTTTCATGTCTCTGATTCTATTTTATTCATCTAGTTTATTGTGTTGATTAGATTCCACATATAAGTGAGATTATATCATGTTTGTCTTTCTCTGACTGGCTTATTTTGCTTAGCATAATAATTTCCAGATCCCTCCATGCTATCTCAGAGGGTAATAGATCCTTCTTTTTGTACAGCTGCGTAGTATTCCATTGTGTAAATGTACCACAGCTTTTTATCCATTCATCTGCTGATGGACACTTGGGCTGTTTCCAGATATTAGCTATTGCGAATAACACTAAGTGCATGGGAGAACGAGGTGTGGGAAAAGGCCTTATTTGCCTGAAGTTACATTTCTCAGGTTCCAAAGTCCCATCCCTTGTAATCCAGCCCCAGAAAAGGTGCAGCTGGGGTTCCAGCAGACCCAAGAGCAAAAGATTCCAGAGCTTCCATTCCATGCTGCAGCTGGGTGTAATTCAGCATCCAAATTAATTAAAGACCTTTAGTTAGTCCATTGTAGAGATCCACATGGCTCACAGCCCCCTGCAAAAGGAGTCCCAGGAGAGGCCCTGTGCGTGGTGTGTGTGTGTGTGTGTGTGTGTGTGTGTGTGTGTGTGTGTGTGAGAGAGAGAGAGAGAGAGAGAGAGAGAGGGGATAAAAACCAAGAGAGTGCACCTCTTTGTTCAGAAGTTTAAATATTCAAGTTCTGCAAGCTTGCAGTGGCCACACCCATTTTGGTCACTGATTTGCTTCCAGGTGTGATTGACAGGCAAGCATCTTTCCATGTCACTCAGACTTTACTGGGTATATGTTTAAACTGCCTTTGTTTAGTCTCTTCCCCTAGTGATCAGTGGGGAACAGACTTGGAAAGTGCTAAGTGCAGCTTTTTGGCAAAGCTGTAAAAATGGCATGCCTATATTATCTGGTGCATAAAATTCATGCATGGGTAGGGTCCCTAGGCCTGACTGGTGATCAGGGGCCGATCGGGGCCTTCTGGCTGTCAGCCGGGGCCTTCCTTTGTTAAATAATAATCATGTTATTACAATGGAATCACTATGAACATAGGGATGCATATATTCTTTCTGATTGGTGTTTCAGGATTCTTGGATATATTCCTAGAAGTGGGATCACTGGGTCAAAAAGGAGTTCAATTTTTTATTTTTTGGGGGAAACTCCATACTGTTTTCTAAATTTACATTTAAATTATATTCCTTAATAAAAATGTATATATACATTTTATTTTCATTAGCACTTTTTGTTGGTTGTAAACAAAAAGATTTAGATTTATGTAGAAACTGGAACAGAGGAAGTGTAATTAATATTTTTACCAAAACTCTTTTGTAGCATCTTAAAATAGTCCTTTCTTTCTTTGAATTTGTAGAGACTTACTTCTACATATATTTCCTCTTTTAAAAAATGATAAGCTTAATGGAAATGCAAAAATTCAAAGCAAAAAACTTACTATTTAAAAAGTTCCTCATATTTAGCCTATTTTAATTCCCATTTTGATTATAAAATCAGTATTTCTCAATGAAGTTAAAAATGTTATTATTTAGGAAAACTTATTCAGAAAAACCAGAAACTAAAAAAAACCTAAAAGTATATTTTAAAGAAAAATGCTTTTGTAAGTGTCTTTGCTCATTTTGAGTCAATTACCCCAAAATTGATAATTTAGTTATAGAAATAAACAATTTTTTGTTTTGAATTTTTATGTCTGTTTAACAATTCTCTCATCCTATATAATAAAAGGCTAATATGCAAATTGTCCCCTTGGGAGTTCGACCGACTGGGAGTTTAACCGCTCACTATGATGTCCGCTGACCACCATGGGTCTGCGCAAAATGAAGGAAGGCCCTGGCTGATAGCCAGAAGGCCCCAATCGGCCCCTGATCACCGGCCAGGCCTAGGGACCCTACCCATGCATGAATTTTATGCACCAGACCTCTAGTATTACCATAATTTCACACCTCGTATACACCCATACTGATTGTAAAATAGAAAACTGCTGATTTGCTGTGTTGCTCTATGGCAAGTAGATAAATAAATAATATCTCCCCTCCTCGCCCCTGCCCTATCTCACCCTCCACATGAATTCCAGGCTCCAGCTTCACAATGCATGAGGAATTATACAGTGTCTAAATGTAATTAAGTCTATCTATGTGAATAATGTTTGGATGAAAATGTCTCTAAGCAAAGTCACTAGGATACTCAAGGAAGGAACATGTGCCAAGGAACACTGGGTTATGAAAACTCTATAAATTTCGTAGCGAACATTCTGGTTCTGACTATTGTTGCTCAGGACAATAAAGAGTTCGCTGCCAAAGCCCACTTTCTACATAGCAAAATGGAAGTTTGATTTACACAGTGTAACTTGCTTGGTTTCGCATGCTGTCTTTTGGTATGCCTCTGACACTCTTCTGTCAGAGGTAGCATTGCATTCCAGGTTTTCTGGCTTTCTTCACGAGGCCGATACCCTTGTAAAAGCTGTGTGACTCATCATCAAATCCTGTGAAGTGTTCATCCAAACACTTACAATTTTATAACCATCCTGTAGAGGCCCAGAAATACAAGTTAATGCAATACAGTGACTTTACTAGCCTCTCAACAGGCCTAGGGGTGAAGTAACTATTTGCATTATCTGAAATATGGAAATGAATGGCCTATTGTCTCTGTGCTGTTGCTTAAACTTCAATTCCAGAAAGGAATTCTATAATTTCTGAGATGACATCAATATTTAAAACAAGCATTCCTAAGTGAATTACTATATTATCTAGGAAAGCAAGAAAAAGTAATTGTGTTCCTCTGACCTGTGTACTTGAGATATTTCCTTATACTTTTTATTGAATAATATGTGCCCTGACCAGGAATCAAACTGTGACCTCCTGGTTCATAGGTTGACGCTCAACCACTGAACCATGCCGGCTGGGCTCAGCTGTGTTTTAGAATGTAAAAGTAAAAGGGCTTAAATGTAAACAGGGTATAGACAGCAAGAGCTTTCCAGTATAGGTACTGTGAGATGCCAGGGCAGGTGACCTTCTGATACATGGAATTTCTTATTTTGTACAAGGATGAGGGTAATATTGATGGTAGTGCTACAGGCCTGATATAGAGGAGAAGCAGTTATCCATGTAAGACAGCTGAGGTACAGGCTTGCAGGGAACTAAAGGAATGGTGTTTTGACTTTGCTCTTTATTAGTCTTCTACCTTTGGAGACAGCCTTATAAATGAGAGTCAAATTAGATGAACAACCTCTTACCCTGGAATTTCACCTACTTGGAAATCTGAACATCAAGAAGACAAAAATCATGACTACAGAAGAAAAACACAACTTTAACAGAAATAATGATGGTATTGAAATCGTTAACTATTTTTCTTACCTTGGTTCAGTTGTCAATTCAAATGGAGCCTGAAGCCAATAAACCAAGAGAAGGCCGAGACTCGAAAGGGCAGCCATGGAAGAGTTAGGAAAGATCACCAAGAGCAAAGATGTGCCATGAGAAAACAAAGCTAAGTTCATCCACACACTTTTCTCCCAGTTACTGTGTAGGAATGTGAAAGTTGGACAGTGAAGAACACGGATAGGAAAGTTGATTCATTTGAAATACTGTGCTGGAGGAAAGCTCCAAGGATACCCTAAACCACCAGAAAGATAAACAAGTGGGCCCTAGAGCAAATTATACCTAAAACATCACTGGAGGAAAAAGTTACACAACTGAAGCTGTGGTGCTTTGGGCACATCATGGGAAGGCAGAGTTCTTTGGAAAAGGCAATGATGCTGGAAAAAGAAATGGGAGGCAGCAGGAAAAGAGGAAGACCAAATATAAGATGGATCGACTCCATAAAAGAAGCCATTGGCGTGAGTCTATAGGAGCTGAGCAGCACTGTTTAGGACAGGACATTGTGGATGTCACTCATTCATAGAGTTGCCAGGAGTTGGACTAGACTCAACACATGTAACACACAGAAAGAACTGGACAGTTTCAAATCTCCCAACATAGCTGTCCTCCCCCGGTTCTTTGGTAAGCTCTCAATCAGTTTTATTTAGGCCAGATGGGTTCTTTGCTTAAACAGAGCTTGCTGAACATTAACTGAATCAGATGCTTGCTGTAATTCAGTGCTATGAAATCTTCAAATTATATCCCACAGAATCAAGAAGGGTGATCATCTTGCCCTAGCAATGTAATTTCTCCAGTGCCAAAGCATAGAACTTACAAAACAGAAAACAAAACAAAACAAAACAAAACAAAAAATCCTGCTGATTCAGAGTATTTTTAAAATATTAAATCTGGCCTCTGGTGTGCCTCTTTGAAGTGACATTGAAATAAAATAAAGGCACTTATCCTTGCCAAGCAGGGTTTGGCTTTTTTCTTCTGAAAACATTCAAAAGCACTTGATTCTCCTAGTACAGTACATATTCAGTTACATGTATATTTTCCATGATGTTTGCTGAATGATTTAATCAGTATTTCTCAGCAGCCACCATAGGATTAAACACTTAGGTGTATGTACATATTGCAAAGCAGACACCTTCCAGCTTCCCAGAGCCTTGCAGTTTAAAGGGGGAGATGATGATGATGATGATGATGATGATGATGATAAGAGAGAGAGAGAGAGAGAGAGAGAGAGAGAGAGAGAGAGAGAGCGCTATCACCCATCCTCTTTCTTTCTCCCTAACTATATATCTATCTAAGGAACAAAACAAATGGGATAGGGAGATGGGATGGAAGAGAGAGAGAACTACACTATACAAATTACACAAATATGTGAAGGGTTCAAAGGTGGTGTTGGTAGGCTGGACTTAGGAAGGATGTGTTTAATATGTACTGATTATGGATTCAGAGTTAGCTTTGGGGTATGCCTTTCTAAAGGGACCAATGGAGTCCTATGATACATTTTTAAATAATTTCTACCTCCTGCAATTCCTTTGTGGATCCACACATGATCCTGTTTAAAGTGAGGCTCTTGTGACACTTTGAATGCACTCTGGTTCTGAAATGGGATCTGGAGCCTATCTCACTTGAATCTTCTCCCTGGAGCTGCCACCCCACTTTGTCATACTCTGTCATCTACTGACTCCCTAGTGAATGATTTATTTTGAAGTTTTTATTTTAAATTTCCCATCTCACTTTCGCTTTAGATTGATAGTCCTCCTCTCTTGACATCTGTTTTGCCTCACTGAGAAGGCTGTCCAAATGTAGCACGTTACAGTGTTTCTTTATTATTTTTATAGAACAGCAGGGTGTAGATATGTGACTATAACTCAAGAAGCTTGCTGGAGAGTGCTAGGAACTTGCTGGGGGAAAGTGCAGTACATCAAGGACACTGGAAAGCAGACGACCACATGGTGTGGCAGAAAAGAAAATCCACTCTGCTTAGCTCTCATTTGCCAGCACCACCACCCACCCCCCCCCCGCGCTCCTTTACCCCCCAACACCCCCCCCCCCCACACACACACACACTTACCAACAGTGTGGAGAAGTTTCCTGAATTCCCATTCTATGTAAATAAAGGGAGAAGAATCTCATGCTAACCATGACGGGCACATTCAGCACAGATCAAAGTGCTTTCCCAGACATTTCCTTTATGACTTCTCTACTGGCCACCAAAGCTACTCTTTCAGCTACCACTGTCTCATTTTTGTTTGGTGGTTGAGACTTACTTTTTCTTTTAATGTGCCAGAGAATGTTATAGTTTCATAACATTTTATGCCGAATAAATAGTTGAATAGTTCTTGTTATTTATTTTTTAACTGTGGGGTTAATGCTGGGTAGAGTTGTCACAGGCATTTACCAAAGTACTATCAAAGGACACTATTTTGATAGATACTTGTAAGGAGCTTGGGTCCTTGAATGACAGGCCGTATATGGAAACATATGTTAGGTAAATGATCCACTAGCAAGTATGGGGAATTATTAAACACTTGAATAGTATGGCAAAGTATTTTTTTGGTAATAGTTTCAGAACAAATTCCTTGTAGCTAGAACATGTTGAGAGGCTTCAGATAATGTTGGCATAATCTAATTAAAAACAAGTTAATGTGTCATATAATACAACTTCCTGTGTTGAAAAATGAGCCAGTATGGTAGTTGCCAGAGGGAAGGGAGGTAGAGGGTAGCAAAGGGTAAAAGAGGTCAAATACATCATGACAGAAAAAGATCTGACTTTGGGTGGTGGCACACAGTGCAATATACAGATGATGTATCATAGAATTGTATAGTTAAAAGTTATATAATTTTATTAACCAATGTCACACCAATAAAATTTATTAAAAATGAGCCAGTATATATATGTATATATGTATAAATGTATATATACATATATAATATATATGGATGTAGATATATTGATATTTATATATGTATATGTATACATATATATACTCAAATATTTTAAAATTTTTCTTGATTGTGAGGAATAAAATAGCCTTAGAATGATCCCATCTAATTTTCAATGGAATATGAATTCATATAAAGGGACAAACGTTTATTCACAAAGATGTATGCACTGCTATGTTCATTGCAGCACTATTCAAGGTGTCCAAGACATGGAAATTATCTAAGTGTTCTCTGATAGATAATTGGGTAAAGAAGATATGGTACATATATACACTGGACTACTGCTTAGCCATAAAACAAAGATGAAATACTGCCATTTGAGACAACATGGACAGATCTTGAGGCTATCATGCTAAGCAAAATATGTCAGGAAAAAGTTAAGAACAACATGATTTCACTCATATTTGGGATGTAAAACTGAAAGCAACAAATGAACATACAAAGATCAACTAAACAAACCAACAAAAACTCATGGACACAGACAACAGTATGACAGTTATCAGTGGGAAGTGGAGTAAGGAGGTACTAAAGGGTAAAGGGAGTCAAATATACGGTGACGGAAAAAGATCTGACTTTGGGTGGTGGGCATACAATGCAATATACAGATGATGTATCAGAATTGTCCACTTGAAACCTATACAGTCTTATTAACCATTGTCACCCCAATAAATTTAATAAAAATGATTTAAAAATTAGAAAAAGAGTATACATTTAAATTGACAATTTAAAAAGACATAGTCCAACTTTTCAATTTTCAAGCTTTAGATAAGTAATGGATTGTTGTTTTAAGCTATTAAGTTTTGGGATAATTTGTTATTCAACAGTGGATCACTGGTACCACATCTCACATAAAACATACCTAACCTGATCTGGCATTAAAAATAGACCAACCAACTAACAAATAAATGAGCTCTGGTGGATTGAAAATGTAGTATAAATAATCTTTCTCTTTTTAGCCATACCTGTTGGAAGTGCTTCCTGCGAGCTCCTGGCTAGCCTTGCGACTTGCTTTGTCCAACTGGACATTAAAACATCATGGAAACAGGGGTTTGAAAAGGCTTGCATATTGGTGCTTGCCCTTTCTTGCTACTCTTTAGAATCTTGTGCGTGCTACCAGATGAATAATCTAAGCTTGTCATCTGGATGGTGAGAGACATCTTTTCTAGGTGCACCTGGTGTTCCAGAAAAAAACAGTCAACCTGAGGCAATTTATCAGTTTTCACAAATGCTGATGTGACCTCCAGCTGAGGTCAGTATACAACCATCCAGGTGAGCCTAGCCCAAAGTGCTGGCACACATAAACTTCAGGTAAATAATTATTTAAAATATATTTTTATTGATTTCAGAGAGGAAGGGAGAGGGAGAGAGAGATAGAAACATCAATGATGAGAGAGTATCATTGATCGGCTGGCTGCCTCCTGCACACCCCACACTGGGATTCAAACCCACAACCCAGGCATGTGCCCTGACCAGGAATTGAACAGGGATCTCCTGGTTCATAGGTTGATGCTCAACCACTGAGCCACAACAGCTGGGCTGTTTGTTTGTTTTTAAGCTATTAAATTTTTGGTTAGTTTGTTACTCAGTAATGGATAACTGATAGAAGAATAGTAAGCTAATTACATAAATTTAAAAATTCTAATATATAAACAGCTGTCACGACCTAAACGACCACATGGATGACTGAACAGCAGGCTGCATAGGGTGACCAGGCCGGGGGGGGGGGCAGTTAGGGGAGATCAGGCTGGCAGAGGGGGGCAGTTGGGGGTGACCAGGCTGGCAGGGGGGTTGGTGAGGGATGACCAAATGACTGAACAGCAGGCTGAGTGGGGCAACCAGTCTGGCGGGGGGGAGGGGGTCAGTTGGGGGCAACCAGGCCAGCCAGGGCAGGGCAGGTGGGAATGACCAGGTCAGCAGGGGGGTCAGTAAGGGGCGACCAGGCTGGTGGGGGGCAGTTAGGGGCAACCAGGCCAGCGGGGGGGGGCAGTTGGGGGCAACCAGGCTGGCGGGGGGGGGCAGTTGGGGGCGACCAGGCCAGTGTGGGGGCAGTTAGGGGCAATCAGGCTGACAGGCAGAGGCGGTTAGGGGTGATCAGGCTGGCGGGGGGGGGGGCGCAATTAGGAGCCAGCAATCCCGGATTGTGAGAGGGATGTCCAACTGCCGGTTTAGGCCCAATCCCTGGGATCGGGCCTAAACCGGCAGTTGGACATCCCCTGAGGGGTCCCAGATTGAAAAGGGTGCAGGCTGGGCTGAGGGGACCCCCCCTCCCATGCATGAATTTCGTGCACCAGGCCTCTAATAATAATATAAACACTCTAAGGGCAAAAAATGAATTTTAACAATAGGGAAGACATATTTAAAAATACATATTTCAACCCTGATTTTTTTAGTGTGTCTTCTAGCTGTGGGTTCTGGGTCTCAGGAACATTTCAGCCTAACCACTCTAGAGAAGCAGAGGGTGTTGGAAGGAGTATCACGGGCTTCTGGTGAGGTTTGATTTTAGTGCTCTTGAATTAAAAAATCTTTTTTTTCTAAATTTGGATAAGATAAACTCAAACTTGTTTCAGCTCCAGCAAATGGACAGTTTGTAGAACCTCTTTAATTCTTTGCCTTTTATTTTCTGCCACCTAATATTGCATCTTTAAGAGAAATGTGTGAGATCCTATTTTTTAAAAAAAGGTTGGAAAGTAGGTAGTATCTATAACAATAGTAATTTAATACAAATTGGTTTCTATTCATTAATGTATAAACTCTACAAATCCAGTGAGTTTGGTTTATTTTTATGTATTTGATTCACTGCTATATCCACACAGCCATAACAATGTTTACACCCTGAGATTAAGAGGAGTCCTTTGAGTTAAACTGGCGATAATCACTTTACTTCATAGGTGTGCAGGGTCAGAGGTTTTTATCCCATCTCAGAGAAACAAAAGAGACAAAATATGCAATATGCCTATGAGATTTTATAAGATTATTAAAAGTAGACTTCTAAACCACATATTGAATCATTCTTCAGAGATTTAGGCCTTTTAACAGAATATTTATTATGCATCACAAACACAATTACATCTTGTGACTGAATTTTTGCTGCCAATATTTTACATCTGAAATATATCTATCAACTCTTCAATATGGGGTTTCCTTAAATGACATATTAATAACACTATTTAGGTAACATTTACAATGAGGCTCTCTAGACAGAGCCTGTTATGATAGTTTAAAAATGAGCTCTGGACTTTGAATTAGAAAACTTGAGTCTAGTCCCAGTTCTGACATTTATCAAATGCATGACTGGGAAATTCATTTAACCTCTACAAGCCTCAATTTTCTCACCTAAGTGATATCAACAATAAAGTAATGATATATTAAATTTTTTCTTATACAATATGAATTGTTATAAAATTGGAGGCATTATTATTACAATGTCTTTTGACTGAGCGGAATTTAATATTTATAATGGGCCTAGAAAATGCCCTTGCAGGTGAGACTGTATCACCACATGTAAGAAAAATGAGAAGTGCATTTTCTAATATAAAGGTGTTTGTAGCATGTCAGGAGAGCAGAATACAGAAAATGTATGTTCCAGATGAACTATAGGTTGGTTCATATATTTCAACACCTTGCTCATGCAGGTAATAGTCATTCAAAAACCAAGTATTAGTCCAGTCAAATGTATATAAGCAACATAGTTCAGAATACTGTTGCATTTATGACAATACTCATAAATGGTCAGGAATGAAGCCCAAGTTGATTTAGATTATTGTGTATTGTATAAATTGGAGTTCTTTGGCCAAGTTAAATAAAAAAGCATATATGGTAAGCATATGGAGTAGTCCCTGAAATCTATAAAAGAGGAACAGTTAGGCCTTGGGATGGATCAGATCCAGGTCACTACCTCTCAGTTTGGCAGATGTGAGAAAAGATAGTGGAAATACCATCTATTATTGTACTAAAGTCATTTGAATTGAGGGAAAGATAGTTTCCAAAAGGTAAATTAAACTGAAACAAAGGCTTGCTGTGCAGATAATTACCAAAGATGCTGGATATTCTTATCACGATTAATAAAGGTACCTTTAAAAATACTTCTTATGAAACCTGCCCCAAAGTTATTTAAGCCACTATCTGATATTTGTCTAAAAAATTATAGAGCTAGTGCTAGATTTTCCAAAGCCATTTTCTGAGGGAATCAGAACTTTCTTAGGAATTTGAGTGCCATCCCATCTGGATCCAGGTATTGCCAGTTTCACATGAAAACTTGGAGTATTCCATTGTTACAAAGTATACAGATTAAAAATGGCATAAGCAGATAAACAACAAGGAATTTTCAAGTTTGTGTATTTCATGACAGTTGCCTAAGTATTATAACCTAGTGTAATAAGACTTTGGTTCAGTCTTCAAAAGCACAGTGATCAAGAGCACTAGTGTTGCATTCATATTCCTGAATAAATAAAGTATACTTCTTGCTTTTCTTTATGATGGAAGACCTGTAAAATTTTTGACATTGTTCAAGTTTGTCCACAGATGATTATCCATGATACTATTGCAGAGGGTCAAATACTACCCTTTCCTTAAATGCTTTTGGTGATAATCTCCTTTAGTTTTTTGAATGTTTGCTGTCCCTGGAATTGTTCTTTTCTTTTTTTTTCTTTTCTTTTCTTTTCTTTTCTCTTCTTTTCTTTTCTTTTCTTTCCTTTTCTTTTTTAGATATTGTGTTTTAAGATTTCATATTTGATTGTACATTTTATGATATGGAAATGGATTATGGAATCAATAAAACACAAGCTCACAAAACAATCATGAACTTACAAAAATTCCTTAGGAAGTCCCATATCATTTAATACAAGAAAATAATGGAAGAAAAAGCAATGAGAAGTCATAGCTTCTGATACCACCCTATGCTTTTAGGTCATTCCTTAAAAAATTCTTCAAATTTATGAATAATCATTGAGTAAAAGTCCTAAGCATTTCTATATGCATATGAATTCCACCATATTTTTATACTAAAGGATTACAAACCATAATTTTATATTGTTATATACCAAAATGAGTGTGTTTCATCCTAGAATATAATTAACATCTGAATCTATATTCATTCCTTATAATGAACAGATAAATGCAAACATGATTCTTAAAGGAATTGGAAGAAAATACTCTAAAAAAATAAAATACTCAGACACACTGGAATACTTGGGAGCAATGTGATATACAGTATATAACTATATATTTACAAATAAAATTTTGCTGTTATGCCATGTATTAACATTTAATAAGTGATACTACTTATCTTAGCTATGTTTCCTGAGGAACAGCATTGTGATAGCGATTGTCCCCCAATGCATAACATGACAATGTGGAAAGGCTTTTTTGTTTGTTTGTTTTTAACTCATGATCTCATAAAACAAATGAATTAATTGGAAATAACTTAACCTACATTAAAGATTTGTAGTTATACTGTTTGGTATACTGTTCAATTTAGAGTGAATATTAAAATGATTATCTAATTTGTTTTTTATGTGTTTCTGCTACTAATTCAATGCCTTTACTCTAGAGATTGGCAATGACTTTTAATCTCCATTGAAAGCACTGAAATCATTGGTCAAATGTGATAAAGAAATATGTATTTATTTAGCTTTCACGTACTTCAGTGATCCCTCTTCTTCTAGCTCTCCAAAATCCATACCAATTAGCTCTGAAATAATTTCTGCCCTATATAGAAATCATAAATCTAAGTCCACAGACTTAGAGATATTTTTATTTTTTCATGTAACTGAATTGTAGCAAGCCTTTATTCAACTGCATGATGAAATTAACATTTGCTTGGGTCTTTTTACATTATTCCAAAATTTTGTCTAGGTTCTTCAGTAAGAGTGGAGTAGGGAATTGGGGCTTCTATCTTTTCAGTCATTGAGTGGTACATGGGGTAAGACAGATGCCATGTCTTGTCTGAGTTATCATCATTGACTTGTTCTGGCTTTTGCTGAAATATTCTCTCTCTCTCTCTCTCTTTTAAATAGTTTATGGATGCTTCTATGTCTCTGGATCTATTTTTGATCATCAGTTTATGTTGTTCACTAGATTCTACATATGAGTAAGGTCATGTGACACTTATCTTTCTCTGACTGGCTTATTTCGCTTAGCATAATGCTCTCCAGGTCCATCCATGCTGTTGCAAATGGTAAGAGTTCATTCTTTTTTACAGCTGCATAGTATTCCATTGTGTAGATGTTACCACAGTTTTTGTTTTTTTAAATCCACTCATCTGCTGATAGACACATTTAACAGACTGTCAAAACTCAGAGGGAAGGTGGGTGGGAAGAGATAAACTAATGAACTTGTATGCATATATGTATAACCCATGGACACAGACAAATAGGGTGGTGAAGGCCTGGGGTTGGGCGTAGGGACAGGCTGGGAGAGGTCAATGGGGGGACATATATAATACTTTCAACAATAAAGATTAAAAAATAGTTTATTGATTTTTAGAGAGAGAGTGTAAGGGAGAGGGAGAGAAACATCTATGTGAGAATTTAATATCAGGTTGCTGCCTCCTGCATACCTGCCTATCAGGGATCAAGCTCTTAAACTGGGCAGCTGCCCTTGACTGGCAATAGAACCACAACTGGCAATTCCCAATCAACTGAGCCACACCAGCTGAGGCAAAATATTCTCTTTTAAGAATGGGTTTTATTCTTTTCACTTGCTAGACCATTGCTGTGTTTTCCCTTGTTAACATCACAAGGCTTGAGATCTTCAGTCTTCTGTGCCATATCAATGTTGTCGTTGGGTGTAGGGAATACATTTAACTCTTACAACATCACATTTGGGTGCAGGCAACTCTGTGGGACTTTCTCAGGCTCTCTCCCCAGACAATGCAAAATGCAAACCACTTCTATTCTGCCACCCTATCCTGCTTGCACAGGGAATCCTGGGGTCTTGCTGCCTCTCCAGATCCTATTCAGAAGTGGAAAGCAGAAATTCCCTCTGAATTTTCACAGTGAAATGTATGTATTGCTATTCTCAAGCTCAGCAAATACCATCATCATTTACATGGTTACTCAGACCAAAAACTTAGATTTATCATCTTTTTTTTTTTTTCTTTTCAGAACCTTTATTCTGATCACAAAGAGTCTTGACAAATCTCTTTGCTTTCCTCCCCAATTTTTTTTTCCATTCAGTACATACAGTTCATTTCTGGCTGCCTGATTGATTTCTTTTCTTCTTCTTCTTCTTCTTTTTTTTTTTAAAACTATTTATTTATTTATTTATTTTCTAAAGTTTTACATATGTCTACTTTTTCCCCGCTTGACCCCTCCCACCCCGACCAGCCATTCCTACCCTGGGCAAGCCCCCACAGCCCCAATGTCTGTGTCCATTGGTTATGCTAATATGCATGCATACAAGTCCTTTGGTTGCTCTCTAACCCCCTCTCCCCTGCCATTTGTCTCTGGGTCTATTCTTATTTATCAAATTATGTTCATCATTATATCCCCATATGAGTGAGATCATGTGATGTTTATCTTTCTCTGACTGGCTTATTTCGCTTAGCATAATGCTCTCCAGTTCCATCCATGCTGTTGCAAATGGTAAAAGTTCCTTCTTTTTTATAGCGGCATAGTATTCCATTGTGTAGATGTACCACAGTTTTTTTAATCCGCTCATCTGCTGGTGGGCACTTAGGTTGTTTCCAAATCTTAGCTATTGTAAATTGTGCTGCTATGAACATAGGGATGCATATATCCTTTCTGATTGGTGTTTCTGGTTTCTTGGGAAATAGTTCTAGAAGTGGGATTACTGGGTTAAATTGGAGTTCCATTTTTAACTTTTTGAGGAAACTCCATACTGTCTTCCACAGTGGTTGTACCAGTTTGCATTACCACCAGCAGTGCATGAGGGTTCCTTTTTCTCCACATCCTAGCCAACACTTGTTGTTGGTTGATGATAGCCATTCTGACAGGTGTGAGATGGTATCTCATTGTTTTGATTTGCATCTCTCTCAGATGATTAGTGACTTTAAACATGTTTTCATATGTCTCTTGGCCTTCTATATGTCCTTTCGAAAAGTGTCTAGTCCATTGCCCATTTTTTGATTGTATCATTTTTCTTCCTTTTGTTAAATTGTATGAGTTCTCTGTAAATTTTGGAGATTAAACCCTTATCTGAAATATCATTGGCATTTATCTTTGATTCTTTGTGTTTTTGTGGTGTGTGTGTGTGTGTGTGTGTTTTTTTTTTCCTCATTCTCATTCAATCTTAGGAAGTTCTCTCAACTGTACCTGAAATTATATTCCTAAATCACTTCTTCTCAACACTCCATTGTTACCATCTTATCTCAAGTCAGTGTGTGGTCTTACCTGGCTACAGTAATAACTCATTCACTGGCTTCTATTAATTCCCTGATTCTATAAGTGCTGCCATTCTCCCGCCCCTAGAGTGACCTGCAAAAATTTTAAATCTACTTATGCTACTCTTCCACTCAGCACTCTTCAGTGACTTAGCATCATTCATGAAATAAAATCCACATTCTTACCAACGCCTATAAGGCCCTGGTCACTCTGCTTCCTCAGGCCTGGGCTTCTTGTCATTTCTTGACTATGTCAAGGTCACACCTTCCCAAACTTCTAAATTTCTAATTTCCTGCTCTTTTCCACATTGCTCTTCAAAGTGCTTCAGATATCTTTTTAAATTACCACTTCAGGGAAGCCTTCCTCTTCCTATTTCCTTACCTGACTTATTTTTCTTTACATTTACTATTACGCCAAGTTAATTATTTACTTATGGGTTTATTGTCTGCCTTCATCACTGGCCTGAACTTTATGTTCCCAACTGCAATCCATGACATACAATACACTGACTGGTATGTAGTAAGCCATCAATAAATATTTTTTTCAGTGAATGAATGCACTTGATATTGAAAATACAATGATAATTGGACAGTGCTTTATATTCAATATATTTATTTTTGGAGATGAAGATAGTTTTTAGATGAAAATTGAACTCACAGAGGCTCCTCTCATTTGGTAGAAGATACAGAAAGAGATACTTCTAATGTGTGAGATAATATTTTACCTCAGGCTTCAGCAGAATGTGACTTTCACTATTTATCCATGCCATATCCACTACTGTATAGCATCTAGGAGTCAAGAAGATATGCATCATCCTAAATTCAAAATCCATGATCCTGAATGCTGTTTAAAATGATATAAAAATCAAGAAATCTGTAGCTAGACAGCCTTCTGTAAACAATAGTAACTACTATGTTCACCAACCTTGCTGAGCATATGCAACAATACTGGCATAGAACATCAAACATTTCTAGAGGGATGGGGTAAGGGTTGGGTGGAGGGTGGCAAAAAGGGAGAAAATGGGAATCATCTGTAATACTGACAACAATAAATAAAATAAGATTAATTAAAATTAAAAAAGAATTTCTAGAAAATGTGAACAGCATGTACTGATCATTTATTATTAAGCCAAGGAGACTTTGTATTACTATCAACTGTGCTCCCGTTAATCATGTTTGACATTTATATATCACAAGGCTCTTTCAGTTGTAAGTGACTGGAACCCAATTTAAACTAGCTTAAGCAAAGAACAATATTTATTGGCTGATGTAACTGGCAGGTTGAGGCTGGAATCTGGGCTCAAATGATGTTCTCATGGCATCTCTTGGTTTGGCTTCTCACTGTTTATACCTGTGTTGGCCTCTTTCTTGGGTGGATAGGTTCTCATCACGAAGCAGAAAAATAATCCCAGAGTCTACATCACAAGAAATTCTCTTCCAAATAGAAGATCTTTTGCAGCAACTATAGCTAAAGTATCTCTGACAAGATTCTGATTAGGCAAGCTTAGGTCCTAAGTCTATACTAATTCCATCATTGTGTGAAGATGTTATATTACTATTGGATCAAACTTGATCATATGCCACCCCACCCTCCCTTTTGCAAGGAGAGGGAGGCATGAATGGAAAGGGAAATTGTGTTGAGCCAGTAAAACATTAAAGTAATCACTAGCAACACACCAACATTGCTTTAAATTTCTTTAGACGAAAAAGGCCAATGTATTTGTGAAATAAAAAAATAAGTGCTGTGCATTATTGTTTATGTTATTTATCCATCTAAGCAGCTGGAAATAATGCACTGGGAATGTCAGATATACAGTGCTGGCTAATTTTAGGCATTCCAAACATTAGAAACAATACTATCTGGAATCAAAATGTCATGGAATGAAGAAGAAATGGTAAAAAATCTAAAAACAATGAGATGAAAAGCCAATAGAAATAGAGGGTAGAAATCAGAGTGACAGGCATTTCTGAAGAAAAGAAAATAGCAAAGAGGAAAACTAATCATAAATCTAAACCAAACTTTCTTGAGCTGTTCTTAGATTATATAAATCATATTTATATTATATGTTATGTAGGAGAAATTGTATCCTACACTTTCTAGCATCCTTTCTAATTTATGGATTGGCTCTCCACATTGGCTTGTTTATATCTTGATTTTCTATTTGTACTCCACCTAGTTACCTCGTCTCTTGCCATATTTCCCTGTAGGATTGGTGTCCAGCCTTGAACTTCAAATAGAATAGTAGAGCCTGTACTTTGCTCATTTACTTCAAAAGCCTGGACCTTGATTCCTGTTTCTTATTCTCTCTCACTGGTCATTGTTGTAACAATTCTGAAATGGAAAGACAGATCCCATTGAGTTCACAGCAGCTCAAATGATTTCCAGAATATTCTTGATTTTTTGCTCACTAAAATAATTTTATGGCAACAAAGATGTTGAGAATCATATTAGAGTTATGTGCCTTGGCTGACGCAGCTGTCCCCACCAGAACCATCTCTACAACTTTTTCTTCCTCCCTAGTACCAGGGCTGATAATCAGCTGGTGCACTTCAGTACAACAAACAAAATAGAAAAATGGAAGCTGCTGTGATTGGTTGGAGAATGGGCACTCCCCTTTGAAATTCCTGTGCCTTTCTCCTTCTTCCTAAAATGGGACCTTAGTGAACTGGCCTGCACCCATTTTTTTTTTCTACTTTATCCCCATTAGCACAATTTGTGAAGGCGCAGAATGCTTTGCAAGCTAGTGTGGTCACAATAGGTCATCCCAGAGCCTTTTTCTTTCGTCAAACAACATGAGAAATATTCTGTTTCTTCCCATTTGGCAAAATTACCTCCTGACTTTGGAAGTGAAGTATTTCTGGTAGGTCTTATCTCAGTCTTGGATCAATCATGCTGTGCCTGTTCCCACAGGCCAAAGCAGTGACCAGGACAATAAGGTGAGTGTGACTCCTGATGATGTTCTTTCTGGGAACAGGCCTGGCTTTATTGGCTCTGTCTTGATTTAAGCGGTGATAACCAAGTCACAGAACGGGAAAATGTCCTTAAAGGGTGAGTTTAGATTTGCACTGTGTTTGTCCAAATGTTTCTTCTTTTAGAATGAAGAAGTTGGAAAATACTTGCTGACTTCTGGCCCATTTTACTTGTTTACACTGAAGAGGTACATAAAAATCTCTTATTACTTAAGTTATAATAAAGCTGGATGCTGGAACAATTAATTGCAAATATATTCCATAAATCAAATGTTTCTTTTATCACAGATTGATTTCATTTTTCTTTTTTTTTTCTGCTAAACTGCATGGATAGGCCTCCTAGGTTACACATTTCACATCTAACCCTCTAGCTACAGTATCTACATTTTTCTCAAGTTTTTAAAGGTAATTTATAGTATTACAGTTTCAGGGTTTTGAGGACTTGGGAGTGAGGGCCAGGCCTTTCCTCAGGAGACTGGAAATGTACCATGTGCTTAACAAGATTTTGAAAAAAAATTTCCCAAAGGGCAAATTCCAACAGACATGTGGTAATGAGCCATGACTGAATACAGACAATACAGTCTACAGTTAACCTTATACATACATCATAAAGTAGGGACTTATGACCCTTGGTTCCCACACTCTCCCCTAATTGTTTAGCTCTTTAAGTACATCAGTTTAAAAGAGAGACAACTCCTACATGTTGATAGGGTTTGTTTCTTCCTTTAAGGCTAATAACTGGGACAGTGATCTGCTCTGGAATTCTCCTTTAATTTAAATATCTGAAATAGGAAGGTTACAAGTCTATTTTCAAAAAACCCATGTGTTGCCTATATACAACTTTTTAATTGTCAAGCACAAATTGTAGCATTATCCTGTACAATGAGGATATTTTCAGACTTTATATATCTTTTAATTTTCTTCCCAAATTATTGACCTGGCATAGTTAAAGGAAAATATACACATTTTAATAGGTTGCTTGAATAAATAACTGACAAAGGAAGACTGGATATTGTCTTCTCTATGGAACCTTTGCAAGGAGTGTGTCCTTCAAGAATGAGACAGCTGCGTTGGAGCTGGTCTGACAGTTTCCTCCTCAGTTTATAATAATGGATTTATACACATACACCTAATATGTTGTGTGTTTATTAGCCTGCACTGATGACAGTTATATTACATAAAGTTCAGCATAAGACCCAAGTGTAGAGCTCTAAACGTGCATTTCAGAGGAAAGAATGCACATTCAATTAAACTCAAATTATCCAGTACCGCCCTTTATCCTATAAAAACCAAAACCAAACAGAAAAGGCAAGCTGATACTCACAATGTTTTGCTGTTGCTCGATTCAATGATTCTCCAGACGGCTATAAACTAAGATATTGTTTGTGATACTTCTCTGGCCATGTATCCCCTATCAGCCTATGTGAAAAACAAAAATTCAAATGCTATTGGGCTAAAGGTCAGCTCTTATAAGGAGTGGACTTCAGATCCAAGAGCACACTTTGGTTTTGACAGCTGATGCGATGGATTCCAAAGGGATTCTTTGCAGATGTTATTAGGCTGTTCATGACATAATGTCTTTCCAGCATAGTCAGATAACTGAAAATGACCAACAAAAGGAGGGTGATGTTAGGGGAAAGAGGGAGCATCCACTTGTGAGCATGATTTCATGAGAAGAGTAACTGGAGCATCACATATTTCAGAGTGACAGCCAAATAATACACAATGGCAGAACCACCTCTTATTTACTCTTCCAAGAGAACCTGAAATACAGATGTTACCAGTGCATTTGCAATGAAAATATTCCTTCCTTGAGAATGAAATGTAAGCTGGACCATCATGAGGCTTAAGTTCTTTGTGGCCCAATTTCTTTAAGCAATTTTTATAAACACTTCCTAAGCATTTTACAAGCTATGAAAACACTGCGGGAAACTGTGCAACCACATAAAAGTCACATGCTTAAGTACATTGCTGGATGAGGAACCCGGGAAGTTTCCTGACAAAACTGTGCTCCTAGGCAGAGTTCGGCTTCAAACTGTGTTCTTTAACCAGCCGGAATGCTTTCAAGGTTTCTCTTGTCACTTGCAATAAAATTATTAAGTTACACATATACAGGCAAAAGTCTTCCATTCATGTAGTATAATTTTATTATCATTGAAATGTTGGAAGTATGAAAAAATGTTATTTTGACTTCTGAGAAGTTTTTTCTTCTGCTTCTGAAATATTAGTCTTACCAGTTTAATTTCATAAGTGAATTATTTGGAAACAAACAATGTAGTAGCTTTTATTCTATTGTATTTATGATTCATTTTCTATAATATTACATGTTTTGGTCCATAGTTAGTTTTACTTTGAAGTTTTTTTTTTTCTTGAGGATCCTTACATATCTTCCCTCTTTTCATCTTCAGATCAGATTTCTGTGATGTTATTTTAGGATTTAGAAGCTTCAATTAAGCAAAGCAAATGAAAGTATTTAGAGAATGCTTACCTTAGTGATAGTCAGCAGCTTATATTTCAGGTTTGCTTGGCATCACAAATATTCCAGAAAATGTATTTTGATCTGGGTGATAAGGGACAGATGACAGAGTTGAGAGATTAAAAATAAAATAAAACAATCTGCTTTAAGATTTTAATATGTAACTATGGTGCGTGGATGCTTTTCTAGAATTCAGACATTTTAGGGAAGAAACACTGATCTAATAGACTTTCAAGGTTGGAAGAGACCTTAAAGCTGGTTCAACTAGCTCATTTTACAGACGAGAGGACTGAGAGTCTGAGAGGTCAAGTGATTCATTCCAGCTTTATCTCTTATAGGTGTTTCTAGATATGATTATTCTTTTAAATGGACTTTTAAAAAGATTCAGTATTACATACAATTTTTCATAATAACCAACTAGTTTTCTACTTAAAGTCATCCTGATTAGAAGAAACATTTTTAGAAATTAGAATTTTCAAAGTTCAGATGTTTAGAAAAATAGTAAGATTAAACAATACAGCTATATAGTTATAGGAAGTAAAGGTGTGTTTTGAAGTTAAACTGCAACATAAAATACCCCAAACCTCTTCTTTGATCAAAGTAGCACAAAACTAATCTGTAATAAATGTTATTATTCTTCCTATGTATGGAACTTAGACTTTGTTTTAAAAAGGACATTTGTTCCCCATTAATCTTTCCAAAGAACTGTTCAAGAGGTAAATAATAAGGAAAGGGGATAGGGAGTAAATATTGCCGAAAGAAAGCAAATTAACTCTCAGAAAGAGACATGATGGGGGTAAACATTTAAAAAGGAGAAATTAAGGGGAGGGGCGGAGGTTAGAGAGCAACCAAAGGACTTGTATGCATACATATTAGCATAACGAATGGACACAGACACTGGGGTGGTGGGGGCTTGCCCGGGGTGGGAATGGCTGGGGGGAGGGGGTCAATTGGGGAAAAAGGAGACATATGTAAAACTTTAGACAAATTAAAAAAAGATAATAAGCATAAAAGGAGCAATTAGAGATGTTAAAATTGGGGATGAAGTCTCTTAGATGAACTCATAGCACCAAAGAGATCAAGATACAAGTGAATTTCACAAAAAGGAAACTGTTCAGTGGCCATACAATGAAAACCCTTCTACATTGAAATAGATTAGAATCCAGTGAGACAATATTAATGACAACATGAAGCTTGTCACTAGCATCTGAGAAAAAGTTTTAAAAATGCATGCTGTGCTGTTCCACTGTTCTACTCTGGAAGAAAAGAAAACACACGCCTAGGAGATGCATGGGGAATAAAGAATGGGGCACTACAAATTCTTGCTTTTGTTATAAGCTTCACAGCTGATTGGTGGTGTCAATGTTCTGAAAAAGCTCAACCTATTTTTAAAGTTTTACTTTCTGTCTCTTCTGGCTAAGAAATTTAGCTAAGGGGAAAGTTTTCTTTGGGAAACATGTCTGAGCTTGCAACCTGCTGATTAATTGGAAGCCAAATATTTTGTCTTCTATATTTCAAACATATATCTATATAAACACATGTCTATAAATAAATACATAAAATATCTCACATCATAGAAGGAAAGCTGCATTTTAACAAATAAAAGGATTTTCCTTTATGTAAGCGTGAAAGTGTGAAAGAATATTTAAGGGACATAAAGTAGCTCTTGGTACAATGAAAATTATACTAATTCTACAGGTCATTTGTTCTGATATATTAATGCTTCTTCATGACTATCCTTCTATTAATGTCCTTCTAATAATTCTGAGATCTGGACCCAGAACTTCTGTTGGTTCCAAATAAAGTTATTCTTGCTCTTTATAGTACATTAAGGATGACAAAACATGAAGAGAATCCTTTAGTTTTCATGCAATTTACTAAAATTATTTTTATACAGATATCTAATCTTTCATTCACTTACCCAACTTGAATCTTTGGGTAAAAAGAATTGATTTATGTGGTACCATTATGAACTGATGGTGTGCCTAAAGTGACTTTGCAGAGAGGCAAATGTTAGATAAAGTGGCAAAGAGTAGAATCATGCATATTAAACTTAATATGGTAAAGTTGTCTATTTTTCCTTAACATCCTTTAGTGGGGCCCCAAAATAGAGCTCTCCATGGGATGTTAAACACCTGATGATAAATGACTTTGCAAGTGATGCTCAGGAATCAAAGTTCTAGCCAGAGAGGAATGATGGAAAAACTGCACGCTGGCGGGAAAACCAGAACTGTTTGGGTCTTGGCCACCACATTTATACAGAAAAAAATCAAAATAAGTTGAAATTGCTCATTTTGGCTGACTTTTCTACCACCTACCACTCCCTCCAACCTCCTCAACTCAGTTTCTGGAATATGGAAACAAGCCGATTCCCTCTGAAAGAAATAAGAGATGGCTACATGTGTCTTGCAGATGGAATTTAAAAGGGGGTCTGGCATTTCTGGAAATAGATGATATCCTACTAATACCTTCTTGAGATAAATTTTACGGAGCAAGAAAAAGATAGAGAAAAAACATTATAATACATTTGCTATTCTACGTAACTTTAGGCTTATAAAATTCTCTTTGTTATTAGCATAGATTTTGATGAGGTGGTATTCATTTCCAGCAATATTGGGGCTTATCTTCCAACCTAAAAAATTAATATTATATACTTTAGGTTAGTAAAACATGTGTGTCAATATATTTATATAATATTATCATACATTTAATTCTCTGTCATAATGAGATGTGGAACACACACAAGGCAAGTAGTGATTGCATTGACTAACTTGTCAATTATTCCTTCATCTGTTTTTATGTCCAAGACCCATGCTAGCATATATGTATATACCATAAGTATATGGTATTTCATAAGATGCCTGAGTTCTTTGTCCTCACAGAACCTACTTATCTTAGATGAGTTTCATAAACTCTCTGGACATCTGTGAACAAAGGAGTTGCCTGAAATGATTTTGAATGTACCTTCGATGCTCCCAGTCTATGCATTGCACAGAAGGAAGACAGAGACTATGGTTTCCACACTTCACTTGCTCCCATTTCTTCCTTTTTTCAAGATCATTAGGATACTAAAGGAAACTTGAATAAACATGTATAAGGTACTTCTTTTCAGACAGATCTAGCAGAGAGAAAAAGAAAAAAAGGGAGGAAAAAAAATCCTAAGCCATAGGATTTTGAAACTTGTGGTTTCAATTGGGAAAGCTTTTAAAATCAGGAACACATTTCTTGGTGTGCCCCTTCATGCTGTCTTCAACTAATATTAATTCTTGCTCTATTTGCATAACTGGGTTCTCTTAAGCTATGATTAAGGTGCTCATAAATATTCACTAGCACTTTCTGAATTTCAGGCACTGATTTTTATTCACATTAATCCCCACAATCACCTTAGGAGGTAAATGCTAATTACCCTCATTTTCCAGAGATGAGTCAGAGAGATCAAATATCATGTCCTAGTTTACCTAGTAAGTGGTGGACCAGGATTTGAATGCAGACATCTGGCACCACTGCTTCATCCATCCATTACCTAACCATGCTGCGACTTCTTTTGCTTTATGATTTTTCATTAGTATTTATTATAAAATGTTCCTAGTGAAATTGAATTATATAGTCTCTTTTCATCACACACTGATGAATGGCCAGTCAAGATCTTGTCTTTCTTCCTTTCTGCCACTGCAAGAAAGAGTAAGTTAATAATTATGATTTCAGTTTGCTATTATTGATCTCAGAGAGGAAGGGAGAGGGAGAGAGAGACAGAAACATCAATGATGAGAGAGAACCATCAATTGATTTGCTGCCTCCTGCACACTCCCTTCTGGAAATGGAGCCACTCCCTACTGGGGATGGAGCCCACAACGCTGGCCCCGAATGGGAATTGAACCAATGACCTCCTGGTTCCTGGAGTTGACAATCAACCACTGAGCTACACCTGGCTGGGCTCAGTTTGATTTTGTTTTAATTTCCTTTGATGAAACAAAGCACCACACCCTTGGTGGTTTAAAACAACAGAAATGTATACTTTTCCAGTTCTGGACAGCAGAATTCCAAAACCAAGATACTGTCTAGAGGCTCTTAGGTAGAAATTCTTAGGGACATTTTTGATGTTCCTTGGCTTGTAGATGCATCACTACCACCTTGGTCTCCATCTTCATATTTTCTCCTCCCAAATGACCTCTGTGTCTCAAATCTCTCTCTTCTTTCTCTTATGGGAATATCAGTCACCAAATTTAGGGCCAGCCTTAAATCCAGGATGATCTCATCTGAAGATTCTTAACTTAGTTACGTCTACAAAGACTGTTTTCAAATAAGGTGACATTCACCAGTACTAGAGGTTAGGACCTGGATATATCTTTTGAGGGTATTGTGATTGGGAGGGAGGGAGAAGAAGCAGTACATATATAACACAATTAACTAATAAATAAACAAGACCATTTTAGAGAATGAAAAATGTATGAAGGAAATTAAATGGGACAACAGATTCTGTTTGATTTCTGAGTCCTAAGTACTTCCTTAAATATCAGTTATAGTTCTTGACACTGTCAATAACTATATGATTTATTTTTTTAATCAAATGTTATTTTGAGTTTTTAAAATTTCTCATAAAGTCCATCTTGTTGTGATAAACTGGTAAAAAGAAACTACCGACTTCTTTGTCATTACTCATCTAACATGTCAAAAAAGGTATTCATTCATTAAAGAAACAGCATATTTAGATTCTCTGATTTCCTTAGGGAATTGGAGGAAATTGAATTGGGAAAAAAATCACTAAAGAATCAATTCTTGAAGAATTAATTTCCCCAATTCTCAAGCAGTAAAGCATTGTAAGATTACTACCAAAAATGTCCTCAGGGATCTTTCTCTATAAAAATTTTGGAAAAAATTCAACTATTCAATCTGCCGTAACTGCTCATATTTTACTTATCAATTACAATTGTAAAATTTTCATAAAACATATTGGCAAATGACTTGGAAGTTGTTTTGCAGGAAGTAATTCATTGAGTTTAAGATGACTTCTTAAAACTCAGTTTGAGTTCATTCGGGACCAGAACATCAATCTGTACGATGTACCTGTTTCAAGGCCAAATTTACACCATGGCTGTACAATCACTGATTGCAAAACAGACCTTTTCTGATGTTTCATAAACTACTGAAAAGTTGTGTTAGCATACTTTTTGAATTTGGGACTGTTATATATGTTCTTTTTGGTTTCACACAAATTATCTTTTTTGTTTAATTTCAATAATTGGGTATAAGCAACTGGAGTTCTTTTGTTTAGTTCATGAACCCTTTTATAGTGTTGGAAATTAAAAAGGCACATGTTTATTCTAATTTGAGATATAAATCCAAGCGAAGGCCTAGCCACTTGGCTGTCCTTAGGACAATATCAATGCTTATTTCAGCGCGTACTTCAACTCCACACCTTGCTGAATTGCTCTGGAACTCAATTTTCATTATCTGGGCATGTAAGAATCTATCCTTTTATTAAGGGTTTAGACATTTACCTTCCCCATAGGTAGAAATGCTTTTATGGAAGTTGTTTAATAATAAACTTTAAAAATATATTCCATAAGGCACTACCATTCCAGTGTTTTTTAAAACTGAATTAACAAAAGAAGGTTAGGGGGGAAACCAAGATGGCGGCATAAGGTATACACCTGTACGTGCTGCCTCTCACAACCACACCAAAACTACAACTAAAAGACAAAACAAATATCACCCAGAACCATAGGAAAGCTGGCTGAGTGGAAGTTCTACAACTAGAAGAAAAGAAAGAAGCACATTGAAACTGTGTAGGAGGTGCAGAGCCACGGAAAAGCAGAGGTATGGAGGCGTGCGCATGAAAAGGTCTGGCAACTGAGGATACAGTTGTCTTTTTCAAGTGGGAGGGAGACACAAGTTCCCGACTGTTCTGAACTCCATTTTCCGGTGAGACGTTGGGGACCCAGACTCCTATGAGGAGAAACTGGACTGTCTGGTATTGGGTGGGAAAGTGAAGGTGGCTTTCTTGCAGAGGTGCAAGCAGGAATCATTGTTTACTGCACTGGGGCGTGGGACTTGGGGATGCGGAAATGTGGAGATGCAGAGCAGGCTGACTGGCAGCCATCGCTGTTTGCCGCACCCTAGTGATTTCGAGAGACCCCGCTCCACCCAGTTTACAAACCCACCCAAACTGTGTGCGGCGGCTTTTGCATATGAATGGCCTGCCCTATCGCAGCTTAACCTAACAAACTGCAGCTGGGTCAGCTCCAAAACTTCCAAACCCCAAACAAAGAGGAGAAATCTGCAGATCTTGCTGTAGCTCCTGCTGGGTGGCCTCAGACAGTAGCTGACTTGCACCTCCTTGAAGATCCAGGAGCCAGTGTACCTAGTGGTCACTGTGAGACAACACCAGATTTCAACTCTTCACATCCATAAGTGACACACCAGGAGGCAGACTCAGTGAGCACCAAAGCCCCACTGAAGCAAGTCCTGCCCCATAAGGGTGTCTCCAGCACAGCAGTTCTTCCATTATAGGCACAGCTGATCCTCACAGCCAATTGACCTGAGGGTCATTTCCTCCCAGTGTACCAACAGCAATCAAGGCTTAACTACAACAAGACTGTGCACACAGCCCACAAAGGAGTGAACCAAGAGTGTCCACCTCAGGTGATTGGGGAGGCTGAGCCACTGGGCCCTATAGGTCACCTACCACACAAAGCCACTCCATCAACATAGAAAAGCAGCCAAAATGTGGAGACAAAGAAACATGTCACGAATGAAAGAAATGGAGGAAAGAAAACAACTGGATATAGAGTTCAAAACCACAGTTATAAGGTCACTCAAGAATCTTCTAGAAACTGCTGAGAAACTTAGTGAGACCTCTGAGGAACTTAGTGAGACCTTTAAGGATCTTAATGAGAATGCCAAAACAATGGAAAAGGACCAGTCAAAATTAAGCATACACTGTCTGAAATAAAGAATAATATACAGAAATCCAACAGTAGACTAGACGACCCCAAGAGTCAAACCAAAGATTTGAAATATGAAGAAGCAAAAAACACCCAACCAGAAAAACAAAAAGAAAAAAGAATCCAAAAATATGAAGATAGTGTAAGGAGCCTCTGGGACAACTTCAAGCATACCAACATCTGAATTATGGGGGTGCCAGAAGAAGAGAGAGAGCAAGATATTAAAAAACTATTTGAAGAAATAATGACAGAAAACTTTCCCTACCTGATGAAAGAAATAGACTTACAAGTCCAGGTAGTGCAGATAACCCCAAACAAAAGGAAGCCAAAGAGGACCACACCAAGACACATCATAATTAAAATGCCAAGGGCAAAAGACAAAGAGAGAATCTTGAAAGCAGCAAGAGAAAAACAGTTAGTTACCTACAAGGGAGTACCCATATGACTGTCAGCTGATTTATCAACAGAAACTATGCAGGCCAGAAGGGAGTGGCCAGAAATATTCAAAGTGATGAACAGCAAGAACCTACAACCAAGATTACTCTACCCAGCAAAGCTATCATTCAGAATTGAAGGTCAGATAAAGAGCTTCACGGATAAGAAAAAGCTAAAAGAGTTCATCACCACCAAACCAGTATTATATGAAATGCTGAAGGGTATTCTTTAAGAAGAGGAAGAAGAAGAAAAAGGTAAAGATAAAAAATTATGAACAACAAAGTGACAACAAATACATATCTATCAACAAGTGAATCTAAAAATGAAGTCAATAAAAAAATCTGAAGAACAGAATAAACTGGTGAATATAATAGAATCAGGGACATAGAAAGGGAGTGGACTGACAATTCTCGGGGGGAAGGGGGCATGAGGGGTGCGGAAAGAGATTGGACAAAAATCTTACACCTATGGATGAGGATAGTGGTGGGGGGTAAGGGCATGTGAGCGGGAATTAGGTGGAGGGGAGCTATGGGGGAAAAAAGAGGAACATCTGTAATAATCTGAACAATAAAGATTAAAAAAAAAAGGTCAAAGAAATGATAAGTAGTAAAATAGTAAAAAATAGAATACAATACAAAAGGAGTGGGATTAACTCAAATCACTGTATTTGATGAGTTTGTGCTGCTCTCCTTTTGCCCAGTGATAAGACATGATGTCTTAAATGGTGATGTTTGTCTTGCAAAAGTTTTATCCCTATTCATTTGACCTACACAGAGTACTTGCTGTGTCCTAGGTGTTGCGGTATATACTTGATGTGCTGAGGTTAACTAAACACATATGGTACCAGTACACATGAAACTGGGTGACAAACATTAGACAAGGACATATGTGAGTAAATAAACAATACTTTCATGTAATGATAAATCATATGGAGCAATAAACAGGTTGAAATGATGGACATTAACCAGAGAAGACCTAGTTAAAGAAGGTATTAAAATAATGTTTTCTTGGGAAGGAGTCACTTAAGCTAAGTGCCAACTCAATTTATACATTAGAAGGTCAGGTTATGGGTTATTAACCTGGAATCTTGGAACCAAAAAAAGGGTAAATTTCCTGTCTTATAGTAGGATTCAATGTGGTTTTTACATATATATATATATATATATATATATATATATATATTACATATATATTACATATATATATATACACACACACATGTATATATAGACATTTACATGAACATATATGTATATAGATAGATATGCTGAGATATACTAGTGTGTGTGTGTGTGTGTGTATGTGTATATATATATAAAATTTACTTAGTAGACTGTTTCTATGAAATGGATTGTAATGGTTTTCCAGCTGGGTTCACTCACATTATTTGCCTTTGATGTGCTCTTTTTTTGCTTTCCTGATCAGAGAAATTCTAAATGGACTGTGAATCTTGTGCTTTTAAACTTTGAGAGTTAATCCACTGATCAATGTGGTAAATCACATATTAAATCTTTTGTGGAAGGAATTTTTAAGAGTGTTGAAAGCTTTAGTGGATGGAATTATATGCTTTGAGGTGTCCATCTAATGCAAAATGCTTTTTCTGTAAAATTTTAAATCATTCTCAGTATCCTCTTCTATTATTCCTCATTTTTTATTGCAACATGGAAATAATATCATGTACTTAACATTAAACTATAAACTGTTGTTTGTATTCCTAAGAAGCTTTGAGTTGAGTTGACATAAGTCATATTATCAAACAACTAGGGGCCCAGTGCATGAATTCATGCACCTTGAAAGGAACTGTGGGCTGGGAGGCTGCAGTGGGCACAGGGGTGGGTCTTGGCCCATCCTCCATGCCCCTGTCCTGCCCCTGTCCTGCCACGGGCCCTGGTCCCCTGTTTGCTGGCAGCCCCACTCTCACCACTGCCACTCCCATTCACTGACAATGCTGGCCCTGCTCACACCTGCTGACTGCGAGGAATGATTGGGTCCAGTGCCAGCAGCGGTGCGAGTGGCAGCTGCTGCCCTGATCTCCCCTCAGGAGCAGGGGGAGTTGGAGAAGCCCTGAGGGGTGACTGGGGTCAGCAGCCACTGCTTGCACCTGCTGACAGTGCCGAGAGATCGGGGCCAGTGCCAGGCGCTGGCAGCGGGTGCAAGCGGGGCCAGTGCCGGCAGCAGGTGCAAACACCAGGTGGAACTGCAGCACATGGGAGCAAAGAATTTTCAGTAACCACCAGAGGCTTGCCCCAATGACAGTGACTGGCACCCCACCTGGGTCTGGCACCCCTGCTCACCTGCTCCACCATCCTGCTATGGCCAACACCCGCCATGTTCCATGCTCTGCTACCTGCTGCCAATGCCCGCCATGTTCTGTGCACACCCCTTAGTGGTCAGTGCATATCATAGCGACTGGTTGTTTGGTTGTTCAGTTGTTCCGCTGTTCGGTCTATTTGCATATTAGCCTTTTATTATATAAGATTATTTCAATGCAAACAGGAGATCAGAGTTTTAATGTTGCAGTTGCATGTTATTTTCTTACATAAATTCCAATAGGAATTTTATAGCTATTGATATACAGCTAAAATTCAAAACAACATTGAATAAAACCAATCTTTGGGTACAGGCAGCTTTTCCTTCCCTTACCTACCACGTCTAGCACTATTGTTGGTACACTGCTTCTTACACATTCTAATTACCTACACTGTTATAAAACTATGTAACATTTATTAACCACTGACTGTGTTTGTACCATACATCATTGTAAGCATGTTACAAATATTTTCTCTTTAATCCCCATAGCCACCCTATGAGGTAGGCATTTTTATTAGCCTCATTTTCCACTGAGGCACTGGGGAGGTTTAGCATCTTTCCCAAGTTCACAAAATTGGCAAGTTTTACTACAGAGTATCAGAGGAGCCTAATCTTTGTAGCCTGCAACTGCTGAGCTTACTTCTGATTCCTCATTAAAGTACAGAGATCTCCTTATAACTGCTAAGGCAAGAGGGTCAGGGCAATGCAAAGGCTGTTTCCCAGCAGCTCAGTCACATTGTATCCATTTAGTTTATGAGAAGCAAACTTGGAGAACTTCATGTAAAAATGAGTGTCATTAGTATTAATGAAATGTGTTTTTAAGGTGCTAACAAACACATTTATATCTACATGAAAAATACCAACTGAGTTTCTTTTCACTTAAATTTATTTTTAAAAGGACATGACTGTTCTGATAGATGGACCTAGTAGAAAAACCTCAGAGTAGGGCTGAGTGGTGTAGATGGGACTAAGGTAAAATATCATTATGGTTGAAAATGATTCTGTAGACAGCTCAGAAGAGGCCTAGCTTATTTATCCAATACTAGAGGCCCGATGCACAAAATTTGTGCAAGAGTAGGCCTTCCTTCCCCCAGCTGCAGCACCAGCTTCCCTCTGGCACCCAGGACCCGGTCTTCCCTTGAAACCCCAGCTTTGTCTGGAAGGTCATGCAGTCTAATTAGCATATTACTCTATTATTATTATCACTAGAGGCCTGGTGCACAAAATTCGTGCACAGGGGTGTGTGTGTGTCCCTCAGCCCAGCCTGCACTGTCTCCAATCTGGGACCCCTTGAGGGATGTCCATCTCACAATCCAGGACTGCTGGCTCCAACTGCTCGCCTGCCTGCCTTCCTGATTGCCCCTAACCACTTCTGCCTGCCAGCCTGATCACCACCTAACCACTCCCCTCTCAGCCCAATTGCCCCTAACTGCCCTCCCCTGCCAGCCTGGTCATCCCTAACTGCCCTCCCCTGCTGGCCTGGTCCCCCCCAACAGCCCTCCCCTGCCAATCTGGTTACCCTTAACTGCCCTCCCCTGCTAGCCTCATCGCCCCTAACTGCTCTCCCCTGCAGGTCTGGTCCCCTCCCAACTGCCCTCCCCTGCAGGTCTGGGTTTCCCCAAACTGCCCTCCCCTGCAGTCCTGGTCCCTCCCAAGTGCCCTCCCCTGCAGGCCTGGGTCCCCCCCAACTGCCCTTTCCTACAGGCCCGGTCACCCCCAACTTCCCTCTTCTGCCGGCCTGGTCACCCTTAACTGCCCTCTCCTGCAGGCTTAATCACCCCCAACTGCCCTCCCTTGCAGGCCTGGTCCCCCCCAACTGCTCTCCCTTGCAGGCCTGGGTCCCCCCCACAACTGCCCTTCCCTGCAGGCCCAGTTGCCCCCAACTTCCCTCCCCTGCAGGCCTGGTCACCCCCAACTTTCCTCTCCTGCAGGCCTGGTCCCTCCCAACTGTCCTCCCCTGCTGGCCATCTTTTGGTGGCCATATCGTGTTCACATGGGGGCAGCCATCTTTGACCAATGGGGGAAGCCATCTTGTGTGTTGGAGTGATGGTCAATCTGCATATTACTCTTTTATTAGATAGGATAATAATAAAGAGCTAATATGCTAATGGTCGGGACACCGTAATGTGTAATGACCAATCACAGGAGGTTGCCTGCACTTGCCCTGCGGGGCGTTGCTCCAGAGATGGGGTGGAAGTGGGGAGGTGCCCGGAGAAGGCGGGACCAGCCTGAGGCAACTCGAGAGACTGAGGGCAGGGCTTGAAGTGGCCAGAGAAGGCAAGAGCGGTTGGTCCTGGGCCAGGCACACTGGAGCTCTGCATAGAGAGGTTCAGGTGTCAAGGCAAGGCAGCGGGTGGGTGACAGGGCCGCGTGTTTTTGTGAACTGGGCTCCTAGTCTTACCTAATAATAGACAAACATGTAAATTGACCGTACCTCCACTACACCACCAGCCAATCAGGAGTGATATGCAAATTAACCCAACAAAGATGGAGGTTAATTTGCATACACAGGCATGAGTGATGGGGGTGGCAGGATGCTTGCATCATTGCCATGGCAATGATGCAGGCATTCTGCCCCACCCCCGGTCTCTCAGGGCCTCTGGGCAGCGTGGGAAGGCAGGGCCGGAGCAGAAAGAGGCGGCTCCAGGGCCTGAGTGGAAAGGTGGTTCCCGCAGCCAGGGAAAGGAAATCCCATTCTAGCATGAATCTTCGTGCATCAAGCTTCTAGTAGATAATTAAGAGCTAATATGCTAATTAGACCAAACAGCAGAATGACTGGACGACCTTCCAGAAGAAGCTGGGGCTGTGAGGGGCTGTGAGGGGGGCTGCAAGGCCCGGCCGAGGCTGTGAGGGTCTGTGAGGGGCTGTGAGGGCTGGCTGAGGCAGCTGGAGCTGTGAGGGCCCCCTTGCTTGAATTTCATGCATTGGGCCTCTAGTATTTACATAAATACCATAAAGCTTAAAATGTGACTCTGACTAGATGAATTATTATTTCCGATTCTGATATGCAGGGAATGATTTCCCTGAAGCATGCATTGGGCAGAATCATGCACACCAAGGATGACAGTTTGGCTTCTGGCAGCCTAACTATGAAATTCTTCCTCCTTTTAAGCTCCTAAGTCCTTGATATAGAGTTTAAAAATACATAGTGGAAGGAAATATCACATATTGTTTATACAACTTGAAAAATATGCTCCTAAAAGTTCTGCCATTAAAACTTGCCTTAGATGCTTCTCTGCTCATAATTTAAAATACCTAGAGATCATAAATCATTTTAGCACATTGAGAGTTTTTTTTTTTTTTTTTTTCTTGAAAAATTGAGTTCTGCTGTGTCAATGTGGCTAAGTCTGCCCTGGGCTACTTTTGATGATAGAATTCCTAGAACAAACACCAAAGATGATGAAAGCTAACCTGAACTGGATTACTTCTGAACTTGAACAAGGTTGAGAGATCATCCTGCAAATATTTTATAAGCTGAAAATTCATTTCAGTCACTGCTGTTACTGCATAAAGTGAAAGGAAAATTTATGGTAAATAATGACTAGTTTAAAAAGAATTTAAGGAAGATTAATATTTGGAGAGAGCATTATCAAGGCCTATGGGAACACTGATAATATGTTACATAAAGCAAGAATTGATTTGTATTAGCAATGTCCACTTTTGAGGACTTCATTACTAGAAGCCATCCCACTAACAGGCATATCTGTCTCTTGAAATACCCCATAGTAAATCGGATAAAAACTAAAGAAAAGATTACATAGCTCAATATTTAGGTAATATTTCTATCAAGGCATGCAGTAGAGGAAATGTTGGTTGTTAGAATTCCTTTGTTTTACTTGTTAACAGAATATTAGATTTTATTGATGACACAGTTTATTACATTGCCTTATGCAATGCTTCCTGACCCGAATTACATTCTATTTGTAATAAGCCTGTTTTAGAATGTTATGGAATTACTAATATGTACACTGCACACTGTGCACAAAGGAAGACATTAGAGGTGTTATGACTGAAAGAGATAGAAAGACGAAGATACTACTTCCAAGAGCTTATAAGCTAAATGTGAAGGTTCTTAACAGCCTGGTATGTAGACAGCATTCAACAAATATTTTATGAATCATAACCCCCTACTCCCAAAGTTGAGATTGTTAGAAAGGCAATAATCAGAGATCAGTGAGGATTTGAGATCTTTGGTCAAGGCTCACAAGGCAGATATGAACTGTATTAACATAAACAGCAAGGGAAGCATTCATAAAGCTATAGGAGGAATTCCTTCCATAGATCTCTCTCAGTTACCATGGTTGATGGCCATAGGGGGACTAACTAATTCCATGATCCTATTTCTTATGCATAAACTTCACATTCTTGAACTAATAATATTTTGCACTATATCTATCTTGGCTTTACTTAATGGTCTAAAATGTTAAACAAATTGAAAGAAAAAGCTCAAAGAAGACTTGTGAAGCAAACTGAGGTTAGGCAAAACTAAAGAAAAGATTACATAATCTTTTAATTTTGTGTAGATTCTGGCTTTGAATTTTAAAGATATCTGACATATTAGTTCAAAGATAAACACATAAGCCACTTTTTAAAGAGGTAATAATCAGTAAAGAAGCATGATAGTCATATAAATTAATCATTTTTTGTATAAGTAGTAATTTATAGCCTTGTTAGTTCTTCTTCCCCATTAATTGTTAAAGAGTATGGGTAGAAGATGAGAGGAAAGAATCTTATTTATTGAGTTCAAGGTCCTTGACATTGTCTGCAGCTGGACTATGATCTGTATATTCCAGTCTTGAAACACAAGATAGTTATATCACAGAAGTAGTGTTTCTAAAAAATAATAGATTGCTTCCTCATTTCCTCCAAAATAATAAAAATTATTCCATTTGATGCATAATTGAGATATATGTTTATTATTTATGTATTTGTTAATTTTCTATGTTTTTTACCTTAAGCAATATATTTTTAAAATACATTAGAAGACATTGAGTGGAAAATTCATTGTATCCCAGTGTTTTGGTTAAGGCCTCAAATTGTGGACAAGAGGCACTAAATACCCTACTTTGAAAGCCAGCATGTAATGGAAGCCAACTCTATTCCCACAAGGCTTGTTAAGAAGTGAAAAGTACATACCAACCTCTGCCAACAGTGACTCAGAAGAGAGCTGGGGAAATAAAAGGAATCATCAACCTTGCAGGTATAATAGTTGGAGGAATGCTAATGCTGTAACTAACAAGCCCCTATATTTTATAATAAAATTATTTTTCACTCATGTAATTGAACAATTTGAGTGTTCTTGGTTGGATGCTCTTCCTTCAAGCACACTTTTCGGCTTGTAACTTGCCATTTTACTACATGACTTTTAGCTTGGTTCTGTGGGGTCATCTTCAACCCAGACAGCTAGGAAGGGAGAACATGGAGCATTGCACATGGGAGGGTTTTATGGGCTGTATTCATTTGCAAGGGCTGCCATAGAAAAATTCCATGGGCTGGGAGCTAAACAAAAAAAAAATATTTTCTCACAGTTCTGGTGGCTAGGAGTCCAAAATCAAGGTGCCAGCAGGTGTCCTCCCCTCTCCCCCGGGCGAGGTTTCTCTCCTTCACTTGCAGATGGCTATCTCTAGCTATGTCCTCTCATGGTCTTTCCTCAGTATTCTGCATCATTGATGTCTTTTTGTGTGTCCAAATTTCCTCTTCTGATAAGAATACTAGATTGGCTAGGGCCTACCCTAATGGCCTCATCTTAACTTAATCACCTTTTAAAGGCCTTATCTCTAAACATAGTCCCATTTTGAGGTACTAGGGGTTAAAACTTGAACATATTTATTTGAGAATATAATACAATAACATGGGCTGGCTAATGAAGTGATATACATCACTTCCACTCAATGGAATCTTTGGCTAGAACTCTGACTTATGGCTACACCTAAATGTAAAAGGATCTAGGAAATGTCATGTACCAGTGTATCCAGGAAAAAGAAGGAAAATAAATGGCTTTGATCCGGCATCAGTCTCTTCCATAGTCTGGTCACCAAACATCCATTTAACACTTCTACTTACTCATGGAATTGACTTACCCTGCCTCCACAGATATAGTGTATATGATATCCAGGTGATGTGCAAATTTTGCTATAAGATTCAGGTATAGCTTCTTGAACTAAAAAGACAAGTTATCTGCTCATCCATCCCTCCAAATCCTATATAATAATAGAGGAATATGCAAATTATCCAGGACACTATAATATCACGACCACTCAGCAGGCAGCATGCACTGCAGGCGCGGGTGGGCGGGGCCTTGCAGCGTCAGGGACAGGGGCAGGACCACGCGGGGTTAGGCAGGTGTGCGCAGAGGGAGGCCTCTGCTGTGGACCTGGCCCCCGGGGGAGGGCGGTGGCAGAGGCCTCCACCTCCAGTGCCTGTGCTGGGGGTTAGGTAGGAGTGGGCAGAGAGAGGCCTGGGCTACACAGGTCTCCCCTGGCTCTGGCCTACCTCTTGGGGGCAATCCATCAAGAAGCCCCGGATGGGTGGGCAGGGCCTACCTCGATGGATCGCAGAGCTCCTGCACTGTGACAGGGCACAGGCCAAGCTGGGGGATCCCCCCACCCTGAGTGCACAAATTTCATGCACCAGGCCACTAGTCTAATATATAATCCTGAAACAGGGACATAATAGCAGCAATGAGCTGTGCAAATGAGGAAGAATGAGAGATACACAGCAGTGTTTGGTAAACAGCTGTAATGAACTCCTGTAAAGCGTGTTATGAGGGTCCTTCGCTCTGGCAGTTCTTCATTAGACCCTTATTCTGCCCTCTGGGAATGCAATCCCTGAGTATTGTTCCTGAAGCCCCTTGCTCTACTCTTTGAGAAGTTCCTTCTTGTCTATTATCATCTGTGACAACATCTCAAGCGAGCTTTGGGGATATGTTTATTGGAAATTATTCAGATTTTGCAGCCATTCCCTGTTCAGGAAAGTTTGAGTACCCATGGCTTGTTTGAAGACTCAATAAGTCAAAAGCATATATGGTTTCTTTGGCAGTACAATGCCCTCAACTTTGAAAGATTTTGATTTTCTTGCATCTAATCAGTTTCATGTGTCAATAAGCACACCTGAAATTCATTCCCAAATATAGCTCAAATCTGGTTTATGCTTTTGCCGCATCCCTTCCATGTTTCTCTCAACTTAGAGCTTAAGGAAAACTACCTGCGGATCATATATAGCTATAGTCTGAAGTAGAAATGTACTCTCTTTAATTAAATTTCAAAGGTAGAGCTAAATTCCTGTTCAAGGAAGTCTTACTGGGCCTCTGTTGCTAAAAAGATTTATCAATTTCTTACTATTTAAAGTCAAGAAAGAGTTGCTTTTTGAATTTTTGAGAGCCTGAATTTTTGGATTCTTTCTATTCCCTCTATTTCTGTTTGCAGACTGTGTAAGTCTTTCCTGAACTCATTTCTCTCTTGTAATACCTTGTTAAAAATAAAGCATTAAGAAAAAGCCTTAATCCTTACTCACTTTTTAAATCCACTTTCCCTAGAATGACGGATTCAGGTCTCATTGCTTTACCTTCCAAGTAGGAGAAGGTTTGCCAGTTATTTTGCCACTGCATAACATCTCTATAGCTCCAATATTATTGTTCTTACCACTAGTTGCCTGATTAGACAATGACTCCCTCCTCCGCCACCTTCTATTAGTTAGGGCAGGTTAACTACTATCACAAACAAACAAAAAATCTTTGGAGTTTTATTAGAATAAAAGTTTATTTCTGCTTACTTAAGAGTAATATGGAAGCAATTGGGAAGAAAAGGATATTGGGTCTATGTACTCCTTTTGTGTTGGAGTCTGGGGATAAAACAGGAAATTATTTCTTAGAGATTTTAATGTGCTGGGGCTAAAAGTAATACACTTCACTTCTGCTCATTGCACAGAATGCAGTTTCATGGCCACACATAAATGCTAGCAATTCTGGAAATTATAGACTAGCTTTGTGCCCAAGAAAAATTGAAAAAAGATTAGGTAATCAAATAGTTGCCTATGCCACTGTGAAGTAAAATAGTCATAGGCAAAAGGTCTCCCCTCACTTCTTTCCTGAAGCTAAGTGAAGGGGAACTCAAGAAGATAACTCATGATGACTGGTGGTATCTTTAAGAAGGGGAAACTGAGTTCTCTTCCGTTAATGGGTGCTTTCTGAGCTTCAGTACCCTCCAAAGCATAGAGCTTGGTGAGAGAGTTCTGGTGGGAATTTTTTGGGGCCCAGGAGTATAGCATGTAGTCCTATTAAGTTTCTCCCATCTCACTCTGTGGAGGAAAGGGTTTAAGGACCTAGGTAGTGAACAGAGACTGGCATCTGCTTTCTGAAGACAGAAGGCTCCCTGGAGTAGTGGGAATTGAGGGATGAGCAATATACAGCAGTTTGCCTTGAGAAGAAAATCAGGATACTTGCTTCCCAATTTCAGGTCTGCAAGGTTCCTGAGAGGTGGCTTCACGTGGAGGCTCACAGAGGGTAGGGAATGGACAACTTCTATATATGCATAGGTAGCCATTAAGGAAAGTGACAAAATGCCTAACTCAGAGAAGTTGTTGGGAGATTTATATTATTGCCAGTAGAGCCAAAGAGAGACATGGCTGCTCTTCTAAGGAGGTCTCTTGAGCAATGGAGGAAGCTCAGAGAAAGTGAGCACCACTCTGAGGGAATTATGCAAACTACCCATGTGGACATCCTAATATCAGCCAAGTCCCCAATAGCAGATGAAACAAGACTCAACCAGAATGAAAACAGAAACACCTACAAACTACCAAGAGGAAGTTGTACACAGAGACCACACCTTCTTTCTTCTTTGTCTTTGCCCCACACTAGAGGAAATAGAACCTGCTCCCCAACCCCATTTACTCTAGGCAGCTGAGGTTTAGTTTCTGTAGGGCGAGGACAGGAAATTAGTTTTGGCTCAAGTTCAAGTTTTAAGTTTCAAATGACTAAGATTAATTCTTTATTGTTAACAGCTTTATTGAGGTATAATTGATATACAATAAGCTGCACTTACTAAAGTAAACTTTAATATATATGAGAAATTATCAAAATCATTATACATCACCTGCAACTAATTGAAAAAATTTTCTCATATTCTTTTGTGAAACTCTTTTTTGTCTGTCTTCTTACATCATACTTGTTTTGAGAGTCATCCATTGTGGGTGTCAATAGTTCATTCCTTTTTATTGCTGAGTTGTATTTCTTTGTTTGAATATTCCATAATTTGTTTATCTATTCACCTGTTGATAGACAATTATACTGTTTTCAGTCTTGTACATTTTCAATAAAAGCTACTATGATTATTTGCATACAAATCCTACATAATAAAAGCCTAGGTGGTGTTGCGCAACATCATTACAAGATGGCCACCCCCACGTTGTCATAAGGTGGCCACCATAAGATGGCTGCCCCCATGTAATCTCAAGATGGCCACCATAATGTGGCCGCCCCTATGTCGTCACAAGATGACTGACACAAGATGACTGCCCACGTCATCACAAGATGGCCACCACAATATGGCTGCCCTCACATCATCACAAGATGGCCACCACAAGATGATTAACACAAGATGGCTGGCAGGGGAGGGCAGTTGGGGGTGAACAGGCCAGCAGGGAAGGGCAGTTGGGGGTGATCAGGCCGGCAGGGGAGCAGTTAGGTGTCAATCAGGCTGGCAGGGAGCGGGCAGGGGGCGATCAGGCAGGCAGGCAGGTGATTGGTTAGGAGCCAGCAGTCCTGGATTGTGAGAGAGATGTCCGACTGCCAGTTTAAACCGGCAGTCGGACATTCCCCAAGGGGTCCCAGATTGGAGAGGGTGCAGGCTGGGCTGAGGGACACCCCCCCCCCCATGCTGACAACCCAGGCTGCCACTGGGAGGGGATCGCTCTGGGGGGTGCGGCTGCGTCCCAGGCCTACACCCCCCAGCTACGGCTGGGAGCTGATTGCTGGGCGGTCGGGGGGCCTGCAGGCGCCTCCCAGGCCAACGGCCTGGGCTGCGGCTGGTAGCAGATCGTGCCAGGGGAGGGGTGTGGCCGCCTCCCAGCTGACAAGCCAACGGCCCAGGCCGTGGCTGGGAGCAGATCTCACGGGGGGGGGGGGGGCGCAGTCGCCTCCCAGGCCAATGGCCCGGGCCGTGGCTGGGAGCTGATGGCACCAGGGGGACGTGGCTGCCTCCCAGCCGACAGGCTGATGGCCCGGCCCACGGCTGGGAGTGGATCACACCGGGGGGGGGGGGGGGGGGCGCGGGTGCCTCCCAGGCCAACGGCCCGGGCCGTGGCTGGGAGCACGTTGCACTGGGGGGGCCATGGGCACCTCCTAGGCCGATGGCCCGGGCTGTGCCTCCCAGGTCGAAGGCCTGGCCACGGCTGGGAGCGGATTGCGCTGGGGGACCCACAGGCACCTCCCAGGCCGACGGCCCCGGCCGCATGCTGCCAGCTCTCATCGCCAGCCCTCCCTGGAACTGGGGGACTCTAGTGGGGCTGAGAGGACTGGGCGCCGCCATCTTGTGTCTATGGGCACCGCCATTTTGTTGCAGAGTGACGGTTAATTTGCATATTACTCTTTTATTAGATAGGATATTTTCCCCAAGTTTGTGGCTTTTCTATTTACTTTATTAACATTGTCTTTTAAAAATAGAAGTTTTAAGTGAGATCATATGGTATTTGTCTTTCAATGATGGACTTATTTTACTTATCATAATAATCTCCAGGTCCATCCATGCTGACTTATATGTGAAATCTAATGAAAAAAAATAAATGTACAAGCAAAATAGAACCAGAGGCATGGATACAGGGAACAGACTGGAGTGGGGTGAAGGGAGGTTGAATGAAAGAAGATGAAGGGATTAATGAAAGAACACATATGTATAACCCATAGACAGACAACAGTGTGGTGATGGCCAGAGGGAAGGGGAGGAAATGGGGTAGGGATGTGGGGGAGGTCAGCAAAAGGGAGGACATGGGGACATCAGTTATAATATAAACAACAAAAATAAAGTAACATTTTGATAAAGTCAAATAGTTTTTTTATGGATCATGTGTTTTTGTGTTGTAACTAAGAAATCTTCAATTAATTTAAGATCACAAAGATTTTTCCTGTGTTTTCTTCTAGATTTAATGTTTTAATATATCTATAATTCTAGTTAATTTTTGTTCATGGCAGGAGTTATACATATATCAAGGTTCTTTTTTGCATGTGAATTTGTAATATAATTTGTTGAAAAGACTATCCTTTCTCCTCTAAATTACCTTTGTATATTTGTATATATCAGTTGTCTATATGTGTATGAGACCATATATTTTTTGTGCATATTTAAACCATTACCACATTGCTTTAATTATTGTAGTTTACAAATAAGACTTGAAGTCAGTAATTCTCTAACTTTGCTTTTCTTTTTCGAAGTTGTTTTGCTTTCTTTAGGTTCTTTGCATTTCCTTTTCAGCTTGTAACTTCCTATAAAAATGAAACCCTGCTGGGATGTTAATTGGGATTGCATTGAATTGATATATCAATTAAGGGACAATAGATATTTTGATTGAGTCTTCCAGTCCATGTACACAATATATGCCTCCATATTTTTAGAATCTTAAAAATTTTCCCCAGTAATATTTTGTAGTTTCCAGTGTACAGATATTTCACATTTTTTCAAATATATCTCTAAATATTTAATATTTATGATGTTATGATAGATAATTTAAATTCTTAATTTATGATGGTTTCTATCATAAATGGAAATAAAGTTGATTTTTATATGTTGATCTTTTATCCTGCAGCTTTGCTGAACTCAATTACTAGTTCTAGTAGCTATCTTACGTATTCCATCAAATTTTCTCTATAGATAATTACTTCATCTGTGAATAAAGACAGTTTTTTTTTTACTTTCTAATTGGGAAGCCATATATATTTTTTTATTCTCCAGTACATGATGAATAGAAGTGATGACAGATGACAGCCTTATTTTGTTCTTTATCTGAGGGGAAACATCAGTCTTTCTCCATACATGTGATGTTAGCTGAAAGATTTTTATAGGTAATCTTTATCAGGTTGAGGAAGTTACCTCCTATTTCTGGTTTGCTGAGAGCCCTCCTCGCGCACCCCCACTTTTTTTTTTTTTTTTTAACCAGGAATAGACATTGGATTCTGTCAAATGCTTCTTCTGCACTCATTTAGATGATCAAGTGGCTTTTTTTACTAACTTTTTTTTATTGATTGATGAGAGAGAGAGAGAAAGAGAATGAGAATTGATTTGCTGTTCCACTTATTTATGCATTAGTTGGTTGATTCTTGTATGTGCTCTGACTGGAGATCAAATCTGCAACCTTGGCATATGGGATGATGCTCTAAGCAACAGCTACCTGGCCCTGGTGGTCAAGTGGTTTTAATTTCTTGACATGGTAAATTATATTGATTGATGTTTGATAAAAATTACACTTTTTTAATATTCCTGGGATAAATCCCATTTGGTTTTGATGTTTTATTATATTTAATTTTCTAAAATTTTGTTTAGAATATTTTTATATCATGAGATATATTGTTATATAGTTTTATTATGATACCTTTGTCTAGTTTTTGGTATCAGGGTGGTGCTGGCCTCATAAAATAAATTGGGAAATATTTCTCCTATTCAAATTTCTAAAAGTGTTTATGTAGAATTTTTGTTACTTATTCCTTAAGTATTTGTTAGAACTCACCACTGAAGCCATCAAGCCTGGAGTTTTTTGTGTGTGGGAAGGTTTTCAACTACAAATTCAATTTATGTAATATAGATAGAGCTATTAAGATGATTTATTTCTTCTTGCTGAGATTTTGCAGTATCTTTCAAGAAATTTGTTTATGCAACCTAAGATGTTAAATTTATGGATATAAAGTTCATAACAGCCCCTGTTATTCTTTTAATATATGGAAACAATCTAATTGTTACATCTTCCAGCTTCATTGATTTCCCTATTATTTTTAATATTGTTTTAAAAGTGAAAAATAACCATAACTGACAAATTTAATTTAAGCAAGATGTTGTGAAGACTATTGTTGAGAAGAATAGGAAAGTAAAATTCGACATTTGAGAATAATAACTGTAAAAAATAAAATAATTTCACAGTAAGACAACTATACTGGTTACATATGTATAATATAATTACATATTAATGCTATCATTTTAGTATAATTTGATTGTTGATGTTCATTAATGCATTTTGAATGTCAAATAATGTAGTGCAGAATTTCCCAAAGTGGGTGCTACTGAAAGACCTCTCTGAATATTAATGTGTATTATGTGGAAAAAATTTATCTTCAAACAATAGGATTTACTGGTTTAAAATGAATTGGATGAATTTCTGTTTTGTACAATTTTCCATATTTGTAACTATTACATTGTGTACCTCTAATCTCCAGGAAAGGGATAAGAAGCACAGTATTTCCTAAATGTATTTGACCCGGGTGCTTCTTTTTATGAAGCATCTATTAGGACAAGAAATTAACAAAAACACTTTTTGAAGAATGTTAGTGGGTTAAAAGAGCTCTAAAGGTAAAGATTTCTAGCTTTAAATCATGACCCCGGAACCAATTTAATCTCAGGCAAGGAACTTAAAGCCCGTGAGTTTCAGTTCATCTTCAAAAAGGAGGTATTACGAGTTCCCTTTTGGAATGCTCACAATTAGAGATAATAACTACAAAGCACCTGACACAACATTTGGCACAGAGTAGATCATCAAATATCAGTATAAATATTAAAAATAATAACTTATTTTCCAAAAGTATACAAGATCCTAAAACAGACAAGGGGTGCTTCATTTCACTTGCTGGTACTGACATAGAGCATTTTGTAAAATGTGGAATACTAATTTTATATTCTTCTTTAAAAAATCATAACTGACCTATCTTTATATCCAAAAATGGTACCCAATAAAGAATGTATTATAATGTTGGTGCAGAATTGAGCTGAATGTTGGCATTCAGAAAGAATACCATGAGTTTTAGCATATTTGCCTATCACTGATTTTTTATGTGATCTCAAACAATTTATTTATTTTTTATCTTTATTATTGATGGTTTACAGATGTGTCCCCTCCCCCATTTTTTGCCCTTGCCCCTCACTCCCGGGTTCCCACCCTGCTCCAGGCCTTGACCGCCCTATTCTTTGTGTCCATGGGCAATGCATATAAGTTCTTTGTTTAATCTCTTCTTGCCCCACCTTCCTCTTTCCCCCTGAGATTCACCAGTCTGTTCCATGTTTCCCAGCCTCTGGTCCTATTTTATTCGTCATTTTATTATGTTCATTAGATTCCACATATAAGTGAGATCATGTGACATTTGTCTTTCTCTGACTGGCTTATTTCTCTTAGCATAATCATTTCCAGGCCCCTCTATGCTGACTCAAAGGATAGTATATCCTTCTTTTTTTACAGCTGCATAGTATTTCATTATGTACTAGTAGATATACTATAGCATTTTTATTCCTTCATCTACTGATGGACATTTAGGCTGTTTCCAGGTCTTAGCTATTGTAAATAACACAACTACGAACATAGCGGGGCATACATTCTTTCTGATTGGTGTTTTGAAATTCTTAGGATATATTTCTAGAAGTGGGATCACTAGGTCAAATGGCAGTTCCATTTTTAGTTTTCTGAGGAAACTCCACACTGTTTTCCATAGTGGCTGCACCAATCTGAATTCCCACCGGCAGTGTACTAGGTTTTTGTTTTTCTTCCTCCACATCCTCGCTAGCACTTGCTATTTGTTGATTTGTGGATGGTAGCCATTCTTGCAGTTGAGAGGTGGTATCTCACTGTTGTTTTAATTTGCCTCTCCCTGATGATTAGTGACATTTAGCATTTTTTCATATGTCTGTTGGTCATTTGTATGTACTCTTTGGAGAAGAGTCTATTCAGGTCCTCTGCCCAATTTTTAATTGGATTGTTTTCTTTTTATTGAGTACATTATATACTTTGGAAATTAACCCCTTATCAGATGTGTCACTGGCAAATGCGTTCTCCCCTACAGTGGGCGACCTTTCATTTTGATGCTGGTTTCTTTCACTGTGTAGAAGCTTTTCAGTTTGGTGTAGTCCCATTTGTTTATTTTTCCCTTTGCTTCTCTTGCCAAAGGCAATGTATCCGTGAAAATTCTGTTACGTAAGATGTTTCATGTTTGGTTGCCTAGATTTTCTTCTAGGATTTTTATGGTTTCATGACTTACATTTAAGTCTTTTACCCATTTTGAGTTTATTCTTGTGTATGGTATAAGTTGGTGGTCCAGGCTGTTTCATTTTTTTGCATACCTGTCAGGTTTTTCACCACCATTTATTGAAAAGACTGTCTTGACTCCATTCTGTGCTCTTGCCTCTTTTTTCAAATGTTAATTGAGCATAAAGGCTTGGGTCAATTTCTGGGTTCTCTGTTCTGTTCCATTGATCTATATGCCTGTTCTTGTGCCAGCCAGTACCAGGCTGTTTTGAGTACCGTGAATTGTAGTATAACTTGATATCTGGCATTGTTCTTCTTTTTCAAGATTGCTATGGTTATTTGGGGCCTGATCTCAAACAATTTAAATGCTTTTAAGCTTCGGTTTCCTCATTTATAAATTGGAACCAATAGGACTGGAATTTTCATAATTGTTCACTTTTTAATACTGATAAATACTTATTCTTGAAAGATGAATGGCCTTTGTTTAATCTCTATTTCTAATCACTGATCCTCACCCTCTCAACAATAACCATCTTTTCCCCAACCTTTAGCCTTTACAATTCTTATGCAGTTACAGTTACTGTAAAGACAATACTTTTGGTTGTCTACCCACCATTTACTTTTCCTCTTGCTTTTCACAAAATCTCGATTTATTTAGATATACAACAGTGCCATATTGCTGCAATATGCCCCAAGAGATGATCCAGCTGTAGTAATAGAACTAGTTCCTCTAAGGATGAGCTGATTATCCTTGCTAGTAATTGGTCCAGGAATGGAAATGTGACCCAGTCCTAGTCAATGAATTGTGAAGTAAAATCTGTTGGTGCATCTTCTGGAAAATGATCTAAATCCTAAGAGATAATCACACCACACAATGACCTCTCTCTTTTTACTAGTATTGTCTAGATTAAACAATTGGTCCTACTTTTAGTCTTGATGTAATAGCCTACAAATGAGGTCAAAGCAAGGAGGGAAGAAAGGAGAGATGATAAAATCCTCAGGGTTTGATGACATTGTTGGAATGGTTAAGTAACTTGTCCTATAACTTGAACCTTCTGTGACTTTCTGTTACATGTGCTTAAATTTCCTTAGAGTTTCTGTTACTTGTGGCCAAAACATACTAACTTACAAATGTTTACATCATTCCCTGATAGTTCCTAATTTTATTTTAATACACTTTACTTTTGTTTTTTTGCTAATAAAATTAAAAACAGCTGAGCATTTCAAAATACAAAATGCAAATTTGAAAAAGGAGTATATCTGTGGTAAACAATTGTTGGGGTTACACTCCATGGGGTCTTACCATATCTCCAGGTAATAGCTGTGCTCTCTGATGCTGCAACAAAGTAATACTTATAATGACAGGCAGATAGGCTAGGAAGTACAATCTGTTTAATTAATTCCTTATCAAAGAACCCTATTATTTCACCTTAGATATTTTATATTTTGAAAATTTTTATTAAAATCTAAATTTTAAAACTAGTTTTTATATATTTTGTTCCTCTAAAAATAAAATATTTTCTAGTGAAGACTATAGGAGAACTAAGTTTTTGCTTAAAATGAATATTTTCATAAATCTCTTCTTACCTCCAAAAAAAAAGCACTAGGTGTTAGAATCTATTAATTGTTTATAGAATCAGTGAACAACTATTATAAAATGAGTTTTAGAATCCAGGACTCCAGGACTTAGGTCTGACATTGATTAGCTACGAGGAAAGAGGTAGATCAAATAAACAATTATAATGAAAAGGAAATTTATGGAATATTTCACAGGAACAATAGCATAAAATTTAATTTCTACAGAATTTAATGTATATTGGGTCACTATTTAAAATTTGCTGTAAATCCTGTTATGGAGGAGTTAGCCTCAGAAATGTCCACAGTGAAATGTCCATTATAATGCTTTGATAATAATTTTGGACTTGTCTGTTGTAATTCATTCAAATACCATAAGCTAACCCACTAAAAACCATGCTTTGATTTTCATTCTCATCATTAGAATAGGTGAGTCATACAGGAGGTATGAGGTACTTTATGATTTATATCCAGGAAATTTTGGAAATGCCAAATTCCATATTTTCCATAATAGATATAGCAGATTTCTTAACTTAAGATTTTTTGAAATTTTTAAAGACATGGGTAGATGTCCAAATGTTTCAATGTTTATTCTATTAGAATTTCAGGCTTTAGTTAGCTGATTTTTTTTTTTCGTTTTCTTTTTCACTATCGACACCTAAAGGAGAGGAAACATTCCTCAGGGTCAGGGTTGTCTAGGTGGGGAGGAAGGAGTCTAGATTTATTCTGTGATGGCTGTTGATGGGGGGTATCTCCTAAGTTGAGGTCCCTTGTTTCCACCTAGGGATCTAGACTGATAAGTAGATGTTGGTATGAGCAACATCTTCTTTTGGAGTAGACTGTTGGCCTTCTCTCTTTTGGAGTAGCTTGAGATTTTTATGTCAGAATCTCAATTGGGGTATAATTTTGTTTTTGGACTCTTAACCATTCATTCTGCAATGCTGAGAACATTTGCCTATGTCTAATTGACTTGTTTTGAGGAGTTGTGCCAGAAACCACATAGGCTCTCAACTGAAAAGCACATCTGTATTATTTAGGAACATGTTGTTCTGTAATACTCATCTTTTTGCATATTCTTCTCCCTCTTTCCTCTTTGCCTCCTTTGGCACCCTCTCCCATAATCTACCCAAGGTGGCATCCATTCCACTATAGCTATGACACTTGAGAGGTACCCTAGACACATGTTTGAAAAAGATGAATTACATAAGCTCAGAACCTGGTTACATTGAAACAGGTGCTACTTTGCCATCTTCCCCAAAGTATATACCTGGCTTCATCTCTGTGACTGATAATCACATTTGCAGGTGGAACGTTACTTATTTTTACTTACAACTGTAATTTTGTGAGTCTATGCATATTCAGCCTTCTGGCTAACCTTTTGGCTACTTGGTAAATTTCTTCTTTGAAACATCGAATATTTATATCTATTTCCCTGACAGCATTCAACTAATGCTACTAGTAACACTGACCATATTGTTTCAATCTCCTACTTTGACTAGACTCTGAATTTGTGAGCAAAGATGGTGTTTTATTCTTCTTTTATTCCCACACCCTAACAATGTGATTGACAGACAGTAGGTGCTCAATAAAAGTTGAAGGAAATAATATGGATATACCTCAGAAATGCGTGGCAACCTCACTCAGGGGTGGCCTTGAAAAATAGCAGTGATCAAAAATTCTCCCAGCAGACAGAGTTTGGGGAAGTGCATCTACTAGAATAAATATGAAATATGGGCAGAGATAAATGGCCTAGCAGGAACATTAAAAGGAAAAAGATTTACAAATTTGAAATAAGATGGTATGGGGTAGAAACGTGTGAGTAAACAGGAATGGGCACAAAGTGGAAAGATCTTTATATCAGTAGTTCATGCTCACCAGAGGACATTCAGTACAGAAAGGCACTAAACAACCAAGTTAACAATATGACCCAACCAGTTTTGATGTTAGCTAGCCTCTATCATTGTCTGCTCAATGCTGGCAGGATGGGTACATAAGTGCCAGTGACAAAGATGGAGGCTTCACATACTCAATGTCATAGCCTCCTACTTACCAAGGCTGAGCTAGATATTGCAACTGCTGAATGTTTCTAATCGGCCAGCAGTGAAACCAGTACTGAGCTTTCCTTATGGCATCATTTCTCCAGGAGATAAATTTGGCCCTTGTTGGCAAGCTGATTATGTTAGTGGGCATTTTTCATCTTTGGAGAGCCAGTGGTTCATTCTTATAAGAATTTGCATATATTCCAGGTATGGGTTTGCTTTTTCTGTCCATAGGACCTTGGCCCATATCATTATCTGAAGGTTTAAGTGTTTGCTCCACTGGTGTGAGATTCACATAACAGTGCATCAGAACAAGAGGCATGCTTTATATAAAAAATGGTGTGGGAATGGACCCATGACCATGGAATAAACTGGCCATGTCACATATTGTACTTCCCAGAGGCTGATAGCCAGATAGAAAGTTGGGATCACCTGCTGAAGACACAGGTAAAGTGTCCGTTTTAGAGGTGACAATTTGCATGGATGACATGCCATTCTTCAGGACACAGTAAATGCACTGAATCAAAGAAACTGTATGGTATTGGGGAAAGGGAAACAGGTGGAAGAAGGAGTGGCTCTATGTATTGTGACTTCCAATAACCCAGTGCGGGCATTTGGATTCATATTCTTGCAACTCTTGGCTCTAAAGGATTAGAGGAACTAGGCTTCCAAAAGGCCACACTTTTAGCAAGGGGACTCAGAGAAGGTACAATTGAATTTTAAACTACACGTTTGGGTTCCTTATGTCCGAATACCAGCATGCAAGAACAGGTGTCAACATCTCGGTAGAGGTAAATGACTCCAATCATGAGGAGGTAGACCTGCTGCTATACAATGAAACAAGAAGGAATATGTGTTGAACTCAGGTGAACTACATGGGTGCCCCTTTCCCAAAGGGTTACTGCAAATGAATAATATCCAGCAACCTCAGCCTGAAGAGCGCATGGTGACCGTGGGACTAGGGTGCTTGAGCATGAGGATTTGGGCCACGGCACCAGGTAAACCACCAAGTCCAGAGGAGGCAGAAGCTAAGTGTGAAGGAAATCTAAAATATATTTTGTCGGAGAAACATGATGAGTATCAATTGTGGACCTGAGACAGTTATAGAAGCAAAGACTGTTGTTCATCTCACTAAACTCTCTTCTAAGTTTTCTCTCTGGGAGGGAGGCTCACTAAAATCCTAAAGGAACAGTTTCCCAAATGTAGATTATATCTGAGAGGTACAAAGGAAGGTCTGCAGTAGATAGGGGCCTGCTTCACCCAATCCCTCCTCCAAGAAAGCTTTGGATGACAAATTTGTGGAGTGAGGTTAGCAGACAGCCTGTAGGTACCAGCTCCTCAGCATCTGCTTCAGCTGCACAGAGTTGTTTCACTTGAGGGCTCTCCCTCCCGGGGCAGTTTGCATCCACTGACAGACTGAGACAAACCCATAGAAGCTTTTTCCATTTTAGCTTGGTGAAGGATGGCTTTCATGGGCAATAGTCATTCCACATATTCTCTCCAGGTGACCGAGGCTTCTTTATACCTGCATCACAGTTGGACTTTTCCCTCTGCCCAATCTTAATTTCTCTTTCCCTAATAAATGTTGGCACAAAATGAGGCTGAAAAAGTGTGAAGAAATTTGATTGAAAGGAATCTTGTCAGCTTGCCTTCAAATTTTGGGAGTCATTTGAGGACAATTGGAATCTGTTGAAGAGTTTTAAGCAGAGGGCTGGCATACTTAGATTTGCATTTTAAAAAGTTACTTTATCGGCAGAAATGAGTGAATAAGAATGGGAACAGTGTTACTGTCCTGGAGATGGGTCAATGAACTGTGTTCTGCTGTAAAAATTTAAGCAAGTGATGTGTTGACTTGGATTAATACTGTGACAATGGCTATAGACTTGTTATTTATTTTGGGGGGAGTGGTGAAGGAATGCAAATAAAGGAGAGTCACAGGAAACTTCCTGTTTTGGGCTTGAGCTACCAGGAAGAGATTCAACAAGATTCTTCTATAAAGAAGATGCAATGGAATAGCTCCATTTATAGTCAAAAGAATAATTTCTAAAAAGAAAGCCTTTATTACAATGATGAATACCAGACTTGCTGTGTTTTGGTATCAGGATTTTTGTTCTCCTGTGTTCCTGTTACCGACTTACTGAACTGTAAGTTACAGCACTTGATTTAGGATCCTGCCCCAAAAGGACTATGGTTGAAGACCTGTTTCCTCTCTAAGTCTTGTTTTGCTTCCTTATCATACTATCTTGGCTCTGGGCATCAAAGTCATACAATAAAAAAAATCAATTGCTTTGGGAACTATCCCCAACTAGCCTTCTATGATTTGAAAGAGGTGTTTTCCTTTTTATCTTAATAAAGACATTATATCTGAGGTATAATTCTGCATTTGACCCATTGTTTCTCAGATCACTCTTGGAAGGAATTAAAGACAAAATTGCCAAAGTAAATTATGTTATCTCCTCTTAGTGTTGACTGATGATGAACAGACCATTTCTTTTAACTGAATGTCAAGAATTTTTGTTTCATACTTTCAATCTTGGAATGCCTTTATCATATTTGTTTCAATTATTTTTTATTTATTTTAGAGGCTAAGGAGATTAGATGGAATAAAGGAAGAAGTTCTAGAGCTGGCAGCCAATAGCATATGTAGAAAAAAACCTGCTAGGTTCTCTGGATTCTAAACTAGCTGGTAAGAGGCTGGAATGAAAAGCAGAGATAGATGGGTGTCTTTGATTTCAGCATTGAATTTCCAAAAGAGAAAAGCTGATGATTTCTTTAGATGTGCATTGAATTTCCAAAAGAGAAAAGCTGATGATTTCTTTAGATGTTAAAAGCCAAAATTCATTATTTTCCAGAGTCTCAGGGAAAGACTAAGTAATTCATTATAAAAAAGTCCCATGCAGTAGAAATAGATACCTAATATTTTAGGTATGTAAGAAATGAAACCATCCTTATAAGTAATTTTTCCAGATAGCTTATTTGTATTAAGTGCTAAAATTTTAATTTTTTTAAAGAAATCTTTTAAAGTGTGTTACATATTTCTATAGCTTTTCAGAAAAAGATTATTTGGTACTAAATTTAAACATTTTCTCAGTGTCACAGGGCTATCATTATGAATGACAATTAATGAGCCCTAATGTGACACAATAATATTCTCAATGATTTTCTTATTTGGTTTGTTTTATACTGAATGGCTTTAGGTTTCTATGCTTTTAAATCTATTACTTCTATAGTTTTTAGTTTTTCTTACTTTTTTAAATGATGTATATACATCACTAACCAGAGTTTCCTGTAAGAAACATAGATTTAAATGATAGATATGTTAAAACTTGTTGGCTATTTAATTAGTTTTTCACTGGGTATTTATTCATTTACTTGGTACTTTTTTTCCACTTGCTTATTCTTCCCAACATAACTGGTGTAGGTTATGAGATAAGAGAGCAAAAGTATTCTCTTAATGAGACCATACATTGTTTTAGTTGAGAAAAATTAAATAACTTATATGTTCTGGCAATAGATAATATCTTAATTTATATTGTGAAATCACATATAGGGTACTTGGCCAGTTATACATGCAAAATGAAGTTAATTTAGTTGTTAACTGGCCTTCTTAATCCTGAGTTTTCTCTACCAAGTTCAATTCTTGAGGAGCAGAGAAGGAAACCACTAGAGAAGGCCACCTTCCTAGCTGTCAGTGATTTATGATGTATATTCACTAGGGAAGGGAGTGTGTCTTGGGTAGAACATGAGAATTGGAAGACAGCAGAAATGACCAACAATTTAAGATGATCTGTGGAGCCCAGATCATCTTAAATTGTTGCAGGGAGAAGTTTCATAGCTGATTTTTTATTTCCCTTTTTTGAGGGGAAATTATTAATAAAATAAATATTAAGACATATAAATAAATAAAATAATAATAATTTATTTAATGTCCTAATAATATTCAATTTTTTTATTTTTTTGTTTTGAAAACTCAAGTTCTTTTGTAACTCCAACAGATCAATAGTCTTTTTGGACTCCTTCTCTAAAGATTGATTTTAGTTTTTCTGGACTTTAGTGGCCCACGTGCATCACATTTCCATCTGCTCCTTCTTTTAGGAAGATAAGAAAGTGATTTGAAATATCATCTGTGGTTTTGAGACAGAAAATTGGGGAGAAAAAAATATATTCAATTTATTTATCTTTGCTCTAGTCAGCCCTGGTTTTGCAATAAATAAACTGGTTGGGAAAAATTATTCCTGACCCAAGCAAGCCCTGTGGATATACATTTTTATTTAGTTTCTTAAAAATTATACACTCATTTGTTATAATATTCACATTTACATATTTGGCATGCATGTATAAATACACATTTTCTTATCTTCCTTGTTATTATAAGAAAATATGATAAGAATAGAAGTCAAGGCCCATCACCCCAAAGAATCTAAAGCTAAGACGTTATTTAACTCACAAGTGCATGTTGGGGGCTACTGTAGGTGCTGGGCATACGTCCATACAAAGATTTCATACATTGTTCAGCATTGAGTGGACCTTAGATTAGACATTTCAAAATGAAAGAAGAAACAACTTCAATATCTGATCAATAGAGAAATGTTACATAAATGGCAGTATTGCCATTGAAAAGAATGCTGTGTAGTTATTAAAAAGAATGAGTAAAAGCCTTATATACTGAGTTGGACACATATCTAAGACATATTAAGTGAAAAAAAGCAAGTCTAAGAACTTTGTACATGACATGACCCCACTTAGGTTAAAAGAAATCCTTTTATATAATATGCATATGTCAAACATTAAATTTTATATATAGATCTTTTTCTATCCATAGACAACAGAAACTGGAACAATACATATCACTTGTGACCCCAGGGAAGGGAAAAGCTGAGTGTAAGTCAGGGAGGTACTTGTTTTGTTTTATCAAATTCTGCATTGTTTGAAAGTCTTAGAAAAATATATTCTTGTTTTAGTTCTTTATATTTTTTAATATGAGTGGATGACTAATAATTGGAGTAAGATCCAGAAGACATATAAAACTTTAAAAATTATTTTAAATTATGGCAACATTTAAATAGCATAAAATTTAGCATCATAATCATTTATAGGTGTACAGTACAGTGGTAGTAAATACTTTGACGTTGCTGTGCTACCATCCATTACCAGCACTCTTTTCATCTTGCAAAATTAAAACTCTGTACCCCTTAATTCCCCATTTCCCCTACCCCCAGACACTGACAACCACCATTCTACTTTATATATATATATATATATATATATATATATATATATATATATATATATTTAACTTCTCTTTTTCTTTCGATAAGGTAAGATCATTTCCAAGGAAATAATACAATTTGGCACATTATTTCACAGCCAAGGGACCTACTCTTCCTCTGCTTGTGCTTTGGATTCGTCTTGCAATAGATGATTTACTGCCTGGGCCTTTTCACCTGGGAACGGTCCTTGCAGAGTTCCTTGGTGCAGCCCTGGGATTGATTCCTTGAGCAGGCTGCAGACAGGCGCCGGGAGATTGGAGAGAACTGAGGCCACCGCTGTGCTGAGCTTTGCACTATAGCAGTACGAAGAAGGTTCCAGCAGGAGTGTGGAATGTGCAGGATTTCGTTGTGCAAGGACTCATACGAATGAGAGGATTAACAGCAGAAATCACCATTTTCATTCTGTGGCTGAATCTGAGAAAAAAGGCACCCCACCCAGCTATCAGCACCCGGCACCTGTGCAGTGGAGCCTGGACATGCCCCGCGGAGTGTCTGCCAGCTGCTGCTATGAACTTAACTACTTTAGGTACTTCATACAAGTGGAATCACACAGTATTTGTCTTTTTATGACTGGTTTATTTCATTCAGCATGTCAGAATTTTCTTCCTTTTCAAGCCTGAATAATGTATTAATATTACATTGTGTGTGTGTATGTATACATATATATCACAGTTTGCTTATGCATTATGTAACTCTTTTTAAATGTGTGTGTGTGTGTGTGTGTGTGTGTGTGTGTGTGTGTGTGTGTGTTTATTGATTTGAGAGAGGAAGGGAGAGGGAGAGAAACATCATTGTGAGAGAAACATCGATTGGTTGCCTCCTGCTTGCACCAGACTAGGGATGGAACCTGCATCCTGGGTATGTGCCCTGACCAGGAATCAAACCTGTGACATTTCGGTGCATGGTATGCTGCTCAACCAACTGAGACACACAGGGCAGAGCTTATGTAACCTTTTAAAGTGATTTTTCCTTTGGTTTTAATACATAATAAAAATGTGGATAAGAGATGAATAGTCTCTCCGAGAGTTGCAAAAAGCCTCTATTTTTGGAGTCATTGGGGATATGAATCAATAAGGAACTGGAAAACTAAAGACTTGCCTCTATATATTGTAGAATGAATACTTTAAGTAAGACCAGACAGTTATGGTATAAATTCACTATTTTTGAGTTTTATGTCAAACATTTCATCACATGCAAATTTGTTAGTGCCCTTCTATTTAAACTCCTGCAGGAACCAATTAAATTGAGTTTTTAGGATATTTTACAAGAAGAGTAATTAGCAAGACAGGACTCTAAACTTTACTTAATTTACCCTGTATCCGGAGGCATAACTAAAACTTTATTATATAAAAGAATTGAGGAAATTGAAAACAGAAGATTGCAGAATGTTAACAAAACTTCATCCCTGTACATTTAATATTTATATTGCCAAATGCCAGTAGGAATTCCTTTTGCATTTTATTTTTGCCTAATTAATTGTGTCATGAATTCTGAAACAATATGGAGCCGAAAAGGAAAGAAGGAGAAAAAGGAATTTCTCAGTGCTCTCTTTGTTAAATACTTGCAGGCTGTATATCTGTGACCCACAAGTTTTCAAAGAATATGCTCTAGGACCTAGAGTCTAGGTATTCTTCAAAAAGAATTAAAATATTTTGTTTTCTTTTTGTTATAATATGAAGCACACACAATAACTTACTCCCACATGTCAGAATAATATATAGTATAATTTTAGATAAGAATTACAATAGTTTAACCAAGGCCACTGTCAGTTCAAGAAAACTGAGGATCTGTGTCTTTATTCTTTATGGCATATGCCGCTTCTCTTTTTCCTTTGCCCCATTTTCCTTCTTATTCTCTTCCCTTTTCTCTCATTGAGCTATATAGTAATGTACGTTTAGGCTGTGATTTTCACTAGCAGCAATAGTGTAATTTTTTTACTTGTTTTGGCTTAAAGTTCATTCTTCTTTTTGGACTCACTTATCACTGTATCATTAATAATTGTAGTTTTTTTTCCACTCTTAGAGAAAAGCTGTGTAAAAAGACTAGCAAAAGTGCTCACAAAAGGGAAATGGCAGCTCTGAAAAATGCAAGAAAATAAGTGAAGGTGTTGTATAGATATTTTTACGGTTATAGTTTTTTTGCTTAAAACAGTATTTTTTCATATTTGTCCATTGTTATTTAATATTCTCAAAAAGGGATGGTTGGTGAATGAAAAATATGTAGACATACATAATAAATATATAATAAGTAGTGTTAAAACATGCATGTCTATTAAAAGTTAATGAAAGGAACCCTAAGTGGAACATTTTTCTTGATTTTTAATATTATTATAAAGAACAGAGGTATTCCCTAAATATTCAATAAATGTATGTTAAACTAAATTGATTTGAAAGTCAGAGGTTATCTATTTATAATTACACCTATTAAACAGGTAAGATTAGCTATGTATAAAGTAGGTTCTGGATCTTAAAAGTCTCATCACAAGAAAAAAAATTCTGTAACTATTTATGGTGATGAATGGTAACTAGACTTATAATAGTAATTGTTTTATAATCTCTCTCTCTCTCTCTCTCTCTCTCTCTCTCTCTCTCTCTATATATATATATATATATATATATATATACACACACACACTCTAGAGGCCTGGTGCATGAAATTCGTGCACGGGGGGTAGTGTCCCTCAGCCCAGCCTGAACCCTCTCCAATCTGGGACCCCTTGAGGGATTTCCAACTGCCCATTTAGGCCCGATCCTACCTGGATCGGGCCTAAACGGGCAGTTGTACATCCCTCTCACAATCCTGGACTGCTGGCTTCCAACTGCTCACCTGCTTGCCTTCCTGATTGCCCCTAACGGCTTCTGCCTGCCAGCCTGATCACCCCCTAACCACTCCCCTGCCAGCCTGATTGATGCCTAACTGCTCCCCTGCCAGCCTGTTTGCCCTAACTGCCCTCCCCTGCAGGCCTGGGAATCCCTAACTGCCCTCCCCTGCAGGCCTGGTCACCCCTAACTGCCCTCCCCTGCAGGCCTGGGTCCCCCCCTACTACCCTTCCCTGCAGGCCCAGTCGCCCCCAACTTCCCTCCTCTGCCAGCCTGGTCACTCCTAACTGCCCGCCCCTGCAGGCTTGATAGCCCCCAACTGCCCTCCCCTGCTGGCCATCTTGTGGTGGCCATCTTGTGTCCACATGGGGGCAGTCATCTTTGACCCCATGGGGCAGCCATCTTGTGTGTTAGAGTGATGGTCAATTTGCATATTATTCTTTTATTAGATAGAATTAGATAGGATAGAGGCCTGGTGCACGGGTGGGGGCTGGCTGGTTTGCCCTGAAGGGTGTCCCGGATCAGGGTGGGGGTTCCCTTGGGGCATGGGGTGGCCTGGGCGAGGGGCCTGTGGTGGTTTGCGGGCTGGCCACGCCCCCCGGCGACCCAAGTGGAGGCCCTGGTATCTGGGATTTATTTATCTTCTACAATTGAAACTTTGTAGCCTTGAGTGGAGGCCTAGGCTGGCCAGGGTGTGCGGAAAGCTTGGCTTTCTCCATTGCTGGGGGCAACTCAAGCCTCCTGCTCTCTGTGGCCGCAGCCATCTTGGTTGGGTTAATTTGCATACACACTCCTGATTGGCTGGTGGGCATGGCTTGTGGGTGCAGTGGAGGTATGGTCAATTTGCATATTACTCTTTTATTAGATAGGATAAGGCTAACATGCTAAGTGTCCCTCTGCCCATCCGACTGGTTGCTATAATGCACACTGACCACCAGGGGGCAGACGCTCAATGCAGGAGCTACTGTGATGTGCACTGGCCATTTACAGAGAAACGGCAGCGTGGACCTGGTGCCGACAAAGCAACACTTGGCATCCCCCAAGTGGGATACAGGCCCTGCCACCACTCCAGAGCAATAGCCCACCAAATTGCAGCTGATGCTGCCAAGACCCCATGGCCAGTCAGGAAAGGGTCGCTGTGGGTAATGATGTCATGTAGCAATGCTCGGCTTCCTCTCCCTAGTTACTAGCCTCCTTTCAGATTCTTCAGCCTAGGAACACAACTTGCTTTATAGTCAGGTGGAAACATTTACACTTTAACCAAATGTCTGTGAAGCATTTTCCAGTGCCTCATCTCATTTGATCCTCACAGAAGTCCTGGAGTAGATAGGTACATAGGAGACTCAGTGGGATCCTATTTTCTTTTCATTAGCCGGAACATGGAGATTTAGAAAGCTTAGAAACTTGACTCAAATGAAAAGAAGTAAGAAATGGTGGATCTTGAAAATGACTTCAGGTTTTCTCACTGCACAGAATATAGTCACACACTGCTGCACTTAAATATTTTATCCTTTGTTCTCCCTGCATGATCTACAATAATAATCTGCTTCATGTTGATATTTACTGCTGGGTTGCTGACAATTACCTGAAAGAGAAGTTGGGGTGCTTCACTGGGCTGGAAAACATTTAGTTAAATAAGAAAGCAGGTCTAATTAAGAAAGTTTATTCTATATACATAAAAGGCTAAGTTGTCTTGTGCATGTGTGATACATATAAAGCTCTCACTGGCACCAATCACATGTGTGTGTTTTGATCTGTCATTGTTGATCATAAATTTGGTTGACACTTCTATTATAGGAAAAGGGAGAATAGTGATATTAAAATATTTCTTCTAATTAACTTCCTTTCAATATGCACAAATTTGTGCACTGGGCCACTACTATACAAATATTAAATCATTATGTTGTAAAGCTGAAACTAATATAATGTTATATGTCATATTATACCTCAATCTCTATATATAAAAGCCTAAGTAACCGAACAACGGGTTGACTGGTCGCTATGACATGCACTCACCACCAGGGGGAAGATGTTCAACACAGGAGCTGCTCCCTGGTGGTCAGTGTGCTCCCACAGCAGGAACACCACTCAGCTGACTGACCCGTCCTAGTGGCCCACCAGCTCGGCGGCAGCCACTCACTCCCTCAGTAGTCCTGCAGGTCCAATCTCCAGAGAATGGGTTCGCCTTAGGCACCATGGTCATTTCCCCTCCTTAGATGCTCTGCAAGGAAGAAACAATATAAAAGCGGCCACCAGGTGGCTCCCTACAACTGGTATGAACATCAGCAGGACAGATCCAGATCCCAGGCCAGCAAGGGTGTCCCACCACCCACCCGGAGGGCCAATCGTGTTCTAGGCTCCATTCACCCTCCTCGGAATGGGTGCCAGAAGCAGGGCTTACGGCTGGTGAGCGCTAAGAGCCTCTCCCGATCAGGACTGACTGGGAGCAAGCCAGCAGCAGGCGCAGCTGGGCTGGGATGATCTGGAGCAGCAGGCAGGAGCAGCAGGTGGCATTGGACTGCGGGTTTCGGCCAGATTCCCACAGGCCACCCGAGGGACCCCATCCATGCACGAATTCGTGCACTGGGCCTCTAGTAACAATAATAAAAAAGAATGTATTCTGAGCTCTCCATGAAGGAGTTTGGGAAATTTTTCACATCTCCCTAAGGCACAGTGGGATGTACCTGTGCCTTTCATCAAACCTAAGGAATTGGCAGTCCTCCTTGATTCCACATTAGTCTCAGCATTGCACCTGCTTCATGCTCATCAGTCATCACATTTTTAAAAAAATATATATATATTTTATTGATTTTTTACAGAGAGGAATGGAGCGGGATAGAGAGTTAGAAACATCATTGAGAGAGAAACATCAATCAGCTGCCTCCTGCACACCCGCTACTGGGGATATGCCCACAACCAAGGTACATGCCCTTGACTGGAATCGAACCTGGGACCCTTCAGTCCCCAGGCCGACGCTCTATCCACTGAGCCAAACCAGTTAGGGCGTGTCATCACATTTTTTAATTCCGTGGCCCAAATTGCTCACAAGATAACTCACTGTCCTCTATTCTACAAGTAAATCCTTATTTAAGGTCCTAATCACCCCTTGGCTGCATCTATTGTTGAGTATCTTCTTGATGATAGCCATTCTAATAGGTGTGAGGGGACATTTCATTGCTTTTTTGATTTGCATTTCCCAGATTAGTGATGGTAACCATTTTTCATGCGCCTGTTGGTCATTTTGATATCCTCTTTGGAAAAACTGTCAACCTAATTCTTCTGCCAATTTTTTAATCGGTTTGTTTTTTATTAAGTTGTATGAATTCTTTATATATTTTGGATATTAACACCTTATCTGATATATATTACTAAAATGTTTTTCATTCTGTAGGTTGTATTTTCATTTCATTAATTGTTTCTTTTGCTGTCTAGACCTTTTTGGGTTTGATGCAGTCCCATATGTTGATTTTTTGGTTTATTGGTCCTAATTTTGGTGGCATATTTAAAAAATCATTGTCAAGGCAGATATCTAGGAGGTTCTTACCTATATTTTCTTCTAGAAGTTCTGTGATGTCAGGTCTTATGTTTAACTCTTTAATCCACTTCCAGTTAATTTTTGTGAATAGTGTGCTATATTTTGTGAGTGGTGTGTTACAGGGGTACAATTTCATTATTCTGCATGTGTTACTCCAAGATTTCTCAGCACTATTTGTTGAAGACACTATCCTTTCCCAACTTTGTGTTCTTGACTTTTTTGTTGAACTTTGGTTGACCACATAGACCAGGATTTAATTCTGAGCTTTTTATTCTGTTTCATTGATCTATATGTCTGTTTGTGTGCCAGTATCATGCAGTTGTGGTTACTATCACACTGTTTGAAAGATGGAAGCATTATATCTCCAGCTTTGTTCTTTTTGCTCAGGGTTGCTTTGGCTATTTGAGGTCTATAGTGTTTCCACACAAACTCCAGGGTTATTTCTCCTATTTTTGTGAAGACTGGCTTTGGTTTTTTGTGTTGTTGTTAATCCTAATTCAAGGATATTTTTCCATTGATTTTTAGGGAGTATGGAAGAAAGAGAAAAAAGACAGAGAGAAACATCGATGTGAGAGAAACACATTAATTGGTGGCCTCCTGCATGAGCCCCAACCAGGGCCCAGGCTGGGGAGGAGCCTGCAACCAAGGTATGTGTCCTTGACAGAAATTAAACCCGGAACCCATTGATCTGCAGGCTGAAGCTCTATCCACTGAGCCAAACTGGCTAGGGCCTAACTTTGGTATTTTGATAGGATTTGTGTTGCATCTATATTAATAGGACATTTTAACAATATTAATTGTGACTCATGAACACTAGATGTCTTTTTACATTTGTCTGGGTCTTCCTCAATTTCTTTCAGCAGTCTTTTTTTTTTTTAATTTAAATTCTTTATTGTTTAAAGTATTGCATATTTCTCCTCTTTCCTCCATTGATCTCTCCCTGGCCGTTTCCACATCTCAGCACATGCCCTCACCTGCGTACTATCTGTGTCCGTGGCTTATGCTTATATGCACACATACAAGTCCTTCGGTTGATCTCTTACACTCCCTCACCTGCCTTCCCTCTGAGGTTGGATGTTCTGTTTGATGCTTCTTTGTCTCTGGCTCTATTTTTGTTCACCAGTTTATGTTGTTCATTATAGTCCACAAATGAGTGAGATCATGTGATATTTATCTTTCTTGAACTGGCTTATTTCGCTTAGCATAATGCTCTCCAGGTTCACCCATGCTGTTGCAAATGATAAGAGTCCCTTCTTTTTTACAGCAGCATAGTATTCCATTGTGTAGATGTACCACAGTTTTTTAATCCACTCATCTACTTAGGCTGTTTCCAAATCTTAGCTATTATAAATTGTTCTTTCAGTAGTCTTGTAGTTTTCATTGTATAGATCTTTCACTTCCTTGATTAAATTTATTTCTAGGTATTTTATAGTTTTTATGCTATTGTTAAGGGGATAGTTTTATTTATTTTCAAATGTTTAATCACTAGTATAAAGGAATGCAACTAATTTCTATATGTTGATTTTGTATCCTGAAACTTTACTGAAATCATTGATTATTTCCAACAGATTTTTGGTTCACTCTCAGATTTTCTATATATTAAATTATATCATTAACAAACGGTTATAATTTTACTTCTTATTTTCTGATTTAGATGCCTCTTACTCTTTTCTCTTGCCTGATTGCCCTGGCTAGGACCTCCAGTACTACATCGAACAGGAATGGTGAGAGTGGGCACCCTGTCTTCCTCTTGATCTTAGAGGAAAAGCTTTCAAAATTTTTTCCATTTAGTGTAATGCTAGCTATGGATTTGTTGTATATGGACTTTATTATGTTCAGGTATGTTCCTTCTATTTCCAATCTGTTAATAGTTTTTATCATGAAAGAATGTTGCATGTGGTCAAATGTTTTCTGTATCTCTTGAGGTAGTTATGTGATATATTACATTTATTGTTTTGCATAAATTGAACCATTCTTGCATACCAGGAACTTGGTCATGCTGTATAATCCTTTTAGTACCAGGAAAGTTATTGGATTGGGTTTGTAAATATTTTGCTGAGTGTTTTTGCATTTATATTTATAAGAGCTATTAGTCTATAGTTTTCTTGTGGTTTCCTTGTCTGGTTTTAGTATCAAAGTAATTATGGCTTCATAGAATGAATTTTGAAGTGTTCTCTCTCCCTTGATATTTCAGAACTGTTTGAGGAAGATTAGTGTTAATTTCTCTTTAAATGTTTGGTAGAATTCACCAGTGAAGTTATATAGCCCTGACGTTTTCTGTGTTGGGAAGTTTAATTATTGATTCAATCTTTTGACTTATTGGTCTGCTCAGACTTTCTCTTTCTTTCTGATATAGTCTTGGTAGATTGTATGTTTCTAGAAATGCATCCATTTCTTCTAAATTATGTACTTAGTTGGCCTATAATTGTTCATTGCAGTCTCTTAAAATCCTGTGTATTACTGTAGTACCAGTTGTTGTGTCTCCTCTTTCATTTTTAATTTTTCTTAATTGTCTTCTCTTTTTTTCAGTTAGTCTACCTAAAGTTTTTTTCAATTTTGTTTACTTTTGTGAAAAACCAGCCCTTAGTTTCATTAATACATTTCATTTTTTTTGTTTATTATCTGTTTCATTTATTTTTGCTCTGATCCTTATTCTTTCCTCTCCTGCTAATTTTCAGGCTTAATTTGTAATTTTTCTAGTTTTTTTTAAAATAAAATTAAGTTGCTTATTGTTATATTTCTAACTTCTTAATATGTGCATTAATTGCTATAAACTTTCTTTTCAGAACTGCTTATGGTGCATCCCATAAGAATTTATTTCTATTTTCATTTGTTTTGAGATAATTTTTAAAATTTCCCTTTTGATTTCTCCCTTGATCCATTGGTTATTTAGAAATGTGTTATTTAATTTCCACATATTTGTAGATATTCTCACATTCCTCATATTGTTGATTTTCTTGTTTCATGCCATTGTGGTCAGAAATGATAGTTGGTATGATATCAGTATTCTTAAATTTGCTAAGATATGTTCTGTGTCTCATTATATGATTTGTCCTAGAGAATGTTCCAAATGCACTTGAGAAGAATGTGTGTTTTGCTAACATTGGATATAATATTCTCTATATATTTGTTAAGTCCATTTGTTCTAAAGTATGGTTCAATTTTAATGTTTTCTTGTTGATTTTTCTGTCTGGACTTAGAGTTTACTGACAGTTGGTAATTAAATTCCTCTATTGTTATTATATTATTTTTATTTCTCCCCTAAGATCTGTTAACATTTGTTTAATATAGTTCAGTGCTCAGGTGGTGAGAGGGTACATATTTACAATGTTCATATCCTCTTGACATATTGACCCCTTTGTCACTATGTTTATGACCTTCTTTGTCTCTTTTACCTTTTGGGCTTAAAGTCTATTTCATCTGATATAAATATGGCTATGTCTGCTTTCTTTTAATTTTCACTTGATATTGGAATATCATCTTATATCCTATCATTTGGGCCTATGTGTGTCTTTAGAGCTGAAATGACTCTCCTGCAGGTAGCATATCGTTGGGTCTTTTTTGTTGTTGTTCATCCAGTCACTCTATGCCCTTTGGTGAGTTAAACCTATTTATATTTGAGGGCATTATTGATATGGAAGAACTTAGCAACTATCATTTTACCTTTTGCCTTCTGCTAATTTTATATCCAGTTTCTTTTTCCTTCTGTTTCTGTCCACTTTTGTAATTTGGTGGGTTTCCATGGTTATTTTCTGAGTCTTCACTTTTTTTATGTTTCAAGTTTCTTCTCTAGATTTTTGCTTTGCAGTTTCCATGAGGTTTACATAAAACAGCTCATATATAAAATAGTCATTTTTGGCTGACAGCAATTTATCTTCATTCACCCATAAAGGTTCCATTCTTTTACTAGTATTCCTCCCCTTATATATATTTGATGTCACATATTATTTTTTGATGTTGTAAATTTGTTACCATATCATAACAGCTATAATTATTTTAATGCTCTTTTTCTTTAACCTGTATGGTATACAGTTATGCATTGCTTAATGACAGAGATTTGTACTAAGAAATGTGTCATTAGCTGACTTTGTCACTGTGCAAACATCATAAAATGCACTTAAGCAAACCTAGATGGTACAGCCTACTACACACCTGACTCTATGGTATAACCCGTTGCTCCTACGCTACAGACCTTGCAGCATGTTACTGTACTGAATACTGTAGGCAATTCCAACACAATGGTAAATAGTCGTGTATTCAAACATATATAAACATAGAAAAATACTGTAAGAATGGAATAAAAGATAAAAATGGTATAATTCTATAGAGCACCTACTATAAATGGAACTTGTAGGACTGGCAATTGTTCAGGGTGAGTTAGTAAGTGAGTGGTGAATGAATATTAAGACCTAGTGTCTTACTGTAGACTTTATAAATACTGTTCCACAAGCCTCTGCTTCCTTCCAAGAGGGTCAGAAAAAGAACATTGAAGTTGGTAATGCAGCTCCATGAACAGGAATGTAGACTAGATTGATTGGAAATATCAAAGAGAAACTGGCTAAGTAAGGCATAGATCACCATGATAGTGAGTGATTAAAGGTGACCTGAGTATCAGCAGGAATAAGAAATCAACATGGAGAGATAAAGGATCATAGCAGCTGGTCATAGCAATGTGGTTCTGCCTATTGCATGTTGGAGCAATAGTCAGAATCAGGAATTTAGTATTCTTAAAAAAGAAGGTGTTTAACAGGGACAGGGTGCAGAACTAAGGTCTCAATACTTTGACTTTGGAAATTGTGTTTGGTTTCATTGACCCTATCTGACACAAAGGGTTCTCTCTGGTGTTGAATTAATAAAGAAGTAAAACATATGTATGCTTTCCATCATTACAACCTGAAAGTATTTCCAAAGTACCTGGACAGGTTGGCTCTATACTGCCATAGAGAGCTTTTGCTAAAGTGGCAGTTATTTTAGGTCTTTAACAAATATTCACAGCAGTGTACTCTCAGAGACCATCAAGATAGATATGGGAGCTGAGACCCTCTGAAAATGTGACACTGGGAGGAAGGATACTCTGTATGGAAAGAGGTCAGGGGCTGACTGTGATATAATCTGAGATGTTGTGAGAAAGAAGGGTTTTATTGCCAAGCCCCACGAATATTGCTCACATGAGAGAAATAAAAATTCTTTCTGAACCACATATCCTTCCATTTATTACAGGAATTTCAGATTCGTCATCTTAGGAGACTACCATTGTATATGCAGTTCCTTATTGACCAAAATGTCATTATTTGCTGCATGACCGTTCTAGTAATTAACTGTTTAACACACTAGTCTAAAATAAAGTTACATTTATATATATGTGTGTATTTATTACCTTAATCAGAGTTTGTGTACTTCTGTCTTTTCATTTCAGCTTGAAGAGCTCCTTTCAGTATTTCCTGTAAGGCAGTTCTGTGGTGGTAAACTCCCTAAGCTTTTGTTTGTCTCAAAAAATATGTATCTTCTATATTTGAAGGATAACTTTATCAGACAGATTATTCTAGGCTGGCAATGCTTGTATTTCAATACTTTGAATATATTATTCTACTCTCCTGGCCTGTAGAGTTTCTACTGAAAAATTTGCTGATTTCCTAATGGAGGTTACTTTTTTTCTTTCCTTGGCTGCCTTTAAAATTCTTCATCATTGAGATTGTCCTTATAATGTATCTTGGAGAAGATCTTTTTACTTTGAGAAAAGATGTTCTATTAGATTTGTGGCTTTATTTCTTTAAATAAACCCTATGCCTCTTTATCGTTCTCTTCTTTTATACCCATTATTTATTTATTTTTTTATTGTTTGAAGTATTACAAATAGTAGTACATATGTCTCCTTTTTTTCCCCCCATTGACCTCCCCCCGGCTTCCCCTACCCCCCAGTACATGCCTTTACCTGCCCGTCCCCCCACCCAGTGTCTTGTATCTATTGGTTATGCTTATATGCATGCGTACAAGTTCTTCAATTGATCTCTTACAGTCACCCCCCCCCCCAACCTCCCCTGCCTTCCCGCTGTAGTTTGACAGTCTGTTCAATGCTTCTTTGCCTCTGTATCTATTTTTACCCCATTTCTTTCCTTTAAAAAATCTTGCCTCTGCAGACTAGAAATAAACATATAATAATAAAAAATGTTTAAATCCCAATTTCAATGTCCAACAGTTCTGAGTCCCGGTTTCAATGTCAAACAGTTTCTTATGTGTACATGTCAGCAATGATATCTGGATGGTGGGCACATTATACCCATTATTCTTATATTGGATTTTCTAATGGACTCTGATTACTCCTGTAGGACTTCTTTACTTTAAAAAAAAAAATCTTAGTTCTCTCTTCTTTTCCACCTGAATAATTTCTAATTTCCTAACTTCCAGATCACTTATTCTCTCTTCCATCTGCTTTGCTATATGTCCAGTACTTTCTAATGCACTCTGAATCTCATTTAATGAGTTTTTCAGCTCCAGAATTTCTGTTTGGTTCTTTTGTTGGAATTTTAATCTCTTTGTAAAGTACTCTTTCTGTTCATTAATTGTATTCCTGTGTTCATTCAATTGCTTTTTGAATTTACTTGTAACTCATTAAATTTCTTCATAAGAGCTATTTTGAATAGTTAGGTCACATTATTTTGGGTCTGTTTTTTGGGAGGATGATGGATATATGTATGTTTTTAAAAATTTACTTATCTTTATTGTTGAGGGTATTACAGATGTACCCCCTTTTACCCCATTACCTCTCTGAACCCAGTTCCCACCTGCCCTAGGCCTTCACTACACTATTGTCTGTGTCCATGGATTATGCATATATGCATATAGGTTCTTTGGTTATTCTCTGCCTACTGCCCTCCCTCGTTCCCTCTGAGATCCATCAGTCTGTGCTATGCTTTCATGTCTCTGGGCCTATTTTGTTCATCAGTTTTATTTGTTCATTAGATTCCACATATAAGTGAGATCATGTGATACTTGTCTTTTCTCTGACTGGCTTATTTTGCTTAGCAAAATACTTTCTAGGTCCCTCCATGCTGTCCCAAAGGGTAAGAGATCCTTCTTTTTTACAGCTGCATAGTACTTTTTTAAAAAAATATTTTCATTGATTTCAGAGAGGAAGGGAGAGGGAGAAAAAGATAGAAATATCCATGAGAGAGAAACATCATCAATCGGCTGCCTCCTGCATGCCCTGTAAATGTGCCCTGATCAGGAAATGAATCTTGGTTCCTGAGTCCACACTCAACCACTGAGCCACACAGGCTAGGCAGCTGCATAGTATTTTGTGTCTTTGAGTTCAGTTACTGGAGAATTTTTCTCTTTGCAGCATCCTATTATCGTAATCTTTCATAGTGTTTGATGAAATGTGCTTCTGCCACCACATCTGAAGTATTGAACACTTTTCTTATTTAGATAAGGCTTTGATTCTAACAGTTCAAGAGGTTGGCAATGAGGAGCCTTTCTTTTATTTTTCTGAAGGTGGCACTATAGCACAAGTTTTGGTTTTCTCTTATTGAAGTTGACTGTTGAAGTTGGGAGTACAGCATGTAAATAAAAGTTGGCATTAAAAAAACAACTGGATTTCAGTATGACTTCGCAGTAGGGTAATCTTTGAGTGGTGGAGTCCCAGAGATCTGTGGGTGGACCTCTTGCTGAAATCCTGGGACAGACAGTAGGAAATTCATTCCTGTAGTTCTGTGTCTACCTTCTTTCTTTTCCTTTCCCTCCCTTCAGTCTCAGAGGTATGTCCTCAGAAATCTGGTGTTGCTGAACAACAATGGGACTCTCCAAATGCAGTCCCCATGACAAAGCAGACTTTAACTAATCACTTTAACTTTCCACCTTTTCTGCTAGACAGGTTGTCACCACCACCACCACCACTTCCTTGGCTCTGTAGCCTCCACTGAGGTAAAATCTACCCACTTTTGATGAACAAATGGACTGATCTCTGGGCTCTCCTGGTGTGCTGTGCAGAGCAAGTTTTGTTCAGTTATGTCTTATAGAATAAAATTCAAAATTGCTAATGTAATTCTTTCTTAGAATTAGCTTTTGCATGGTCTTATTTTCCATCAACTTACTTTTAAACTTATTGATGTATTTATATTTAAAATAGGTTTCATATTGTTGGTTCTTGATTTTGAATATTTTCTGACATTATTTGTCTTATAACTGGAGTATTTAGACCATTTATCTTTAATGCAATTATCAATTTGGTTGGCTTTAAATCTACCATCTTGCTATTTATCCCATCTGTTTTTTTTTCCTTTTACCACTTTTATTTCCTTCTTTCAATTAAAATTTTAATGTGTTTTTAATTCTATATTGACTTATTTGTTTCTTTCATTGTTGTTTTGGTTTTAAAATATCATCATTATTTTATTACAATCTACCCTTTAATATTATATTACTTTTTATATTAATATATTTCCATTACATATTCCCCTCATTCTAGGTGCTCTTATTGTCATACATTTTATTCTATATGTGCCATAAGCCCTATAACACATTATTGTTATTATTACTATTTTACAGTCAAATATAATTTAAAACAAAATTGAAAATGAGAAAACATCTTCTATATTCACCACATATTTACCATTTTAGCTCTAATTTCTTCTTTTGTAAAATTCCAAATTTTCATTTCTGCCTATGAAGTCAAGACAGTCTCTTCAATAAATGGTGTTGGGAAAACTGGACAGATACATGCAAAAAAATGAAACTAGACCACCAACTCATACCACACACAAAAAAACAAAAAAAAACAAAACTCAAAATGGATAAAGAACTAAAATGTAAGACAGGAAACCATAAAAATCTTAGAAGAAGCCATAGGCAGCAAAACAGCAGGCATTTGTCGTAGCAATATCTTTACCGATACAGCTCCTAGGGCAATCGAAACTAAGGAGAAAATAAACAAATGGTACTACATCAAAATAAAAAGCTCTGCACAGCAAAAGAAACCATCAACAAAACAACAAGAAAGCCCACTGCATGGGAGAACATATTTGCCAATGTTATCTCTGATAAGGGTTTCATCTCCAACATTTACAGGGAACTCATACAACTTAACAAAAGGAAGGTAAACAACCCAATCAAAAAATGGGCAACAGACCTAAATAGATACTTTTTGAAAGAAGACATAAGGAAGGCCAAGAGACATATGAAAACATGCTCAAAGTCACTAATCATCCGAGAGATGCAAATCAAAACAACGAGATACCATCTCACACCTGTCAGAATGGCTATCATCAACAAATCAACAAATGACAAGTGCTAGCAAGGATGTGGAGAAAAAGGAACCATCCTTCACTGCTGGTGGGAATGCAGACTGGTACAGCCACTGTGGAAAATAATGTAGCATTTCCTCAAAAAATTAAAAATGGAACTGCCATTTGACCTAGTAATCCCACTTCTAGGAATATTTCCCAAGAAACCAGAAACACCAATCAGAAAGGATATATGCACCCCTATGTTCATAGCAGCACAATTTACCATAGCTAAGATTTGGAAACAGCCTAAGTGCCCATCCTCAGATGAATGGATTAGAAACCTGTGGTCCATCTACACAATGGAATACTACACTGCCATAAAAAAGAAGGAACATTTACCATTTGCAACAGCATGAATGGAACTGGAGAGCATTATGCTAAGTGAAATAAGCCAGTCAGAGAAAGATAAACATCACATAATCTCACTCATTTGTGGAATATAATGACATCATAAATGGATGAACAAAAATAGATAGAGTCATAGAAGCATCGAACAGACTGTCAAACTTCAGTGGGAAGGCAGGGGATGGTGGCGGGGGTAAGAGATCAACCAAAGGACTTGTTTGCATGCATATAAGGATAACCAATGGACACAGATACTAGCGGAGTGAAGGCATGTGCTGGGGGTGGGGTGGAGGAGGCTGTGGGGAGGTCAATAGAGGAATAAGGAGACTTATGTACTACTATTTGTTATACTTTAAATAAAAATAAAAAAATAAAGATTTTATGTAACTTTTTTTATAGGCAAAGCTTTTGCTGACAAATTCTTTTTGTTTTTGTTTACCATAAAAAGGAGTTTCTTTTGCTTGTCTTTTGCTTTTATTTTAAGGATATTTTTTCTGTATATGAAAGCTATTTCCTTCAGTGCTTTAAAGATGGTGTTCCACTTTTATCTGAATTAAATATTTTATAATGAGAAATCTGTGATTATCCTTATTTTTATTTCTGTAGTGTATTAGTGTTCTCCAGAGAAAGAGAACCTAACGGATGGATGGATGGGTGGATGGATGGATGGGTGGATGGATGGATGGGTGGATGGATGGATGGGTGGATGGATGGATGGGTGGATGGATGGATGGGTGGATGGATGGATGGGTGGATGGATGGATGGGTGGATGGATGGATGGAGAGGTAAATGGAAGATAGAATAATAAAAATTAAAAAAAAGAAAGAGAGAAAAAAAGAAAAGGAAGAAGAGATTACAGAAATAGCTTACATGATTGTAGAGCCCAAAGAGTCCCACAGTTTATTGTCTGTAACGTGGAGGCCCAGGGAAGCAGGTGGTGTAGTTTCAGTGCAAATTTGAAGGCCTGAGAACCAAGGAAGTCAATGGTGTAGGTGCCTATTTGAGTCCAAGGATCTGAAAACCAAGAGTGCCTATGTAAGTGCCCAGCTCAAGCAAAAGAGTAAATTCTCCCTTCCTCCACCTTTTTGTTCCATTCAGGCCCTTAGCTGATCTGAGACAAGGAAGTGCAGTGAGACATCTATGCTCTACTTGGGATTCTTTTCTCTACAACACATTCTGGAGTATGACTCCAAGCAGAAATCTGAGACAATTGTAAGGCTCATCTTTCTCTTTTCCCAGTAATCAAAGTCCTGCACTTTTGGCTATCCAATGTCTGAAATGGTTGTTTCATATACAGTTGATTCTTGAACAACTTGGATTTGAACTGTGCAGTTCTACTTATATACACATTTTTTCCCAATAAATGCTGTAAATATATTCTTTTCTTTATTATTTGATTAGTAACATTTTTCTCTAGCATATTTTCTTATAAGAATACAATTTATAATACATATAACATACAAAATAAGTTTTAATAAACTGTTTATGTTATCAGTAAGGACTTCTGTCAATAGTAAGCTATTAGTAATTAAGTTTTGAGGAAGTAAAAAAAAAGTTATACACAAAATTTTGACTGTGTGAGGGCCAGTGCTTCTAACTTCCATATTATTCAAGGGTCAACTGTATTTTGTTCAGCTTTCTAGTTGTATACAGTAATGCCATTTTACTTCTTCATGGACAGAAATTGAGCTAATTATGAGAGTTTATATTTTTAAAGGAATGTTTCATTTCATTTATTTATTTTCTAAAATGTGTTTAGGTAGAGATTTATTTTATTTATTCCTCTTGTTATATGTTGTAAATTTTCATACATGTACAGTCATGGTTTATTCTGTTCTCAAAAATTCTGCATTATCATATAACTATTACATCTTTTCCATTACCTCTGTTATTTTATTCTGTTACTCTGATTAGCCATATTTTATGGTTTCTAATTCTATCTTACATTTATCTTAAATTCTCATTTTGACTCTCAGTGATTCATTTTGGTTAATTTTTTTATATCTTTTTCCATTTCCAAAATTCTCCTTTTGACTATGTTTTATCTACTGTTAACAAACTCATTGAGCATATTAATTTTAAACTGTTAACTATTATATATCTTATTTCTAGTAGTTATTTGTATTACTAGGTTTATTATCAAATATCCCTAAAATTTTCTGATAGTATCCCATTTATTTTTAAATTTAAAATTTCACCTTGTATTTTTAAAGTATTTCAAATGTACGTTTTTATTTATTTATTTATTTACTTATTTATTATTTATTTTTTGAAAATGTTCAGATATGCAGTTTATTTAAAATGACTTCTAAGTACAATTCAACTCTAAGTTTTTATTTATTTTTTATTTTATTTTATTTTTTTTATGTTTTCTCTCTTCTTTTTTTTTCTTTTTTTTTTTTCAAATTTTTATTAAGGTATTATATGTGTACATATCTTACCATTGCCCCCCACCCCCACCCCACTCCCATACATGCCCTCACCCCCCAATGTTTTGCATCCGTTGGTTACTCTTATATACATGCATATAAGTCCTTCAGTTGATCTCTTATTTCCCCCACCTCTCCCTAACCTTACCACTGTAATTTGACAGTCTGTTTGATGCTTTACTGCCTCTGTAACTATCTTTTTGTTCATCAGTTTATAATGTTTTTCATTATCCCCAAATGAGTGGGATCATGTGGTATTTTTCTTTCATTGACTGGCTTATTTCACTTAGCATAATGTTCTCTAATTCCATCCAAGTGCCTACAAATGGTAGTAATTCCTTCTTTTTTACGGCAGCATAGTATTCCATTGTGTAGATGTACCATAGTTTTCTGATCCAGTCATCTGCTGATGGGCACCTAGGCTGTTTCCAAATCTTAGCTATTGTAAATTGTGCTGCTATGAACATAGGGGTGCATATATCCTTTCTGATTGGTGTTTCTGGTTTCTTAGGATATATTCCTAGGAGTGGGATTACTGGGTCAAATGGGAGTTCCATTTTCAGTTTTTTGAGGAAACTCCATACTGTTCTCCACAGTGGCTGCACCAGTCTGCATTCCCACCAGCAGTGCACGAGGGTTCCTTTTTCTCCGCATCCTCGCCAACACTTGTCGTTTGTTGATTTGTTGATGATAGCCATTCTGACAGGTGTGAGATGGTATCGCATTGTTGTTTTGATTTGCATCTCTCGGATAATTAGTGACTTTGAGCATGTTTTCATGTGTCTCTTGGCCTTCCTTCTGTCTTCTTTCGAAAAGCTTCTATTTAGGTCCGTTACCCATTTTTTTATTGGATCATTTATCTTCCTTTTATTAAGTTGTATAAGCTGCCTGTAGATGTTGGAAATTAAACCTTTATCAGTGATACCATTTGCAAATATGTTCTCCCATACAGTGGGGTTTCTTGTTGTTTTGTTGATGGTTTCTTTTGCTGTGCAAAAGCTTTTTATTTTGATGTAGTCCCATTTGTTTATTTTCTGTTTGGCTTCCATTGCCCTAGGGGCAGTATCACTGAAAAAGTTCTTTTGGCATATGTCTGAGATTTTGCTGCCTGTGGATTCCTCTAGTATTTTTATGGTTTCCCGTCTTATATTTAAGTCCTGTACCCATTTTGAGTTTATTTTTGTGTATGGTGTAAGTTGGTGATCTAGTTTCATTTTTTTGCATGTATCTGTCCAATTTTCCCAACACCATTTATTAAAGAGACTGTCTTGACTCCATTGTATGTTCATGCCTCCTTTGTCAAATATTAAATGCGCATATTGGTTTGGGTTGATATCTGGATTCTCTATTCTGTTCCATTGATCTATATGTCTGTTCTTGTGCCAGTACCAGGCTGTTTTGATGACAGTGGCTTTGTAATACAGCTTGAAATCTGGTATTGAGATCCCTCCTACTTTATTCTTCTTTCTCAGGATTGCTGTGGCTATTCGGGGTCTTTTTTTATTCCAGATGAATTTTTGGAGAGTTCTTTCTAGGTCTGTGAAATACGCCGTTGGTATTTTAATGGGGAGTGCATTGAATCTATAGATTGCTTTGGGTAGTATGGACATTTTAATGATGTTGATTCTGCCAATCCATGAACATGGTATGTTCTTCCATCTGTTTACATCTTCCTCTATCTCTTTTTTCAGTGTCCTGTAGTTTTCCGCATATAGGTCTTTTACCTCCTTGGTTAGGTTTATTCCTAAGTATCTTAATTTTTTTGGTGCGATGGAAAATGGGATTGCTTTTTTAGTCTCTCTTTCTGTAAGTTCATTGTTGGTGTATAGAAATGCCATAGATTTCTTGGTGTTAATTTTGTATCCTGCTACATTGCCGAATTCATTTATTAAGTCTGTTAGTTTTTTGATGGAGTCTTTCGGGTTTTTTATGTACAATATCATGTCATCTGCAAATAAGGACAGCTTTACTTCTTCTTTTCCAATTTGGATGCCTTTTATTTCTTCTTCTTGTCTAATTGCAGTGGCTAATACTTCCAGTACTATGTCAAACAGGAGTGGTGAGAGTGGGCATCCCTGTCTTGTTCCTGTTCTTAGGGGAAATGGTTTTAGTTTTTGCCCATTGAGTATGATGTTAGCTGTGGGTTTATCATATATAGCTTTTATGATGTTGAGGTATGATCCTTCTATTCCCACCTTGTTGAGAGTTTTTATCAAGAAAGGGTGTTGGATTTTGTCAAATGCTTTTTCTGCATCAATTGATATGACTATGTGATTTTTATCTCTCAATTTGTTTATGTGATGTATCACATTTATTGATTTGCGGATATTGAACCATCCTTGCATTCCTGGGATAAACCCTACTTGGTCATGGTGTATGATCTTTCTGATGTACTGCTGGATCCTATTTGCTAGAATTTTGTTGAGGATTTTGGCATCTACATTCATGAGGGATATTGGCCTGTAATTCTCTTTCATTGTGTTGTCTTTATCTGGTTTTGGTATTAGGGTGATGCTGGCTTCATAGAAGGAGCTTGGAAGTGTTCCTTCCTCTTGAATTTTTTGGAATAGTCTGAGGAGGATAGGTTTTAGTTCTTCCTTGAATGTTTGGTAGAACTCTCCTGTGAAGCCGTCTGGCCCCGGGCTTTTGTTTGCCGGAAGCTCTTTGATGACTGCTTCAATTTCTTCCATAGTTACTGGCATGTTGAGCTGTTTAGATTCTTCCTGATTGAGTTTTGGAAGGTTATATTTTTCTAGGAATATGTCCATTTCCTCCAGGTTGTCCAGTTTGTTGGAATAGAGTTGTTCGTAGTATTTTTTAACAATCCTTTGTATTTCGGCGGGATCTGTTGTTATTTCACCTCTTTCATTTCTGATCTTGTTTATTTGGGTCCTCTCCCTTTGCTTCTTGGTGAGCCTGGCTAGAGGTTCATCAATCTTGTTTATCCTTTCAAAGAACCAGCTCTTGGTTTTGTTGATCTTTTGTATTGTTTCTTTGGTCTCTATGTCGTTTATCTGTGCTCTGATCTTTATTATTTCCTTCCTTCTGCTTACACTGGGCTTTTCTTGTTGCTCTTTTTCTAACTCTTTGAGTTGTTGGGTTAGGTAATTTATTACCCCTGTTTCTTGTTTTTTGCAGTAGGCTTGTAGAGCTATGAACTTCCCTCTCAAGACTGCTTTCGCTGTGTCCCATAGATTTTGGATTGTAGTGTTTTCATTGTCATTTGTTGTCATGATGTTTTTTATTTCTTCTTTGATCTCTCTGGTAACCCAGTCATGGTTTAATAGCATGCTGTTTAGTCTCCATGTGTTTGATTTCTTTGGGTTGTTTTTATTGTAGTTGATTTCCAGTTTTATGCCACTGTGGTCTGAGAAGATGCTTGATATGATTTCTATCTTCTTGAATTTGAAGAGACTTTGCCTATGTCCCAACATATGGTCTATCTTTGAAAATGACCCATGTGCGCTTGAGAAGAATGTATATTCTGTGGCTTTGGGGTGAAATGTTCTGAAGATGTCAATTAATTCCATCTGGTCTAGTGAGTCATTTAGGATTGATGTTTCTTTGCTGATGTTTTGTTTAGAGGATTTGTCCAATGGTGATAGTGGGGTATTAAAGTCTCCTACTATGATTGTATTGCTGTCAATGTCTCCCTTGATATCTTCCAGGAGTTTTTTTATGTATTTGGGTGCTCCTGTATTGGGTGCATATATGTTTACCAGAGTTATTTCTTCTTGTTGGATTGCTCCCTTTAGTATTATGAAATGGCCTTCCTTATCTCTTGTTATGTCCTTCAGTTTGAGATCTAATTTGTCAGAAATAAGTATTGCTACCCCAGCTTTTTTTTCAGTTCCATTTGCCTGGAAAACCTTTTTCCATCCCTTCACCCTCAGTCTGTGTGCATCTTTTTTTCTGAGGTGGGTTTCTTGTAGACAGCAGATATATGGGTCGTGTTTTCTTATCCAATCTGTTACCCTATGTCTTTTGATTGGGGCATTTAATCCATTTACATTTAAAGTTATTATTGATAGGTACTTATTTGTCGCCATTCCTATTCTTTACCCCTGTGTTACTTCTTCGCTTCCTGTTTCTTTCTTTCTTTCTTTCTTTTCTTTTTTTTTTTTTTTTACAGTAGACCCTTTAGCATTTCTTGCATTGCTGGTTTGGTGGTAATAAATTCCCTTAGTCCTTTTTTGTCTGTGAAGCTCCTGATTTCACCTTCAATTTTGATTGACAGCCTTGCTGGGTACAGTATTCTTGGATTCAGCCCCTTCCTTTGCATGACTTTGTATATTTCATTCCATTCCCTTCTGGCCTGATGAGTTTCTGTTGAGAAATCAGTTGCTAGTCTGATGGGGGTTCCTTTGTATGTAACTTTCTGTCTCTCTCTTGCTGCTTTTAAGATTCTTACTTTGTCGTTGGTGTTTGCCAATTTAATTATAATGTGCCTTGGCGTCGGTCTTTTGGGGTTCATTTTGCTTGGGACTCTGTGAGCTTCTTGGATTTGTGTGGGTTTTTTTCTTCCCTATATCTGGGAAATTTTCTGTCATTATTTCTTCAAAGAGGTTTTCTATTCCTTGCTCAGCTTCCTTTCCTTCTGGAACCCCTATTATGCGGATGTTGTTTTGTTTCGTGTTGTCCCAAAGTTCCCTTAGACTCTCCTCCTGCCTTTTAATTTTTTTTTCTAGAAGTTGCTTTTCTTGGGTATTTTTTTCCATCTTGTCTTCTAGCTCACTGATGCGGTCCTCTGCTTCTTCTAGTCTACTCTTGATGCTTTCTATTGAGTTCTTTACAGCAGCGATGTCATTTTTCATTTCTTCTTGGTTCTTCTTCATTTCCTCTTGGTTCTTGCTCATATTGTCGAATTTGTCTTCCATTCTTTTCAGCCACCTTATGACCATTTCTCTGAATTCTTTTTCTGGAAGGTTGCTTGCCTCCATTTCGTTTACTTCCTTTTCTGGTGATGCCTGCTTTTCTTTCATATGCGGGCTGCTTCTTTGTCTCCCCATGGTCTCTCTTCTCTGGGTGTCTGGTTATGTAGTTCTCTCTCTCCTGATCCCAGGCGAAATCTTACCTTTCCGTAGTGGAGTGTAGAGCTTCTCTGAACCCGTGTGCTTGCGCCAGTTGGGGAGCGTTGTTCTGGGGCTCGCAGCTGTTCCTGGGGTGCCGCCGTTGTGGATTCTCAGGCTTCAGATAAGCTCCACTTTCCGGATCAAGATGGCGCAGACTCCGCGTCCAAGCCCGCAGCTCCGGGAGGGGACCCAGCCGCAGTTCGTGCTGCCAGGTCAGGGGAACCCCATTCAGCAGTCCCCCACCTCCTTCTGGAATTCAGCTGTCTCCCAACCAGCCAACAAACACTCCTTGCGCGACCCTCAGCTGTTCTTTCTTTCTGCTCCGGGACAAGGCTCGGAACACGTCTGTCTATTCCGCCGCCATTATTCCCTCCCTCTCAACTCTAAGTTTTTAAAAAGGTTTTTCATTTGTGGGCTAACAAAATACTTGAAAGTTAAAATGTATCAAAGCATATACATTATTTTTTATAATATATTGTTCATTCACCTTTTTGTTATTTTAAAATTTAATTTAATTTTATTGTTTAAGGTTTGCAAATAATAGTACATATGTCTCCTTTTTTTTTCCTCCCACTGACCTCCCCCTGGCCTCCCCTACCCCCCCACCCCCGGGCACTTGCCCTCATCCCTCCGCCCTCAGTGTCTTGAGTCTGTTGGTTGTGCTTATATGCATGCATACAAGTCATTTGGTTGATCTCTTACCCCCTCAACCCTCCCCTACCTTCCCGCTGTAGTTTGACAGTCTGTTCGATGCTTCTTTGCCTCTGTCTATTTGTTGTTCAGCAGTTCGTAATGTTTTTTATTATCCATAAATGAGTGAGATCATGTGGTATTTATCTTTCACTGACTGGCTTATTTCACTTAACATAATGCTCTCCAGATCCATCCATGCTGTTGCAAATGGTAAGAATTCCTTTTTTTTTTTTTTTTACAGCAGCATAGTATTCCATTGTGTAGATGTACCACAGTTTTCTAATCCATTCATCTGCTGATGGGCATTTGGGCTGTTTCCAAATCTTAGCTATGGTAAATTGCGCTGCTATGAACATAGGGGTGCATATATCCTTTCTGATTCGTGTTTCTAGTTTCTTGGGATATATTCCTAGAAGTGGGAATCACTGGGTCAAATGGGAGTTCCATTTTTAATTTTTTGAGGAAATGCCATACTGTTTTCCACAGTGGCTGCACCAGTCTGCATTCCCACCAGCAGTGCATGAGGGTTCCTTTTTTTTCTGGATCCTCACCAACACTTGTCATTTGTTGATTTGTTGATGATAGCCATTTTGACAGGTGTAAGATGGTACCTCATTGTTTTGATTTGCATCTCTCAGATGATTAGTGACTTTGAGCATGTTTTCATATGTCTCTTGGCTTTCTGAATGTCCTCTTGCAAAAAGTGTCTATGTAGGTCCTTTGCCCATTTTTTGATTGGGTTGATTATCTTCCTTTTGTTAAGTTATATGAGTTCCTTGTAAATGTTGGAGATTAAACCCTTATTGGAGATAACATTGGCGAATATGTTCTCCCATGCAGTGGGCTTTCCTGTTGTTTTGTTGATGGTTTCTTTTGCTGTGCAAAAGCTTTTTATTTTGATATAGTCCCATTTGTTTATTTTCTCTTTAGTTTCCATGGCCTTAGGAGCTGTGTCTGCTAAGATATTGTTACGACAAATGTCTGCTATTTTGTTGCCTATGGCTTCTTCTAAGATTTTTATGGTTTCCCATCTTACGTTTAAGTCCTTTATCCATTTTGAGTTTATTTTTGTTTTTGGTGTAAGATGATGGTCTAGTTCCATTTTTTTTTTTTTTGCAAATACCTGTCTAGTTTTCCCAACACCATTTATTGAAGAGACTGTCTTGTCTCCATTGTATGCTCTTGCCTCCTTTGTCAAATATTAATTGAGCATACTGGCTTGTGTCGATTTCTGTTTTGTTCCACTGGTGTATATGTCTGTTCTTGCGCTGTACCTTTGTAGTATAACTTGATATCTGGTACTATGATCCCTCCAAAACTGCTCTTCTTTTTCAAGATTGCTGCAGCTATTCGGGGTCTTTTTTTATTCCAGATGAATTTTTGGAGGACTTGTTCTAGGTCTTTTGAAGTATGCCATTGGTATTTTAATGGGGATTTCATTGAATTTATAGATTGCTTTGGGTAGTTTGGACATTTTAATGATGTTGATTCTACCAATCCATGAACATGGTATATTCTTCCATTTGTTCATGTCTTCCTCTATCTCTTTTTTTAGCATCCTGAAATTTTCTGTGTACAGGATCTTTGTCTCCTTGGTTAAGTTTATTCCTAGTCATCTTAATTTTTTTTTTTTGCAATGGTAAATGGGATTGCTTTTTTAATTTCTCTTTCTGTGAGTTCATTATTGGTATATTGAAAAGCCATAGACTTCTGGGTGTTAATTTTGTATCCTGCTACATTTCCGAATTCATTTATTAAGTCTAATAGCTTTTTGATGGAGTCTTTGGGGTTTTCTATGTACAATATCATGTCATCTGCAAATAAGGACAGTTTTACTTCTTCTTTTCCAATTTGAATGCCTTTTATTTCTTCTTCTTGTCTGATTGCAATGGCTAGTACTTCCAGTACTATGTCGAACAAGAGTGGTGAGAGTGGACATACCTGTCTTGTTCCTGTTTTTATGAGAAATGGTTTTAGTTTTTGCCCATTGGGTATGATGTTGGCTGTGCATTTGTCATATATGGCTTTTGTTATATTGAGGTATGATCCTTCTATTCCCACCTTGCTGAGAGTTTTTATCAAGAAGGGGTGTTGGATTTTGTCAAATGCTTTTTCTGCATCAATGGATATGATTATATGGTTTTTGTCTCTCAGTTTATTTATGTGGTATATCACATTTATTGATTTGCAGATGTTGTACCATCCTTGCATCCCTGGAATAAATCCCACTTGGTCATGGTGTATGATCTTTCTAATGTAATGCTGGATTTGATTTGCTAGAATTTTATTGAGATTTTTGGCATCTATGTTCACAAGGAATATTGGCCTGTAATTCTCTTTCTTTGTATTATCTTTATCTGGTTTGGGGATTAGGGAAAGCTGGCTTTGTAGAAAGAGCTTGGAAGTGCTCTTTCCTCTTGAATTTTTTTGAATAGTCTGAGGAAGATAGGCTTTATTTCTTCTTTGAATGTTTGATAAGACTGCTGTGAAGCTCTCTGGTCCAGGACTTTTGTTTGTTGGAAGTCTTTTCATTACTCCTTCAATTTCCTCTATAGTTATTGGCCTATTCAGATTTTTTGATTCCTCCTGGTTGAGTTTTGGAAGGTTGTATTTTTTTAGGAATATGTCCATTTCTTCTAGGTTGACCATTTTGTTGGAGTAGAGTTGCTCATAGTATTTTTTTTTATGATTCTTTGTATTTCTGTGGGATCTGTTATTTCACCTCTTTCATTTCTGATTTTGTTTATTTGGGTCCTTTTTCTTTTCTTCTTGGTGAGCCTAGCTAGAGGTTCATCAATCTTGTTTATCTTTTCAAAGAACCAGCTCTTGGTTTCATTGATATTTTTTTTGGTCTTTATGTCATTTATTTCCACTCTGATCTTTATTATTTCCTTCCTTCTGCTCACACTGGGCTTTTCTTGTTTCTCTCTTTCTAATTCTTCAAGTTGCAGAGTAAGATGTTTTATTACCAGTTTTTCTTGTTTTTTTGAGGTAGGCCTGTAATGCTATGAACTTCCCTCTCAGGACTGCTTTCACTGTGTCCCAAAAATTTTGGATTGTTGTGGTTTCATTGTTGTTTGTTTCCAGGATGTGTTTTATTCCTTCTTTGATCTCTTTGGTAAACCACTCATTGTTTAATAGTGTGCTATTTAGCCTCCAAGTGTTTGAATTTTTGTGATTGTTTTTACTGTAGTTGATTTCTAATTTTATGCCATTGTGATCTGAGAAGATGCTTGATATGATTTCAATCCTCTTGAATTTGGAGAGACTGTGCCTGTGTCCCAATATGTGTTCTATCTTTGAAAATGTCCAAGGTGCGCTTGAGAAGAATGTATATTTGGTAGTTTTGGGGTGGAATGTTCTAAAGATGTCAATTAAGTCCATCTGATCTAGTGAGTCATTTAGGATTGATGTTTCTTTGCTAATTTTTTTGTCTAGAGTATTTATCCAGTGATGTTAATGGGGTATTAAAGTCTCCTACTATGATTGTGTTTCTGTCAATCTCTCCCCTGATATCTTCCAGAAGTTTTCTTTATGTATTTGGGTGCTCCTGCATTGGGTGCATAAATGGTTACCAGAGTTATATCCTCCTGTTGTATTGATCCCTTTATAATTATGAAGTGGCCTTTATTGTCTCTTCTTATGGTCTTCACTTTGAGGTATATTTTGTCAGATGTAAGTATTGCTACCCCATCTTTTTATCATTTCCATTTGCCTGATAGATATTTTTTCATCCCTAACACTTTCAGTCTGCGTGAGTCTTTTGTTGTGAGGTGGGTCTTCTGTAGACAGCATATATATGTGTCATGTTTTCTAATCCATTCACTCACTCAATGTATTTTAATTGGAGCATTTAATCCATTTATGTTAAATGTTATTATTGATAGGTACTTGTTTGTAGCCATTTCTGTACTTTATGCCTGTGTTCCTTCCCCCCTTTCTATTTCTTCTTTTTTACAGCATTCTCTTTAGCATTTCTTGCATTGCTGGCTTGGTAGTGATAAACTCCCTTAGTCTTTTTTTGTCTGCAAAGCTCCTGATTTCTCCTTCACTTTTGATCGATAGTCTTGCTGGATAGAGTATTCTTAGATTCAATCCTTTGCTTTGCATCACTTTGTATACCTCCTTCCATTCCCTTCTAGCTTGATTCTGTATCTGTTGAGAAATCATTTGATAATCTGTTGGGGGATCCTTTGTAGGTAACTCTCTGTCTCTCTCTTGCAGCCTTTAAGATTCTCTCTTTGTCGTTAACATTTGCCATTGTAATTATGATGTGTCTTGGAGTGGGTCTTTTGGGATTCATCTTGCTTGGGACTCTGTACTTGTGTAACTTTTTTCTTCCCCATATCCAGGAAGTTTTCTGTCATTATTTCTTCCAATAGATTTTCTAATCCTTGCTGCTCTTCTTGTCCTTCTGGCAGCCCTATTATATATATGTTACTTTGTTTTGTGTTGTCCCAAAGCTCCCTTAGACTCTCCTCCTGCTTTTTAATTTTTTTCTCCAGTGACTGTTCAGATTGGGCTTGTTTCTCTACCTTATTTCTAACTCACTAATTTGGTCCTCTGATTCTTTTAGTCTACTGTTGAAACCTTCCATGGTGTTTTTGATTGTAGATATATCACTTTTGATTTCTTCTTGATTTTTGCATAGGTTGTTGATTTTCTCATCCATCTGGTGTATGAACTGTATGACCATTACTCTGAATTCTTTTTCTGTCATTTTGCATGCTTCTATTTCACTTATTTCCTTTCTTGGCAATTCTTCATTTTCTTTCCTCTGGGGATTGCGTCATTGTCTCCCATTCTGACTATCACCAGAAGGTTCAAACATCGAGTTGCATGGGCCTGAGCCATATGCAGTGGGAGCTTCACATCACCCGAGTATCACTGAAGAGCTATGACACCAAGACGTGTGGCTACCATAGGTTGGTGGGAGCCATGCTCACCCAGGATCAGAGTCACTGGCACTCAGTGTGTCCTCGTGTGTGCACCTAGAATCAGGGACCCCACCTGCTCTGAGCGGAAAACGAGGCCCCACTGCCATGTGTCTAATATCAGAGTCCCCTAGCGTGTGTCAGGAGTCAGAGTCCCCCTGTGCCCGCACCAAGAATCAAATATCAGAGTCTCTGTTGCTTGGTGTGGCCTCGTGCCGAGAATCAGGGTCCCTGCGTGTGCATGCGCCAAGAATTGGAGTCACTGGCTCTTATTGTGAATGCACTGGGAATCAGGGATCCCAGGTGCACAGGATGAGAAACAGAGTCAAGTCACTGGTGCTCAGTGGTGCCTCTCGCATGGAGAATCAGGGTCCCTGGTCAGCTTGGGGGAGCGGGTTGCACAGTTGCACTGTGTCTGCAGGAGGTCCATTCCTGCACTGTGGAAAACAGAATTCCATGTGCGCTTACCCAGAATCGAAATCAGGTGGCACTGCCGCCCTGTGTGGGCATGGGGTTTGGTCTCCCGATTGAGTTGCGGGGAACATGTTCCCAGTGTCCACACTTCTAGATTCAAATATCTGTAGCAGAGCTGTAGCCCTGTGCAAGGGGTGGGTCTGGCAGTTCCTATGGCGCTGCAGTGAGCCTGCGGGGAGGGGGATGGGCTCTGTGACTCACAGAAATCTGCGGCCGGGATGTCTGGATTCTTGGTGTCTGTGAGTCTGCAGCTGTGGTCGCAGGTGTCTGTCCCCAGTGCCTGCAGGGTCCCAGTTTGTGTCTGAGACCAGACTGGGTGGTGCTGAGGCCAGGATCCTAGTCTCAAGCAGCTCTATTTTTCAAGATGGCATGGTCTCTGTGCCTGTGCTGGCTGCCCCCAGAGTGTCTGCGGTGGCAGTGGGGCTTCGTATGTGCCCAGTTTGGCAGCCCCTTGGAAGACCTGCAGGATCTAACTGTCCCTAGCTCATACAAACACACACCACGCACGTCCACATACTCCTCTATCACTCCCTCACTCTCTCTCACACTCTCCCTCCCTACCTTTCTGCCAGTTGCCATCTTCAGAATCTCCAAATATAAGTTTTTAAACATCTGATTCAGCAATTCCATTACCTGAATTCCTTCAGAGGTCAATTCCCAACTTTCCACTTATGGTGGCTTATTTTCTTGTCTAATTAGATTTAGTCAGTGGAAATCCTGGAGTCATAAAAGGGTATTAAATTTCCCCATAGAGGATTTGTCTTAACTTCTTCCTTCTTCTGGGATTCTGGTGGCATAACAAATTTGTGACTTCAGTCCCCTTCAACCAGCTCTACCCAATTCAGCAATGTCATATTTAACCCTTACACATTAGTATAGTCTCTGGGTACTGGTATCAGGGCAAACCCAGCATTTGTGTGTGTTTATTGACTATGCTTATTTTTCAAGTTTTAGTTCACTTTTCTCACTTGTTTGTTTTATCCCTGACTTTTTCTTACTGTTAGGTAAGTTTTGTAATGCTTTTAAAATGTTTGTTATAATTTATTTTGGTTGGATTGTGAAAGAGTTTCTGAGTATCCCATGCATCTTATCTTTATACTGAAGAAAGACGAAATTCCTGCCTGTATTTTTAGCTTTACCTATTGACACCACCCCTCTTTTACTTTGTGTTATTCTAGCAGGACCAAATTACTTTATGCAGTTTGCTATGTGAACTCATCATATTCTTACCAGGAATTATCTTCTACCACCTGTCTGTTTGATAGATTTTAGTTTATTCTTCAATATGCAGTATCACCATATATTTGAAACATTCCTAGAATAGAGTTATGGATATCTCATTAATATCACTGATTCTTGTGAACAAATCTGAAAACATATTCTCCATAATGAAATAAAACTAGTTATTTAATACATTTCTATTCTCTTTTAGGTTGTGTATACTTTTTAGCCAGGGTTTATTTTTATTTTTTTAACTTTCATCACTCTCATGCTTAATACAGTATGCATACGGAGTACAATACTAGTTAAGAAATGTGTTGAATGAGTATTACTTTAATGCAATTGATATAAAAAACGGTACTGTTACCCATCTGAGGTAATAATACATCACAAGATGAGTGGTGGTCTCTTGGAGTGCAGGATAAAGGAGAGTCAAAGATTAAAAATTTGTCAGCAGCCATATATAATCTAGAGAGGGTTCCTCTAATTCTAATTTGTTTCTCAGATATGTAATTTTATAACTGTTGGTATTAAAGTCAATCAATGACTTTCTAAAAACAATATTACTCTACCTGCTAAGCAATATTCAGGTAAAAATTTGGTTATCTGTTTAAATTTCTTACAGATAATAAACTAAAGAGTCAAGTAAACATAACAGTTTCACTCTTTAAATTTTTCCTGTAAAATAAATTGTTATTCTAAGTTTGCCTATCCTGATAGAATGAATCTGATCTCGCAGTCAATTGATAACCACATTTGTTAATGAGCAAAGTTAAAAATCACACCATAGGCTTAAGGTAACTTCACAAAATTATTGCTATAGTTTTTGTAAAATAAGATATACTATATTCAGGTAAGAAAATTCTGAGTTCTAGAGACAAGAGCATATTTTCTAATGTTATACATGAAGTAACGTAGAGACCATGACTTTTCCACAAAGTGGGAGATTTATTTCAGTTAGTAGTTTAGCCATGTGGAAACTACTCTGTTTTTATTTAAAACAAACAAACAAACAAACAAACAAACAAACATCTATAATACCTGTAAAATGTGCCCCATATAATTCAGATAGGGCTAAGATACCTAGAGTGATTGTGAGAGAGCATTAAAAGCTGAGAAACAAAGTTGCAACTGCTATAGTACAGAATGTTTGGTGTGGGACAGACATTAATCAAAGGATCTATAGTTAGGAACACAGATAACTAAAGCCAAAGAAACAATTGGCTCTCTGTTTAAAGCCTGACATTTGAGCACTTACAAACAGAGAGACCAAAACAGCTCTGTCATTGGCATTAAAAATCATCACCGAGGGAAATATCTATTTCAGATCAATATGCTGTGGGTCACAACAGAGGTCCTTGGAAAGACAATGCAGAGCTGGAAGGTGACAAAGACATTTTCCTTAGCTATTACTGGCTAATGTTTCCACATCTCCCTATGAGAAGGTTTGGAAATCAGAGCCAAAACCATATTAGCATTGTAGTTTAGTAAATACACACAAACACACACACATGCATGCATGTACACTTACATATTTGTGCTCAAGTTTAAAAAATTTTATAGACTACAATTAAAAACAAACTGTTGTTTTCTTTTACAGTTCTGCGTCAAAAGACAATGTTTGATATTGTTGATTGAGTTACTGCAATAAGAAAAGAACTCAAATGAAAATTTCAAACAAGAGTAAGATGCTTTGCCTTAGCCGGTTAGGTTCTGTGGATAGAGTGTTGGCCTGCAGACTGAAGGGTCCAGGGTTTGATTCCGGTCAAGGGCACATGCCTGGTTGTGGGCTTGTTCCCCAGTAGAGGGCATGCAGGAGGCAGCCAATCAATGATTCTCTCTCATCATTGATGTTTCTCTCTCTCTCTCCATTTCCCTTCCTATCTGAAATCAATAAAAATATATTTTTTAAAAAAAGAGTAAGATGCTTTTAGTTGACAGACTTGGTAAGCAGCACATATGGAGTTTCCATTGTTTCTCCTTGCTCTCCAGACCTAGACGTACAGTGTCACTTGGGTATCTAATGGAGATATTAAATTTTCTTTCTCATTAAACCTGCTTCATTTACATTGTAACCTCTCTTCATTTATAGAAACTCTATTTTTCCAGTTGCTCAGGTAAAACCTGGAGTTGTACTGAATATTTTCTCTTTTACACCATGCTTCTAAACTCTCAGGAAATCCAGTTAGTTCTAAATTTAAAATAGAATGACGACCAGATGACTTTTCATCTCCACTATTACCTTCCTTATCAAAGCCACCATCATCTTCTGCCTGGATTATTGCAATAGCCCTTTAGCTGCTCTCCTTTGTCTCATCCTGTTTTAGTAACAGTTTCATAAGCACCTAGAGCAATTGCACATAATAGAAGCCCAGTAAATATTTGCAGGTGAGCAAATTAATAAATAAATGTTCTTATTTGCTCTACCTTTTATAAATAAGCATTTATGATGTTACTAAGTTTCTCTTAATCATCCTTCAGCTGTGACACTGACAGTTATTTTAAAAATTGATAAGTTAAAAATTTTATGGTAAATTTCACACATAGAAATGTAATGTCTTATAGCTTACAGAAAATAAAAGGTAAGTATTTAGAAAATAAAATATTACCAATATCTTTTGCAGCCTCCCTAAATGCCTTACATAATATACTTCCTTTTCCTTTAAAAAGTAGCCACTGTTCTGAATGTTTATTTCCTTTCATTTCTTAGTAGTTTAATTACAGAAATATGCAACTATGAAAATATAAATTTAATCTTGTAGTTTTTACTCTGTATAAATAGAATCATCTTCAATTATTTCTCTGTGATTTTTTTCACAAACTCTAATTTAATGGTCCTATGATATGCATAAACTTTCTAAAGAGTATACTATCATGCGTTAAAATTGATCTGTTTGTAATAGAGCATTAATTATTACTTTTACAATAGCTCCTTTTACACTTTACAAAAGAATACACACCTTTCTTGCAAAGTCAAACCTTCAGGGATTTAAAACAGGAGCAGTTAGAAAGACTGGACTTGTGAAAGTGAATTAATTGGTGTTGAGTCTGAAACTGTGAAGGGTCTGAGATGTTACTGCACTTGCATAGTTTTACATATCTCTATATCAATTGTGTGTATACACACACAGACACATACACAGAGTCACAAGACCTCAGGACAAGAGACAGACATTTAATGATAAAAATATTTTCATAGTTTGTTTGATAATATTTTGGGGATTTTTTTGTTGTTTTTTATTTTTGTTGAATTTATTGGGGTGGCATTGGTTAACAAAAGTACATAGGTTTCAATGTAAAATTCTATAATATACCATCTGTATATTGTATTGTGTGTTTACCACTCTAAGTCAAATCTCCTTCCATCACCATTTATTCACCCTTTACCCTTTCCTACCTTCCCCTACCCTCTTTCTGCTGGTAATCACCATACTGTTGTCTGTGTATATAAGTTTTATTTTATTTTTTTGCTTAATTCCTTCACCTTATGCTCCCAGCCCCCAATGCCCCACTCCTCTGACAGATGTCAGTCTTTTCTCTGTAGCTATGAGTCTGTTTCTATTTTGTTTGTTATTAATTTTGTTCATTAGATTTCACATTTAACTGAAATCATATGGTATTTGTCTTTCTCTGACTCATTTGTTTCACTTAGCATAATACTCTCCAGGTCTATCCATGCTGTCACAGAAGGTAAGATTTCCTTCTTCTTCTACTTCTTCTTCTTCTTTTTTTTTTTTTTACAGCAGTGTATTATTCCATTGTGTAAATGTACCATAGCTTTTCTATCCACTCAACTACTGATGGGCATTAGGGCTGCTTCCAAATCTTGGCTATTATAAAGAATGCTGGAGGGAGGGAAAAATGGCGGCGGAATAGACAGACGTGTTCCTAGCCTTGTCCCGGAGCAGAAAGAAAGAACAGCTGAGGGTCACACGAGGAGTGTTTGTTGGCAAGTTGGGGGACAGCTGAACTCCAGAAGAAGGTGGGGGACTGCTAGATGGGGTTCCCCTGACCAGGCAGCCCCCACTGTGGCTGGGTCCCCTCCCAGAGCGGCGGGCTTGGACGTGGAGTCTGCGCCATCTTGAACCGGAAAGTTGAGCTTATCGGAAGCCTAAGAATCCAAAACTGCGGCACCCACAGAACAGCTGCGAGCCCCAGAACAACGCTCCCCAATTGGCGCAAACACACGGGTTCAGAGGAGCTCTACACTCCACCACGGAAAGGTCAGATTTCGCCTGGGATAAGGTGAGGTCTCTGGTCCCGGCGGGAGAGAGGAACGCGCATTTTGCGGGAGCTGGAGGACCAGGGAAGTCTGTGCCTAGAAAAATCTGTGGCTGTTGGGGCTGGTGTGATCTGTGAATGTGGAAGGGGGTCCTCAGAGCTGCTAACAGAAGGGCTCTCTAAAAGGCAACCCATTTTGATCTGACGTGCAGGGACACCCTAAGAATTTCAGGGGTGTGCCGGCTGCCTAGACTTACGCGCAGCCCCGGAGTTCGCACACTTGGGCTTTTTCCTCTTCAAATCCTTGCTTCTGATTACTAAGCCCAATACATAGGATCACCCAGTTGGGGACACCCTGGGAGACTGCAGGGGAAAGTTGTTTTTCTGGAACCTGGGGATCAGAGCGGGGAGTGACCATCGGAGAGCCAGCTCTGAGGCAGCCCACTCCCACAAACCGGTAGTGAGTGCCACAGGGAAAGAAGGCTCTAACACTGCCTAGACAGGCCATAGATAGACCCGGAAGTCAATCCAGAAACACTGCCACCCAGGGGCTGAATCACAAATTGACTCTTGTGTAATCAAAAATAAAGGAATACGAGAAATTAAGACACACCGCCTGCTTAAAATCAGGACTGGCTTACAACACTGAAGAGCAGTGGAACGCAGGGAACTGCAATACTGTCCAGACTGAGAAATAGGTGTGCCAAACAGAACAACAGAGGAAGTGAATGACCTTCACTACTCCACATTTTATTTTTACTTTTTATTTTTTTTATTTTCATTTTTTGCATCTTTTACTCAAGAAACAAACTTTTTTTTCTTTTTTCATCACTTGATTTTACCTTTTTAATTATTACATTTTTATTTTCAATCCGTATTATTACTACTGCTATTTTATCTTTTTTTTTAAAGTGTCATTTTATTTTCTCTTCATTTTACTTTGGGATTAGTGTTCTACATTCTATTTTCATCTTTCCTTTAGCATCGTTTTACTCTATCTCAACTCTACCTTTATGCCATCACTCTCTTCCTAACCTTCCCCTTTTCGATGTCCTGTTTATCTTACCCCTTTCCTGCTTTAGATTTTCCCTATTCTTTCTGTTTACCCCTTGTTAAAATTTCACCCTACTTACATATCTAATCTCCAATCCCCTGCTCCAAGTCCATACACACCTCTCTCTTCACTGTCTTAACTATCCAAAAAATTATTTTTCTCTCTGTCCTTTTGTTGTTCGCTTGAATGTAGATTATATCGAATTTTTATGCTTTTTTGTGAGATTGTTTTGCTTATTCTTCTTTTGTTTATTTTTTTGTTTGTTTTGTGCTTCTGCTTTCCCTTGCCTCACTCGATATTAGTTGGTGTTGTAGTTTGTACTAATCCCCAGGCACTTGTTGCTGGCATTTGCTGGGATTAGTGATTGTTCTATTGGAGTTTTATCCCCAATATATATAGTCTGTTCCCCTTTCTCTCTTAGTCAATTTCTTGTCTCTCTTACTTTTTTTTTCTTTCCCTTTTCCCAATTTCATTTTGACACTCCTTTCTATCTTTCTTTCTTTCTTTCTTTTTCCTCTTCTTCTTTCTCTCCTATCCCCTAATTTGCCTTTCTCTGGTGGTCACCTTTATTGGAGGTTATTAATATCGTGAATACATTTCTGTTCAGTGCCTTCTGTGTTGTACCTGGTAGTGCTCTATTTTGTGCCTTTAAATCAACACAGGAGAGAGAGAACTACATAACCAGACACCCAGAGAAGAGAGACCATGGGGAGACAAAGAAACAGCCCGCATATGAAAGAAAAGCAGGCATCACCAGAAAAGGAAGTAAACGAAATGGAGGCAAGCAACTTTCTAGAAAAAGAATTCAGAGAAATGGTCATAAGGTGGCTGAAAAGAATGGAAGACAAATTCGACAATATGAGCAAGAACCAAGAGGAAATGAAGAAGAACCAAGAAGAAATGAAAAATGACATCGCTGCTGTAAAGAACTCAATAGAAAGCATCAAGAGTAGACTAGAAGAAGCAGAGGACCGCATCAGTGAGCTAGAAGACAAGATGGGAAAAAATACCCAAGTAGAGCAACTTCTAGAAAAAAAAATTAAAAGGCAGGAGGAGAGTCTAAGGGAACTTTGGGACAACACGAAACAAAACAACATCCACATAATAGGGGTTCCAGAAGGAAAGAAAGCTGAGCAAGAAATAGAATACTTGTTTGAAGAAATAATGACAGAAAATTTCCCTGATATAGGGAAGAAAAAACCCACACAAATCCAAGAAGCTCACAGAGTCCCAAGCAAAATGAACCCCAAAAGAACGACGCCAAGGCACATTATAATTAAATTGGCAAACACCAACGACAAAGTAAGAATCTTAAAAGTGACAAGAGAGAGACAGGAAGTTACATACAAAGGAACCACCATCAGACTAGCAACTGATTTCTCAACAGAAACTCATCAGGCCAGAAGGGAAAGGAATGAAATATACAAAGTCATGCAAAGGAAGGGTCTGAATCCAAGAATACTGTACCCAGCAAGGCTGTCAATCAAAATTGAAGGTGAAATCAGGAGCTTCACAGACAAAAAAGGACTAAGGGAATTTATTACCACCAAACCAGCAATGCAAGAAATGCTAAAGGGTCTGCTGTAAAAAAAAGAAATAGGAAGCGAAGAAGGAACACAGGGGTAAAGAATAGGAATGGCGACAAATAAGTACCTATCAATAATAACTTTAAATGTAAATGGATTAAATGCCCCAATCAAAAGACATAGGGTAACGGATTGGATAAGAAAACATGACCCATATATCTGCTGTCTACAAGAAACCCACCTCAGAAAAAAAAAACGCACACAGACTGAGGGTGAAGGGATGGAAAAAGGTTTTCCAGGCAAATGGAACTGAAAAAAAAGCTGGGGTAGCAATACTTATATCTGACAAATTAGATCTCAAACTGAAGGACATAACAAGAGATAAGGAAGGCCACTTCATAATACTAAAGGGAGCAATCCAACAAGAAGACATAACTCTGGTAAACATATATGCACCCAATACAGGAGCACCCAAATACATAAAAAAAAAAAACTCCTGGAGGATATCAAAGGAGAGATTGACAGCAATACAATCATAGTAGGAGACTTTAATACCCCACTATCACCATTGGACAAATCCTCTAAACAAAAAATCAGCAAAGAAACTTCAATCCTAAATGACTCACTAGACCAGATGGAATTAATTGACATCTTCAGAACATTTCACCCCAAAGCCACAGAATATACATTCTTCTCAAGCGCACATGGGTCATTTTCAAAGATAGACCATATGTTGGGACATAGGCAAAGTCTCTTCAAATTCAAGAAGATAGAAATCATATCAAGCATCTTCTCAGATCACAGTGGCATAAAACTGGAAATAAACTACAATAAAAACAATCCAAAAAAATCAAACACATGGAGACTAAACAGCATGCTATTAACCCATGACTGGGTTACCAGAAAGATCAAAGAAGAAATAAAAAACATCATGGCAACAAATGACAATGAAAACACTACAATCCAAAATCTATGGGACACAGCGAAAGCAGTCTTGAGAGGGAAGTTCATAGCTCTACAAGCCTACTGCAAAAAAACAAGAAACAATGGTAATAAATTACCTAACCCAACAACTCAAAGAGTTAGAAAAAGAGCAACAAGAAAAGCCCAGTGTAAGCAGAAGGAAGGAAATAATAAAGATCAGAGCAGAGATAAATGACATAGAGACCAAAGAAACAATACAAAAGATCAACAAAACCAAGAGCTGGTTCTTTGAAAGGATAAACAAGATTGATGAACCTCTAACCAGGCTCACCAAGAAGCAAAGAGAGAGGACCCAAATAAACAAAATCAGAAATGAAAGAGGTGAAATAACAACAGATCCCGCCAAAATACAAAGGATTGTTAAAAAATACTACGAACAACTCTATTCCAACAAACTGGACAACCAGGAGGAAATGGACATATTCCTAGAAAAATATAACCTTCCAAAACTCAATCAGGAAGAATCTAAACAGCTCAACATGCCAGTAACTATGGAAGAAATTGAAGCAGTCATCAAAGAGCTTCCAGCAAACAAAAGCCCAGGGCTAGATGGCTTCACAGGAGAGTTTTACCAAACATTCAAGGAAGAACTAAAACCTATCCTCCTGAGACTATTCCAAAAAACTCAAGAGGAAGGAACACTTCCAAGCTCCTTCTATGAAGCCAGCATCACCCTAATACCAAAACCAGATAAAGACAACACAATGAAGGAGAATTACAGGCCAATATCCCTCATGAATGTAGATGCCAAAATCCTCAACAAAATTCTAGCAAATCGGATCCAGCAGTACATCAGAAAGATCATACACCATGACCAAGTAGGGTTTATTCCAGGAATGCAAGGATGGTACAATATCCGCAAATCAATAAGTGTGATATATCACATAAACAAATTGAGAGATAAAAATCACATAGTCATATCAATTGATGCAGAAAAAGCATTTGACAAAATCCAACACCCTTTCTTGATAAAAACTCTCAACAAGGTGGGAATAGAAGGATCATACCTCAACATAATAAAAGCTATATATGATAAACCCACAGCTAACATCATACTCAATGGGCAAAAACTAAAACTATTTCCCCTAAGAACAGGAACAAGACAGGGATGCCCACTCTCACCACTCCTGTTTGACATAGTACTGGAAGTATAAGCCATTGTAATTAGACAAGAAGAAGAAATAAAAGGCATCCAAATTGGAAAAGAAGAAGTAAAGCTGTTCTTATTTGCATATGACATGATATTGTACATAAAAAAACCTGAAAGACTCCATCAAAAAACTAACAGACTTAATAAATGAATTCGGCAATGTAGCAGGATACAAAATTAATGCCAAGAAATCGATGGCATTTCTATACACCAACAGTGAACTTACAGAAAGAGAGACTAAAAAAGCAATCCCATTTTCCATCGCACCAAAAAAATTAAGATATTTAGGAATAAACCTAAGGAAGGAGGTAAAAGACCTATACGTGGAAAACTACAGGACACTGAAAAAAGAGATAGAGGAAGATGTAAACAGATGGAAGAACATACCATGTTCATGGATTGGTAGAATCAACATCATTAAAATGTCCATAGTACCCAAAGCAATCTATAGATTCAATGCACTCCCCATTAAAATACCAATGGCATATTTCACAGACCTAGAAAGAACTCTCCAAAAATTCATCTGGAATAAAAAAAGACCCCGAATAGCCACAGCAATCCTGAGAAAGAAGAATAAAGTAGGAGGGATCTCAATACCAGATTTCAAGCTGTATTACAAAGCCACTGTCCTCAAAACAGCCTGGTACTGGCACAAGAACAGACATATAGATCAATGGAAAAGAATAGAGAATCCAGATATCAACCCAAACCACTATGCACAATTAATATTTGACAAAGGAGGCATGAGCATACAATGGAGTCAAGACAGTCTCTTCAATAAATGGTGTTGGGAAAAGTGGACAGATACATGCAAAAAATTGAAACTAGATCACCAACTTACACCATACACAAAAATAAACTCAAAATGGTTACAGGACTTAAATATAAGACGGGAAACCATAAAAATACTAGAGGAATTCACAGGCAGCAAAATCTCAGACATATGCCAAAAGAACTTTTTCAGTGATACTGCCCCTAGGGCAATGGAAGCCAAAGAGAAAATAAACAAATGGGAGTACATCAAAATAAAAAGCTTTTGCACAGCAAAAGAAACCATCAACAAAACAACAAGAAATCCCACTGTATGGGAGAACATATTTACAAATGTTATCACTGATAATGGTTTAATCTCCAACATCTACAGGCAGCTTATACAACTTAATAAAAGGAAGATAAACGATCCAATAAAAAAATGGGTAACGGACCTAAATAGAATCTTTTCGAAAGGAGACAGAAGGAAGGCCAAGAGACACATGAAAACATGCTCAAAGTCACTAATTATCCGAGAGATGCAAATCAAAATGACAATGCGATACCATCTCACACCTGTCAGAATGGCTATCATCAACAAATCAACAAACGACAAGTGTTGGCGAGGATGCGGAGAAAAAGGAACCCTCGTGCACTGCTGGTGGGAATGCAGACTGGTGCAGCCACTGTGGAGAACAGTATGGAGTTTCCTCAAAAAACTGAAAATGGAACTCCCATTTGACCCAGTAATCCCACTCCTAGGAATATATCCTAAGAAACTAGAAACACCAATCAGAAAGGGTATATGCACCCCTATGTTCATAGCAGCACAATTTACAATAGCTAAGATTTGGAAACAGCCTAGGTGCCCATCAGCAGATGACTGGATCAGAAAACTATGGTACATCTACACAATGGAATACTATGCTGCCATAAAAAAGAAGGAATTCTTACCATTTGTAGGCACCTGGATGGAATTAGAGAACATTATGCTAAGTGAAATAAGCCAGCCTATGAAAGAAAAATACCACATGATCTCACTCATTTGGGGATAATGAAAAACATTATAAGCTGATGAACAAAAAGATAGATACAGAGGCAGTAAAGCATCAAACAGACTGTCAAATTACAGCGGTAAGTTTATGGAGAGGTGGGGGAAATAAGAGATCAACTGAAGGACTTATATGCATGCATATAAGAGTAACCAACGGATGCAAAACATTGGGGGGTGAGGGCATGTATGGGAGTGGGGTGGGGGGGCAATTGTAAGATATGTACACATATAATACCTTAATAAAAAAATAAAAAATAAAGAATGCTGCATTGATCATCCAGAAAATCTTGCATCATCAGTTCTTTCTGTCACAACGTCTCATGGGGAGACGGCTGATTGCAGATGTCACTCGAGCACGCTGTGGAGTTTGTACCTCAAGAGAGCAACCGTGGTATTATAAATCTAGAAGCTTATATAGAGCAGCTGACTCAGTTAACCATCTCCTCTCTAGAGACAGAGATGGAGACCTTTGCTCTAGAATGTAAATAAACCCTCTCTGGGGAGAGGAGAAATATTCTTTAAGTTTTCAACCCTTGGAATGTAAGCAAATGTCTCCCCTAAATTTCTCTACAGGTTTCTAGCTTTCAAGGTGTGTTTGCCACCTGGTTATCCTTAATCCAGGTTGCTGGTAGGGTTGTTTGGTTCAGAAAGCCCTTTCTGTGCAAAAATACTGAAATATTTATAAAGCACATTGTCTGGCAATGTAGTAACTGGACATAAACTTTTCTAAATCATTTTTTTTAAAGTCAGGTAGCTCCTCATTCTTTGCTTTTAACAAATTTGAAGGAATACTTGAACTATCAGCTGATAGCTCACTAAAATTATTTTTATGGTATATCACTTGGTGATTTGGACATATGACCCAGAAGTCCAAAAGGGGTTCAAAAATTTGAAAAGTACTACTATTATAAATTGCTTTCTATTCCATCTGATTATTTATAAGACCACATATTATCTTATTTGTATAAAAATAAAAATGAGAATAGAATTGATGCTGATCCATGTCCAATTTTAGAAAAATTTAATATTAATGTATAGATACATGAGTTTATTGAAAATAATATCTGAGATGTATTTCTAACAAAGTATTATTATTAATAATTAACAAAATTTTTATATATTTATGTTGTTTGATCAATTTTGTACTACTAATAATTGTAGCGATAACCCTATTGAGAAAAAAATTTAATCCTTAACTCAGTTCATTTGTTGCTTCTTATTTAACTTTTCTAAGTAATTTTCCTCTTACCTTCACCTACACATGCACCCAAACAGCAGATACACATTTTGTCATGGTAACCATGTCACTGTATTTTTTCTCTCAATTTACTTTTCTGTCTTCTTACTCTTCTCAGATCTTAGTGAGCTCAAGATTGAAACTTTTTTTTTGGCATCACCAGGGTCTAGCATAGTACCTGATAGAGTATTAATACAATAAATGTTTTTGGAAAGCATATGTATAGAAAGAAGAGAAATCACTATGGGCTGAAAAAGTCTGACATTCAGGGAGGAGTCCCAGAAGAAATGGAACTTATGTTGGACTCATACTGAAACTTATAGTTGGATTAATTGGCTGCTCACAGAGGGAATGCACTTTCCAGAAAGGGACATGGACAATTTAAACTTCCTTGAAAAATAGCTATAGCTGTATAGGGAGTGAATTCTTTTTTTTAAAATTTGTTATTTTTTAAAGTATTACATGTAGTATTACCTAAGTCTCCTTTCCCCCCCGCATTGACCTCTTCCCAGCCACCCAACCCCCCAACCCCTGCACATGCCCTCACCCTCCTAGTGTCTGTGTCCATTGGTTATGCTTATATGCATTCATACAGTTTTTTGGTTGATCTCTCACCATCCCCACCTCTCACCCCTGTTACCTTCTTTCTGAAGTTTGACAGTCTGTTTAATGCTTCTCTATGTCTGGATCCATTTTTGTTTATCAGTTTATGTTGTTTATTATATTCCACAAATGAGTGAGATCATATGATATTTATCTTTCTCTGATTGGCTTATTTCGCTTAGCATAATGCTCTCCAGGTCCATCCATGCTATTGCAAATGGTAAGAATTCTTTCTTTTTTTACAGCAGCATAGTATTCCATTGTGTAGATGTACCATAGTTTTCTAATCCACTCATCTGCTGATGGGCATTTGGGCTGTTTCCAAATCTTAGCTATGGTGAATTGTGCTGCTATGAACATAGGGGTGCATATATCCTTTCTGATTCGTGTTTCTAGTTTCTTGGGATATATTCCTAGAAGTGGGATCACTGGGTCAAATGGGAGTTCCATTTTTAGTTATTTGAGGAAACTCCATACTGTTCTCCACAGTGGCTGCACCAGTCTGCATTCCCACCAACAGTGCAACAGAGTTCCTTTTTCTCCACATCCTCACCAGCACTTGTCGTTTGTTGATTTGTTGATGATAGCCATTCTGACAGATGTGAGATGCTACCTCATTGTTGTTTTGATTTGCATCTCTCGGATGATTAGTGACTTAGAGCATGTTTTCATATGTCTCTTGGCTTTCTGAATGTCCTCTTGCAAAAAGTGTCTATCTAGGTTCTTTGCCCATTTTTTGATTGGATTGTTTATCTTCCTTTTGTTAAGTTGTATGAGGTCCCTGTAAATTTTGGAGATTAAACCCTTATTGGAGCCCTAACTGGTTTGGCTCAGTGGATAGAGCATCGGCCTGCAGACTGAAGGGTTCCAGGTTTGATTCCGGTCAAGGGCATGTACCTTGGTTGTGATTAGCAGGAGGCAGTTGATCGATGTTTCTCTCTCATCGATGTTTCTAACTCTCTATCCCTCTCCCTTCCTCTCTGTAAAGAAATCAATAAAATATATTTAAAAAATTAAAAAAACCTTTATTGGAGATAACATTGGCAAATACGTTCTCCCATGCAGTGGGCTTTCTTGTTGTTTTGTTGATGGTTTCTTTTGCTGTGCAAAAGCTTTTTATTTTGATGTAGTCCCATTTATTTATTTTCTCCTTAGTTTCTTTTGCCCTAGGAACTGTATCGCTAAAGATATTGCTACAACATATGTCTGTTATTTTGTTGCCTATGGCTTCTTCTAAGATTTTTATGGTTTCCCATCTTACGTTCAAGTCCTTTATCCATTTTGAGTTTATTTTTGTGTATGGTGTAAGTTGGTGGTCTAGTTTCTTTTCTTTTTTGCATAAGGGAGTGGATTCTTATGCTTATAATTCACCTCCATTTCCATCATACCCATGCTTTGGTGGGAATATTTTGGAGAAAAGAGCTGCAGTAGTGTCAGGTCAGGCCAAATCTGACCCATTGACACCCAGCTGTAAGTGAAGCAAATTTGGAGTTGGATTGTCTTTTAAAAATAAATTGAATTTCATTGCAGCCATGCGTTCAGTGGTAGGCATTAAATAATTAACCAAAAAGCTCCAAAGGCTTAATAATAGCCAGAAAACCATGAACTAAACCAGCAAGTTATTAAAATGGCATCATGCTCGTGACTCCAATTAGTAGTTTACCTACATCTGTGATCAATTAAGCTATATCCTCAAATTAAATCCCAATTATGTTTATTTCTCTTTAAGGGGTGGTCTGTAAAGTTCAGCTTGCAAGACATATTTCTTTCCTAGGAACTTCAGCAATCATTTAAATTAAACAAAGACTGGTTATTTGATAATAATGATTAAAATAGCCTCATAAATTCATTTATTTTTATCATTCTTTAGCTCAACTCCAGGGATCTAGGAATAGCATATACAAACAAAGAGGCATAAACATTTTGATATGACTTTTGGTATCAGGAGTTTATTACTTTAGTTCCCAAGAAAATGGTCCCCAGTGAATGAATTGCAGGGATATTATTATTGTAGTAAAGAAATAGATATGCCAGTTACAGTACCCAGAGATCAGAGTATATAAACTGTTGGAAAGCCAATATCATGTACAGCATTAAAGATTTTTTATGGACCAGCTGTACTGTCTCTTCTTGTGAACCCCCTGGCTATGCTAACAAGAACTTAAAGAAAAGAAGGAAAAATGGAAGCTATTATTAACATTGTTAGAAAGTGCTAACACATTGAAAGAGTCAGATAATCATATGAAACATACATAAAGTAAATGTAAATGTAATTAGAAAAACCTGTGCAACCTGCATATTTATTACATATAATTAACATCAACTTGGTAAATATTTTACACATTTATTCACTTATTCAGTAAACATTGAGCAACCATTACATGCCTGGAACTTTTGCATCTTCTATATGTAGATCACTTGCTAGCCCCTTTTAGTAAGAGTACAAATATGAGACACATTTGCTCCATCAAAGAGCCTGCCAATGTAGCAAAAGCATGCAAGAACTAAATCGTAAGGCAGATTTAGATTTGTGTTTTAAGAGATATACTAACATCTCTTTTGGCATTATTGGGAATCTCTGTATGAAGAACTTTCATCTCACTAGTTAATCAGAGAAGACTTAAGATAACCTGAACTATAGCCTCATCAGATTGTTGACAACAACTTGATATGAATGTGCCAGGAGCATTTCAAACTAAAAAAAAAAAAAAAAAAAAAAAAAAAAAAAAAAAAAATCAACAACCTCTCATTTTAACCTAATTCCTCCTTCAGTATTTGGTGGCATAATCTTGTACTCAGTTCCTTTAGTTGGAAATCTAGGAATTATCCTTAACATTCCCTCTTCTTACTCCCTGCATTCAACCAGTTGATTTCTCTTTTAATACTTCCTGAATCTCTTCCTTTCTCACCATCCTGCTACCAATGCCTCACTGGATACAGAAGTCTCTTCATTGACCTTCTCACCTCTAATCTTTGATTCCTTGACTCATATGACACATAGCCATCTGACTGGTCTTGTTAAAATGAAGGGATGGCCATAGTTTTCCCTTTTTGAAATTGCTCAGTAATTTATCATCTGCGGGGTATAGTCCAATTCTTTTACATTTTGTGTTAAGTTTCTCCATGAGCTGGTCATCCAGAATTCTAGCCAGAATATCACATTACCAAAATGTGTCATTTCTCTTTAGGTTCCTCTTGGCTGTGACATTTTCTCAGACTTTTTTTGATGATTTTGACAGTTTTCAATTCTGGGCAGCTATTTTGTAGGATGCTTTTCTATTAGAATTTTTCTGATGTATTTTTTCTTCTCATGATTAAAAAGTAGTTATATGTTTTGAGAGGAAAATCACAGAGGTAAAATGCTATTCTCACTACATCATTAATACCTTCAGGTCATTCAAGGTACGTACTAACAGCATGATTTTTTACCTTCTTCACCTGTCTGAAGTAGTGTGGGTCAAATTTCTCCACTGTAAAGTTTCTATTTTCTTCTTCCCTTTTCCATACTATGCTCACTGGAAGTAAGTCACTATGCACAGCTTGCATTTAAGGAGTGGGGAGCTACATTCCCCTTCTTGAGGATGGAATATCTACATAACTTCTTTGGAATTTTTCTGCATGGGTGAATTTGTCTTATCCCCCATAAATTTGTTTATTCAATCATTCATTTATATAAATATGAAGCTATAAATATTTATTTTATATTTTGGGTAATTATCCAACAGTACTTTATATTGCTCACATTGTTGCAGTTTTAGCCACTGGGACCTCTTTCATTTGACTCCTACGCCTCTTTGCATACTTCTATCAATCCATCAATGTGAGTTTTTTGTTTTCCTTTTTTTTATAGCCCTTTTTAATTTGTGGCACTACAAGATGTTCCAGGCTCATCTTGTATATTTTCTGTCACAGTCTTAGAATCATTCATTTATCTTTTAATTGAAGAATAGTGTTAGACACTAAGATCTGGATTCTCTGAATGCACTTTGCCTCTGATATGTCTTTTTTTTAGGCCCTTTCATTTGACAGAAGGCCAAATAATAATACATCTGAATATACTAACTCATTTCTATATACATGCCTATAAATATTTCTATATGTAGTCATCTGCATTTATATTATATTAAATATGAGTTCATGTCTCAAATACCAATTCATCACACATGGATCATTCAAAGCTCTTCACCTTGCTAATCTGTAAATTCCTACTCCAACAGTGAGAAACCTGGCTGTTATGATCCACCATCTGTTTACTTAATTGCTCAATTCCAGTACACATGTGTAATGGTATCAAACTTGTTAACCTATACTCCCATGGAAAAAAAAACTTAACAACTAGGGTCTAGTGTTTATGTGTAGTTAATTTCCCCCTAAGTTTTACAGATTCCATATATTCCCAAAGTTACGTAAGTCTTTGCAAATCTCCCAGACCTTTCAATGAGTTCCTTTCCCCATATATTTGTAACATAATTAAATTCTCTCTCTGTCTCTTTTTGTTGTTGTTGTTGTTAATCCTCACCCAAAGATATTTTTCCATTGATTTTTTAGAGAGAGTGGAAGGGAGGAGGAGAGGCACAGATAAAGAAACATCAATATGAAAGAAACACATCGATTGGTTGACCAACCAGGGACAGAGACTGAGCCTATAACCAAGGTACATACCCTTGACCAGAATAAAACCTGAGACCTTTCAGTCTGCGGTCTGACACTCGAACTGGCTAGGGCTAGATTCTCTTTTCAAGGTGGTCATTCCTCCCTGGGATCCCATGACCTCCTAAATAACTTTTTAAAAATAATTTGCATACATTAAGGTTCACTTTTTGTACTGTAAAGTTGTATTGGTCTTGACAAATGCATAATGTCATGTACCCACCATGATAGTATCATACAGAATAGTTTCACCACCACCAATAAGCACATTTTAATAAAAGTATCTATTTTTTGGTCATACAAAATTATTTTCTAACCATACTTATGTACTTAATTTCATATATGTTTTTATTGATTTTAGAGAGAGTGGAAGGGGGAGATATGGAGAGATAGAAACACCAATGAGAGAGAAGCATAGATCAGCTGCCACCTGCACACCCTTTACTGGGGATGTAGCCTGCAACCTGGGCATGTACCCTGACTGGTATTAGAACCAGTGACCTCTTTGTTCATGGGTTGACACTCAACCACTGGAGCAACACTGGCCAGGCTGGAGGAGAGAAATCTTGACAAGATTTAAAAAGAACAATCAAGTAGAAAGAATTCCTAGATCCATCCAGAATGCAATTGCTTTAAAATTACTGGTCTGAATTCACAAAAGAAAAAAATTTTACTTCCAAAATTGTGTTCCTAACTCTTGATTGAAAACTTTATTTTTCCTGGTAAATTATAAACTTCAGGAACCTTTTTTTTACCACCATAAATTCCAACATGCCCAGAAGGCCAGTAAACCAAAATGAAACAAATGTACATTCTGTACAAATTCAAGTTGTTTCTTAACAACCGGATCGGACGCAATACAAATGTTCTATAGACAGTGCTTAGCAATTGCATTTTTTCTACTTTCAGAAAACAATGGATTAAATATAATTACTTTTCTCATAACAATAGATCTCAACAAACAGAGAATAAAATAAAGATGTCACACTGAGATCCAGTTACGGGTCTATGCTTTACATATGTTAACTGATTTAATAGTCATAATAACTGATTTAATATTGCTAACAACCATATGATATGAGTACTATTTCTATTCTCATCTTACAGATAGGGAAACAGGCGCAGAGAGGTTAAGTAGCCTGCTCAAAGTTACACTGATATTTATTTATTCAAATAAGGAATGGGCATGCCTGTTGGAAACTCCCGTGGTTCTCTTCTGCTTTTACAGTGAAGTAGTATGCTGGAAATATTTTCTGGACTAAGAAATGTCTCAACTTTGTCTCATGTGGGACTATGATGATATGAGAGAACATTTGGGGCAAACATAATGGCTCCATTTGAATATTGACAGTGATGACCTTCTTTTTGTGCCAGATGTGGTTATGGTTTGGAGAAGATTGCACAACATCTGTCAGACAAAGACTTTATTTGAGAGAGTGGAACCAGAGCATAGATATATACTAATAACCAGATATCCTGCTTCCCAAAGAATTATACTTCATTGCACAGGAAAGGCAAGCAGCTGGGTTTTGCATTGTGCAATGTACTTCTACTGCCCTCCAAAACAACCACAAAGACCACGGCATTTAGGTTTAACTTGAAATTTAACTGTCTCTACTAATAAACATCAATTTTTAACAACCAATGCAGATTCCTTAATAAAAAGTGCTAATATCAAACAAGTGTGAACATTAATGTATGCAGTATGAATCAGTGTAAGCTTAATAACGTATATATAATCCAACCACTAAGCAAGGAGTGTTCCTGAGATTCATTCTACAAAGGGAGTGAAGATTAAGTGAATATGAGGAAGAACATTAAGGAAAGTAACAAAGTTGTACTAGATGTGGTAAAGACAGTGGAAACAGAATACCAGGTAGTGATGTTTAGAGAATCCAAGAAATGAGGATATACTTATAATAATAGTTTTAAAACATACCTTTCTTGAATTTGGCCATTCAGATTGGAAAGTTTGGTTTTATTAGGTATAAATTACCTCATGGGGATTGGAAGAGATTGTTTCTTGGTGGACTCAAAATTACATATAACTTTGACTAATACACATATTATGCAGATGAGATGATCCTTATTTTTTTGGTAACAACTCATATTTCTCTGATTTCCTGTGAAAAGTATTTTGATCAAGCACACTAACTCAAGTCAGAATGCTAGTGTTCAAATCCTGTTACCAGACACAATTGGTAAGTCCTTAGCCCATCAAATATGGAAAGACCAGATTGTGAAGCAACAGGTTGTTTGCCGAAAAAACTGGTTTTTGATTCATGAGGCAGCCCAATGTGGAGATGGGGAGAAAGCCCAAATAAAAATTTGAAGCAAATTTAAAGAATACGGTAAGAAAGGTCTATGCATATTCATTAATTCTAATTCAGGGGATCTAGTCTGGGAACCAAGCCATATAACACAAGGAACAGGAAAAAGGGCAGAACGAAACAAAATGATTTCAATCTGGTAGAATTTAACTGGTCCTTAATGTGTCTTTATTTGGTCTAGGCACAGGATTTGCCTTATTGATGGACCTCTCCCTTTGGAAAGGGTCCCAGATGGCAAACAAGGAGCACTTCTGTTACTTGAGTTCTGAAAACCCTGGTTCTGCCATGCTCTCAAGGTCAGTTTAGGGTCATTTAGTTGCTCACTGTGGTTGCTCAAGCGTCTGACACCAGTGTATTCTGGTTACATCTAGTGGTCTCTGGAGTGCTGTGAAGAGGCCTGATGTTATTTGCTGAAAAAAACTAAAAAAACAAAAACAAAACAAAAAACAAACAAACAAAACCAAACGAACAAAGAAACCTACACAGAATAAAACTATTATGGCCTTGCTTCAGTGTTAGGTCCCTCCATTTCAGTGTTTGGGTCCTCCCAATTTCTATTACTTAAGTCACTTAACTTCTCTCTGCCAAAATTTTATTTGGAGAATGGGATAATAATAATACCTCCTAGTGATATTGTGAAAATTAAACCAATTATTATATGTGCCGCGCCAGCATGGCCAAGGTTGAACCTGCATGGGGGTGGTGAAGGATTGAGAAAAGACAGACAAGAGAATGAAAGCTGGGTCTCGGTGGGACACTGTCCTCTCTGATGGAGAGCCTCTCTGATGGAGATCCTCTCTGATGGAGAGCTAGTGACAGTGCCACAGACTACAGCTGTGTCTTTATTTTATAGCCAGATGCCATGAGGGAAAGTAAGGGCGTGGTCAAGATGTTTACAACATTCTCATGGGTTTCAATCCTACTCAATTACATGCACCTGATCAAGCTTTGTTTACTTGCAGCCTATATCACTTAGACACGTGAGGCCACATGTTCGGACCAGAGGTTCAAGCTTACAACTATAGCTGTTGGCTATAATTATGCTGGGAGGGCTCTGCCCTCCAAGCTGGGACTTGCACCTGGCCATGAGAGGACTGTGCCTTTTCATTAGTCCAGTGGTCAGCAAACTGTGGCTCGCGAGCCACATGCGGCTCTTTGGCCCCTTGAGTGTGGCTCTTCCACAAAATACCATGGCCTGGGCAAGAGTCTATTTTGAAGAAGTGGCGTTAGAAGAAGTTTAAATTTAAAAAATTTGGCTCTCAAAAGAAATTTCAATTGTTGTACTGTTGATATTTGGCTCTGTTGACTAATGAGTTTGCCGACCACTGCATTAGTCCAAGGCTAATTAAACTTTAAGGTAACCAAAAAACCCACATTTGTAGAAAAGTGACTTAGGGAAAAAAATTGTAAAATAATGGATTATTTATTTTTCTTTTAATTTGTATGAACCAATGACTATTATAATTTGCCTTAAGAAATTTTGGAAAAAGACATTCCAACCAGAATGAGAGAAGGAAGATGTGCTAGATTTGAGAAGCAAGGAAATGGAAAAAAAGTAAGGACATTTCAGATACATTTCCCCCCCTCCCCATAGAGAACCAAACCAAATATGAAATATTTTGAAATGAACAAATGTCATATTATAATTTTATTATGCAATCATACTATCTTGAAACTAGAATACATTGCTTTGGTTTCTCATGTGTTTGTAAATAAATCATAAAAATATCACCTCCAATGTATCTTCAGGTGTGTCCAAAGAATATCGTTCTATGACGATTATGAGAATGGTTCTGCTATTTGACATTAAGAAAAGAAGAAAGGGCCCTGACCGGTTTGGCTCAGTGGATAGAGCGTTGGCCTGCGGACTGAAGGGTCCCGGGTTCGATTCCGGTCAAGGGCATGTACCTGGGTTGCAGGCACATCCCCAGTGGGAGGTGTGCAGGAGGCAGCTGATCGATGTTTCTCTCTCATCGATCTTTCTAACTATCTATCCTCTCCCTTTCCTCTCTGTAAGAAATCAATAAAATATATCAAAAAAAAAAAAAAGAAAAGAAGAAAGGGACCCTCAGGATGCACCAACTGACAGCACACAAGTATCTGTTGACCACTTTGCATTTAAAATTATTTTTAATTTCCTTCTTCTTGGCACTATTCTAGCCAAAAAGTATAAGCATCTTATATTATGCTCCTTCAAATATCAAAGTTTCCTTCTGATCTTAAAAGAAAGAAAAATTGTTAAGTGCTTTGCAAGTTAAAAAGTAATTTAATTGGTATGTTTTGGCTTAGTTTTTAAAAAATATATTTTTATTGATTTCTGAGAGAAAGAGAGAGGGAGAGAGAGATAGAAACATCAATGATGAGAGAGAATCACCAACTGGCTGCCTCCCACACACTCCCTGTTGGGGAAGAAGCTGGCAACCCAGGCACGTGCGCTGACTGGGTGTCATGGATCGATGCTCCTGGTTCATGGATTGATGCTCAGCCACTGAACTATACCAGCTGGGCTGTTGTGATCTTATTTTCTTCCTTCTATTCACTTTGGGCCTTGTTCTAGATTTATGTAGGTGTAAGTTAGATTATTTATTTTTATTTTTTCTTCTTTCTTGAGGGAGGTCTGTATTGCTATGAATTTCCTCTTATAACTGCATTCACTGTGTCTCATAGATTTTGGTTTATTTTATTTACATTTTTATTTGTTTTGAGATATCTTTTGATTTCTTCCTTTATCTCTTTGTTAACCCATTCATTGTTTAGTAGCATGTCATTTAACTTCCATGTGTTTGTGTGTTTTTCAGGTTTATTTTCTTGAAATTAATTTTTAATTTCATATTATTGTGTTCAGAGAAGATGCTTGATATGATTTAAATATTCTTACACTTATTGAGACTTGTGTTGTGGCCTAACATGTGTTCTATTCTGGAAAATGTTCCATGTGCACATGAAAAAAATGTATATTCTGCTGCTTTACGTTGAAATGCTCTAAAAATATCAATTAAATCCATCTGGTCTAATGTGCCAATTAAGGCTGCTTGTTGAATTTCTGTCTGGAAGATATATCCATTGATGTCAATGGGGTGTTAAATTCCTCTCCTATGAATGTGTGACTGTCCATCTGTCCCTTTATGTTCATCAGTATTTCCTTTATATATTTAGGTGCTCCTATGTTGTATCCATGAGTATTTACTATGATTCCTTTATCACTAAAAAATGTTCTTTTTGTCTCTTATTATAGCCTTTGTTTTGTCTCTTATTATAGTCTTTGTCTGATATAAGTATCATTGTCCCAGATTTTTTTCATTTCTTTTTGCAGGAAATATCTTTTTCCATTTCTTAACTTTTGGTCTGTGTGTGTCTTTTAATCCGATATGGATTTCTTATAGACAGTATACATATGATTCTTATTTTCTTATCCATTCAGCTACCCTGTGTGTTTGGATTGAAGCACTTAATGCATTTACATTTAAAGTGATAATTGATAGGAACATAGTTATTGCTATTTTATTATTCATATTTATTTTCTTCCCCCTCCCCCATTTTTTAAGACTTCCCTTTAGTATTTCTTATAATACTAATTTGGTGGTGATGAACTCCTTTAGTATTTTCTTATCTAGAAGACTCTTTATCTCCACTTCAGTTTTAAAAGATAGCCTTGCTTGGTAGAGTAGTCTTGGTTGTAGATCCTTGCTTTTCCTCACTTTGAATATTTTGTGCCAATTCCTTTTGGCCTGAAATATTTCTTTTGAGAGATCAACTGACAGTCTTATTATGGGTGCTCCCTTGTAGGTAGCTAACTGCCTTTTTCTTGCTGCTTTTAAGATTCTCTCTTTGTCTTTAACCTTTGGCATTTTAATTATGATGTATTGTGGTGTAGTCCTCTTTGATATCATATTGTTTGAGAATCTTTGTGCTTACTGGACTTGTATGTCTATTTCCTTCATTGGATTGGGGAAGTGTTCAATTATTATTTCTTCACATGGGTTGCTCTCTCTTTTCTTTTTCTGGTAACCCTGTGATGCAAATGTTTGAATTTTTATTTTCAACATTTCTGGAAACCAAAAATATTAAGTCAAGATTATCAAGAAATTCTTATTGTTCCCTAACTCTGTGTGCAGTAAATGTCATTTTAGAACGTGCTATACTTTCTCTTTTGTCATATCTTCCTGGCACTCACTGAGTGAGTTGGAGTAGGAATAAGGTCGTGTTTCTCCAGGAGTGCATATTAAGTTTGGTGAGTCTCACAAGAGCAGAAAGAAGAGCTATATGTGTACACCTTATTTACAAAGGAGTGAATCCTGGAGACCAGTGATCTCATTACTGATTGAGATATCTGGTTGACTATGACAAAGCACTAGGAATTTAAAGTTAAGATAAATTTGATTTTCACTGAAGAGGCTCACCCTTATGGGCACTCAAGATTTGGTGGTAATGGATATGAAGATAATACTTAACGTGTTTGTTCCATTTTCTGAAAATATTGTTAAAAATTATGTAACATTTTAATTAGTTTAAAAGTTCAACTCCTTGAATTTTATCAAACTCCATTAGGGTATACTTCTTAGATCCTGTGGCCAGAACTGCAATACAATAGTTTAGATTGATATTTATCATGATTTTTCATGAAGGTACACTGCTTTTTGTTTGGCTTGCAGTATCTGACCTAATGATTTCCAACCATTTGTTTCTTAAAAATCATGAAGAAATGTGACCAAAGAAAGGAATGCTTCCCTAATTATAATTAATTTCCCATAAATGAAAAAAATCAAAACACCTCCTAGCATTTAGGAAGGGTTTCTTTCTAGGGGAAAAGAAGCAGAGCTCATTTTTCTTTACAATTGCTAGCTTTGAGTAACCATGTCTGATATTTGAACAAAATCTTCCTAAGAACTGAAGACAATTGTTAGGAGCTTGTTGTTTTTCAAAACAAAACTACACCCTGGTTTATGAGATGGCAAATGCTGGTGGGTTAGGCCAACTAAGAAGGGGCTGGAAATGCGCTATTTCACATAATCCTCAGCAACACACCAAATTGTTTTTAGTTATTCTATTGCCATGTGTAAATATTGTATTAAACATTAGACATGGTATGTAAGGGCTTGATTTTTTGAAAAAAATATAGGCAAAAAAGTTTATTATTTTTCTTCCATCTGTAGGTTGCTTACTCTATTGATTACTACAGGTTCAGTATTTGGTTTCCATAATTATCTTTATATTGAAGTGTCACACTTCATTTTAACTTGAAAACTGATATTGTGATGCATCTCAAAAAATGAAAAAGCTTGAACAAAATGGCAATGATTTTCATTTTAATAATTCTGAGAAAACCCATAGAAATAGCAACTCTTTGCATTTGCTTTGCATTATTGGTAATACATAACAAACCAGTCCAAACAACTGTTATCAAGCTATTAAATTTCCTTACTGTAATGTGACTATATGCGCTTGAAAACAAAAATAGAGGACTCTCTTCACTTGAAGGCCATTACCATTGCTCATCAGTTTCTCTGGTTGCGACGTAGTCCTTAGCTTGCTCTTCTGCATGCACTCAGAGTTCCTTGCTTATGAAACTGATGTAATGTCATAAAATTAACTCACCTTCCAGAAAATTACTCCTGCAGAGGGCAGACTCATTTTTGCTGCCTGCAGAAATCATTAGATGAATGATTTTTATTTTGAAGGTTGTTTGTTACCTGCTCTTCTGGGAGGTCTAGATTATTTTTCATAAGACAAAAACAGGACCTGGAGAGCCCTTGCTAGTTGATGATGTTCCTTGCTTTAGTTTTCTTCATCCATCCATTAATTCTGAGATGAGCATATCCCACTGGATTTTTATAAAATGCCCTTTCAGTTGACTAGGTGAGAGCCTTCAGCTCATCTGGAAGTTTTTGCCAGACTGACTTCATTAAAACTCCACCCCCCACTAATTATTAAAGCAATGAATATTTACTAGGAGTGTTTTTAAAAAATACAGGAAAGTAGAAAAAGAACTGGGGGAAAATATCACTCAGAATTCCTCTCCTCAAAAGGAACAGTATTAAACTTTGATCTCATTCTTTTTAAGTTTGACTTTCTGCTGGATTGGTCCACTGATCCAGCACTGCTGGAGATTTTGGATGTAATACAGAAGAATATTCAGAAATGTTGAGGGAAATCTTTCCTTATTAGAGTTAATCAACTTAGGCTTAAAAGATTTGTTTGTTAAGCGCGTGGTATGTAGTATTAAAACGGCACTCCTATTCATTAACTGGAGAAAACAGGAGGAAAATAGTGCACCGAGTTGGGATAGAGAGTGCTCAAAAAGACCACTTCATTCTTGGCCGCCATGGAGGCTGCATGGACAAGAGTAAAGTACTAGGACAAAGAGAAATGTTTAAAGATTTACTCTTTGCCTTAAGATTTCTTTCATGCATAACAATGGCAGTCCAGGAGTAAAGGGGAGGCAAGGTCTCCTGGACAGCCCTCATCTGTTTTCATTGCTATGTGACCCATATACATATAGCTCTGCAAGTAACACTGCCAATCATTTCCCTTGAGTTTCAGAATTGTATACCCAACTCTACCACAAAGCAAATCTATTATTTATCCATTTCTATCCTCTTCAAAGGAAAAAAAAAACACCCAAGCTTCTATTCATTTTGTTCTTATTATGTTAGTGAATAATATTACTACATACACTGTCACCCAAGACAGAAATCTAGAAATTGTCTTGGAATCTTTCATCTCCTTCATATCCCCAATTACAAGTCTTCTTCAAGTTTGAAACAGTAATGGCTTCTAGTTTTTTCTTGATGACTTTATTTCCTTTAGCATTGCCACCGGCTTGTCGGTATCCTCGTCATTGCTGTGCATCCAGTTACCAACAAAGTACCTGCCATGTTGGTCGCCCAGAAAATGATTGTGAGCACGATTGCTTCTTTAACATTATGATTCAGAATGTGAGCACCAAGAAGTCTCACCTAGCTTGATCTCATTTCATAATGTTCATACAACCTATGATCTAGGTACTATTATTAACTCCATTTAATAGATACAAAAATTGGAGCTAAATTGGTTACACAGAGTCACCCACTTATCAGTGGTGTAGCTGGGATTTAATTCCATATGGTTTGACCCTGAGCCCCCATTCCTAACCCAATTGTATTCTACTTCTTGATAATATATCAAAACTCACGGTTAAATAGAGTAAATAAACAGAATACATAGCACGATGTTTTGTCTATGGTGGTAAAATAATACATATTTGACTAACTGACTAAATTAAATGAATGTACAATCAAAGCAAATACTAAGATACCCAAAGAACAAGCAAACGAGGTCTACAGTTAATTATTTCATTATTCAGTAAAGAATAAGGAGAAAAATGTGAGGGACATCAGGAGACTTTAAAAAATATTTATAATATCAAGTGAATACAATATAATTCATTGGGTTAACTGAACAACTTCCTTGTCTTTTATGAATCATTAAAATAAATCCACGTAAGGAAAATATTTCAATGAGCTAGCAACAAATAATACTTTATAATTTAAGGGGTGTTCTGTAGGTTCAGAGTATCCCTTTGCAGGTCAGTCAGACTGGCAGAGAATTACAATAGTGCCAAGGTAATGATGAAGACTGATTCCATGCAGATCTCCAGCCTCCATCACCATAATTCAGTGTTTCCATCTCTTCCTTCTACCATTTAGCACTCACAGCTTTACCACCATTATATGCCATAGGAATAGGTTATCCCTGATGTGGCTCTGTATATTCCTTTGTCTACCCCTACTTCTTTTTATTAATCTTTATTTTTATTGTTGACACTATTGCAGATGTTCCCATTTTCCCCTCTTTTGCCCATCTCCACCCAGCCCGCACCCCTCCCTTCCCTCTGGCCATCACCACACTGTTGTTTGTGTCCATGGGTTATGGATATATGTTCTTTGGCTCATCCCTTCACATTCTTTCATCCAGTCCTCCTCCCCTCTGACAGTTGTCAGTCTGTTCCATGTATCCATGGATCTGTTTCTACTTTGTTTGTCAATTTATTTTGTTCATTAGATTCCACATATAAGTGAGATCATATGGTGTTTGTCTTTCTCTGACTCACATTTCACTTAGCATGATAATCTCCATGTCCATCCATGCTGTTGCAAAAGGTAAGAGTTCCTTTTTTTTTTTTTTTTATGGCCCTGTGGTGTTCCATTGTGTAAATGTACCACTGCTTTTTTATCCACTCATCTACTGATGGATACTTGGGCTGGGTACTGTTGGTGGGAATGCAGACTGATATAGCCACTGTGGAAAATAGTATGGAGTTTCCTCAAAAATTTAAAAATGGAACTGCCTTTTGACTCCCACTTCTGAGGATATATACTAAGAGTCCAGAAATAGCAATTCAAAAGAACATATCCACCCTATGTTCATAGTGGTGTTATTTATAATAGCCAAGATCTGGAAATAGCCCAAGTGCCCATCAGTAAATAAATGAGTAGATAAAAAAGCTGTGATAGATTTAACCCTACTTCTTAATGCTCCAGATTGTCTGAAACCTTTTAATTGTGCATATATTCCTATTTTCTCCTGTGAATATTCCCTTTATCTTCCACTAGAATTAAAATCAAGTGTTCTCTTGACGATATTGCTTCTCCTCTAGCCCTTAAGAGGAACTTGTTTCCTCCTTAACATTGGACCTAGAGATGGGAGAATTACCTTCCTCACATCTTATTGCTATTTTCAAACAATCCTCCCAACCTCCTTTTCAAATAAGCAAGCAAGCAAGTACACATATCTTGTATCTAATGTTATCAGATTCTACCTCCTCTACACCCCTGTTTACAGTAATCTAGACTCCTAGATCCCTTCCACTTATTCCTTGAAGATTTCAGCTCCCAAGTTATTGACACTCTGTTTAATATTATTCCTGGTGTGAAGGTAAATTTTAAATCAATAAAAGAACAGCCCCTGACATCTGAAAGCTAAGCCACATGACTTTTTATTGGCTAATAAAAAAATCTCACAGGATATAAACCTCAGACTCTGAGATTTTAATAAAAGGAGCTAAAATACGACTACTTTTTAAATTTGTCTAAACATAGACGTAAATTAGATTATTGTACTACCCTAAAATACCAAATATTCCTCTTTCTTGGCTAAAATGAGTAATTGTTACTTCTTTACCAATTACAGCTTTAGCCTTACTTTACTCTGCCCTCCCTAGAAAGATGTATTGAGGTCTAGTCAGTTGTAGTATTGTTCCTACTTTCTAGTCTAGAGTGACCCCAACTTCCTTAGATCCTCCCTAAAATCCCTCAACCAAAATCTAAATCCTTTAATTGGTTTTTGCTAACACCCTTTTACTGAGACATTTTATGCATCCCAGGTGTTTTTCCTTGCTGCATTGAGTAAGAAGCTCAACTTGTTCAAATCCAAGTGTGCTCCTGGTGATTTTTGTCTGCTGGCATTAACACTATTAGAATTTCTGGTGATATTAGCATCACATTGTAACACCCGAACTTCCCCCTCTTCCGCCCTCACACCAACTTTCTTAAATTTCTCCCCTTTTTTGTCTTCCATTTTACCAAAGGGATCATCTCATTGTCATGATTATGTAATTGCCAATAGCGTTAGTCTATTCATAAACTTGGTTTCATTTATTATACTCTCAGACTTCTTCTTCCACTTCATTCCTCCTAATAACCCATGTTCAACAACTCTTCTATCTCATGGAGATTTTTAATGTAATTAATAATTTCACCTTTTTATTATTCCTCACCTTGTCTTATACAACTCATATTCCATGGGTGATCATTTTAACTAGTTTCTTGCATGCACCTTTATTTCTGTCCCCCACCCCCCACCTTTCTCCTTTGTTACACTTACTAGGATAAATCATTACTCTAGTTAAATCTATCTACCTCTTCTATGCATAAGTACATCCTGCTGAAGGCTGCTGCAGAGAAACACAGAACTGTACTGACTGGTTCACTTCAAATTCATGATCACTATTCATAAACTTGGCGTTAATGCCACCAACAGCTCTATTATATTTTCTGCATCATTCATTTCTCTTTCCTGGATATACTTCCTCTTCTTTCATTCAAATTCTATTCTCTCCTTTATCCTCACTATCAGCTGATTACCTAGTTTTTTATTTCACTAAGAGAATGGGAGTAATCAAAAGAGAATTTCCGAAAACTTCTAGCACCATGAAAACTTACATGCATATGTGCCCTTCATGTCTCTACTCTCCTTCCTGTTACTGAAAAGAACTCTCCATGCTCCTGGTTCCGGCTAATCTCTTCCCCCTGTATACCAAATTCCATCCCTTATACCTACTCAAGGATACTGGCTATTTTTCTTTTCCTCTTTCACATTATTATCATTTTTTTACCTGTACTTGACATCCATTTGGCATGTAAATATACTTTGATTTCTCCCATCCTAAAAACTATATTTTTGGCCTCACTTCATATGAAGTTAATATGCTATTTTCCTCTTTCTTATTTGTGATGATTCATTTTATGTATCAACTTGTTTGGGTAATGGTATCCGGATATTTGATTAAACACTATTCTGAATATTTCTTTGAAGTATTTTTGGATGAGATTTACTTCCAAGTCTATGAACTTTGAGTAAAACACATTGTCTTCCATAATGCAGGTGGGCCTCCTTCAGTCAAATGAAGGCCTGATTAGAACAAAAGGCTGACCTCCTTCTAGCAAGAGAGAGTTCTGCCAGCAGGCTGCCTTCAGACTTCTCCTGCAACATCAGCTCTTCCTGATCTCCAGCCTGACTGCCTTGGTACTCCAACTACAACACTTCCCAACTCTTCTCACACACTCTCATCAGCTTTTCCATCCTATCACTTGGCCAGATTGCTCTGGTCAAGGACCCCAAATCACCTCCACATTGTTAATTCATTTTTTACCTCTTATACTATTTGATCTCCAGCATCCTGGCTGAATAATGCCCCCACCTCACCTGAGGACATGTCTCTGTCTTAGTCTCTGGTATTTATGAATGTTATGTTACCTTACCTAGCAAAAGTGACTTTGCAGATGTGATCAAGCTAAGAATCTTATCTTGAGGTCGGGAGATTATCCCACTCAGATTATCCAGGTGGACTGTTTGCAATCACAGAAGTCAAGAGGCAAGAGTCACAGCAGGAGGTGTGACAACAGAAGCAGAGAAGAGAGAGAGAATTTAAGATGCTATGTTGCTCTCTTTGAAGATAGAAGAAGAAGCTACAAACCAAGAAATGAGAGCAGCCTCTAAAAGCTAAAAATGGCAAGAGAATGGATTGTCCCCTGTCACTTTCAAAAGGATATCTACAGTGGAGAGGGCCTCTAGAAGCTCTATGCTGACATGGTCTTCCATGCTCAAGGTGTCTGAAGAGAAGAAAGAGATTTTTTTTTCTATTCCTGTTCATATAAGAACTTCAAAAGGATTTTGATTGACTTTATTGGGCCTTGTGCTCACTTCTTGCCAAATCATTGTGTCTAATGAGATGGGATGTTCCGACTGGAACATCATACCTACCTTATTGGCCAGGGAGATAGGGTTATGAGATGGGCATCAGTACCAAATAAGAAGGAGCAGTTCCCAAAAGAAAACTCTAGATAGGGAAACAAACCCGACAGATTACACGATAGCCTTCAATCTTAACATAGCACAAACTGACCGTGCAGTCTGATTCTTATAGCATTTTTGCTAGCAGTTGAAATATTGAGGTATACTGAGAAGCAACAATATCTTGGGGAAATGCACAAGAATGTCTATAAAAGGCACATGAGAAGACAGGAAAAAATATTGAAGATTCGCTATGAAATATTTATTTCATTGCCCTCAGTTTTAAAATGTTCAAACTCATTAAAATTAAAAATAAAAATAACAACAAAGATATTAACATTTTTATTGATGCCAGTATCATGGGCCACAATATACATTTCAGCATCAGAAAGTTTAAAAACAATGTATCTGAGCTCTTAGTTGAATATTTATTTTAATTTAAAGTTTCTGTATGATTTTATTTGTGCCTACAGTACTTTTGATAAGATTCTGCCTCTGGTTCCTTTGATGATTTGCATGATTTTGCTGATCATGAATAGCACAATCTTTCTTCTCCTTTGTGTATACTAGTAAGACTAGAGGCCTAGTGCACAAAATTCCTGGACAGGTAGGGACCCTAAGCCTGGCTGACAATCAGGGCCGATCAGGTTCCTTGCCTCCCCTCTTCCCTGGCTCCCTCAGCACCTCATCGCTTGTCACCTGCCATGTTCCGTTCCACCCCTTGGTGGTCAGTGCATGTCATAGCAAGTGATCGAACTCCCATTCTCCCAGTAGAACTCCCGAGGGGACACTCTGCATATTAGCCTTTTATATATATAGATGTTAAGCACAATGCTGGAAGATATATTCCCCTACTTTACATAGGCTGGCACAGTGCTGGCACTATGGTCAGCATACTAGTAAATACCACTCTTCCCTGTTCCTTCTTTTTTGTGTACAGTGTGATCTGAGGATAACAAATTATGGTCTGAAAAATACAGCTCCATATGGAGAGCCACCTGCACTGCCTCCGATTGGTCTTTCTCAGCTGCAGCTGCACTTGTGTGCACAACCTCACTGCAGGGCTCAAGGAGGCTATTGAACTAGTTCATTGCTGCTGTCCATGGGGATTTCTTTGACATAACCTGGCTGCATGCCATTCAAGGTGACAAGCCCTGAAGTATAGCAGGCAGCCTTAAAATATGCAAATGACTTCCCTGTAGCTATTTGCCCATTTCATAAGCTTGGTTTCAATGACTAATTTTCAGTTAGCCAGAGTAAAACAGTCATAATCATGCTTGTTTGCTTATGATTCTTTCTTTATGTGCTAATTATACACACATTTTTTTTTCTTCTTTTTAAGAGATTAGAGGAATACTGTAGCTGCTAAGCATTTAATACATATATTTTGAATCAAGTAGGTTGGATTGTTATTGTAGCTACAAAAGACAACACAGCTACTCTTCTATCTTGAGTTACAACCACAACCAACCTTTGCTTCTGTGGTCTGTTTCTTCATCCCCAGGTTTTTCTGAGCTGAGCTGGGTTAGAGGCACGGAGGAGAAGAACAGAGAAGGATTAATCCCTGGGTACACACCATTCTTATCCTATTGCAAGTTAACAGCTTATTTCTGCAATCATTTAGTTTAAGTGGAAACAGGAAGAAAGTACTGGACTGAGAGACTTGAAAACCTTGTCCTGGTTCTCTCTTTAAATAGCTGTATAATGTTAGGCAAGACCATTAACTGCTCTGGTTTTCAGTTTCTTTATGATCAAATGAGGCAGCACACTTGGATTATTTTGGAAGTTTTTTTTTTCCAGCTTTAAATTACAATGTATTTAGAGCACTTCACTTCCCTTCATTACGTTGTTGATTGTAAAATTTTTGCATATTTTTCCACTTTCCACTTGATCTAATTTGGAGTGTATCTAAAAACTGCTGTCAGACATTTCATTTTGACATTTCCTATATTCTTTTATCTTCTCTGCTGGAAGAATAATTTTGATTGCCAAATTGAATAATTGTTTTCACACACATTATGTGTATTTTTGTTAATATCCTGCTTCCCATATGTTTTACAGAATTTCTGCATGATACAATTTTTAAAAATGAGTTTATTCATTTGGGAAGCAAATATTCACAGCAATAATATTTAGCATTTTATGTTTATTTTTTGTCAGCCCGTTCTGATTAAGTGTTATGAAATGATCTTTTCAAATCTTATTTGGAAAATAATTCTTCCCAAATAAGTAAGTATGTAAGTAAATCTTATACCGAAATAAATCTTATTTGGGCAGTGTCCTTCATGGACCAACGCCATTCCCAGGAACAGGGCAGAGGGTCATATTCAAAATGATCTTAATTCAACATGAAGAAGTTCAAAATCCATAGCATCTTCTACAAAAGCAGATGATTGCATAGGCCTACTTCACTGGAAGGAGGCATCTGTGGGTAGAAACCCAACAGGAGAATTTTGTGATGAAAAGACAGGCTGAGCCAAAAGAAATAGCTGGGTTGCCTTATTTGACCAGAAAATGTGTGCTTCTGTGTCAACAGAGGTTATCATTGCTAGGATGACCATATTAGCCATTATCTATACTAATTAAAGGGTAACATGCTAATTAGACTAGGTCAACCGAACATCTTCTAGTCATCTTGCCTTTCTTCCAGACAAACCACATTGGCAGGGGCCAAGGCAGAGGTGGTTAGGGGCGATCGGTTGGCAGGGGAGGGCAGTTAGGTGTGATAAGGCAGGCATTCAGGTGGGCAGTTAGGAGCCAGTGGTCCTGGATTGCCATTGGTCTTCAAGGGGTGCCAGATTGGAGAGAGTGCAGGCTGGGCACCGGGCCTCTAGTCTGAAGATAATGATAAGCTATTTTATGATGATAAGATCATCATGGATGCATTATAAATTTAAGTATACACCAAAAAGACCTCTTAATAATAAGGGAGTGATTTTTGTGGACATGAATAGTTGTTCTAAACAAGCTGAAGTGCATCTTTCATTAGATAATTGTCATGGAAGATCAGGCCACCATTAAGCTTTTATTAAATACTAGAGGCCTGGTGCACGGAATTCGTGCATGGGGGGGGGGGTGTCCTCAGCCCAGCCTGCACCATCTCCAAAATGGGACATCCCTCTCACAATCCAGGACTGCTGGCTCCCAACTGCTCGCCTGCCTGCCTTCCTGATTGCCCCTAACCGCTTCTGCCTGCCAGCCTGATCACCCCATAACCACTCCCCTGCCAGCCTGATTGATGCCTAACTGCTCCCATGCCAGCCTGTTTGCCCCTAACTTCCCTCCCCTGCAGGCCTGGTCCCCCCCAACAGCCCTTCCCTGCAGACCTGGTCACCCCCAACTTCCCTCCTCTGTGGACCTGATCATCCCTAACTGCCCTCCCCTGCAGGCTTGATCACCCCCAACTGCCCTCCCTTGCAGGCCTGGTCCCACCCAACTACCCACCCCTGCTGGCCTACTTGTGGCAGCCATCTTGTGTCCACATGGGGCCAGCCATCTTTGACCACATGGGTGCAGCTATCTTGTGTGTTGGAGTGATGGTCAATTTGCATATTACTCTTTTATTAGATAGGATAGAGGCCTGGTGCATGGGTGGGGGCCAGCTAGTTTGCCCTCAAGGGTGTCCCAGATCAGGGTGGGGGTACCCTTGGGCTGTGGGGCAGCCTGGGCGAGGGGTCTGTGGTGGTTTACAGGCCGGCCACGCCCCCCCAGCGACCCAAGCAGAGGCCCTGGTATCTGGGATTTAGTTATCTTCTATAATTGAAACTTTGTAGCCTTGAGTGGAGGCCTGGGCTGTGGAAGCTTGGCTTCCTCCATCACCGGGGGCAACCCAAGCCTCCTGCTCTCTCCAGCTCCATGGCTGCCGCCATTTTTGTTGGGATTTATTTATCTTCTATAATTGAAACTTTGTAGCCTTGAGTGGAGGCCTGGGCCGGCAAGGGTGTGCGGAAAGCTTGGCTTTCTCCATTGCCGTGGAAACCACAGCCTCCTGCTCGCTCCGTGGCCACAGCCATCTTGGTTGGGTTAATTTGCATACTCGCTCCTGATTGGCTGGTGGGCATGGGTTGTGGGAGTAGCGGAGTGATGGTTAATTTGCAAATCACTCTTTTATTAGATAGGACTAGATGCCTGGTGCATGAAATTTGTGCATGGGAGGGGGTCCCCTCAACCCAGCCTGCATCCTCTCCAATCCAGGACCCCTCTGGGAATGCCTGCCTGACTGGGGGGGGGGGTGTCCTCAGCCCAGCCTGCACCATCTCCAAAATGGGACATCCCTCTCACAATCCAGGACTGCTGGCTCCCAACTGCTCGCCTGCCTGCCTTCCTGATTGCCCCTAACCACTGGACATTCCTCTCACAATCCGGGACTGCTGGCTCCTAACTGCTCACCTGCCTGCCTGCCTAATCGCTCCTAACTGCCCCCCCCCCCCCCAGTGCCAGCCTGATCACCCTTAACCACCTCTGCCTCCCAGCCTGATCACTCCTAACTGCCCCTCCTGATGGACTGGTTTCCCCTCACTGCCCCCCTCTGCTGGCCTGGTCACCCTCAACTGCCCCCCCGGTGGCCTGGTTGCCCCCAACTTCCCCTCCTGCCAGCCTCGTCACCCCTCACTGCCTCCCCTCCAGCCTAATCACCCCCAACTGCCCCCCCCCCCACACTGCTGACCTGGTAGCCCCACACAGCCTGCTTGTTCAGTCATTTGGTCGTCCCTCACTAACAACCCTGCCAGCCATGTTGCCCCATGCAGCCTGCTGTTCGGTCATTACTGTGAGGGCGTCCTGACCAATTTGCATATTACCCTTTTGTTAGTATAGATATAAATAATTTTATACTTTTTCTAAGGAACTGTACTCAAAAGTTTTACAGATGACTTTTCACTTTTATTTTAATATTCACATTAGTTTAGCTTAGACTTCACTCCTTGTGCTCCTTATGTCTTTGGGTGGTATCTACTTTTCTGTGTTTGGTTATAAGGAATGCAATCGTGTTCATGACAGGAAAAGGCCTGGACTTGGAATAAAAAGACATGAGTTCATGAACTAGCTGCTTTACTTTGTACAAGTTTCATTTCTTTGTGTCTATGATAATCTTTGTTGGGCCAATAATGGAGGAGAGTGAAAGGATTGAAATATATATATATATCACACACACACACACACACACACACACACACTTTGTAATATTTAAAGAGCTAAAATTAAGCAGTTTATCATGAATATATAAGGGCTCCTGCCATTAGCTTTATCATCATTCAAAGCATAGCACTTTTTTGTGTGTGTTTTCATCCTTTAAATTTAAAACAGTTTCCCAGTTGTATTATAAAGTGCTCCATTTATATTCCACTTCCTTTTGTTTTCGGTTTATTCTGCTTTCACATAATTTCTGGAATAATGGCACTCATTGATCCATTTAAAAAGTAAGATATTTTAGCACATAGAAATTATAGTTTTCTCTATCAAATAACCTCTATTAATATGGTTTCCTCTATAAAGCAACTTTATAATGTACAGCATAGAATAAATAGTCAATAATGTATAATAATAAAAGCATAATATGCTTATTAGACCAGACATCCTTCTGGACGACCTTCTGGATGAAGCTGGGGCTGCATCGGCCTCTAGTATTAAAATAACAGTATATGGTGACAGACGGTTACTAGACTTTTTGTGGTGATCACTTTGGAAGGTATATAAATGTTAAATCACTATGTTGTACCCTGAAACTCATATTTTATGTCAACTATAATTAAAAATAAACTGTAAAAAGTAACTTCATTGGTAGTTATATGATTGGGAGGAGAAAGTATTCAAAGTTTTGCTGACTTCTAGAAATTTTCTATTATGAACTGTGGATTACAATTGGTCCTCAATATTATGAATATAGGAGAGAAAAGATATGACAGTCTGAAATAAAGATAGAAATTAACAAAGTTATATAATGGTATTACATTTTATGCTAGATTAGATCATAAGTGTGACATTAAAAATAGTCTATTGCCAAAATTGCATGTAAAACTCCCTTGGAATAATTAGTTTATTTAACATACATGGCTTTATATGTACAAATTTGTTCTGAAGAAATTGTTTCTCATTAAATGCATCACAGGCAGATTCTTCTCCAGCATTAGAACAGATGGCTATTTCTCCATTTGAGCACCAGATGCAATGGGTAGCTTATGTTCTGGGCCCTTTTGTGGTCTATTAGGCAAGATCTTTGTACTTCAGGTAGCACAGAGGTTCATGTTTAGTGCAGGGCATGGGTCCACATTGAATAGAATGGAGGGTGGAATAGCCTCTGCTATTTAAATTATTTTTTTCTTTTTTTACCAAACATGCCTGGTTAATTAACACAACTTATAGTTGTCATGTACTTGAAGGCAGACTTACCTTGGAGATATTGCAGGTTTCCACTACAGTAAAGACTGCAGTAAAGTGAATATCACAATAAAGCAAGTCACACATTATTTTGGTTTCTCAGTACATATACAAGTTTCTTACACTATTCTATCATCTATTGTTTGCAATAGCATTATGTCTACAAAACAATGTATATGCATATATTCATTTAAAAAAAGACTTTATTGCTGCCCGGCTGGTGTGGCTCAGTGCTTGAGTGTTGACCTATGAATCAGGAGGTCATGGTTCAATTCCCGGTCAGGGCACATGCCTGGGTTGAGGGCTTGATCCCCAGTGTGGGGTGTGCAGGAGGCAGCCAATCAATTATTTTCTCTCATCATTGATGTTTCTCTCTCTCTTTCCCTCTCCCTTCCTCTCTGCAATCTATAAACATATATTAAAGATACTTTATTGCTAAAAAAATGCTAGCTATCTGAGCCTATTGGGAAAATGGTGCTAACAGAGTTCCTTAATACAGGGTTGCTATAAATATTCAGTTTGTAAAAATCGCAAAATCTGTGAAGTATGATAAAGCAAAGGGCAATAAAATGAGTTATGCCTGTACTTATGAAAGCACTCAAGAGCAAAGAATATTTTATATGTAGACTTAGGATTCAATGTCAAAAAGTCTGTGAAAAACTTTTGCAAAGTGCTGAACCAGGGCACAAATAAACCTTCTTGTCATCATTTGAAAATTACCTAATTCAAGATTACCAGTGCTTTGGGAAGGAGACTGAGTACCTGCAATGGCATCCTGGGCAGCAGAGGCAATAAGAAGTCTTAGTAGCATGGCACAGGGCGGAGGACAGTGTTAAGTACTCTGAGGCCAAATTGGTTGGGTTCCAATCCCAGGTCTCCTGCTGGCAGATGACCTAAACTCACTATGCCTCAGCTTCCTCATCAATAAAAATGAAGATAATAGTGTTTAGCATATTGGGTTGTTATGGTGATTAAATGAGTTAATTTTGCATAGCACTTAGAACAGCTCCTGGGGTATCATAAGCATGATTTAAATGTACGGTATGTTGCCCTAACCAGTTTGGCTCAGTGGATAGAGCATTGGCCTGCAGACTCAAAGGTCCCACATTCGATTCCGGTCAAGGGCATGTACCTTGGTTGTGGGCACATCCCCAGTGAGGGGTGTGCAGGAGGCATCGATGTTTCTCTCTCATCGATGTTTCTAACTCTCTCTCCCTTCCTCTCTGTAAAAAATCAATAAAATACATTAAAAAAATAAATGTACGGTGTGATAAGTACTTGTATTCATTTCACAGGGCTGCTGTAACTTGTAGCATTAAGCTGTGTGTTTTAAAACAATAGTAATGTATTCTCTCCCAGTTCTGGGGGCTAGAAATCAGAATCAAGGGGCCAGTCGGATTGGTTCCTTTTGGCTATTATGGGGAAGAATCTCTTCAATGTCTCTCTTAACTTTCAGTGTTGCCAGCCATCCTTGGAGGTCCTTGGCTAGCAGACACATCATTGCAGTCTCTGTCTCTGTCATCACCTGATGTCTCCCAGGGTGGCTCAGTGTTTCTACTTTCCTTCTTAAAAGAAAGAAAGTCACACTGTATTCCAATATGGCCTCATTTTAACTAGTTACATCTGCAATAACCGTATTTTCAAATAAGATCACATTCAGAGGCATTGAAGGTTAGGGCATCAGCACATCTTTTTGGGTGGATACATTTCAATCTACAATGGTAATAATTTATACTATAAATAACAGGTTTATCTAATCTATGTGAATCGAATAAATTAATGTACCATTAATATGTTCAACATCATGAGCTTTCAGTCTCTGTTTTGATTTTAGAGGGGACATGGGGTCATGTTATCTCTACAACATCCTTTTATGTCCTGGAGACCAGCAGCAGTTACACCTGGGTTAGTAACCTTAGACCCTCCAGAGAATTAACCAAGGCCAGTGCACTCATCAGGAAGGTGCTCAGGTAGTAAGGGTGATTCTCCCTTTTATCCGGCCCCCCTACTCCCCCACCCCCCTACACACACACACACAAACACGACTTCTACTGTCCTGGTCTCTTCCTTATTTTGCTACTTCCACTCTCCTGATGGTTCCTCAGTTTTGGTTTTGTTCCTTGTCTTATCCCAACTGGCATTTTCTTTCTTTCTTTCTTTTTATTGGGGGTGGGGGGGCAAAATTGTAATGTAAATATCTGTGTTTTCCGATGGTCTTAGGCTCTACAGCAGCGGTTCTCAACCTGTCGGTCGTGACCCACAGGTTGAGAACTGCTAGCAGGGTCGCCTAAGACCATTGGAAAACACAGATATTTACATTATGATTCATAACAGTAGCAAAATTACAGTTATGAAGTAGCAATGAAAATAATTTTATGGTTGGGGGTCACCACAACATGAGGAACTGTATTAAAGGGTCGCGGCACTAGAAAGGTTGAGAACCACTGCTCTAATAGAAGTCAAACAACCATGTCCCAAATGAACCCCGTACTTAGGTCTAGATCAGCGATTTTCAACCTTTTCATCTCATAGCACATATAAATCAATTACTGAAATTCTGTGGCACACCAAAAAATATATTATAGTTTTTGCCAATCTGACCAAAAAATAGGTATAATTTTGATCCATTCATACCAGACGGCTATTGTTGTGTTGGCTGTTGTCATTTTCATATCTGACAATCTAAGGGAAAAGAGGTCAGTGTCCCTGACTAAATTCTCAGGTGTTGCATTTTTAAAAATTCTTGCAGCATACTGGTTGAAAATCGCTGGTCTAGATGAATAGGAATATGTTCTATAAGGAAACTATCTGCCTTAAATGATCTAACTTTTGAAGAACTGAAAGATTACATTCAGCTGCATGTCGTACATATGAAAGGTGGTTATAATCCACATGTTCAAACGTTACTTACCAAAGCAGCTCTCCAAGATGGGCTTTTAGCCCCACTGAAGCCTTTTCTGTTCAGACAAGGTGATTTTTACCAAACCTAGATCATGTCTACTTTATCTAGTCAATAGTCAAACTAGTCTCTTGTACTCCATGGTAAACCTATTCCTCAGTTCCCAGTCTTGCCAAAAGTGATGAGTATTTCCAATATGGCAAAAGCGAAATATCATTCTCACTGGATAACAAGTAATAAATGAAGACTTAGGCCATGACTACATAATGACCAGATCAAGTAAAAACCCAAACTGTGATTAGATCTTGTGAGCTCTCCACATATGGGCTCTTCCAAAAATAAAGCAGTGCGTTTTCCTGTTTCCATCCACAGAACTCATCACTTCTACTTCCAATATCTACTTCAGATTGAAAAGTTTTGGCTCAACCACCAACTGCTGGCATAACCTTGGGAAAGTTACTTCACCATCACTGGACTTGAATTTCATCACCATAACATGAGAAATTTGAAGTTCTTTTTTGATCAACACTGATGATTTTAAAAATTCAAACATATTTGGAATTGTATGTTGCAACCATCTATGGCATGCCTAAGTCTTCTTGAAAGATCCTGTTATAGAACATAAATCATATTATATTATTTTTCTTAAAATCCGTCAATGGATCCCCATTACAATAAGAGTGAGAAGAAAATCCTGTTAACGTAGGTGCTCCATAACTTGGTTCCCCAAAATCTCTCTGATTCCATTTTCAATGCCCACACCTCTTCTCACTCTAGTACAGGCACACTGCCCTCCTGGGTGTTACTAAACACACCACAGGGCTTTTGGCCCTTGCTCTTTCCTTTCCTGGAATTCTGCTTTCCTAGCTATCCACCCAGCTCACTTCTTTACCTCTTTCAGATTTTGATTCAAATGACACTCTTTCAATAAGGTATTCCCTTGTCTCTTGATCTAAAATGCAACCTTCTTTCATATGTCCTATCCCTAGTCCATGCTTTATTGTTATCCTTGGTATTTATTTATATAGAACATATACAACATGTAATGTACTGTATATTTTGTTGATTATCTACACTCACCAGAATATCAGGAAAGGGATTTTTGCCTGTTTTTTTTTTCACCCAAAAATTGTTGGAAAAAAATCAAGGAAAGAATGAATGGATAGAAATGTGTTCTGCTGGAAGTCAGACCAGAGTCTATTGGAACTCTTGATTCTGATTCAATCTGGTAGCCACTTGTGGACAAAGACTGTCTTTTCCTGACCACTGAGTAATTATTCACATGAGAAGATATAACATCTCATGTGGGTTTTGACTCTGGGGACTGGAAATCTTCTTTTATCACTGAGCAAATAAAAAACAATCATCTGTTATGCAATGACAGCTAATGAGTTATATATAGATGCAAACCATTGCCAGTTAATTAAAATTAGCACTTTTCTTCCCCTCAAAATCCATTCCTTCCCTCCCTCACCCTCTCTTTCTGTCTCCCTCCCACTCTCTCAGTCTCCCCCTCCCTTTCTCTGTCCCTTTTCTTTAGCTATTATATTTCTGCTACAGGGTTTTGTTAAACAAACAAACACCTTTAATTGCTCTAAGTCCACTGTCCAAAAATTTATCTGAAGCAAAAGTTTTCAAGAGTTTAAAATCATCTATTCAGTTTAAACAAATTTAATTATTTAAATTCCACAGGATATTGCAGCCAACTTTAGGATAAAATGATGAGACTGTTTACTTCTGACCTCAGGTACCTTACAGATATGATCTATCACTCATTATGTGTAACTACATCTAACACAAGTCAATCAATCAGTCACTATTGTGATGTTGTAGTTCACTGCAAAGTCCATGGGTCAATTAGAAGACTAGAGTTTTATTTATATGACACTGTGCCACTCTCATTGCTTTCCCGTTGAAATGCAAATCTGCTATACAGGAGGATGAGTCTAGATTGCTGTCCACTGAATTCGTCCCTTTCAATAAGTTTCTTTGGGCAACAGATGACCATGTCTTCAAGATCCCATCCAGCAAAAGCGTGCCTGCTGTGCTGTGTCAACAGCGGTGATTTGTGGCCTTATTAAAGAGGCTTCAGAGGAATTGCTGGTTTTAGGCACTGGTTGATTAGTTTGATGAAGTGTGGTTCAAAATGTTTATTCCTTCTGTTCATTTTCATTTTTTATGGCTTATGTATTCTTGGTATTCTCTTTCTTTCCCTGTGATGTTTGGTTCAAAAATGCTTGAGATCCCAGGGCATTTATTGGTCTTCAGCCTGGCTCATTATGTTCTCAGACATGCATGGTGTTTGACAAATCATTTGGGTTTTTAAGGCAAACTTGGAGATGTCTAGGATTGGTTAAACCCTATTTAACAGGTGGTAGGCACATTGCTGAGAAGTGTCCTTTGTTGCACTCAATTAATTTCCATCAAAAGCTGACTGATCCCTGACTACAGATCTAGTCATCAACCTGCTTGCTTTTGAGCCAACATATTAATCCACGCAAACCACAACACTGTCCCTACTCGCTCCCACTACTAACCTCTTCCTCATGTACCGCAAGGGTCTGGGTATGATCTGGTTTCTTCAACCTGCAAAATTAAGGGTCACAGTTTTTTTTTTCTTTCCACATCTGTTTTTCTTATTTTCCATGGGCCATTTCTCAGTTGCCACCCAAAGAGATGAAGGCAAAGCTTCACTCTGAATGTTTGGACACCAGAGCTAAGCTGGCGGGGTCTGCGGTGAGGCCCGTGTGGTTTAGGAAACTATACTGCTTGGTTGAGATTTTCCAACAGTGTAAAGAAAAAGAATAAAATAGACCGGGATTTCTATTTATTTTCCAGAGCCACGGTCATTTTATTCTGTGATTCATTCATCTGGAAAGTGCTTTAAAAGGAATTTGACACTTCATGTGGTCTGGTGTCACTTAGAACCAGTTGAGACTATGGGCTATGTTTGAGGTTCATAGATTTAGAGTTATTTATTTCTCTTAGGGCCTATCTAACTGATATGCATCCAGATGCCCTGAGAAGCCTGTTATAAGGTAATGATCAAGCTTGTCTTCTTATCAAGTAGGGCAGTCTTTGACATAAGTAGAAAGGTACTATTTAAGTCAGATTATCATTTACGTACACTCCATTTAACACTTATCTATCCATTTTTCAAGATTTAAACCAAGTGTTGCTTCATTTTGAAACCTTTCTTACCAACATGTCCTCTCCAGAAAGAAACTACTTCTTTGGACTGTAAGCCCCAGAACAGACTAAGACTTTTAACACTTTGGTTAATCTGCTTCCACTTGAGTGTAATTGGCTTCCCTAATTTGATTGTGAACTCCCTGAGACTTGAAGACAGCAACATTTTAATCATTCATCTTTGAAGTGCCATTGCCTGGCACATAATAGGCTCTCAACAGATATTGGTTTAATTTAAAAATATTCAAGTGAATAGACTTAATAGACATGGTATTCATGAGATGCACTGTGGCCATGAACTCCAGTCTGTCTTGTGGGCTTAGTACTTTGCCCTCATTGGCCTTCCCTCTTCTCTGACTGGCAAAATTTTGTTTGCCCTTTACATTTCTCCTTAACAGTTCATTATTCTGTAGACTCCCTCTCCTCCTAAGCAGTGTTAACTAGCTTTTTTTTCCCTCTGTCCAGCATTTACCTCATATTACAGTTATGATTTATGTATTTATTGGTCATTTCTTCTTAATGCCAACCTCTGGATGGGTGAGGATCCTGTTTGGTTTAGATTTTACCCTACGTGCTCGGTACAGGCCTGGCTCAGAGATGATGCCCAATGAGAGAGTCCATCAGAGTTCTGCTCCAAGCCTTAAGGTAAATCATCTGTGGAAAGTTGACAATACTGAATCTTTCTTCGTCACCATATCTGAAAAATGGGAGGCTGGGATAAAGCACTAAGTTCACTTTCAGCATCAGGTCTTCATTCAACACATTATCCCTATTTCTCAGTGCCCTGCATTTTGCTCCTGTCTTCATTTGAGTCTTTCTCATTTACATCTCTGCTTCTCTTCTCCTTGCCTTGTTTTCTCATTCCAAAAATGATTTTCCTCCTATGTCACCTGAACATGTTCAAGCAGTCAAATGCAATCTTATTTGTTGAACTGAGAGAGGTATTTGTTAGATACACAATCTGGGCAAGTTTCTTAGTTTTTCCAGAGTTCTCTTCCTTCATCGATAAAATGAGGATAATAATAATAGTACATACACCTCATAGGTTTGTCGTGAATATTCAGTTATTAAAAATTTATAAAGCTTTTTGAACACTACCTGACACACAGTAAGTGCAATTGTGTGTTAACTTATTAAATAAATTACTAATACTTTCCTGTCCTTTATTGTCATGATTAATTAGGAGTTGACTGTGTCTATTGTTTTCTAAATTTATATCTTGAATTTGACTCCTACAGTTATTAGCAAAACTTTTAGAAAATTACACGAAAATTTACCACACAAGCTAAATTAGAATCCTGTTACTCATTTATCTTAAATACCACATTCTTAAGCTTTTATAAATGCCACTCAGAATTTTACAGTGGAATGTCATTTAATTAATTCCCTAGTAATCCAAAAAGTAGATTAAAGCTATTATTAATGAATAACTGTCAAATACAAAGCTATAATCTTGCCAGGTTTATTATTCTTATGTATAAAAAATTCTCAGGGCCATTGTGTAATGTACTAGATTCTAGAAAATGAGAGGAATAGAAGATTTTTGGAACTGGGTTTGTCCAGATTTACCCAGTACCTTAAAACACTTATTTTTCCAAATAAGACACAGATTTACTAAGTAACTCTATTGCAACAGCATCCAAAAGACATAAAAACTGTTCATGGAAGACTATTTTGTTTCAAAGCATTTTTAAATTTGTGCTAAATTTAGCTGTCCTGTGCATGAGGTAGAAATATCTTTTAAAGACCAATCACCATATTCATGTACAGTGTGTCTCCTCTGAGAGAAACCATTACTGTGTGTTTACTGCCAAATGAGGTGGTGTATGTATAAGTTTGAGTATGGAGTACAGCAACAGGGGTTACATTCCTATACAATGAAATCCAAGAAGCATTTAATTGTTATAAACAAGTTTAGCAAAAACACAACAACATGTTTTTAGTTTTCAGGAACTAAGCAGTGTTTTTAAAGACAAGACAGACCACAAAAAGCACTGGAAGACATGCTAAGGCCCACATTCTGGTCTCAGACCCAGCAGCTGTATTGTTGGGTAAGCTATTTGACCTCATTGGGCTGTGCTCTCCACATTTGTAAAACAGCATATGTGAACAATATTGCTGTGTGTGGGAAAGATCGTAGGAGAAGGAGGTCTTGAACAAGGAGTTCAGTTGAGAGGCTATTGCAATAGTCTTGGTGAGATTTTACGCTTCAAGTACAACTCACAACTTTTTAATGCTGAGTAGTGACGGGTGGTTTTATCAATAAGTAGAGGAGCTCAGGCAGGCCGGTCAGCCCCAGAGTTGCCTTAATATGATCATCAGTGATTGGCATATTTCTTATTTTACAGATTATTTCTATAATTTTATGTGTGTTTTGTAGTATAGGTGAAAGTGTAACGTTAGTTTAATAATTCCTCTTAATAAATACCATTCCCTTTCCAGCAGAAGGAAGTACAAAATATCTGAATTAAGACAACATGGTGAGTGTGGTGAACAAAAGAATGTGTGGTGATTGCGATTCTCCTGTAGCCCATTCTTTACACAAACCAAGTGATCTGTGGACTTTTATAACAAATATGGCAAATCCAGAGTTTTATTTCCTAAATTTCAGAACACTCAAGCAAAACATTTGCAGGGCACATTTGGCCAGTGGACTCCTCTTAGTCACTATTGCTCTGTAGCTGATGCCAATTCTCCTGAGATATTGGGAAGAATCTTGGCCTTCACATACTGGGAGTAGTATGTGAGAAAAAAAGAGAAATGCATTAAAAATATGTTTTTTATTGATTTCAGAGATAGGAAGGGAGAGGGAGAGAGAACTAGAAACATCAATGAGAGAATCATTGATCAGCTGCCTCTTGTACAACCCCTACTGGGGATCGAGCCCACAACCTGTAATTGAACTATGACCTCCTAGTTCACAGGTTGATGCTCAACCACTGAGCAACACCAGCCAGGCAAAAATAAATACTTCGAGAACAATTTATCTAGTGAGAAAAATGTCTCCTGCTTGACAGTCAGCTAGCCTGCTAGTTTTATAGAGTAGCATGTCATCTAGATTAGGTCAAGCAGAACTTTCATTGTACTTAGTTATCTGTGGTGGGATAATATCACATTAGTGTTCACTCTGGCCACTCAGCTGGGCCCTCAGCTGCACTGAGCAGCTGCTTTCTTGTCTGTGCAGGCTCTTAGGCCGTTTTCCCAAAGCAGCCATTTCAAGTCCTTTAGCTTTCTCTATTCTCATCTCTCTGAAAATAGATATGTTCTTCATCCTGGTGCAAACTGAGGCCATCAATGGTGAACTTCTTTATTTTGGTCTTCCATAGTGCAAAGTGATACTGGCTTTTACTGTCACGTCTTATTCTTTAGTCTCAGAAGAAAGGAGCCTCTTTTTCTGTTCATGTTCAGTCCTACAAGTGCTTCGCTGATTTCCTTTCATTTCTTTTAGAACCAGCATCAACCCTTCCCTATATTTTAAGTCTCTCTCGCTCTCTCTCGCTCTCGCTCCCCTCCATCCCTCCTGGTTCCGTCCAGTGGTTCATAAATAAGCTCTTGCATTTCCTAGGTTAACAAATCCCAACCTCCCATTGCTCTGACTGCACCTCCTCCCCTTGCTCTGCCTTCTCTCTCCTGCCTTTTGCCTTTCCTTATAGAGAGGCTGCTTCCATGAAGTCCAGCTCCTTGGTTCCCCCTCGCACTGTAACTCCTACCATCAGGATGCCTCACGCATGTCCTCTGCCCATATTTTGGCAAAATACATATCTAGTTGGTAATGTATATTACAGATATTGCTATAAAAACTTGTAAAATATAACTAGCTGAAAGTCAGATATTAATGGCAGATAAAGGAGTTTATGAATACTATTATTTGAAAAATATTCTGAGACTTAACAGAAAATAAAAATTTAAACCTCAAAAATACATGGCTACCTGCTTTGATTTGTCATATAATTGAACGTTTCTTTCCTCTTCAATTCAACTATCTTTTTTCAATAATAAAAATTAATCTCAGATGTATATTCTTTTAGATTTGTGTATGCCTAGATGGGTATGTCCGTGTGTCTATCTTTAGCTTTTTACAAGATAATTGAATCTCAAAGTTCACCATCTTGTCCTAAAATTCTATTTTAAAACCACTTTTCAAACCTGTAGTTCATTTAATCTTATTTGTGTCTTGAAAGTACATTTCTTAACACAGACATCCCAAAACAGTACAAGAAATGCAGTTATGTCAATAAGTTATTTTAGATTATTCCCATGGTTGTGAAGGAAATCTGTGAGTTTCATTACTATGAATCTCTGTGCAGCTTTCTTTGTTTTATATACAATACTTTAGCAAATCCGAGGCCTGAAGTTCTCAAGCCAATTACATTTAGCCAGTTCCCAAGCTTGAGGTATTGTCCACTAGCATGACTAATAGAAATGATTGCTATTTAGAGAGGTTCCATACTGTATTTTGCAGAATAAAGAAATGAAAATGAAGAAAGATGAATGGTTTAAAAAATTATGGTATTTAAAAATAATGACATTTTAACATCTGGGACAAAGACATTTAAGTAAATTAAGTGCAATATAAGGGGAAGTCAATTGTCCATCCCTTCATAGAACTAGCCATGTAGAAGCTTATTCAATAGAGAAGGCAGCTAGAGTGTTAGTCTTCTTTGAGACATAAGAAGCATTTTATGTAGCTGTGTTTATCATGATTTTGGCCTATCACACTGTGGTTTGCTTTACCTTAATCCAACCTTCCTACTTGGCTCCAATGATAGCCAGTCCTAAAACCCATTTAGAACTTAATAACAAATTTTGTTGCTAATGTGTTTTAGAAATATTTCTGATGTTGGTATGATATCTGTGATTGAGTTTTAAACAATACAGGGAGGAAAGAGATGTGTAGGTAAAATGTGGAACAAGACTAGCTGTTCATTAATAATTATTGAAGATGAATAGTGAGTCAATGGTGAGTCATTATTTTATTCTATATTTTTATATATGCTTGACATTTTTTCATAATAAAAATAATCTGAGATGTATATGCTTTTAGATTTGTGTGTGTCTAGAGGAGCATGTGTGTGTATGTATGTCTATCTTTAGCTTTTAACTATAATCTCTGAACCATAGAGACGGTAAATTTTATTTTCAACTAAGCCAGCAGTTGGTGAGGACCCAGATATTATATGTACTCATTGCCAGAGGGGATACAAAGAGCATAAAACCTTGCCCCCAAATCTTTTCAATCTAGCTGAGAGAATCACCACCCCAAATTGAAATAACTTCAAAATTTAATATAAATTTTCATACAACATTTAAATAACATTTCAAGAGAATAATAGGAGAGTTAAAACACCATGAAAAATCCTCAATGAATTGTACAGCCTATAATTGCTCTATTTTAGCTGACAGAAATATCATTGTAATCTAGAGGAAGTTTTTTGGTAAATGAAGATAAATTAATTCTTAAAAGATAGGCCTTAGCTAGGTAGAGAGGAAAGAAAGAACATTTTAAATTAATGAGGATGAAAGAGCAAAAGAAAAAAATAGTTCATCTTGGGTACCTGCAAGCTTGATTTTTCAAGTGAGTAAATATTATTGGAAATAATGCAACTTTAGAGGTTTATTTGACTTTGGAGGATTGAATGTCAGGTTAAAGAATTTAAACTATATTTGTAGACAGCAGAGTCATTAAGTGTTTTGCAAAAAAAAATTATGTTACCAAGTAAACACATAATAAAATGACTATAGTAACAGGATTGATTGAGGTGGAGATGGGTGGGAGAAAGAATAAATATGATTGCTGCAATATTTTGTAAAGGAGGCAGAATATTGGGGTCTTTTTTAGAAAGAGAACAGAACAAATGGAAACCAAGATCCAGTGTGAAGGGCACATGTGTTGTGCCTTTGAGATATGAGGGTCCAGGAAAATGGCTTTCTCTGCAATTTTCCTTATTTTTAGTGTATTACTCTATCTTATTTAATACTAGAGGCCTGGTGCATGAATTTGTGCATGGATGGGGTCCCCAGGGGGCTGGGGAGGACCAGGATGCAATCGGCCCTCTGGGTGGGCCTATCTGTACCCAACTTGCTGACATTCACGCTGGTTGTTGAGAGCCACCTGGCAGCCGCTTTTATATTGTTTCTTCCTTGTGGAGCATCTAGAGAGGGTAAGTGGTCGAAGTGCCCGAGGCCAACTTCCAGGAGGCTGGCAGTGCTCTCGGGATCCTGCTGGCGGCGCTGGCCCTTCAGTGCCTGGCCCATTCTCCGGAGATGGGACCTGCAGGACTACTGAGGGAGTGAGTGGCTGCTGCGGAGCTGGTGGGCCAGTGGGACTGGTGGGTCAGCTGAGAGGGACTCCTGCTGTGGGAGCACACTGACCACCAGGGAGCAGCTCCCGCATTGAACGTCTGCTCCCTGGTGGTCAATGCATGTCATAGCCACTGGTCATTCTGGTCATTTCGGTCGTTTGGATGTTCGGTCACTTTGGCTTTTATATACGTAGATAATGAATATGCTTTCTAAAAGTTTCAAATGGCAAATATTTAGTGACTTCCAAAATAAATGGAGGAGAGTAGGAATGACTATCTCCCATGGATGTCAAGTGTCAAAACTAATCTGTAGATGTTACTTTTAGTTCTTTTGTTAACTGTGTTTTTAATAACATTTGTTTACGTGGAGGAAATTTCATGTTGTATAAAGTGCTGGCACATGTACTACTTTAAACTGTTCAAATTCCACATGGATTATTTTATCTGGTTCTATGGGGACAGTGTATTTGGGAATGAGAATAGGAACTTAAGCAACCACAAACCAAATTTATGTGCTTCTTCTGAAACACTCATTCCAGGGAAAGGCCGTCTGGACATATATATACTTTTCAGATTTTTCCACAAGTTTTAATGAGCCAACACCAATTCTGGCACTGAAATCTCCACAGTATACAAAATGTGTTATGGGAAATAATTTTTCTAGGTCTGCCAGATTAGTGGGTAAACATACTACACATCTGTTGGGCCCATACTTTTCCAAGTTTTGTGTGGGACGTCAGGTTGAAGTCTAGATGAATACACTGCATAATAGCCTGCAGTGGGGCAGATGTCAGGGTTTGGATTTTGACTTCTAGGTATGTCAATTAAAAGGTAACTCATCCCCTTGTCTCAGCACAAAGACTCTGATAAGTTAATGTTCATTTCTTTTAGAATTATTTTAAACTTTGCCACATATCTTATCAGTCATAAACTTAGAAGAAAAACTACTATTTCCATATAGTATTAAGGTTATTCTTGCAAAAAAGTTTACTTTTCAGTTTAAATAGATACTCTTATTCAGGATTTTGTATATATTTTTATATATTCATTTGGTAGTTAGGTTTTATCCAAATTCTAGAATATGACCTGTGGATTCTGTCAAAACACATAATCTGCCTCATTAGTTTTCAGATTGTTTAATTAACCATTTATCTTAATGTAGGAGATTATTCAGTAGTTTGTTTTCTTCATTAATTTTCCACTGGAAGGAGGCAGGCTTGACAAGCTGTTTTAATATTATAGAAGGAAATATCAATGGATCAGCTGGGATCTGATTTGAAAACTTCAAGGGGAAGATAGCTACTAAACAGTCTTTAGCAGTCTTTAGAGTCTTTCTTTAGAAGATTCAAGGAAGAGTAGTCACTATAGACAAAGGAGCGTGGTCAACACCATTAATTTTGTATATCAGTCAATGACTGGCGAGTATGAGAAAACTGTACTTATTTGTACAAGTAAGATGTTGGAGATATTGGGGAAAGTGGGGCAAAGGTTGAACAGGATATAAATTGCAGATGATTAAGAAATAAGAACATGGTAAGGAAGTGAAGTAGACAACTAATTCTGTGAAGAGAAGAAGAATTAGTCATAGCGTGATGTTGCAGATGTAAAGGAATGAGTCAATGAAGAGGTCTCATTGAAGATGTGGGAAACTGAAGTGGGAATAAAATGGTGGGAAAAGTACTAGCAGAATCAAGAAGACTTGGGATAAAAAGGCCAGCTGGAGGGTTACCATTGCAGAGACACAATATTAAAAAAAAAAGTTCAGAGTATTTACACTGCATAACCTCTGCATTCTGAGTGAAGTAAGAAACAAGATCAACTGCTAAGAATGCAGGATACAGTACATCTTGTATTTGTGAAATAAAATTGGCTATGTATTATATTATCTTATAGGAGAATGCTGGATTCAATTTGCTAAATGTTCAGAATATAGTACTTATATTCATCAGTGAGATTGGCTTGCTTCATTTTTAAAGCATATTGTTAGGGTTTTTGCATTAGCATAATAATAGATATTTTTTCAAACATTTTATATGAGAATTATCTGTTCCTTGAGAGTTTAAGATAACTCATTTGTAAGACCATTGAGGTGGATGCACTCTACAGACAAAGTTGTTTGAAATAACTTTAGCTTTTGTCTTGATTATAATTCTACTCATGCCTTCTATTTCTTTATGTTTTATACTAGAGGCCCAGTGCATGAAATTCATGCATGAGGGGGGTCCCCTCAGTCCAGCCTGCACGCTCTCCAATCTGGGACCCCTCAGGGGATGTCCGACTGCCAGTTTAGGCCCTGGCATCGGGCCTAAACTGGCAGTCGGACATCTTTCTCACAATCCAGGACCTCTGGCTCCTAACTGCTCACCTGCCTGCCTGTCCTAACCACTCTGCATGCCTGCCTGATCCCCCTAACTGCCCTCCCCTGCTGGCCTAATCCCCCTAGCTGCCCTCCCCTGCCAGCCTGGTTGCCCCTATTAACTTATTTTTTTAATCTTATCCCCTTCACACAGAATTGCATTTGACTTCCTTATTGGCTTCTCTCTCACACACAATTTTTCTCTCTCCTTTATGTAACACTGTTTCCTACTGACTCATCATTTATAAACTTTTCTTCCCTCCTTATTTCCTACTTCTGTTCCATCATCCTTCTTCCCATCTTTCTCCTACCCTCCCTCCCTCCCCACATTCCTTCTTTCCTTTATCTTTACCCTTCCTCTCCCTCCCCTTTTCCTTCCTTCCCACCTTATTTTTCTTCACTTCCTCCCTTGGACCTGCTTTGCTCCCTCCCTCATTTCTTCCTTCTTCCCATTCTCCTTTTAAGCTCTACTGGCTCCCCTTTAAAACTTTTCTTCCTTCCCTTTTTCTCTCTCATCCGGCCTTTCCCATACACTCTTCTCTACTTACTTCCACTGTTTTAATATCTATCTATCTACCTGCCTAATTACTCACTATCATTTGTCTTTTTTCTTTTCTGACTCATACTTTTAAAATCTGTCCCCAGTACACAACTATACTTGATTTTCATTATAGCTCCTACAGTTCACTCATAAATCCTCTTTCCTTCTTTAACTCTGCTGTCTACTGACTCATTTATAAAGTTCTTCCCTCCCTCCTTTTCTTCTTTCCCCTCCTCCTCCCTCCTCCCTCACTCTTTTACTCTTTTTACAGGCTAATTAAAAATTCTATGCTTTTCGTCCTGTCTTAGTACTGACTTATTTTGTCTCTGGGACCTGTAGCTGCCTCTGTTTGGGCACTCGGGCCCCTCTCACACTGGCTGTGAGAGGCTGAGCGATGATGCAGCTCTGTCTTGCCTACTGTGGTCCATACCTCCCTGCTCCGAGTCGGGGGAGGGTCCTGCCCAGTGGGGCTGAGTCCATCGCGGGGACCGCTGTATTATGTACACGCGTACATGTGCATGCATGCGCGTGAGGCTTTTCTCCTGTTGCGTGCCAAAGGCGGGGGTGGGGAGGATGGACACGGAGGCCTTTCCTGTCCCCCAGCATGCCCGTTCCCATGCCTGGAGTGGCTCTCCGTCCACTGCTGTTCTGAATTCGCAGGCGACGGGCGTGCTTGCGCAGTCATAGTCGGGGCCTGCCTTGTCCTCTGGGGGCATTCTGCCCAGGATGTGACCGGGCAGATGAATGGGTGGATGGCTAGAGAAAGCCAAGGCAACTTCTCTGTGGTGTGAGGGTTGCCTGTGGTCTCCACGGTGGTGGGGCCAGGTCTGTGCAGCAGGAGGAGACCTCGAGGTTGTGTGCTTGGGAGGATCGACTGGCATCCCGGGCATCGCAGGGCCACCCTGTGTGTCGGTGGTGGTGGGATCCCCGCGTTGTTTACCCAGTGGCCCGTCCAGGTCCGGTGCCTTACCTTGACATCCACTCTCTGTCACCGCACCTGGGCCCTTCCTTCGTGTTGGGTCCACACCCTCTCGATTTGTGTGTACAACACCTCCCGGGGGTCACTGCTGACACTGGCACCCCCTGGTTGGTGTCTGCCTACCATGCCCCAAGAACCAGCCTTCTGCCGTGCATGTATCGCCCCTCAGGTCCCCCACCTCAGCGGGGGTTGGTGGCATCCCCAGCAGAGTGCTCTCAGACAGGGCACAGTATCGCGGGGGTGTTTGTCAGGCGTGTGCACCCAGGAGAAAAAGAGGACTCTGGAACCTGGCTGGGGATGCAGCCTCACTTCCCTGGCTTGGCGCCAGGTGCAGGGAAGCAAGCCTCATGCAAGTCCCCTGCTGCGCATGCAGCTTGTTGAACGGTCGTGACTTTATGGCGTCCTGGACAAATTTGCAAATTACCTCTTTATATATATAGATAATGAAGGGCTCTATCTGTATCACTGACCCTCAATTCCTTTGTACTATTTAGCTGGACAATTTATCTCTATTGATAGGTTCATTTTTACCTGAATCATATGCCTAAGCATATACTAACATCACTCTTTCAAGTGTTCAATTCAGCATTAGGTTTGCCTTATTGAAGACAGAATGTTGAATCACTCACTAGATTTTCATTTAGTTCTGATTCTTCCTAAAATCCTAAAATTACATTAAATGCATAAATTAGGATTATTAGCAAAACACTTTTGGAAGTTAGAAAGCAGGTGGATGAGTAGCAACTAACTTAGACTTGAGAAAGTTAAATTTTAAGATTTTTATGGGGAAAGCACAAAGCATGCTAAGTTATACTGCTAAACCCCAAAGTCTCAGAAACTGGTGAGACCAGTTGTAGTTGAGGTACGGGATAAATATGGTTAATTGTTTGCAAATCAAATTAAGAATGAATTGAACCTTCTGATTTCCTCCTATATTTTGTGTGACTAGGAGACTGTCTCTCTCTAGGGAAAATTGTATTATTCTTTTTATTGAGAAACTTAGTCCTAGTTAGGAAGGGGCATCCTATATAATAAAAGGCTTATATGCAAATCGACCAAATGGCAGAATGATCAGTCACTATGATGTGCACTGACCACCAGAGGGCAGATGCTCAACGCAGGAGCTGCCCCCTGGTGGTCAGTGTGCTCCCACAGGGGAGGCGCCGCTCAGCAGCCTCCCTGGTGACTCTGGCCAGTGCAGTGGCAGTGGTGGGAGTGGGCCTAAGCCCTCAGTCAGATATCTCCCAGACTGCAAGAGGGCGCAGGCCCGGCTGAGGTGAGGGACCCTCCCCCACCCCTGAATGTAGGGATTTCATGCATCGGGCCTCTAGTTGTAGTATAAAAAGATTTTATGTAAAAGTTTATATTATAAATATTAAGGTTTCCTAGCCTTCTTCCCATATCCTTTTCACAGAATGCCAGGTAATAGGCTTATTCTTTCTAGGAAGCAGATTTATGGTGTGTCCTCTGGGATTCTGAACAGCACAACAGAAAAGATCTGAGGATAAATATGTCAAGACTTTATTATTGAAATGACCCTGTAGATTATTTTACAGCCAACAGTTGATGAGTTGCTTTCAGGCATATAGTTTTTTTGGGTCCCAACATGAATATGAATAAATAACAAAAGAATGTCATATATTTAAGGAAACAGAGGCCAAAGCAAAAGTAACTTGAGGGAAACACATGAGAAGGAAACATATGATGAAGGTAGAAATATATTGCATATATTAAATAATGACAGGTTACTAAAAAATTAGAAAATGAAGTTTCATGAAAATTATAAATATGATAGCAGAATTGAGACATTATTAGAAGAGATGAAAGTTAAAATTGAGGTACTTCCCAAGAACAAAAAAGTAACTATATAGAAAATAAGAAAGGGGAAATAAACGAAAGACTAGTACAGAGAATCCAATGGTAAAATCAGAATTTTGAAAAAAAAATTTTTATTGATTTCAGAGAGGAAGGGAGAGGGAGAAACACAAACATCAACAATGAAAGAGAATCATGCACAGGCTGCCTTCTGCAAGCCACCCGACAGGGGATCAAGCCAGCAACCCAGGCACTACCCCAACCAGGAATTCAATCATACTTCCTGGCCCATAGGTCAACACTCAAACATTGAGCCACACAGCCACACAGGACTAAAATCAGGATTTTGAAAATGGGGACAGAAGAAATGGAAGAGAGAAACATAAAGACAATTCAAGAAAAGTTTCCAGAACTAAAGGACTTGATTGATTTTCGTTAGTGTTAAGACATACCCGATATCCTTACCAAGTACTCTGTTCAGTGCAAGAAAATAGTCACAAATATACATCATCATGCAATTTCAGCACTGGTGGCAAACAACACAACCTGTTTGTTGCTTGCCTTTCATTTGTTTTCATGGAGCTTTTTATGGAATCAGATTTATCCATCATTTTTAATACTTTGTACCTTTGGTGCCATGCTTAAAAGTACCTATCTCACCTGAATATTATAAAAAGACATGCATCTATGTTTTCTTCTTTCTGAAATTACTTTAGTTTAAGATGTGAGGCAGAGTATAACTTTATATTAGCAGAATTTACTTTCAATTTTGCAAAATAAATAGAAGTACCTACATTACAGGGGTGAGCAAAATAAGTTTATAATTGTAGTACAAATAAATAATTCAACAATTAATAAATAATAATATAAGAATAAACTGTCTTGTGTACTTACAACCATAACCCTACTTTTGCCCACCCTTGTATTTACTGAGTAATTAATTTATTGTTTACTGATTTTACTGGCCAAATTTACTATAAATAAAAATCTTATATATTTTATGTAATATAATTTTTAAAAATAACATACTTGCTTTCTTGAATATTATTTATTGTTCTGTCTTTAAAATAGCTTTCATAGTTGGCTGGGCAAGTATTCTTTTTTAACTTTATTTTTCAGAAATTTCCTGGTTATTCTCATCCAAAGTAATTTCTTTAAAATAATTCTAGAAACATTTTTATAGCATTAAAACAAATATACAAAATGCTCATTGGATTTTCATTATTATACATTGAGTTTAAAGTTGAATTTAGACAGGGTTGGTATGTTCACATCACTGAGTTTTTCCTTTCACAAGCATAAGATGATCATTCACTCTTTCAAGATTTCTTAAATATCCCTAATTTGAACTTATAATTATACTTAGAATTATGAATTAATATTTTAATATACTAATTTATATTTCTTTTATAATTCTATATATTTGATGTTCACTTTTTTGTTATTGTACATGAGATATTTTACTTAATATGTCAAGTAATTAATTCTTTGGGGACTACAGAGAAACTATATGATTGTGTGTGTGTGCACATATACATGCGTATACACATATTTTTAAAGCATTTACTTGATTTCATACTTATATTATCTAAAGTTCTTCATTTATTCTTTTGGGATTTCCAGGTATATAGCTATATCAAAAATCATAGTTTTTCCACTCCTCATAACTGCTGGGCTTCAATCACACTAAATTTGAAGACCCACAAATAAAGTCCTTGCTCATTTACTGGTTGCCACATGCCATTTCTATATCTTGAAAGTTCTTCCTTTTCTTCTTTTAAGTTTATATGTTATAAATGTAGTCAGCTATGCCAGTTTTGAGGAACCTGTGAATAGTGGAATTTTTCTACTGCCAAGTTTCCAGGTGGCTTATTCATGTACTTTTTTTTTTTTTTAACATAAAGAGTTTTATTGACACCTTGAAAATTACACACAAACACAGATTCACAAACTTTTGCCTGAAGAATAAAGTCTACATTTCTTTTTTTTAAAATAAATCTTTATTCAGATTATTACAATTGTTTCTCCTTTTTCCCCCCATAGCTCCCCTCCACCTGGTTCCCACCCCACCTTCTGCCCTTACCTCCCCCCCACTGTCCTCATCCATAGGTGTATGATTTTTGTCCAGTCTCTTCCTGAATCCCCCCATACCCCTTTCCCCCTGAGAATTATCAGTCCACTCCCTTTCTATGCCCTTGATTCTATTATATTCACCAGATTATTCTGTTCCTCAGGTTTTTAATTCACTTGATTTTTAGGTTTACTTGTTGGTAGATATGTATTTGTTGTTCATAATTTTTATCTTTACCTTTTTCTTCTTCTTCCTCTTCTTTAAGAATACCTTTCAGCATTTCATATAATACTGGTTTGGTGGTGATGAACTCCTTTAGCTTTTTCTTATCTGTGAAGGTCTTTATCTGCCCTTCAATTCTGAAAGACAGCTTTGCTGGGTAGAGTAATCTTGGTTGTAGGTTCTTGTTATTCATCACTTTGAATATTTCTTGCCAGTCATTATTTCTTCAAATAGGTTTTCAGTATCTTGCTCTCTCTCTTCTTCTGGTACCCCCATAATTCTGATGTTGGTACGCTTGAAGTTGTTCCAGAGGCTTCTTACACTATCTTCAACTTTTTGGATTTTTTTTTTCTTTTTGCTTTTCCGGTTGAGTGTTTTTTGCTTCTTTGTATTTCAATTCTTTGACTTGATTCTTGTGTTCCTCTAGTCTGTTGTTGGGTCTCTGTATAATATTTTTTATTTCAGTCAGTGTATGTTTAATTTCTAGTTGGTCCTTTTTCATATCTTCGAGGGTCTCGTTATATTTATCCGCCTTTTCTAGGATATTCTTGAAAAGCCTTATAACCATGGTTTTGAATTCTATATCCAGTCGTTTGTTTTCCTCCATTTCTTTCGTTTGTGATCTGTTTCTTTGACGCCGCATTTTCACTGCTTCCATGAGTTGGTAGGATAAATTTGTGTGCTAGGTTTCCTATATGGCCCAGTGGGTTGGCCTCCCCAGTTAACCTGAGGTGGACACTCTTGGTGCACCCCTTTGTGGACTGTGTGTACAGCCTTGTTGTAGTTAAGTCTTGATTGTTGTTGGTATCACTGGGAGGAATTGACCTCCAGGCCAGTTGGCTGTAAAGATCCGCTGTGTCTATGCTGTGAGAAGTTCGATGCTGGAGACAGCCTTATAGGATTAGACTTGCCAAATTGCAATAGCCTCTGTGCTCAGCTTGGATGGGGTGGAGTCTCAGGGCGGAGCAGACAGTCTTGGCTTCCAGTCAGCCTTGCCCTTGTGCGCGCGTGCCTGCGCACACCTCTAGACCTCTGCCTTCCCTGGCTCCTGAGTCTCTGCCCGAGAGTCCAGATTCCCCCCACAAGAGCGTGGGTCCCCAGGGGCTCGCCTGGATCTGGGGTTCAGTGCAGTCAGAACTGGGGTTCAGTGCTGTCGGGAGCTTCCTTCTCCCTTCCGCCAGAGAAAGTCAGCCAGGCTCTTAGCTGCCCTTCCTCTCTGTGTGCACAAAGACCCTTTGCCGTACCTCCAATTCTCTGTGAGCTTTTCTCTTTCTTTCTAGTTGTAGAATTTTCACTCAGCCAGCTTTCCTGTGGTTCTGGATGGTGTCCGTTCTGTCTTTTAGTTGTAGTTTTGAAATTGTTGTGCGAGGCAGCAGTTTAGGTGCTTACCTATGCCGCCATCTTCGTTTCCCCAAAGTCTACATTTCTTAGCCTAACTTTCTAAGGCCTTCATGATGTGGTTTCTAAGAGCCTCTCATTGGTGTTGCATCCCACTCCTCTCCTCAAACACTCACAGTTAAAAACAAATTATTTTCTCAACTCTAAACCTTTAATCATGCCATTTCTTCTTTCTGTAAAGAATGCCCAAATCCTCTTATCGAAATCTGATTCAGCTTTTAATGGTGGAACTGAAAACCCATTCCTTTTATGAAGACTTCTTTGACTCATCCATCAACACAAGGGCACTCCCCTCTTCTTGTCAAATATAATACTTTAAAACTATTTCTCTTGCAACATTCATTACTTTCTTTTAAAAATTTTTTTCTTAATTGATTAAGGTATTACATACATATTTCTTAATTGATTAAGGTATTACATATTACCTTATGTAAGGTATTACATAAGGTATTACATAATTGATTAAGGTATTACATTGATTAAGGTATTACATATTACACATACCCTGGTGTGTGTGTCCATTGGTTAGGCTTATATGCATGCATACAAGTCCTTTGGTTGATCTCTCCCCCTTACCCCCACCCTCCCCTGCCTTCCCTCTGAGGTTTGACAGTCTGATTGATGCTTCTCTGTCTCTGGATCTGTTTTTGTTCATCCGTTTATGTTGTTCATTATATTCCACAAATGAGTGAGATCATGTGATCTTTCTCTGACTGGCTTATTTCGCTTAGAATAATGCTCTCCAAATGAAACTAGACCACCAACTTACACCATACACAAAAATAAACTCAAAATGGATAAAGGACTTAAACATAAGATGGGAAACCATAAAAATATTAGAGGAATCCACAAGCAGCAAAATATCAGACATATGCTAAAGCAATTTCTTCACTGATACAGGTCCTAGGGAAATGGAAACTAAAGAGAAAATAAACAAATGGGACTACATCAAAATAAAAAGCTTTTGTACAGCAAAAGAAACCATCAACAAAACAACAAGAAAGCCCACTGCATGTGAGAACATTTTAGCCAATGTCATCACCGATAAGGGTTTAAGCTCCAACATTTATAGGGAACTCATTCAACATAACAAAAGGAAGATAAACAACCCAATGAAAAAATGGGCAACAGACCTAAATAGATACTTTTTGAAAGAAGACAGAAGGAAGGCCAAGAGACATATGAAAACATGCTCAAAGTCACTAATCATCCGAGAGATGCAAATCAAAATGACAATGAGGTATCATCTCACACCTGTCAGAATGGCTATCTTCAACAAATCAACAAACGACAAGTGCTGGCAAGGATGCAGAGAAAAAGGAACCCTTGTGCACTGCTGGTGGGAATGCAGACTGGTGCAGCCACTGTGGAGAACAGTATAGTTTCCTCAAAAAACTAAAAATGGAACTCCCTTTTGACCCAGTGATCCCACTTCTAGGAATACATCCCAAGAAACTAGAAACACTGATTAGAAACCATATATGCACCCCTATGTTCATAGCAGCACAACTTACAATAGCTAAAATTTGGAAATAGCCTAAATGCCCATCAGCAGATGAGTGGATTAAAAAATGGTGGTACATCTACACAATGGAATACTACGCTGTGGTAAAAAAGGAGTTCTTACCATTTGCAACAGCATGGGTGGAACTGGAGAGCATTATGCTAAGTGAAATACGCCAGTCAGAGAAAGATAAATATCACATGATCTCACTCATTTGTGGAATATAATTAACAACATAAACTGATGAACAAAAACAGATCCAGAGACAGAGAAACATCAATCAGACCATCAAACCTCAGAGGGAAGGTAGGGGATGGTGGGGGTAAGGGGGAGAGATCAACCAAAGGACTTGTATGCACGCATATCAGCCTAACCAATGTACACAGACAACAGGGAGGTGAGGGCATGAGTGGGGGGGGGGTCGGGGGGCAGGGGGTAATGAGGGAATAAGGACACATATGTAACACCTTAATCAATAAAGAAATTTTAAAAAATCCATTGCATTCTTATATACTAACAATAAAATTTCAGGAAAATAATTCAATTTGAATTTGCATCAAAAGGAATAAAATACCTATGAATAAACTTAACAAAGGATGTGAAAGACCTATACACTGAAAACTATACAAAATTATTGAAAAAAATTGGAGACATAAGAAATGGAAAGATATTTCATATTTATGGATTAGAAGAATTAACATTGTTAAAATGGCCATATTACCCAAAGCAATATACAGAGGTACCATCTCTCACCTGTCAGAATGGCTATCATCAACAAATCTACAAAGGACAAGTGCTGGTGAGGATGCGGAGAAAAAGGAACCCTCGTGCACTGCTGGTGGGAATGCAGACTGGTGCAGCCACTGTGGAGAACAGTATGGAGTTTCCTCAAAAAACTAAAAATGGAACTCCCTTTTGACCCAGTGATCCCACTTCTAGCAATATATCCCAAGAAACCAGAAACACCGATTAGAAAGGATATATGCACCCCTATGTTCATAGCAGCACAATTCACCATAGCTAAGATTTGGAAACAGCCTAAGTGCCCATCACAGACGATTCATGTCCTTTGGAATGTTTTCTGTGTTTCACTGGCTCGCTCCTTTTACACCTGCTTTTTTCACATGTGTGCATTAAAATAAATAATGTCCATTGGTAGGCATGTTAGTAATGGAATCACATTTACCTATTAATTTACATTTTAATTCTAAATATGCCTCACCTTTAATTATCCAATTTCACTTCACAATGGAATTCCAGGCTTTACCTTTCAACTTCTCATTTCTCAATTGACTCATGCTTAAGAATACAGTTAATGGGGTAACTGAAGTAAACTAATAATTTCTTGAGCTGGTAAACAGTTAAAACAAATTGTAATATCACTCTCTAAATAATAATCTGTATTGCATGTTTATATTTTAATCGCATGTTTAATTTTGTTTGATTTTTTTACAGTGGTATGCAACATCAGGAAAATTTAACAAAGGGGTGGGGATGGGGGCAAAAAACTTCCCCAAGCTTATCTAAGACTCATTGTTTTTTTGATTCCCAACACATTTTTAGAATGACCTGTAACTCATTCTAAATATTCAGCTTCCAAATATGTAATGATAAAGAGGCAGAAAAATGAGGTCTTTCAAGGATTTTAATGTGCAGTTACAGAAAAGGAACACCAACTGTACTTCAAAAAGTTCTCACACAAAAGAGAAGTGCAGTTAAAACAACAGGAAATATTAGAGCTCTCTAACTGTTAGGATAAAATTTTTTTCAATACTTCACAATCAAACTGTCCACAACTGATTGATTGCTTTTGGATGAAATACAATGAAATATTAATATCAGGTATCATTCCCTCATTCAAATTTATTATCATTACCATTATTATTTTTAAATGACAGATCCTCTGAATATTGAAAGTAATGAACTGTATATTTTTTATTTCTGAAGGCCAATGCCAGCTTTGTTTTGAGGGTGTATAACATAATATTATAATACATAACATATTTCATAAATTTATATAACATATCATTAAAATACATAGTAATTTTGTTATACCAATGTTATGGCAAGACATGGGAGTCAAAGATCTGGTTCAATACTCCATTCCAGCTTAAACTAATGATTTTGCACAGAGCATTTAACTTGTCTAAGCCTCAATTTCCTCAACTATAACTGAGGTTTATAATATCTTTCTATAACTTTGTATAAAGATTGAGGTGTATAAAGTTATCTTTTGTGAGTATACAATAGCTATTATCAGAGATTTTTTTTAATCAAACTACACAAAAAATACATATCACAGAATCAGTATACTACTTTGGGGAGTATTTGTCCAGAGCTTGAAGAGTGACATTAACCTTGATAAAAATATTACAAAGACATAAATTGCCAAAATTTAGTTTTTTCCTTTGAAAAAATCTATGAGTAGCTTATTGGCAGAGAAACAAAAATTATTAAACACATTCTGCTAAAGTAATGCTTTTCTCTTCTAGCATTTATGTGACATTGAAAGATATTCTGAATGTCTAAACTGTTAGTACATTTTTGAGAAATTAGATTGTCTTCAGATTAAGGTTCTATGAAATAATTCCTTCTAGAATATATTGCTCTATGAACATTGGCGCCTTTCTTTGTAAAATGTGCAAATTGAATCTTTTTGAAGATCGCTTTAAGTTCCTTCATGTTTTCCCTCATGTTAAGGATCTCTCAATAGAATATTGCAATCAGTAGTAAGAAGAAGACAGGAGACCAGGACTAGTGGTTCCTTCTGTCTGTGGCTTGTCCAAAAGACTCTTTATAAGGATGGCTATCAAAGATTCCACATTACTGTGGCAACTACTACCTTTTGAAAAATTACTCTTGAAAATGAGCTTATGCACTAAAGACAGTGAAATGCTTCGGCCTTCACCAACATTAACTAAGTAAAACATCTACTTAAAAAATATTTTGAGAGGCTTAGTGATCTTCCAAAGGAGGATCAAAATCACCTGCCCAATGAATCATAGTTATGTGAAGTTTTCATATTTGGCTGTTAGACAATTATTAGGTAAAAATAAAACAGAATAAGAGAGGTTATCCTATCTAATAAAGAGGAAATATGCTAATTGACTGTGATGCCCTCACAAAGATGGTGGCAAATTTGATTCTGATTGGTCAGTTTCTATGCCAATCAGCGTCAAAAGCTCCTCCTCATAGGCAGCCATTGGCTCCTCACAGTTGACCCAGATTTGGTTCTGATTGGTCAGTTTCTATGCCAGTCAGAGTCTCTGGGCCTATCAACAGGGCCTAATCAGAAAGGCAGGGCTGATCAGCAGGCCCGGTGGAGGCCTGGAGAGAAATGGAGGCCTCGCTGTTGGCCAGGCTGGGAGAGAAAGAGAGGCAAGTTCTGATCAATGGCTGCCACAGAGGCTATGGATCAGATCCTGCCTCTCTCTCTGCAGGCCTCTCTCTGGGCCTGATCTGCAGCCCCCTAGGCAGTCAGTGCTGGGTCACCATGGCAACCCAGCACTGACTACCAGTCTGGTTGAGCCTTCAGTCATAACGGTCGCTATGACCCTGGCTCTTTATTATATAGATCATAGTAAAGTGATTAGTGTTGATTAAGCTCTTTGGATACTCTTGATTCCACTTAATTTGCTTTGTTACTTATCTTGAAAAAAAGGTTATGAGGACTGAATGAGTTAGAATACAAACAATAAATAAAACAATTCAATCTCTCTCTACTTTTTCACTGTTTCATTTTTTTCTAACAACACTTACTGTATGACATTTTACTACACATTGTTTTTACCTCATTATTGTCTCTTCCTCCATGAAGGTAAACTCCATGTGGGTAGGGTTATCTTTTGCACCACTATTATCCCCAATGTCGAGAACAGTGTCTGGCATGCACAGGTACTCAATAAATATAAAATAATAAAATAAAGAGGAAATAACTGGGTAGCACATACACTACCTTATTGATTAATGAGAAGCTATGGTGCATCTTTATTTTATTTTTAGAATGGAAGAGATAAAAATAGATAAATGGGTCTATATTCAATTAGAAAGGATCTGCACAGAAAGAGAAACAATCAATAGAGTGAAAAAGCAAAATATGGATGTGACAAAATATTTATAAACCTTATACCTGTTAAGAAGTTAGTTTCCAAACTATGTAAGAAATTGCTAGAACTCAATAGAAAAAATACCAATGGAACAATTTAAAATTGGGCTAAGAATTTGAATAAACATTTCTCCAAAGAAGATATATAAAAAGCCAACAGGTATTTGAAAAAAATTCTCAATGTCATTAATCATCAGGGAAACAGAAATTCAAATCATAACAATGTGTAACCTCACACCACTTTTAATTACTATTATTTAAAAATCAAAAGACAAGTATTGCTAAGGTTGTGAAAAAAATGGAAGCACTTGAACACAGTTGGGAATGCAAAATGATGCAGCTACTGTGGAAAACAGTATGGAGGTTCCTGAAAACATTGAAGATAGAATTACCAGATGAACCAGCAATCCCATGTCTGGGTATTTATCCAAAGAATTAAAATCAATATCTAAAAGAGATATTAGAACTCCCATGTTCATTGGAACACTATTATGATAGCAACCTAAATGTCCATTGACAGATGAATGGATTAAAAAAAAAAAAGGTATATATACAATGGAATATTATTTAACCATAAAAAAGAGGAAATCTTGCAAAATGCGACAACATCGTTAAACCTTGAGGACATCATACTAAGTGAAATAAGTCAGTCACAGAAAGACAAGTACTGCATGATTCCATATATATGATATCTAAAAGAATGAAACTCAAAGAAGCAAATGGAATTGTGATTGCTAGGGGACGAAGGGCAGGGGGAAAAGGGATTTGTTAACAAGTATAAAATTTCAGTTATGCAAGATGAAAAAATTCCAGAAATCCTCTGTACAACACTATGAATAGATATCAATACTGTATCGTACACTTAAAAATCTGTTGAGAGTAGATCTCATATTGTGTTCTTACCACAATATAATTAAAAATAATAAGACTGGAGGAGATGAGAGGAAGTAGCATACAGCATAAAACTCTAATGGGATTCTTGGGGTTTCTGAGGAAAGGCAATCTTGCATAGCAATGTGTGTTTCAATCTATGATTTAGAGGCAAAACAATTATAGGAAAATTGCAGTGATGATGTAGGGTGAACTTATTAGCTGAATTTCAACCTATGCTCCTGGGGCTGTATAATTGACCTCCAGTTGATTGGTTCAAATAAACATAGTCAGAAGGGTTCCATCCTGTTTCTGCTGCTTAGTGTGACCCAGCTCCCAGGAGCTTCAGAAAGAATGAAAAGGAAAAAAAAACAATTAATTCTTCTCTGGAAGAGCTAGCAGATGTTTCTTATGCTATCACACGATTGAGGAAGCAAAGTACATCTAGTCATTAAAACCTATAAAATAGTCTTATGATTTATTTAGAGAAGAATTGACACTCTAGTGATTTTTTTAAGAGATTACAGGTACTTATGAATAACTTTTACTAACATTTCAGTAGTGATGATACAGCAAATTAAGCTAGCAGGTGTAAGGAGCATTTCTGGAAGTGAGGTATTGGGGATGGGTGGGCAGTGGAGGAAAGCCTCAGTCTAGTGAAATATGCTACCTTATGTTTCAGGATTATAACCATCTTAAATCCATGTGGTTGTTTGATAAATATCTATAAAGGTATGGTGGAGAGACTTAATTTGAAGCAATAAGTACATAGAAATCTCATAATTAAAAAGAACATTCCAATAACAATAATAAGCTTATGATCATTTTCATTATCCATGTTACCATCTCTCTAGTACAATCATGAATTAAATTCTGACCATAGTTGAGTTTAAAGCATTAAATATCCGAGTTCCTTGCTATTTTCAGAAATCTCTCTTTTTTGTTAATTATATATTATTATAATTATTAAATAACATTTTATAATTTTACTAGAAGTTTGGTGCACGAAATTCCTTGAGGACATCATACTAAGGGAAATAAGTCAGTCACAGAAAGATAAGTACTGCATGATTCCATATATATGATATCTAAAAGAAGGGTGTGTGTGTCCCTCAGCCCAGCTTGCACCCTCTCCAATATGGGACCCCTCGAGGAATGTCCAACTGCCTGTTTAGGCCCGATCCTGGCGGGCCTGCCTGCTTAATTGCACCTAACCGCTTCTGCCTGCAAGCCTGATCACCCCCTAACCCAGCCGTGGTCAAACTATGGCCCGCAGGCCAGATTCGGCCCGTTCGGCTGTTCTATCCGGCCCGCGGAGCCGAAAGAGCGGAGGGTTCTCTTGCTCTCCCCTCCACTCCTTTACTTTGAATTTATATTAGTTCACACAAACACTCCATCCATGCTTTTGTTCCAGCCCTCCGGTCCAGTTTAAGAACCCATTGTGGCCCTCGAGTCAAAAAGTTTGCCCACCCCTGCCCTAACCACTCCCCTGCCAGCCTGATTAATGCCTTACTTCTCCCCTGCTGGCCCGATTGCCCCTAACTGCCCTCCCTTGCCAGATTGGTCGCCCCCAACTGCCCTCTCCTGTAGGCCTGGTCCCCCCCAACTGCCCTCCCCTCCTGGCCTGGTCCCCCCCAACTGCCCTCCCCTGCTGGCCTGGTCGCCCCTAACTGCCCTCCCCTGTAGGCCTTGTCCACCCTAACTGTTCTCCCCTGCTGGCCTGGTCCCCCCCATTACCCTCCCCTGCAGGCCTGTTGCCCCCCACTGCCCTCTCCTGTAGGCCTGTTGCCCCCAACTGCCCTCCCCTGCTGGCCTGATTGCCCACAACTGCCATCCCCTGTTGGTCATCTTGTGGTGGCCATCTTGTGTCCACATGGGGTGGCCATCTTTGACCACATGGGGGTGGCCATCTTGTGTGTTGGAGTGATGGTCAATTTGCATATTACCTCTTTATTATATAGGACTAGAGGCCCGGTGCATGAAATTCGTGCATGGGGGTGTGTGTCCCTCTGCCCAGCCTGCACCCTCTCCAATATGGGACCCCTCAAGGGATGTCTGACTGCCCATTTAGGTCTGATCCTATTGGGCCTAAACGGGCAGCCGGACATCCCTTTCACAATCCAGGACTGCTGGCTCCCAACTGCTCGCCTTCCTGCCTTCCTGATTGCCCTTAACTGCTTCTGCCTGCCAGCCTGATCACCTCCTAACCACTCCCCTGCCAGCCTGATTGATGCCTAACTGCTCCCCTGCCAGCCTGATTGCCCCTAACTGCCCTCCCCTGCAGGACTGGTCACCCCTAACCACCCTCCCCTGCAGGACTGGTCCCCCCCAACTGCCCTTCCCTGCAGGGCCAGTTGCCCCCAACTTCCCTCCTCTGCCAGCCTGGTCACCCCTAACTGTTCTCTCCTGTAGGCTTGATTGCCCCCAACTGCCCTTCCTTGCAGGCCTGGTCCCTCCCAACTGCCCTTCCCTGCTTGCCTGATCACCCACAACTGCCCTCCCCTGCTGGCCATCTTGTGGTGGCCATCTTGTGTCCACATGGGGGCAGCCATCTTGTGTGTTGGAGTGACGGTCAATTTGCATATTACTCTTTTATTAGATAGGATAGTCCTTAGAATTCATGATTTTCTCTCCTTCGCTTAAACAGTTTTATCTTTAGAAACAAGAAATGGGTTCCTCTCAAAAAAGTTATTGTAAACACATATCCATTACATAAATCTGTTCCATCATGAAAGGTTTTCAAACAAGGGGAAATTGAATATCTACTTAGAAATAAAAAGATTCCAGAGTTTTCAGTTGGTGTAGTTTTCTAAGTAATTAGAATATTGGAATTTTACAATTTAAGAGAATTTTGATTTGTGTTTATTTACTTTCTTGATTGGTTCCAAAAATAAATTTAGGTGTTAGTTGAACCCACCTATGCTATTTAATAACTTCCTTCTTATGAAATACACTTCCTGAGTGTGATAATATTTTGTGTGAAACAATTTCCCTTGTTTCCTAATTTGGGGATTATGCTCCCCAGTTTGAACCCTCTCCCATATGAACAGTTCATTTCTGTGTAGTTTATTAACCACCTCCATTATGAAATGGAAGTGATGATAATAGTGGACCTGCTTCAAGACAGGCAGTGAAGAAAACTGAACACTTAGACCTTTTTCTTCTTCTTCATTGGCCAGTTATCAGATTCTAACATTAAGGTTGGCTTAGGCCCAGGTTATAATGAGGAACTTTTAAACAGAACAGACTGAAAGAGTGAAAAATGCTGTGCTTGTGCAAATTTAAGAGCCTCATGGCTCAATGAAGTCAATTTCATTCAATAAGAAACTGAATATAACACTGATCTTTCCCCTCTTCCCCTGAAGCTACAGTTTTGCTGAGAGATGGATATAAACAATGAGTATAGCAAAAATGGGAAGGAATGCTATAATAGGGATAAAATAAAAATCTTGAGAAAATAGAGAAAACAATTTATGATTAACTGAATTTTTGATGCCTTATTGAGAAAGGGGCTTAAAATGTGACTAGAACTTTTTATGCAGAGGTAGGCGTTCAGATGCTTTCAAAGACATTGGGGGAGTATCTAATGTCCAGAGTGTCAGCTGCTCCAGAATGGGGGGATGTGTGGCTCCTGCCACTGCATGTTATCTGGTTAATTGAGTCAGCTCATGATAACCTCTTAACTCTTCACCTTTTTCCAAGATGGTCTGTGGGCCAGATAATCCTAGATCTTGGCTAACCCTCCTGCTGAACACATGCAGAAACCTAAGTCCAAGACGTGCAGTTACACTTAGATTCCTTGGTGTGCCAAAAATGAAAGGTGACATAAAATGAAAGGTGACATAAGCTCACAAGAGAAAACTAGAGAAGAAATTCCAAGGAAGAGCAAAGTTATCCTTCCAGACAGTTGTTTTTCTCCTGCTTCTCCACCTCCCTAATCTGACATTGGGTATGGAATGAGTGGTCAATTTATTAGGTTTGGCTGGAAGGTGGAAGAATTGGGGTGCGGGGGGGGGGACTTTGGAAATAATATAATTACTGGAGTTGTTAAATTTGTCTTTTGAATAAAGATTTGAATGGATCAGTGCTTGACTTCCATGGCATGAGCTATCTCAGGTATTAATAAAATATCCTAAGGCCTTGCCTTTGACTGTTATATAACATCTGTTATAGTTTTGTTTTGTTTTTTTTTTCTGCACTCAGCCACCAGGGGCTTGCTGGAAAAAAGTTAGTAAACTGAAAATCATCCCATTTTACTTATAACAAACTATTCTTCTTAGACCAGTTTAGTCTTATTTCCTTTAGAAATGTCTTATTTGCTTCCAAGCAAAATCTTCAGCTGTTTTACCTACTAATCTTTTTGACATGCTTACAAATGTCTGCAATTTTATCACTCCCAATTTAGGCTGATCTCTGGAATCACCACCCTCAATATTTAGTAACTTAAACTATATTAAACATAAAACTAGTTAATTGGCTCCCTCGCAGACACATAGAATATCAGATAGTTCCTCTGCTTCTGATCCACTGGGGAACACTACATGTAGTCACTCATCTGCTTGCAGAAAGCTGGAAAATTATTACCATGTGAATAGAAAGAAATAATAATTACATCTATTGTTATAGCAGGTGAGTAATTGAAAAGCTTTTCAGGGACCAGGTAGGTGACAAAAAAAAAAACAAATACAACTAAAGATGGTGAGTATAACTCAATAGGTGGTAGTGGTGAGGCTTGAACTTCCATCATATTGACTATCTATATAAATAAAAGCCTAAGCAACCATCGTAATCAAAACAACTGAATGAAAGACTGAACAGGCTGTGTGGGGCAACCAGGCCGGCAGGGGGGTTAGTAAAGGACGACCAAATGACTGAACAAGCAGGCTGCATGGAGCGACCAGGCCTGCAGGGGAGTTAGTGAGGGACTACCAAACAACTGAACAGCAGGCTGCATGGGGCGACCAAGCTGGCAGGGGGGTTAGTGAGGAATGACCAAATGACTGAGCAGCGAGCTATGTGGGGCAACCAGGCCAGAAGGGGGGCAGTTGGGGGTGACCAGGCCAGCAGGGGGAGCAGTAAGGGGCAACCAGGATGGTGGGGGAGCAGTTGGGGGTGACCAGGCCTGCAGGGGAGGCAGTTGGGAGTGACAAGGCCAGCAGTGGGTGCAGTTAGGGACAATCAGGCAGGCAGGCAGGTGAGCAGTTAGGAGCCAGTGGTCCCAGATTGTGAGAAGGATGTTGGACTGCCAGTTTAGGCCCGATCCTGGGGATCGGGCCTAAACCGGCAGTTGGACATCCCCCGAGGGGTCCTGGATTGGAGAGGGTGCAGGCTGGGCTGAGGGGACCCTCCCACCCCCCAGTGCACGAATTTCATTTACCGGGCCTCTAGTCTATATATATATATAAAGGCAGCTACCGAAAGGGCCATAATGACCTAACTACCGGTTGCTATGATACCCACTGTGGCCAGCGAAACGACCCAATCAGGGGGTGAGGCTGGCAGCCACCCTTGAGGCCCCTCTCCCCTGTCGGTCTGCCCCTGATTGGACTCTCTCACCCTGATCAAGAGCAGGGCCAGCCGGCCAAATGTCCCCTCCCTTCCCCCTCAGCCCCCCTGCCAGCTGTGCCCCGATCAACCTGCCCCACCAAGATAGGCCTGCAACCCCGCCCCCTGGCCAGCCCGCCCCTGATCACACCCCCCATCCCAATAAGGGGCAGGGATGGCCAGCCTACCTCCTGTAGCCCCTCCTCCTGTGGCCGGCCACCCTGATCAGCCCACAGACCCTCCCCCTGGCCACCAACCTCAATAGGGGGTGGGGCTGGATAGCCAATCTCTTACAGCCCCTCCCTCCACCCGGCTCCAACCCTGATCGCCCCCCCACCCTGATCAGGGCAGGGCCAGCTGGCCAACCACCCATGGCCCCTCTCCCAGGCTGTTGGTCCCTGATTGGCACCCCCACCCACCCCATTTGGGGGTGGGGCTGGCCATCCCACCACCCACAGCCCTTCCTCATGGCTGGCCCTGCCCCCAATCAGCCCCCCAACCCCAATCGGGGGTTAGGCCCACCAGCCAATAGCCTGTGGCCCCTTCTCCCAGCCAGTCCAGCACTAATTAGGGGCCCTGATTAGGGCCAATCCAGGTGGGCTGGCCAGCCAAACTTCCACCATCTCCTCCTGACAGGCCCAGCCCCAATCCACCCTGATTGGGGCTGGGCTGGCCAGACCCCACCCATGAATGAATTTATGCACTGGGCCTCTAGTGTAATATATTCAAAAAATTTTAAATGATAGTTAGTGGCCCCCCCAAACATGTTTGTGGACCAAATGTGCTTCAAACACTGAAGTACTTAAACCTCTCTAAGGGTAAAATTTATGAGATCTTTGAGTGAGTGAGCATTAAATGAGACTTAAAACAGTATCTGGCAAATAGTAAGCCCTGGATATTGTCACCTACTTATTATTACTAAATAAGAATCCTTTTTTTGCTCATTGGAAACTTAATCTTTACATGCATTACATTTTTACACAAAGTAGAATGTTTTGGTGATGCCTATCAATTCAACAGTATTTCTAAGGCGCTACTATATGTCAGAAATTCTAGAAACAGTTCAATGGTAAAAAGATAAAATTCTTGTCCTCAATGGAGTTCAGTCTAATGGTAACAATCCCATCTAATAAAGAAGAAACATGCAAATTGACTGTACCTCTGATATGCCCACAAGCCATGCCCACCAACCAATCAGGAGCAAGTATGCAAATTAACCCAACCAAGATGGCAGTTAATTTGCATATCCATGCGCAGAGCAAAGACTGAAGACAACGTAGGAGGAAGCCAAGCACTGCAGAAGGGAACGAAGCTGTGGAGAAGCAAGCAAGCAGGGTGGCAGAGAAGGGAGGGAAGCAGGTGGGGTGGAGGAGACCGCTGTAGGAAGCCCTATTCTTGCAGGAATCTTCCTGCAAAGGGCCTCTAGTCTCTCTCTATATATAAAAAGGCTAAGTGACTGTCTGACCATCTGACCTGTAGTTATGATGTACACTGATCACCAGGGGGCAGACACTCAAGGCAAGAGCTGCTTAGTTGTGGTGACCTGGCAGCTGCAGTTTGCGGGTGATGCACCCAGAACCAGAGAGGAGGGAGCCTGATTCTAGGGTGCGTCACCCGAGAACTGCCCTCTTGCAATCCAGGAACCCTTGGGGGATGTCAAAGAGCTGGTTTCAGCCCAATCCCCACAGGCCAGGCCAAGGGACCCCACCTGCCAGAGGGGATCCTACTCACTCTGCAGATGCCCTTTGAGCCCCAGGTGCAACTGGCTGGGAAGGGACTGTAGGAGGTTGGCTCCAGGGCATGTCCGGTCCGTCTCACTCAATCTCACCCTGCCAGCCACCTTCTAATTAATTTTCATTCAATCTGCACAAATCCGTGCACCGGGGCTCTAGTAAATATTCTGTATAATATAATAATAGTAAGTTGTGATAAATACCATAATATGGAAGCTACCAGTTGCTATAGAAACATATTTTGGGGCACTAACCTAGCATGGGAGACAAGGAAACTTTGGGAAACTGTTCATTTTCCTTCTTAAAAAAAATCTTTATTGTTAAAAGTATTATATATATCCTCTTTTTTCCCTCATTGACCCCTTCCAGCCTGTTCCCACCCCCCACCCCAGGCCTTCAACTCCCCATTGTCTGTGTTCATGGGGTATGTATATATGCATACAAGTTCTTTGGTTGGTCAGGAAGTGTTCATTTTCGTGGTGATATTTGAAAATACCATATCTTGAAGTCAGCTTGTTTTCAGGTTGATTATTCTCCACTTTTACCTTGGAAAGAACAAAAATTTGTCCTTACTGAACTAATCATTTTAGACTTGGATTTGTTATCTCTAATTTTATAGTATATCTCTACAAGTGTTAGTTTATGTAGAATTACACTATACTTGGTACATTGTCATAACACAACATGGGTTGTTTTGGTTTCATTAAGTACTTCTATACCCCAAATTATTTGGTTTTACAATATTAAGAAATGGCATAGAAAAGACTCAGTTCTAAAATGCAGTATATATGTACAGTTAGTATCCAATTATGTAATGCTATTTTTCTCATAGTATAGAAGTGGAGTGGTTCTTCTCATCATTAAACCTTTGACAGATTCATAAAAAATCTTGTTTCCATTTTTGAGACTCTTGTTTTGATAGTTTAGAAGTTTCAGTGTCTAAGAGATTTAGTTCACACATATTTTTTTATATGTGTAGTATCGATAAATACTAGATAGATTATCTTTATGTTTTTAAGCCTCATCTAAAAGGATCATACATTATGTATCTTTAGCTTATATATTTCTTGAGTTCAACATTATATTTTTGATATTTACCTATACAGTAGAGGTAACTGTATTGCAGTCATTTTAACTATTGTATATTATTCCATTGTATGCATATATCATAATTTATCTTTCTTTTTTAATGAACATTTTAGATCATTTTTATATCTTTTTCCTATTTAGTCAATCCTATCTAATAAAAGAGTAATATGCAAATTGAGGATCACTCCAACACACAAGATGGCAGCCCCCATGTGGTCAAAGATGGCTGCCCCCATGTGGACACAAGATGACCAGTAGGGGAGGGCAGTTGGGAGGGACCAGGCCTGCAAGGAAGGGTAGTTGTGGGCAATCAGGCCAGCAGGGGAGGGCAGTTGGGGGGGACCAGGCCTGCAGGGGAGGGCAGTTAGGGGCAATCAGGCTGGCAGGGGAGCAGTTAGGCATCAATCAGGCTGGCAGGGCAGTGGTTAAGGGATGATCAGGCAGGCAGGCAGAAGCAGTTAGGGGCAATCAGGAAGGCAGGCAGGCAAGCAGTTGGGAGCCAGCAGTCCTGGATTGTGAGAGGGATGTCCGACTGCCCGTTTAGGCCCGAACCTACTGGGATCAGGCCTAAACGGGCAGTCAGACATCCCTTGAGGGGTCCTAGATTGGAGAGGATGCAGGCTGGGCTGAGGGACACACCACCCCTGTGCACAAATTTCGTGCACCGAGCCTCTAGTGTTATAATAAACAGCCTTGTATATGTCTTATATACCTAGAAGTACACTTTTTAGAATTTAGGGAAAATCATTCTTTAGCTTATTAGATAGTATTAGTAGTTCTTTAATATGGTTGTATAAATTTATAACATAAAAACAGTGTGCAAGCTTCAGTATTGTCAGACTTTTCTGACATGTACCAAATTATCTCAATTTTGTTTTCCTTGCACTTTCCTAATTACAAGTGAGACTGGCACATATTTATTGGCCATTCAGAATTTCTCCTTGTGAATGTCTTAATATCATTAAAATGTAAATTTTTGACTGCCAATATTCATAAATTTTCCCATAGCAAAAAGGAATTGGTGCCAACTTATTACATTTGTTTTTTTCTGTTTTTTACTTTCTACTTTTTTGGTAGTTAATATCAGTCCTCTGTTCCAAGATCAATTTTTTATTTTTAATTAAATTTTAAAATTTGTGATTTTTATCATATAAATCAGGTAAAAGCTTAATATGTTGGATATATAATAAACCACCATGAGACATCTATGCAAATCAGACTATTCTAATTACTGCTAACTATTATAATTTTGGGGGAGAAATAAATTTCCTCTACCCTTATAGTTTCTTCCAGCTAACCTATTTACCAAAGCAACATAAGACAGATTTACAAGATAAAACAACCAAATTTTATTACATATATATGGAAACAACACACATATGAGAGAGTCAGAGATCCCACATACATGAAAGGTTGAAAAAGAGAAAGTTAAAGTGAGTTACATATGGCATTCTGAGCTACAGAGTGAGGTACGGTGCCTAGAGCTTCAGAGGTGAGGAAGGTCATTGGTAGGATGGTAAGAGCAGATGTTCAGTAATTAGAAGTTTACTCTGCCCTGTAGAAAAGGCAAAAAGTTATTTCTGATAATATCTCTTATTATGGGCAAGGCTGCTAATTTCAATTCTTTAAGGGCTATGAGAAAGTTTTCCTTGAACCTGCAGGGTCTCAATTGCCTTCATCAAAATAATCTACATGCCAAAGTGGCACATCTTGGGAGTCTTGTTCTGAGAGAACACCTCTGAAACTTCCTAAGACATTTCACATTCCAGACTTGTTTCATATCTCATTAAACCAGTTTCAGTCTTGAAAATAGGTCAATTCAGTTAAACAGTTGTGTCTCATTTCAGGAGGTGATGATGTAAGTGGAACTCCCAAAGTTAGGCCTATATTGTACATGCAATCAGGTATTTAATATGAGGGATCTCTATGGAAACAAAATAAAAACAATGGTTAATGATTGGAGCAAACCATGATCCCAGTTTCTGAGGTCTGAACATAGCCATTTGAGACAATTTTAGATGTCTTCAGATGGAGTGAGGGCAGGCAGTGGCAGTCTAACAGATTTTCCTGGTCTGCAGTTTGAATGTTTCCGGTGATCTTTCTGCAGCAGGCATGAAGCTTGCCCATATATGAATTATTGTGGTGGTTTACCTCAAAGTTATATCAAGTTGTACAACATTAACTTGCATGGCTTTCCCATAGGGCAGTTTTAGTTCTCAATGATTCTAAGTCAGAGGGTGGGAGTAAAATCTGAAATGTCAATTTGGAGAGTATTTATTACCCAGATATTGGAGGAAACTAGAATTTTCATTTAGTCAGGATAAGTCCTGGTACTCTCCTTTCTGTTTTTCTTTGTTTCACCTCTGTCAGTATTTGCTTATTTACCAATTTCTTAATTATATTTTTAAATTTTCTGTCTTAAACAAAGGCATGGATACATGGAACAGACTAACAGCTGTCAGAGGAGAAGGGGGTTGGGTGCTGAATGAAAGAAGTTGAATAAATAAATATATATATATATATATATATATATATATATATATATATCACAGACACAACAATGTGGTGATACCCAGAGGGAAAGGGGGTGGGGGCTAGGTGGAGATGGATAAATGTAGACAGAAAGAAACTTTGCTTTGGGCAATGAGCACAGGATGCAGTGTGCAGATGATATTTTATCGAGTTGTACACTTGAAACTTGTATGTTTCAAGTGTACAACTCAATGTCACCCCAATAAATTCTATTTTAATAAAGGAATAAAAAAGAAAAGAAATTAAATAAAAATTAAAATTTCTACCTTTTTTGGAAGAGTCCCTTGGTTCTCCCCTAGACTTCTCATTCTCATGCTAACTGACCTAAATTTAGTAAGTCTTCGCAAACTGGGTTTTTTGTATTGTCTTCTTAAGGCATTTCTTAAGGCTCAGCCTTATATTTTTTGTATCCACTTTTTAAAATTTGGTCTTTCTATAGGTACCAATAAAACATCTGTATAATGAGAGATCTCTAAATTTTTTTTCATTTTTAAAGTTTTTCCAATTCAGGAGATTTATCATCAGTCCACTGATGGTAGGATCTACAATGATTCAAACCAATAAGCCTTTTATTGCCTTAACCAAGTGTCACATGAGACTATATATATATATATATATATATATATAAAAGCAGCCTTCACAAGATCCAAAAAGACAATAAAACCCTTTATGGATTAGGAACCCTTATGATAAATTCCCCTAAAGGCTGGCACAGTTGTACAAAATGACAAAGTGATGCCAGTTGTACTTACTTGCTACAGCTGACCCAGTCACAAGCAGACCTACTGGAAGTGGTTGCCTGGAATCCCCACTCTCTTTGGCTGGCTTCCAAACTCACATTAATGCATGCACCTTCTAGATGGCAGAGACCAAAGAGGAGGCCAAAGAAGGCTCTCAAAACATAGAACAAGACAACGTAATAGGACAGTGACCTTCTATGGGAGAAAATAATCAATAAAAACCCAAAATGCTCATACTAAGCCAGAGTACCTAAGCCCAAGGAACCAGTTCAACACATATTTTCTCCTGCTAATATAAATTTGGAAAAGGAAAAAACAAAGACTCTCACCAGTGCTTCCACCAAAATCTGCAGGTAGAGATCAGAGAGTCAGACTTGGCAAGAATTCTTACCTTTGCCAGTGCATATTAGAGGTGCCAGATCTTTCTACTGAGGCAGCTTGCAGTGGCCCAGCAGTGAGGTATCATGTTCACAGTAGCAACTGTGGGGGAGGAAGAAATTTCCTCCATCCTGCTGTAATGTGGGGTGCGGGGCACAAATCTCCCCCTTGTGGGGTCTTGCCCTAGGAAGTTTGAAGAATAAACTCACGGACTAAAAGGCTTCTTTAGTAAAAATATGAAAGTTTATTGAAAGTATATACCACTCCCTTTGTGCAGAGGTCTCCAAATGGGAAAAACCTGCTCTCTCTCTCTCTCTCTCTCTCTCTCTCTAGGAGGAAAAAAATCAATCCTAAAATCTTCTGAGTCTCCTTGTCTCTGGGTTTATAAAGGCTGTAGCTCTTTGTCTCTTCATGTTTGACATGAAGACAAACGGCCTTTCTAATTGTACCGTTCCTTAATTTATGACCCCCCATGCTTTCCCAATTGGTCATTCTTCTACAGAGTATCAGTTTCAAAGTCCAAAGCCCACATGGTGACCCCTCTTCCTCTCTCCATATCTTGTGACATTTCTCTATCCTCTGTGAAAGTAAGATAAACATTGGAGCCCATCACATATGCATTCCTCTCCCATGGACCCCCCTTCTCCCTAAAACTGCCTGTCCTGTCTCTAAAATTCCTTTCACTGCTAGGTTCTTCCAGCTTGTCTAATAATCAAATCAACATGAGACAGATTAACAAAATTTAATTACATATGTATGTATGGGAATCCCACATACATAATAGAGTTAGTGATCCAACATACATGAAAGGTTCAAAGACAGAAAGTGAAAATGAGGTATATACGGTATTCTGTTGTTTTGTTTTTTTTATGGATTTCAGTCCAAATAATTTATTTATTTAGTTTAATTTCTTTATTAATTAAGGTGTTACAAATGTGTTCTTATACCCCCACTACCCCCCTACCTCCCCCACTCATGCCCTCACCCCCCTGTTCTCTGTGTCCATTGGTTAGGCTCATATGCATGCATACAAGTCCTTTGGTTGATCTCTCCCTCTTACCCACCCGCCCCCCCCCCCCCTTCCCTCTGAGGTTTGACGGTCTAATCTATGCTTCTCTATCTCTGGATCTATTTTTGTTCATCAAGTTATGTTGTTCATTATATTCCATAAATGAGTGAGATCATGTGATATTTATCTTTCTCTGACTGGCTTATTTACTTAGCATAATGCTCTCCTGTTCCATCCATGCTGTTGTAAATGGCAAAAATTCCTTCTTTTTTACCACAGTGTAGTATTCTATTGTGTAGATGTACCACTATTTTTTAATCCACTCATCGGCTGATGGACACTTAGGCTGTTTCCAAATCTTAGCTATGTTGAATTGTGATGCTATTAACATTAGGGTGCATATATCCTTTCTGATTGGTGTTTCTAGTTTCTTGGGATATATTCCTAGAAGTGGGATCACTGGGTCAAATGGGAGTTCCATTTTTAGTTTTTTGAGGAAACTCCATAATGTTCTCCACAGTGGCTGCACCAGTCTGCATTCCCACCAGCAGTGCACAAGGGTTCCTTTTTCTCTGCATCCTTGCCAGCACTTGTCCTTTGTTGATTTGTTGATGATAGCCATTCTGACAGGTGTGAGATGGTACCGCATTCTCATTTTGATTTGCATATCTCTGATGATTAGTGACTTAGAGCATGTTTTCATATGTCTCTTGGCCTTCCTCCTATCTTCTTTCAAAAAGTATCTATCTAGGTCCATTGCCCATTTTTGATTGGGTTGTTTATCTTCCTTTTGTTATGTTGTATGAGTTCCCTGTAAATGTTGGAGCTTAAACCCTTATCGGTGATAACATTGGCAAATATGTTCTCCCATGCAGTGGGCTTTCTTGTTTTGCTGATGGTTTCTTTTGCTGTGCAAAAGGTTTTTATTTTGATGTAGTATTCTGAACGAATGAGCTATGGTGCCTGGACCTTCATAGGGGATGAAGGCCATTCACAGGATGATAAAAAGAGCAGATGTTCAGTAATTAGAAGTTTGCCCTGCCATATTGATAGGTTAAAAAAAAAAAAAAAGGTTATCTCTGTTAAAAACTCTTATCATGGGCAAGACCCTTAATTTAAATTCTTTAAGGGAGAAGTAAAAGTTTCTCTTGAACCCACAAGGTCTTGATTACCTTTAGCTCAAAATAAACCACATGCTAAAGTAGCATATCTTTTTTTTTTTTAAATATATTTTATTGGTTTTTTACAGAGATGAAGGAAGAGGGACAGAGAGTTAGAAACATTGATGAGAGAGAAACATCAATCAGCTGCCTCCTGCACACCTCCTACTGGGGATGTGCCCGCAACCAAGGTACATGCCCTTGGCCTGAATCGAACCTGGGACCTTTCAGTCCGCAGGCCGACGCTCTATCCACCGAGCCAAACCGGTTAGGGCTAAAGTAGCATATCTTGAGAGTCATGTTATGAACCCCTTTATAGGCATCTCAAATACTTCTCTTCTGCTGTCATGCCCTAGATTCTACCTCTGCAGAGTTTTGTTTAGTCCCCCTGAGATTGTGGAGCCTACTAAGTGTTTCAGATGGCAATTCTTATACGTTTTATTCTGGTAAGTACATCAATTTTGACAAATTTAAACTAATCTAAATTTAACTTTGCTTCCCTGGGTCATGTACTCTCACAGTCCAAAATAACAGATTTTTGCCAGCATAAATCAGCAAATTCTTGCCATTCTTTTGGTTTGCCACTGTTTTCTATACCAATTTAATCCTATATATGATACTCTTGGGCATTCTGGAGTCTGGTTCTCTTTACTGGTCTATTAACAATGGGCCAAGTCGTGAGAGGAATTACTAGCTACATCATATAAGGGAGCTTCCTCAGGCAAGGGAGGAAGAGCAACTTTCAAAGAATAAAAAGAACTACCTTAGGCAATGGCAGTCATTGGAGAGTGCTTCACAGGAGAGGGTGGATGATTCATTCCTTCATTTTTAGTTATTATTATTATTTTTTTTTAAATATATTTTATTGATTTTTTACAGAGAGGAAGGAAGAGGGATAGATAGTCAGAAACATCGATGAGAGAGAAACATCGATCAGCTGCCTCTTGCACACCTCCCACTGGGGATGTGCCCGCAACCAAGTTACATGCCCTTGACCGGAATCGAACCTGGGACCTTTCAGTCCGCAGGCTGACGCTCTATCCACTGAGCCAAACCAGTTTCGGCTAGTTATTATTTTAAGTAGCCTGAGTACTATCTTTGTGATCATTGCCTTTTGGCAAAAAACACAAACAAAAAATTAAGTTTTTTTTTTTTTTTTTTTTTTTTTTTTTACTAAACTACAGAATCAGTTGAATTCTTATTCTTTCATGAGCATCAGTTCATCCTTTAAGGTAATAATTTTGGGTTTTAAGCTTGTCTTTCTTTTGCAATATAATGGAAATCAGCCACACTACCATAAGGTGTTTGAATTCCTCATGATCTTCAAAATATTTTATGGTGCAAATAACCTACTCTCAGTGAGATGCTGTTCTAGATGAGACTAAGTACTAGTAAATATTTTAATTGGCAATTTTTCTCATAGGACTCCAAAGTTTCTATCCTGTAATGCAATAAATATATGTATGTATCTACTTCGATCTCTCTAAAATTATTTTCCTAAAAATGAAAGTATTTCTGAGAATATTAATAACCTCAGGTTGATATACTAGAGTCAGACAGTACTTTTACTTTATTTTCTAATACTGTGCTATATCTTTCACATTTTCAGTAAAAAGAGGATTGGGTTAGTATCAAGGACTTCCATGGATGAAAAGAAATATTTCATTTTAGCCCTGGAGAAACCAAGAAGCATCTGTCCAATTTCACTTGTTATCTTTAGCTAGGGACTTATAATTGCTCTTATATCCCAGACAGGAACCAGGTGTGAGGGACATGTGTTAACTCTCTGTTAACCAGGAACTCTGTTATAGGTGCTAATGTGAGAGATATTAGAGCACAGATTCCTGAGGAAGTCTGAAGAGAGTCTGGAGAAATAATTTTACCCCGGTGTTTGCTTCCAGGAAAGACTCACAAGCTATCTGAGATACCAGAAAAAAATTATCAGGAAGAATAGCTACTTCATCTTTATACAAATTCTAATGCTCTTAATTACATGGCAAAAGGACAATACTGAGTGTGACTTTTTCAGTTGAAGAGGGAAATTATTTGATGAATCTATATCAGTGATTATTTTTTGAGAACTTAATTGATCCAGGCTTCATGCTTGATGTTCAATCTCTACTCTCTAATCCAAGAGGCATGATAAAATAAGAAAATATTTTTATGATGATTCATTTATGCTACAATATGTACATTTAATAACCATAGAAAAAAAAAAGGCTGATTTGACTAGAGACTAGTGAAATGGTAGAGGGCCAAATAGAAATCAGGCAGCAAATCTAATACATATGAGGTATAGAAATAAATGCAAAAATGAAATAGAACTCATTTCTAGTTCACATAATTTTGAGTGGGCTGTGTGCTTTTAGAAAGCTTATAGTGCATTTACCCAAGACAGATGCCATATAGAAAAAATGCTTAGTAGCAGAAAGATACAGACATTAGAGTCAGCTGCACCTGAGTTAGCATAATATTTCTTTCACTTAATTATCTTGTGTGACTTTTGATATACTGTTTCTTTTTAAAATCTCAGAGACAGTTATATGATGGGGTTAAAATCTTAATAGCAATAAAGATTAAGAATGATAAAACATAGAAAGCATTTAGCACTCCATAAATGTTAGTTCACTTTATCACTTTAACCAGTATAAAAGAATACCCATGGAATAATTTTGAGATGGGAAAGTGGGTGAGCAGGGCATTGTCACTCAGGCAGAAATAATGAAATTTTATAGGAAAACTATATAATGAGGTTTTAAAATGAGCCCAGGAAATTATAAGATCCTACTGAAAGCATAGACTTTATCTTATTCATTTCTTTATTTTACCAGGACCTGGATCAGAATTTGTACAAGGTGAGTGCTCAGTAAAACTAGATGCTTAACGAATGTCAAAAACTATTTTAAGATTGAAGTTTGACCACACTTGTTAGAATGACTGCTGCTTCACTTATGATTGGATGGCTTGTAGCAAACTAACCACTTCACTAAGGATCAAAAGAGAGGCCAGACATGGATTACATAGAAATAGGTAGATTTTATGTATAATCATATATATTCATTTTTGAGGCATCAGGAAATGGCTTAGGCAGCCAACCATTTAGAAGCCTACTTTTGAGAAATGCTGGAATTGCACTGAGGTGAGCCAAATATTCTGTAGACATTTGTCACCTTTAAGAACAGTAAAGACCAAGAAACTGACAGAGGATGGCTGCTCAGAGGCCAGCAGAGTTCTCAGGAATGTCATGGCCTAGAGAGACAAAACTGGAATGAGGAGGCTTCCAAGGCAGCCAAGGCTTGAGGGCCTAGGGATCTGGAGTGAGCCCAACACTCAACACTAGTTTTAAGTTCCACAGAAAGAGAAGCTAAAAGTCAAGCAGAAAGTAGCTGAAAGGCAGAAGTGAGTTTTTTTTCTTCTTCTTCATAATCCTCACTCCTTTCTTTCTTTCTTTCTTTCTTTCTTTCTTTCTTTCTTTCTTTCTTTCTTTCTTTCTTTCTTTCTTTCTTTCTTTTTCTTTCTTTCTTTCTTTCTAAGAGAGAGAGAGGAAAATAAATAGGAAGAAAGAAACTTCCATTGTTTGCCTCTCATACATGAGGGTGGAACCCGACAACTAGGTATGTGACCTGCCCGGGAATTAAACCAGCAAGCTTTTGGTGTACCAGACAATGCTCTAACCAACTGAGCAACCTAACCAGGGCAGGCGGAGCTGAATTGTGTTTTTTTGTTTGTTTGTTTTGTTTTTTGTTTTTTTGTTTTTGCAATCCTGGAAAAGCAAAAAATTGAATTTAAGACCACTCAAAAGGGAGGAAGCATTCAAGGTTCTCATTTACAAACCATGGAGCATTATGTCATAGGAGACACCTCAAATGTAGACTGAGTCTTACTGGGAGTATTACTGAACCCCAATTAGCTTGGCATTTGGTTGAATTGGTCATGTCTCCTTTCTATCTGCCTTCAAGTGAAAGAATGAATTCACTATTAGGGGAGATAAGCTCATCCAGTTTCTCATACAAAATATCTGATCTTCAATTAAAAAAAATTACCAACAAACCTCAAAGCAGAATGAAGAGGAAAAAAGACAATAGAAAGAAACCTACAGTTTACTCAGATGCTGAGTTATCAGATATAGACTTTTTAACAAATGGATTTTTATTTTCAAAAATAGATGAAATATGACAAATTTTATAAGAGAACTAGAAAATAAGAAAAACATTGCAGAACTGAAAAATACCTACATTGACAATAATGTATGACTTTAATCGCACAGGGTACACAGTGAAGAAAGAGTTGGTAGACTGGAAGCTTACCCCGTGTACTGTTTGTGCTCAGTGCAGACCTCTCCAAGGCTAATTCTCCTGTCCCTCAGTTCCTATGAGCGTTTGCTGCTGCTAGTTCACAGCTACACCCTTCTCTAGAGAAATGCTCAGAACCATTCCACCCAGAGCATGTTGGGGGTTTATCTCTTCCCTGAGGGTGACCTACAGTCAATGCTTGTTTTTGGTAAGAAACATATAACATGAAATCTGCATTCTTTACAAATGCAACCAACAATGGACAGATATGATGATGTAAAATCCCTAACTCCCTAAGACTAGACTACTGCTGATCCTGTCTTTAAAATATACTATATTTATTTACTGATTTCAGAGAGTAAGGGAGAGGGAGAGAGAGAGAAACATCAATGATGAGAGAGAATCATTGATTGGCCACCTCCTGCACACTCCTACACTAGTGATCAAGCCTGCAACCCTGACCCTGGGAATGATGCTCAACCACTGAGCCAAGATGGCCTGGCTAAACCCAAGTCTTTGCTTATCTCCTCTAGGATTCTGCTTCTCTTTTTTCTTGCAGATTTCTACCACACAGCACTCTCAGAAAACCACTTGCTCTGCTTCTAGATTTCACTGATGGAGAAATTTACAGAGATTAGGCTATCCAATAACACATAGGCTGAGATTCCTCTTTAAGGAAGCAGATACATAAATTGAAGCATAGGACATCTAAGACTATTAATCCTGGCAGTTGGATAATGAGTGAAGAGGGTTAGGTGCTGACAAAGGAGATGAGGAAGAAGAAAATAAGAAGTAGAGAAGGAATTAAGTAATTTTAGAGCATTTGTAATTAAGGTCAGTAAGGATGAAAAGAAGCTAGTTTTAATCCTATTTAAGATGGTCAGGAAGTGAGGGAGGAAAATAAATATCTTTAGAAGTACTGTCCCACAAAAGTATGATGCAAACAATATTTATAATTTTAAATATTCTAGGAGCCACATTTAAAATGTAAAAAGCAATAGGTGAATTAAGTTTAATATTATACTTTATCTAATCTAATATATTCTTATAATTATTTTAAAATGAAATAGATATAAATGTGTTAATGAGATATTTATATTGTTTCTTATATTATATGTCTGATACCTGTTATTTTATACTTATAGCACCTTTTTATTTAGACTAATCACATTCCAAGTTTTCTGTAGCTACATGCAGCTACACCTACCCTTTTAGACAATGAAGATCTAGACTAGGAAATATATAATCATTAAATTTGATGGGAAGATTAGGAAGAAAGTTCCAAGAGTATATAATTATGTATAAAATTTCAGCTCAATTAATAAACTAGCTGTTGGAAAACTTATTCAGAAAAGAAGATATAATGGGTGTAAATTCTAAGAATAAGAAAATAAGTTCTCTGAGTGAGTAGAAAGAGGTAAAGTTTTCCTTGAAGGGGAAGGTAAATAGGAATTAGGGTGAAGAAAGAAAAAAAGAAGTTCTAGCCTTAATATTTTAACTTATATGCTGTGTTTTTGATGCCATAAGCCCTAAGAGAAAAAATATATAAACAGAATGTTTAAAGAGAGACATGTTTAAGAAATAGTATGGACTATGAGCAAAATAATATATGAAAAAAGAACAAACTTCCTGAACAAAGATTAAAATAGAGATGATAAAAAAATCAAATTGAAAGGAAAAAGTATATTTGAAATTTGGGAAAATAGTAGATATTTGTTAAATAGCAATATCTGGTACATTTAAAAAACTTTTTATTTGGAAATAATATTATAATTGCAGAAGAGTTGCAAAGATAGTACGAAGTTTTCATGTATGTCCTTCCCTCCTCTTTCCCTGTGCTGCATTTTACAGAACCATGGTATACTCATACAAAATTGATAGGCTGATAAGCGGTCACTGAAAATTGGGAGAAAAATCAGAATAATTAGAGGAAACTGTGGTCAGAAAGGAGGCCCTGAGAAGCAGAAATTTAAAAGAACACCTAGAACCAATCGACAGGATATAATCAGAAGGCTTAATTAAGCATTCAAAATACTTACTATCTGGATTTTGTATTTTTTGTTGTTCTTAATCCTCACCTGAGGATATTTTTCCATTGATTTTTTAGAGAGAGGGAAAGACAGAGAGAAATATCAATGTGAGAGAAACACATCAATTGGTTACCTCCTGCATGTGCCCTGGAAGCCCTTAGGTCTGCAGGCCGGCGCTCTATCCACTGAGCCAAATGGACTAGGGCTAGATTTTGTACTTTTATAGTTTAACTGTTTCTATAAACAGATAGAGATGAAATTGGCCATGGTGGCAGTAAGAAAGCCACATTTTTTTTTTATAGAAAGTTAAAGCAAAAAGCAATCTAGTTATTTAAATTCTGCAGATGCATTGAGATTATGGTCTCTGTTGTTATTATTATTATTATTATTATTATTATCATCATTATTGTTGAAAGTATTACAGATGTCCCCTTTATTTTTCTTTTGTTATTGTTTTATCCCCACTGATTCCCTCCACCGCACCACCACCCTTCCCAAGACTTCACCACACTGTTGTCTATGTCCATGGGCTATGCATATATAATTACCAGGGAACTTATTATTATTTTTTAATCTTTATTGTTGAAAGTATTACATATATGTCCCCTTTTATCCCCCATTGACTCTTCTAGCCTGCACCCACCCTCTTAACCCAGGCTGTCATTAAACTATTATCTGTGTCTGTGGGTTATGCATATCTATATATATAAAAGCCTAAGCCACTGAATGACCGAAACACCAAATGACTGAATGACTAGATGTTATGATGCACACTGACCACCAAGGGGCAGACACTCAATACAGGAACTTCCCCCGGTGGTCAGTGTGCTCCCACAGCCAATGTCCCCTTTTTCCCTCTCCCCTGGCTGACTGGCCAACTTCCTGTGGCCCCTTCCCCTGGCAGGCCAGCCAACCTCCTCCAGCCCCTCCCCCAGCCAACCACCTGCAGCCCTGATCACCAGCCAGGCTGAGGGACCCCACCTATGCACGAATTTGTGCACTGGGCCTATAGTATATATATAAGTTCTTTGGTTAATCTTCTCCTATTTTTAAATTTTTACTAATGATATGCTTGAGAGTGCTTTGAAAATTAGAATATCTATTATGAAGAATCTCCAGAATGTGCTGTTTACCTCTAAAATCAACATTTTTCCATGAGTAGTATGTAAAAACTTTTGTTCTGAAACTTCCAGAAGTCTGTCACATTTGCCTGACTATAATAAATTCATATTTTTATGAATGATCTCAAGCATCATGGTCTACAGGTAAATATCTTATAGAGTCCAACCCACTTCCCAAATTTCTTGTAAAGTTCCCCTGTGTAGGTACATCTATCAAAAAGGTAAAGTTTAGCAAAACATGGGAAATAAAACTTCAGTTTTCAGTATGCATCTATGTCAATGCATTTGGTAACGAAGCTCTTAGGATTTAACTCGAAGAGGCTACCCTAGAGTCCTTCATGTGGCATATCCTGATTATTGCTGATGTCAGGTTTTGTTACTGTTATTCTTGGAGGTCAGTTGAGGCCTTGTAAATAACTCTTTTCAAGTATGATTTAGATTGTCAGACAAAAATATAAACAAAAGTGAAACATAGGCTAAAGTAAATATTCATTTAAAATCTATAGCTCTAAGTCCAAAATGAAGTAACATTTTTGGCTAACTTTTGAAGTTTTGCCAAGCTGTCCACACTTGGAGTAAATGAGAAAGAAGAAGAAGAAGAAAAAGAGCTAAGGGGAGAAAATATTAGTGCTAATAGGCACAACCACTTATGAAAGAAAACAGACATGGAAGTGAGATGTATATTCCCGTCAATCACTGAGTGCTAATCTGTTCATGAACAATTCTTCTCCAATCGAGTTTGTTCAAACATGTAGGCATCTCAGTTCTTCCTTGGATCACGGTGTTGCTTTCCTCAGGACACCTGGGCAGGCTTTGCTTGAAAAGCCTGCTGTGCCACTTACCCTGTCAGGGCCCTTGAAACAGGTCAAATTTGGTTCTGTGTTTTCCCATAAAGCCCTGCTCAGTCTTCTGGAGTTGAACCACTAGGAAGAATACTAGGGGATTAATTTCATTGCCAAGAAAGCTGTCACACTAGCTGTTTATTTCCATATGGACTGAAGCTTTTCTCATGTAATTGAACAGATGCCTTGGAGTCCTAGGTTTAATTCACTTCACAGTTTACCAAGTGCTTTTATATGATACAGATACATTTGTCTTCACAGTAACAACTCCATGGGGAAACCCTAGCTGGTATTATTATTTTTAATTTTATAAATTAGGAAACTAAGGCTTAAAGTATTTTATTGATTTGTTAGGTCTTAGGTATTTTACCCCCTCTTCCCATATACTTTCTATCATATTAACCACAATTTTTTAAAATTTTTTATACTTTTAAAATTAAAATATAGATATATATGCAATATCATTTGAACAACTTTATAATGCATGTATTAAAATGACCAGATAAGTATTATTGATGATTTTCAAGCAAATCAAATACTGAACGTAAAAATACATACTTAGCCTAAAACTCTGATATAAGAATGCTATGAATTCTGCACCATTTAAATTGTTGGCTTGCTGCCCTGGCCAGTGTGGCTCAGGTGGTTGGGCATCATCCCATGCACTGAAAGGTTGTTGGTTCAATTTCAGGCTTGATTCCTGATGGGGGCATGCAGGAGGCAGCCGATCAATGTTTTCCTCTCACATTTATGTTTCTCTGTCTCTCTCCCTCTCCCTTCCTGTCTCTCAAAATCAATAACAATATTAAAAAAATGTGTTGGCCTGTCTTCTAGAACTTTCCATGAATCTTTGAAATATTTAATGTTGAGTCTCTTACAGCTGGTTTTAATAAAACAAACTTTTTTATTTGGTATTTTCTTTAGTGATTCAAAATCTATTCTGAAACAAATAGCAAGAACACATTTGTCAACATTAAATAAGTTATGGGTCACATTTCCAAATTTGGATAACTGTTGTATCTAGAAAGATGTACATAAATATTAAAGTTGGGAAACTTGCTGTACTCTGTGGAAACCAGCATCTTTTTTTTTTTCTTACTTTTAAAAAATATTTATTTATTTATTGTCTAAAGTTTTACATATGTCTCCTTTTCCCCCAATTGACCACCCACCCAGCCATTCCCACCCAGGGCAAGCCCCACCACCCCAGTGTCAGTGTCCATTGGTTATGCTAATATGCATGCATACAAGTCCTTTTGTTACTCTCTAAATCCCCACCACCCCTGCCATTTGTCTCTGGATCTATTTTTGTTCATCAAGTTAGGTTGATCATTATATCCCACATATGAGTGAGATCATGTGATATTTATCTTTCTCTGACTGGCTTATTTCAATTAGCATAATGCTCTCCAGTTCCACCCATGCTGTTGCAAATGGTAAAAGTGCCTTCTTTTTTATAGCAGTGTAGTATTCCGTTGTGTAGATACACCACAGTTTTTTAATACACTCATCTGCTGATGGGCACTTAGGTTGTTTCCAAATCTAAGCTATTGTAAATTGTGCTGCTATGAACATAGGGGTGCATATACCTTTCTGATTGGTGTTTCTGGTTTCTTGGGATATATTCCTAGAAGTGGGATCATTGGGTCAAATGGGAGTTCCATTTTTAGTTTTTTGAGGAAACTCCGTACTGTCTTCCACAGTGGCTGCACCAGTCTGCATTCCCACCAGCAGTGCACAAGGGTTCCTTTTTCTCCACATCCTCGCCAGCACTTGTCGTTTGTTGATTTGTTGATGATAGCCATTCTGACAGGTGTGAGATGGTACCTCATTGTTGTTTTGATTTGCATCTCTCGGATGATTAGTGACTTTGAGCATATTTTCATGTCTCTTTTGGCCTTCTGTCTGTCCTCTTTTGAAAAGTGTCTATTTAAGTCCTTTGCTCATTTTTTGATTGGGTTGTTTATCTTCCTTTTATTAAGTTGTTTGAGTTCTCTGTAAATTTTGGAGATTAAACCTTTACCTGAAATATCATTGGCAAATATATTCTCCCATGCAGTTGGCTTTCTTGTTGTTTTGTTGATGGTTTCTTTTGTTATGCAGAAGCTTTTTATTTTGATGTAGTCCCATTTGTTTATTTTCTCTTTGGTCTCCAATGCCCTAGGAGCTGTGTCTGCAAAGATATGCTACCACATATGTCTGCTATTTTGCTGCCTATGGAGTATTGTAGGATTTTCATGGTTTCCTGTCTTACATTCAAGTCCATTAGCCATTTTGAGTTTGTTTTTGTGTATGGTGTATGTTGGTGATCTAGTTTCATTTTTTTTTTGCATGTATCTGACCAAATTTGCCAGCACCCTTTATTGAAGAGACTGTCTTGACTCCATTGTATGCTCTTGCCTCCTTTGTCAAATATTAATTGAGCATAATGGCTTGTGTCGATTTCTGGGTTCTCTGTTCTGTTCCATTGGTCTGTATGTCTGTTCTTGTGCCCATGCCAGGCAGTTATGAGAACTGTGGCTTGGTAATACAGCTTGATATCTGGTATTGTGATCCCTCCAACTTTGTTCTTCTTTCCCAGGATTGCTGTGGCTATTCAGGGTCTTTTTTTAAATTCCAGATGAATTTTTGGAGAGTTTGTTCCAGATCTTTGAAATATGTCACTCGTATTTTAATAGGGATTGCATTTAATCTGTAGATTGCTTTGGGTAGTATGGACATTTTAATGATGTTGATTCTACCAATCCATGAACATGGTATGTTCTTCCATTTGTTTATGTCTTCCTTTATCTCTTTTTTCAATGTGCTGTAGTTTTCTGAGTACAGGTCTTTTAAGTCCTTAGTTAAGGTTATTCCTTGGTATCTTAATTCTTTTGATACAATGGCAAATGGGATTATTTTTTTAGTTTCACTTTCCTTGAGTACATTATTGGTGTATAAAAAGGCCATAGTTTTCTGGGTGTTAATTTTGTATCCTGCTACATTGCCAAATTCATTTATTAGGTATAGTAGTTTTTTGATGGAGTCTTTGGGGTTTTCTATGTATAGTATCATGTCTTCTGCGAATAAGGACAGTTTTACTTCTTCTTTTCCAATTTGGATGCCTTTTATTTCTTCTTCTTGTCTTATTGCTATGGCCAGCACTTCCAGTACTATATTGAACAGGAGTGGTGAAAGTGGGCATCCCTGTCTTGTTCCCGTTCTTCAGAGAAATGAGTTTAGTTTTTGCTCATTGAGTATGATGTTGGCTGTAAGTTTGTCATATAAGGCTTTTATTATGTTGAGTTATTATCCCTCTATTGCCACTTTGCTGAGAGTTTTTATCAAGAAAGGGTGTTGGATTTTGTCAAATGCTTTTTCTACACTAATTGATATGATTATGGGATTTTGTCTCTCAATTTGTTTATGTGATGCATCACATTTATTGATTTGTGAATGTTGTACCAGTCTTGCATCCCTGGAATAAATACCACTTGGTTATGGTGTATGATCTTTCTAATGTAATGCTGGTTCAGATTTGCTAGAATTTTGTTGAGTATTTTAGCCTCTATGTTCATCAAGGATATTGGCCTGTAGTTCTCTATTTTTGTGGTGTCTTTATCTGGTTTTGGAATTAGGATAATGCTGGCTTCATATAATGAGCTTGGAAGTGTGCCTTAATCTTGAATTTTTTTGGAATAGTCTGAGAAGGATAGGTTTTAGTTCTTTTTGAATGCTTGGTAGAACTCCTCTGTAAAGATGTCTGGACCAGGGTTTTTGTTTGCTGGAAGATTTTTGACCACTGCTTCAATTTCTTCAGTAGTTATCAGCCTATTCAGGTTTTTTTATTCTTCTTGATTGAGTTTTGGGAGCTTGTATTTTTCTAGGAATATGTCCATTTTGTCTAGGTTGTCCATTTTGTTGGAATACATTTGTTCATAGTATTTTTTCATAATCCTTTGTATTTCTGTGGGATTGGTTGTTACTTCACCTCTTTCATTTCTGATTTTGTTTATTTGGGTCTTCTCTCTTTACTTCTTGGTGAGCCTGGCCAGAGGTTCACCAATCTTGTTTATCCTTACAAAGAACCAGCTCTTGGTTTTGTTGATCTTTTGTAATTTTGGGGTCTCTATGTCATTTATTTCTGCTCTGATCTTTATTATTCTTTTCCTTCTGCTCATGCTGGGCTTTTATTGTTGCTCTCTTTCTAATTCTTTGAGTTGTAGGGTTAGATAATTTATTTCCATTTCTTCTTGTTTTTTTGAGGTAGGCCTGCAGAGCTATGAACTTCTCTCTCAAGACTGTTTTCACTGTGTCCCATAGATTTTGGATTGTTGTGTTTTCATTGTCATTTGTTGCCATTTGATGCTTTTTATTTCTTCTTTGATCTCTTCGGTAACCCAATCATTGTTTAATAGCATGCCATTTAGCCTCCAGGTGTTTGATTTTTTCCCCATTGTTTTTATTGTATTTTATTTCTAATTTTATGCCATTGTGATCTGAGAAAATGCTTGAAATGATTTCTATCTTCTTGAATTTGGATAGACTTTGCCTGTGTCCCAATATGTGGTATATCTTTGAAAATGACCAATGTGCACTTGAGAAGAATGTATATTGTGTGGCTTTGTGGTGGAATGAATGTTCTGAAGATGTCAATTAATTCCATCTGATCTAGTGAGTCATTTAGGATTGATGTTTCTTTGTTGATTTTTGTTTAAAGGATTTGTCCAGTGGTGTTAGTGGGGTATTAAAGTCCCCTACTATGACTGTATTGCTGTCAATCTCTCCCTTGATATCTTCCTGAAGTTTTTTTATGTATTTGGCTGCTCTTGTATTGGGTGCATATATGTTTACCAGAGTTATATCTTCTAGTTGAATTGCTCCCTTTAGTATTATGAAGTGGCCTTCCTTATCTCTTGTTATTGCCTTAACTTTGAGGTCTAATTTGTCACATATAGGTATTGCTACCCCAGCTTTTATTTTTCATTTTCATTTGCCTGAAAAACCTTTTTTCATCCCTTCACCATTAGTCTATGTGAGTCCTTTGTTCTGAGGTGGGTCTCCTGTAGACAGCAGATATATGGGTCTTTTTTTCTTATCCATTTAGCTACCCTATGTCTTTTTGTTGGGGCATTTAATTCATTTACATTCAAAGTTATTATTGATAGGTACTTGTTTGTCACCATTCTTATTCTTTATGCCTGTGTTCCTTCTCACTTTCTTATTTCTTCTTTTTACAGCAGACCCTTTAGCATTTCTTGCATTGCTGGTTTGGTGGTAATAAACCCTCTTAGTCCTTTTTTGTTTGTAAAGCTCCTGATTTCACCTTCAGTTTTGATTGATAGCCTTGCTGGGTACAGTATTCTAGAATTCAGTCCCTTCCTTTGCAAGACTTTGTATATTTCATTCCATTCCCTTCTGGCCTGATGTGTTTCTGTTGAGAAATCAGTTGATAGTCTGATGGGAGATCCCTTGTAGGTAACTTTCTGTCTGTCTCTGGCAGCCTTTAAGTTTCTTACTTTGTTAATGGTGTTTGCCAATTTAATTATAATGTGTCTTGGTGTCAGCATTTTTGGGTTCATCTTATTTGGGACTCTGTGAGCTTCTTGGATTTGTGTGAGTTTTTTCTTCCCAATATCAGGGAAGTTTTCTATCATTATTCCTTGAAACAGGTTTGGATTCCTTGCTCAGTTTCCTCTCCTTCTGGCACCCCTATTATGTGGTATGATACTAGAGGCCGAATGCACATGTTGTCACAAAAGTCATGTTGTCCCAAAGTTGCTTTAGGCTCTCCACCTGTTTTTTTAATTTTTTTTTTTTTCAGTTGCTGCTCTGCTTGGGTATTTTTTCCTACCTTGTTTTCTAGCTCACTGACGGGGTCCTCCACTTCTTCTAGTCTACGCTTGATGCTTTCTATTGTGTTCTTTATTGCAGCAATGTCATTCTTCATTTCTTCTTGGTTCTTCTTCATTCCCTCTTGGTTCTTACACATATTGTTGAATTTGTCTTCCATCCTTTTCAGTGTCCTTATGACCATTGCTCTGATTTCTTTATCTGACATATTGCTTGCCTCTATTTTGTTTACTTCCTTTTCCAGTGATTCTTCCTTTTCTTTTTTTTTAAATTTAATAAATCTTTATTGTTCAGATTATTACAATTGTTCCTCTTTATTCCCCCATAGCTCCCCTCCACCCAGTTCCCACCCCACCCTCTGCCTTTATCCTCCCCCAACTGTCCTCATCCATAGGTGTACGATATTTGTCCAGTCTCTTCCCGCACCCCCTACACCCCTTCCACCCGAGAATTGTTAGTCCACTCCCTTTCTATGCCCCTGATTTTATTATATTCACCAGTTTATTCTGTTCATCAGATTTTTTTATTCACTTGATTTTTAGATTCACTTGTTAATAGATATGTATTTGTTGTTCATAATTTTTATCTTTACCTTTTTCTTCTTCCTTTTCTTAAAGAATACCTTTCAGCATTTCATATAATACTTGTTTGGCGGTGATGACCTCCTTTAGCTTTTTCTTATCTGTGAAGCTCTTTATCGGACCTTCAATTCTGAATGATAGCTTTGCTGGGTAGAGTAATCTTGGTTGTAGGTTCTTGCTATTCATCACTTTGAATATTTCTTGCCACTCCCTTCTGGCCTGCATAGTTTCTGTTGAGAAATCAGCTGACAGTCATATGGGTGCTCCCTTGTAGGTAACTAACTGTTTTTCTCTTGCTGCTTTTAATATTCTCTCTTTGTTTTTTGCTCTTGGCCTTTTAATTATGATGTGTCTTAGTGTGGTCCTCTTTGGATTCCTTTTGTTTGGGGTTCTGTGTGCTTCCTGGACTTATGTCTATTTCTTTCAGCAGGTGGGGGAAGTTTTCAGTCATTATTTCTTCAAATAGGTTTTCAGTATCTTGCTCTCTCTCTTCTTCTGGCACCCCCATAATTCGGATGTTGGTACGCTTGAGGTTGTCCCAAAGGATCCTTACACTATCTTCATATTTTTGGATTCTTTTTTTCTTTTTGTTTTTCTGGTTGAGTGTTTTTTGCTTCTTTGTATTTCAAATCTTTGACTTGATTCTTGCAGTCTTCTAGTCTGCTATTAGGTCTCTGTATAATATTTTTTATTTCAGTCAGTGTATGTTTAATTTCTAGTTGGTCGTTTTTCATATCCTCGAGGGTCTCGCTTATTTTATTGGCCTTTTCTAGGAAATTCTTGAAAAACCTTATAACCGTGGTTTTGAACTCTATATCCAGTCGTTAGATTTCCTCCATTTCTTTCATTTGTGATCTGTTTCTTTGTCTCCGCAATTTGGTTGCTTCCCTGAGTTGATAGACTGGCTTTGTGTGCTAGGTGTCCTATAGGGCCCAGTAGCTCAGCCTCCCCAGTTACCTGAGGTGGACACTCTTGGTGCACCCCTTTGTGGGCTGTGTGCACAGTCTTGTTGTAGTTAAGCCTTGATTGTTGTTGGTATCACTGGGAGGAATTGACCTCCAGGCCAATTGGCTATGAGGATCAGTTGTGTCTACGCTGGGAGAACTTCTGTGCTGGAGACACCCTTATGAGACAAGACTTGCAAAAGCCTCTGTGCTCAGCTTGGATGGGGCGGAGTCTCAGAGCGGAGCAGACAGCATTGGTTTCCTGTCAGCCCTACCCTAGTATGCCCCTGTATCTCAGTGTCTCGTGGTAATCACTGCAAGCACCTCTGAGAGAAAGCCGTCCTCGAGTTCTGCCTGCTGCCAGACAGTCCAGTTTCTCCCCAAATGAGTCTGGGTTTCCAGGGTCTGGCCCGGAACTGGAGTTCAGTGCAGTCGGGAGCTTTTGTCTCCCTCCTGGTTGAGAGAGCCAGCTGCACATTCAGTTGCCAGTCCTCTCCGCGCACGCGTGTCAATACCTCTGCCTCCTGCAGCTCCTCTGAGTCTCAGTGTGCTTTTCTCTTTCCTTCTAGTTGTAGAATTTCCACTCAGCCAGCCTTCCTGTTGTTCTGGATGATGTCCGTTTTGTCTTTTAGTTGTAGTTTTCAAATTGTTGTGCGAGTCAGCAGTTTAGGTGTTTACCTATGCCGCCATCTTGGTTTCTCTGATTCTTCCTTTTCTTTCATATGAGGGTTGTTTCTTTGTCTCCACATGTTCACTTTTATCAGGGTGTCTGATTATGTAGCTCTCTCTCTCCTGTGTTGACTCTCTCTAGGTGATCTCTGACCTTTCACTCAATGGATTGCCTCACCAGCTGTGTTTAATTCACCAATTCCAGGTGGATGTTATCTGATTCAGCTGTTCCTTCTATCTGCTCTTTTAGAAGGCACAGGACCTGTCCATCTATGCAGCCGCTACCTTCTCTCCACCTGGACAAATTTTTAGATGCCCACAGCCAGGGAGGCTGGAGTTTCAGTGTTTGTGGGTTTGCAGCTAAGGCAGCTGGTCCCTGGACATTGTGGTTTTAGGGCTTTGGGAGGTATCCGAGGTTTCCCCTGTTGAAGGTAAGGCTGGGCTTCCAGTCACAGCCGCTCTCCCCTTTAAGATGGCATGGTCTCTGAGGCAGAGCTGGCTGCTCCAGGAGAGATTTCAGCAGTAGTAGAGGCTGCCTGGCCAGGGATGCCTGTCTACCAGTCCCCAACAGTCCTGTGGAATATAACTGTCCCTCATTCACAAACACAGACACTCCCTGCGTTTTCACAGATTCTCCTTTAGTTCTCTCACTCACACACTATCTTGCAGCCTGTCATCCTGCCAGCTGCTATCTTGGATCTCAGAAACCAGCATCTTGATGATCATGCATGACCAGATATGCTCACAAAGGTAATTTATAATAAATATAATCTTCACATCACAAAGTTTCTGGCCATTTAATAAATAATTTTCAAGTACCTGTTGTTTGCAAATGTATATCTTGACATATAATTTGAAATAATAAAATGACAGAGTTAAAAAATCAAAGACAAATGCAAGACTTCTTTAATTTTCTAAGGCAGGATATGCAGAGCATATGACTGAAATTTAGGAACAAGCCCTTCACCAATTCATAAGTATATAAGTGAAGAAATAACATTGAGAATTGTTCTTCTCTACAGTTGGAAATAGTTTTGTTTTTTGTTTCAGTATCATTAATTTTGGTTCACCTGGGATATAATGGATTCTATGGGTTTAATATGTTTTATATAGTGAGTTTAACTGAAATAATTTCTCAATGCACTTTGAACTCAACAATTGCATTTTATATATGAAAAAATGTTAGCAGGACATATCCAAAGGCCAGAATTATTGCTATCAGAAAAGAAATATGGCTCAAATACTTTAAATATTAATAAATTTGCATTCTTAATTTTTTGGTAGGGTTAAAAAGAGCAGCATGAAAATGGTATATAACCTCTGCAAGAATTCAGGAAAGTAATTAATATTGATTAGAAATATAAGATTTGAGAGAAACCAAGATGGCGCATAGGTAAGCACCTAAACTGCTGCCTCGCACAACAATTTCAAAACTACAACTAAAAGACAAAACGTCTATCACCCAGAACCACGGGAAAGCTGGCTGAGTGGAAGTTCTACAACTAGAAGGAAAGAGCAAACAGCATTGAGGGGTGCACAAGCGCTGAAAAGCTGAGGTACGCAGACGCGCGAATAGGGCTGGCGACTGGTGACTGAAAGCGCTGCTGTTTTCAACCCGAAGGGAGATAAGCTCACGATTACTCCGAACTCGTTTCTGGGGAGACGCGGGGGACCCAAACTCCTACAGGGAGAAGCTGGACTGTCTGCCGTGGGGTCGGAAAGTGAGGGAGGCTTGCTTGCAGGGCTTCGCGCAGGAACAATTGTTTATTGTGCTGGGGAGCGGGACGCGGGGACACAGTCGGAGACGCAGAGCTGGCTTACTGGCAGCCATCACTGTTTGCCACGCCCTAGCCTAGTCACGCCCTGAGACCCTGCCCTGCACAATCTACGAACCCACCCAAGCTCCAAGCAGCGGCTTTAGCATATGAATGGCCTACCCTATCGCAGCTTAACCTAGCAAACTTGCAGCCCCGGTCAGACAGCTCCAAAACCTCCAAACTCCAAGCAAAGAGGAGAAAACTGTAGTTCTTGCTGTAGCTCCTGCTGGGTGGCCTCAGACAGTAGCTGACCTGCACCCCATTGGAGATCCAGAAGCCAGTGTACCTAGTGGTCAGTGTGAGACACCAGATTTCAACTCCTCACATCCATAAGTGATACATTCAAGAGGCAGACTCAGTGAGCACCAAAGCCTCACTGAAACAAGTCCTGCACCATAAGCGTGTCTCCAGCGCAGCAGTTCTTCCATTATAGACACAGCGGGTCCTCACAGCCAGTTGGCCTGGAGGTCAATTCCTCCCAGTGTACCAACAGCAATCAAGGCTTAACTACACCAAGACTTTGCACTCAGCCCACAAAGGGGTGTACCAAAGGCGTCCACCTCAGGTGATTGGGGAAGCTGAGCTACTGGCCCCTATAGGTCACCTACCACACAAAGCCACTCCATCAACATAAGGAAGCAGCAAAATGCGGAGACAAAGAAACATGTCACGAATGAGAGAAATGGAGGAAAGCAAATTAATGGACGACATAGAGTTCAGAACCACATTTATAAGGTTACTCAAGAATCTTCTAAAAACCGCCGAGAAACTTGATGAGACCTCTGAGGAGCTTAGTGAGACCTTCAAGGACCTTAATGAGAATGCCAAAAAAATGGAAAAGGACCAGTCAGAAATTAAGCATACACTGTCTGAAATAAAGAATATACAGAAACTCAACTGTAGATCAACGTACCCCAAGAATCAAACCAAAGATCTGAAATATGAGGAAACAAAAAACACCCAACCAGAAAAACAAAAAGAAAAATTCCAAAAATATGAAGATAGTGTAAGGAGCCTCTGGGACAACTTTAAGCGTACCAACATCTGAATTTTTGGGGTGCCAGAAGAAGAGAAAGAGCAAAATATTGAAAACCTATTAGAAGAAATAATGACAGAAAACTTTCCCTACCTGGTGAAAGAAATAGACTTACAAGTTCAGGAAGCACACAGAACACCATACAAGAGGAATCCAAAGAAGACCACACCAAGACACATCATAATTAAAATGCCAATTGCAAAAGACAAAGAGAGAATCTTGAAAGCAGCAAGAGAAAAACGGTCAGTTACCTACAAGGGAGCACCCATACGACTGTCAGTTGATTTCTCGGCAGAAACTATGCAGGCCAGAAGGGAGTGGCAAGAAATATTCAAAGTGATGAACAGCAAGAACCTACAACCAAGATTACTCTACCCAGCAAAGCTATCATTCAGAGTTGAAGGTCAGATAAAGAGCGTCACAGACAAGAAAAAGCTAAAGGAGTTCATTACCACCAAACCAGGATTACATGAAATGCTGAAGGGTGTTCTTTAAGAAGAGGAAGAAGAAGAAAAAGGTAAAGATAAAAATTATGAACAACAAAATGACATCAAATACATACCTACCAACAAGTGAATCTAAAAATCAAGTGAATAAAAAATCTGAAGAACAGAATGGACTGGTGAATATAATAGAATCAGGGACATAGAAAGGGAGTGGACTGACAATTCTCAGGGGGAGGGGGTGTGAGGGGTGTGGGAAGAGACTGGACAAAAAGCTTACACCTATGGATGAAGACAGTGGCGGGGGGTAAGGGCATGGGGTGGTGTGGGGAATCAGGTGGAGGGGAGCTAGGGGGAAAAAAAAGAGGAACACCTGTAATAATCTGAACAATAAAGATTTATTTAAAAAAAAAAGAAATATAAGATTCTTACAAAGCAGAATAATAGAATAAACATGTATAGAGAAATTTACATAACAATGTGTATACCTGAACATTGTAGTCATTTGATAAGACATTTTATGGAAATTTAATTTGAAATTGTTTATTAGGCCAGGTGGATTTTTCACACCAAATTTAACCACTCTCCTCACATATCATAGATTTTTACCTGAGTTTGAGCTCTACAAAAATGAAATCAGCATAGATTATGTGTTCTTTTGTATCTAGCTTCTTTCACTAATGAGATTTATCTATGTTACTACATGTAGCATTTGTGCATAACATTAATTTGTTTATTTTAATCAACTATTATTCTATTGTATGAATACTAGAGGCCTGGTGCATGAATTAGTGCATGGGTGGGGTGTCTCAGCCTGGCTGGCGATTGGGGCTGATCGGGGCATCTCGCCCAGTCTGGGGGGAGGGACTGTGGGAGGTTGGCCAGCCACCCTGATTGGTGCCAATCGGAGATGGCCAGCCACGGGGAGGGAGTGTGGAAGTTTGGCCACAATCAGGGCCAGCTGGCCGGTGGGGAGGGACCATAGGAGGTTGGCCAGCTGCGGGAGGTTGGCTGTGGGAGCACACTGACCACCAGAGGCAGATCCTGCATTGAGCATCTGCCCCCTGGTGGTCAGTGCGCGTCATAGCAACCAGTCAACCAGTTGTTTGGCTTTTATATTTATAGACTGGGGACACAGTGCATGAATTTGTGTGCCTTGAAAGGAACTGTGGGCCGTGAGGCTATAGTGGGCATAGTGACAAGTCTTGGCCCATCCTTGGTGCTCCTGTCCGGCCCCTCCCATTGTGGCCCCCAGTTCCCTGTCTGCCGGCAGCCCCCACCGCCACCACTCCAAAATGCTGACATAACCAGCCCTGCTCGCACCTGCTTATGGTGCTGAGCAATTGGGGCCAGCACCAGAAGTGGGTGTGAGCGGGTGTGAGTGGGGCCACTGCCATCAGCGGGTGTGAGTGGTGGCTGCTGCCCCAATTGCCCCTCAGGAGCAGGGGGAGGTGGAGAAGCCCTGAGGTGAGATCAGGGCTAGCAGCTGCCACTCGCACCTGCTGACAGCACTGAGCAATCAGGGCTGGCACTAGGCACCAGCAGTGGGTGCGAGCACCCAGTGAGTGGGACTGTGGCACGCGGGAGCAAAGAATTTTCAGTAACCACCAGATGCTTGCCCTGATAAAAATGACTGGCACCCCACCTTTGTCTGGCACCCCCACTCACCTGCTCCACCATCCCACCACGGCCAATGCCTGCCATGTTCCTTGTGCACCCCTGGTGGTCAGGGCAAGTCATAGTGACCAGTTGTTTGTTCTGCCATTTGGTCTATTTGCATATTAGGTTTTTATATATATAGATACCACAATTTATTTACCCTTTCTACTCTTGATGGACATTTGTGTTATTTCTAGCTTTAGGTTATTACAAATAATGCTGCTATGAATATTTTTGTAATGTCTTGAGATGAACATATAGTATATGCATTTCTGGTTGGTTATGTTGTATTGTTGTTAAGATTGTCATGATGTTTTAATGTGTTATTATAGGTTTTGTTGTTAGATACAAAATAAAAACATCATTTTTTTTTCAATAGGTAGGTCAGTATATACATGTCTAAGCTATAAAAATCACTTCAAAATATGAATTTATGTGTAAGAATACTTGCTGTCAAAGGCCATCTATATTTATACTTAGGAGTGGAATTATTGGTCATAGGGTATATCTTTTTATAAATTTTAATTTTTGATATGAGAGAGAGAGAATGAGAGGGAGAGAGCAAGAAAGAGAAAGAAAAACATTGATTTGTTGTTCCACTTAATTGGTTGATTATTGCATGTGCTCTGACTAAGGATCAAACCCACAACCTTGGCCTATTGGGATGCTGCTCTTACCAATTGAGCTACTCAGCCAGGATGGACATAGGGTATATTTTGGTTCAAGTTTAGTATACAGTGCCAATAACTTATTCAATGTGATTACACTCACTAGGAAAGGTATATGACATTTTGTTGTTCCACATCATTGCCAAAATTTAATATTTTATCTCTTTTTTATTTTAATCATTATAGCATGTGTGTTTATGGAATAGTTTTCATAATGGTTAATGTGCATTTCTCAGATTTAAGAAAACTGAGCTTCTTTTCAGATCATTTTATAGTCTTATTAATCATTTTATAGTCTTTTTATTTTGGTGACATGTCCTTTCAGGATTTTAGTTTCCATTTTTCTATTTGGTTGTTTGACTTTTTAAACTTTTTTTATTTCTACTCTTGATATGAGATGTTGGTTGACAATATATATTGCAAATTAACTCCTCCCAATTTGTAGGTGATCAGATTTCTCTATTACTGGTATCTTTTAACAAATAAAAATTACTCAATTTAATGTACTCTTATTTATTAATTTTATGGTTCATTGGTTCATTCATTTTTATGTCCTGTTAATTTTTTTAACAACTCCTAAGTCCCATGAAAATATTCTACTAGAAGCATATTATTTGCCTTTCAAAAGTTAACTATCATTGTTCATTGAGAAATTTCAAAAACACATTCATGATGCCAAGGTAAAGTCAATAATAAGAAACAGAAAAAAGAAAAATATAAAAACCAACAAATTAAAATTTTCCTGCCAAAGCATGTGCTTTTTTTCTGGCTATAAAATATCTCTTTGTGTTGGATTGAGGGGTTGAGTTTAAAGACTGGTTTCTTCTAAATATTAACTTCCTTTTTGGTTTAACAAGCAAAGAGCACCAGAGAAATTGCCTAAGTGCTATGTGTTTACAGTTTTTCAGTTTGTTTTGGCTATTGGAACTCATCCAAGAACTTGTCAAATATCTAATTTCTATTATGTTACAATGAAATGATTATTGTACTTGGTATATGCGGAATTATTTTTCTTTTTTTACTGTTTGACTTTGTCCCCCTTGTGCCAGGAAAATAATTCCCTCAGAGATTTTCAGAGATAAATAAAAAATTCAATGGGTTTATTTCAAGGATTATAAAGCCGTCATTCATAATTTATTGTAATGTTTACTATAACTATAGAGAAAGTAAATCAAAAGAAGGAAAGTAAATCTAATGAAAGAGAAAAAATCAAGTAAAAAGAAAAAAGAGAGCTGTACATAAAAATGTCTACTAGTCACCTCTGGTTGTCAGGAAAATGGACACATTCACTTTTGTATGTGTGTGTGTGCACACATACAAAAAATGTATATTTTTATATCTGTTTTCTTTTATTGTTTGTATTTTTCAAAAATTTTATAATTAATATAATAATTTTATATTAAAATATACTTATTATTATATAATTACATATAAACTATAAAATCTATAATAATAAAAGCATAATATGCTAATTAGACCAAACAGCCAAATGACCTTCCGTTCATCCTTCTGGATGACCTTCCGGATGAAGCCGGGGCTTTGAGGACCGAGCCCCTTGTACAAATTTCATGCATTGGGCCTCTAGTATATAGATAATACAAATATTCTTATGGCTACAACATTAGCAAATAAATGTTATTTTATTTTTAATGAATGTTTCACTTTATTTATTTAACTATCATACAGCATGGTATAAATTGAGTTTGCTATTCTAGGATCATAAAACTACTTTCAAAAGTTATCACATGAGTTGATATAAGCACCATGGTGAAGTGGTAAGACCCATTAGATCTCCCCTTACATCTACCTCTAATAAAACATCTATAATCCAAGACAGGTTTCTCTGCTCACCACACACACCTGGGAGATCTACACATTGGTACGTCTGACGATGGTCATACTGAAATAGCACAGGGGGTGAGACCCGGGAAGGACAGGGATGATGCCCAGTGGATGCTGCAGCTGAGCCCATGACCCCAACTAAATGGATAGCAATGGAAGAGTTGGGGTGTGGCCCCCACCCTAAATTTTCTGGAAGATAAAAGAGGCCAAAGCATCATTGGTGCCTGATAATCTACCTCTCTTCCCTGATTGCTTTCAATGGTACCTGCAACAAATATGTGTCTAAGACCTCCCAGCTACAGCACAGCAGCACTGCAGCCATAGGGAGCCAGGTAGCAATATGATGGGCTACATCCCCACTACATCACCCACTACCTCCCCCGCCACAGTGGTGGTGTTCTGAGATAAAGGCATCCAAGACAAGCGGGAACACCTGCCATCCTGATCACTTAGGCTGTGACTCCCACCAAAGCAGTGCCCCATAACCACCACCACCTGGAGGCATTATGAGAAAACAGAAACTTGTGCTGTATCACCATCTACTGGAAAACAAAAGAAAGACCATTATCAACCTGCTGAATTGTTAAAATCAAAATGGTACCCAAATAAGAAAAGAGCTCACTATTTCAAATGCAGTGGCAGAGGAACACTCTATCAAGCACATAATCAACCAAGGTAACATGGTCACAGAAAGAAAATGAGAATGCTTCAGAATGCAAACTCCAAGTAATGAAAAATTGTGATATAAATGACAGAGAATTCAAAATAGTACTCATGAAAAAACTCAACAAGACACAAGAAAACTCAAAAAGACAGTTCAATGAGCTCAGGAATAAAATGAATGAAAAGGGGGTACTTTACCAAAGAGATTGAAACTATAAAAAATAATAAAACAGAAATTCTGAACTTGAATTACCCAATAAATGAGATTTTAAAAAAAGCATTAGAAAGCATTTCAAATATAGCAGGTCAGCTAGAAGAGAGAATTAGTGACCTCAAAGATAGAAATCTAGAAATTATTTTGGTGGAAGAACAGAAATAATTAAGATTTTTTAAAAAAATAAAAAATAACTCTATGAGAACTATCTGACTCCACTAGAAACAGCAAAATAAGGATAATATGTATCCCAGAAGGAAAAGAGTGGAAGAAGGAAACAGAGAGCCTGCTCAAACAATTAATTGATGAGAACTTCCTAAACCTAAGGAAAAAATTGGACATTCAAGTAGAAGATGGTAACAGAACACATAATTATTTCAATACACACAAAAAATACCTTCAAGACACATTATATTAAACCTGGCAAAAATCAGTTACAAAGAAAAAAAAATTTCAAGGCAGCCAAGGGAAAAAAAAAGACAGTAATCTACAAACAAAACATCAGGTTATCATATTTTTCAGCAGAAACCATACAGGCCAGGAGAAAGTAGAATGATATATTCAAAATATTAAAAGATATGAACTACCAACCAAAAATAACATATCTAGCCAGCTTGTCTTTCAATTATTTTATTTAGTTAAATTTATTTGGGTCACATCGGTTAATAAAATGTTTCAAGTATACAATTCTATTATATATCATCTGTATATTGCATTGTGGGCTCACCACCTTCCATCACCATATATTTGACCCCCTTTATCCTCTTCAACTGCCCCCCACTCCCCTTCTCCTCTTATAACAATCATACTTTTAATTTAAAAAAAATTTTTTTTTATTGATTCTAGAGAGAAGAAGGGAAAGAAAGAGACATTAATAGAAACATCAATTGGTTGCCTCCACATGCACCCAAACAGGGATTGAACCTGCAACCTGGGTATGTGTCCTGACCAAGAATCGAACCCGCCACCTTCTGGTATTTGGGACAATGCTACAACCTACTGAGCCACATCAGCCAGGGCCGTGTCTATGAGTTTTTGTTTGTTTTGTTTGTTGCTTTCTATTTCACATCCAACATAGGAGTGAAATCATATTGTTCTAGTCCTTTTCTGTCTGCCTTATTTTGTTCAGTGTGATACTTTCAAGATCCATCCATGTTGTCACAAATGGCAGTATTTCATTTTTTCTTATGGCTGAGTATTCCTTTGTGTATATGCACCACTTCTTTATTCAGTCATCTATGGAAGAACACTTAGGTTTTTTCCATGTCTTGACTACAGTAAATAACGCTGCAATTAACATAGAAGTAAATATATTTATGAATAATTGTTTTCCATTTTAGATGGTAAATACCCTAAGGTGGGACTGCAGTGTGAGATGATAGCTGTATTCTTAAACTTTTGAGGAACTTCCATACTGTTTTCTATAGTGCTGTATCAGTTTACATTTCCACCAGTAGTGTATGAGGTTCCCTTTACTCCATATTCTCTCCCACATTTGTTATTTCTTGTCTTGTTGATTATAGCCATTCTAACAGGTATGAGGTGGTATCTCATTGTGTTTTTGATTTGCATTTCTCTAATAGTGAAGTTGAGTATTTTCTCATAGATAGGTTGGCCATTTGTATGTATTCTTGAGAGAAATATCTGTTCAGATCCTTTGCCAAATTTTTAATTGGATTGTTTGTTTTGTTGTCATTGATTTGTATGAGTTCTTTATATATTCTTGATATTAGCCCCTTAAAGGAGGTATTGTTGCAAATATCTTCTGCAATTTGTTGGTTGCCCTTTTGTTTTGCAGTTTTTTGTTTTTTTGACTGGGCAAAAGCTACTTAGTTTAATATAGCTCCATTCATATAATTTTGTTTTTACTTCTCTTGCCTTTGGGGTCAAATTCATAAAATTCTCTATGACACCCAGGTCTATAAGTTTACTACCTATTTTTTTTCTTGTGCATATTTTATTGTTTCAAGTCTTATGTTTAGGTCTTTGATCCATTTTGAGTTAATTTTTGTATATGGTGTCAAATAGCAGTCTAGTTTCATTATTTTGCATATGGCTTGCCGAGGTTCTTGTTCCAGCATTAAGAAGGGTTCAGCAATCTGGAAAAAGGCTGTGTGTAACTTAAGTAAGAGTCCAGAGACGAAAGATAATTTTGAAAGGCATTGGGGGTCAGAGGAGCCTGGATGAAGAAACCAAGTTCTCTTTGTCTCAGGACCCCTTCTTTTTTATTAACACAAATTGTCCTAGGCAAGCTGGAGATGTACACTTCAAAGGGTAGGGTTTCGTGTAGAATCCATTGTCAGATTGGGGAATAGCCTGCGGCTGTTCAGGTGTTTGGCCAGTAGGAGGCAATAACATGTAGATTAAGATGCCCTGAGCTGTCTGGCAACAAACAATCAATTTAATGCATCCTTTCAGGTTTGGGGAAATGCCTTTAGCCATTCCAGCAGGCGATAACATATGTGACTCAGCCCTTGTTGAGTCCCCAAGTTCCATCAACCTTTCAATAAAACTCTTGCAATTATGACATGCTAAAACTGGCTTCTGGCAATGGCTTTCTAATTTTCCCAGCATCATTTATTAAAGAGGCTTTCTTTTTTTCCATTGTCAGTTTTTGTCTCCTGTATTGAAAATTAGTTGCCTATATACACGTAGGTTCATTTCTTGGTTCTCAATTCTATTCCATCTGTCTATGTCTGTTTTTCTGGAAATGCCACACTGTTTTGATTATTGTAGCTTTGTAGTATAATTTGAGGTCAGAGAGTGTGATAACTGGATTGTTTGCCCCCAACCATGATTGGTTTGGCTATTTGGAGTCTTTTGTGGTCCCATACAAATTTGATTATTTTAAAATTCTATTTCTTTGGAAAATGCCAATAGGATTTTGATGGGGATTGTATTAAATCTGTATATTGCTTTGGGTAATATGGCCATTTTAACAATGTTAATTCTTCTAATCCATAAATATGAAATATCTTTCCATTTCTTATGTCTCCAATTTTTTTTCAATAATTTCTTATAGTTTTCAGTGTATAGGTCTTTCACATCCTTTGTTAAGTTTATTCATAGGTATTTTATTCCTTTTGATGCAAATTCAAATTGAATTATTTTCCTGAAATTTTATTGTTAGTATATAAGAATGCAATGGATTTTTTAAAAATTTCTTTATTGATTAAGGTGTTACATATGTGTCCTTATTCCCTCATTACCCTCCGCCCCCCGATCCCCCCCACTCATGCCCTCACCTCCCTGTTGTCTGTGTACATTGGTTAGGCTGATATGCGTGCATACAAGTCCTTTGGTTGATCTCTCCCCCTTACCCCCACCCTCCCCTACCTTCCCTCTGAGGTTTGATGGTCTGATTGATGTTTCTCTGTTTCTGGATCTGTTTTTGTTCATCAGTTTATGTTGTTAATTATATTCCACAAATGAGTGAGATCATGTGATATTTATCTTTCTCTGACTGGCTTATTTCACTTAGCATAATGCTCTCCAGTTTCACCCATGCTATTGCAAATGGTAAGAACTCCTTCTTTTTTACCACAGCGTAGTATTCCATTGTGTAGATGTACCACCATTTTTTAATCCACTCATCTGCTGATGGGCATTTAGGCTATTTCCAAATTTTAGCTATTGTAAGTTGTGCTGCTATGAACATAGGGGTGCATATATCCTTTCTAATCGGTGTTTCTAGTTTCTTGGGATATATTCCTAGAAGTGGGATCACTGGGTCAAAAGGGAGTTCCATTTTTAGTTTTTTGAGGAAACTCCATACTGTTTTCCACAGTGGCTGCACCAGTCTGCATTCCCACCAGCAGTGCACAAGGGTTCCTTTTTCTCTGCATCCTTGCCAGCACTTGTCCTTTGTTGATTTGTTGATGATAGCCATTTTGACAGGTGTGAGATGGTACCTCATTGTCGTTTTGATTTGCATCTCTCAGATGATTAGGGACTTTGAGCATGTTTTCATATGCCTCTTGGCCTTCCTTCTGTCTTCTTTTGAAAAGTATCTATTTAGGTCCATTGCCCATTTTTTGATTGGGATGTTTATCTTCTTTTTGTTATGTTGTATGAGTTCCCTGTAAATGTTGGAGATTAAGCCCTTATCGGTGATAACATTGGCAAATATGTTCTCCCATGCAGTGGGCTTTCTTGTTTTGTTGATGGTTTCTTTTGCTGTACAAAAGCTTTTTATTTTGATGTAGTCCCATTTGTTTATTTTCTCTTTAGTTTCCATTGCCCTAGGAGCAGTATCTGTGAAGAAATTGCTTCGGCATATGTCTGAGATTTTGCTGCCTGTGGATTCCTCTAGTATTTTTATGGTTTCCCGTCTTATATTTAAGTCCTTTATCCATTTTGAGTTTATTTTTGTGTATGGTGTAAGTTGGTGGTCTAGTTTCATTTTTTTTTGCATGTATCTGTCCAATTTTCCCAACACCATTTATTGAAGAGACTGTCTTGACTCCATTGTATGTTCATGCAATGGATTTTTGTATGTAATTTTGTATACTACAACCTTTCTGAATTTTATTGTTTCTAATAGCTATTTAGTAATGTCTTTAGAATTTTCTACATAAGAACTATATTATATATAAATAGTGACAATTTTACTTCTTCATCCTCAATTTGCATGCTTTTTAGTGCTTTCACCTGACTGATTGCGCTGGCTAGGACTTTCAGGACTATGTTGAATAACTGGTTAGAGTAGGCATTCTTGTTCCTGATCTTAGAGAAAAAGCTTTCAGTTTTTCACCATTTGTTATATTAGCTGAGAGTTTGTAATATATGGTCTTTATGTTGAGAAACTGTCCTTTAAAACCTATTTTATTGAGTATTTTAATTCTAAATGGATGTTATAATTTGTCAAATGATTTTTCTGCCTCTATTGATATGATCGGTGATCATGTGATTGTATCCTTTATTTTGTTAATGTGGTGTATCACATTGATTGATTCGCATATGTTGAACCATCTTTATGCCCCTTGAATGAACCTCACTTGGTCAGCACTGGTATTTTTTCTAATGTATTGGTGGATTCTATTTGCTCGTATTTTGTTTAGGCTTTTTGCATGTATACTCACCAGAGACATTTATTGGTAATTCTTTCCGTGTTGTCCTTGTCAGGTTTTGGTATCAGGGATAATGTTTTCCTCAAAATGAGTTAGGGAATATTGCTTCTTCTTCATTTTTTTAGAACAGTTTGAGAAATATAGATATTAAATATTTGAATGTTTGCTAGAATTCACTAGTGAAGCCATCTTGTACTCTCACTTTTTGGGAGGTTTTTGATGGTTATTTTAATTTTCTTAGTGTTAATTGTTCTATTTAGATCATCCAGTTCTTTGTGATTGTTTAGAAAGGTTATGTATTTCTAAGAACTTGTCCATTTCTTCCAGTTTATAGTTTTTCTTAGTATTCTTGTTCAGTCCTTTGTATTTCTGTCATGTCTATTGTAACTTCTTTAATTTCCAATTTTGTATATTTGAGTTTTTTTAAATTTTTTCCTTAGTGGTAAAAATTAAAAAAAAAAAAAAAAAACTAGCCAGAGGTTTGTCAATTTTATTAATCTTTTCAATGAGCCAGCTTTTTGTTTCTTTAATTTTTATTGTCTTTTTGTTGTGTATTTTGTTTAATTCTGCCCTCATTTTTATTATTTCCTTCCTTCTTCTGAATGGTCTACATTTGTTTTTCTTTTTTTCTAGTTCTTTAAGGTGAAATGTTACAGTGTTTATTTGAGTTTTTTCTTGTTTCCTGAGATAGGCCTATAATGATGGAAACTTCCCTCTTATTATCACTTTTTCTGTATCCCCAAAGTTTTGGTATGCCATATTGTTATTCTTATTTGTCTTTATGTGTCTTTTGGTCTCTTCTATTATTTCTTTTTGACACAGTTATTGTTTAGTAGCATGTTGGTTAAGCTCCACATATTTCTGTTCCCCCCCACACACTTTTTTGCAATTGATTTCCAATTTTAAAGCATTGTGGTTGAAGAATATGCTTGGTATGGTTTCAATATCTCAAATTTGAGATGCTAGTTTTGTGTCTCAACATATGGTCTATCCTTGAGAATGTTTCATGTGCAGTAGAGAAAAATGTATATTCTGGTGTTCTGAAATGAAAAACTGTAAATATTGATAAAGTCCATTTGGTCTAATATTTCATTTGTGGGCAATATTTATTTATTTTTTAGTTTACATTCACTATTATTTTATTTTGTGTTAGTTTCAGAAAATATCATAGTGGGTAGACAATCATGTACTTTATAGCATAGTCTCCCTGATATTTCAAATACTCACCTAGCCCCATACATGGTTATTATGATACTAGAGGCCCAATGTACAAAATTTGTGCAAGGGCTCGGCCCTCACAGCCCCACCTGCCTCAGTTGGCCCTCGAAGCCCTGGCTTTATCCGGAAGATCAGCTGGAAGGTTGTTCTGCTGTTCGGTCTAATTAGCATATTAGCTCTTTCTTATATAGGATTATTGACTATATTCCTTATGCTGTAATTCACATCTCTATGACTATTCTGTAACTACCGTTTTGTACTTCTTAATTTCATCCAGTCCCCAACCTCCTTCCACTCTGCCCACTGTCAGTCTATTCTCTGTATCTATGAGTGTGTTTATATTTTGTTTGTTATGCTAAGTGAAATAAGTCAGACAGAAAGATAAATACAAGATGATTTCACTTATATGTTAACAATAACAAATATTTCCTTACTGATTTTCTGTTTGTATTATCTATCCATAGCTATCAGTGGAGTATTTAGGTCCCCTGCTAAAACTGTGTTTTGGGCGGTTTTTTCCTTTAGTCCTGTTAGTAGTTGCTATATACACTGAGTGGCCAGATTATTATGACCACCCCATCAGTACTTCGTTGGGCCACCTTTTGCCTTCAATACTGTGGCGATTCTTCTTGGCACTGACTCCACGAGAGGTTGAAAGGTGATGCGAGGAATCTGACACCATGCCTGATGAATAGCACTGTCCAGTTCTGTGAGATTTGATGTTTGTGGAACCAGCTGCCTGATGGCTCTTTTAACTTCGTCCCACAAATGCTCAATTGGATTAGATCTGGTGATTGTGGGGGCCACCTAAGCAAGGTAAAGTCTCCCTCATGTTCTTGAAACCACTCCTGCACAATACGAGCACCGTGGCATGGCACATTGTCTTGTTGGAAGAAGCCATCTCCATTGGGATACGCCATCAACATGATAGGATGAACTTGATCAGCAATGATACTTAGGTATGTTGTGCTATTCAGACATTGTTCCACATGAATTAAAGGGCCCAAATCATGCCAGGAAAACATGCCCCAAACCATAACACTGCCCCCACCAGCTTGAAGGGTTGTACTCATGCATGTGGGGTGCATGCTTTCACGCTGTTTCCACGAAATTCTCACTCTGCCATCTGCATGATGCAAATGGAAACGTGATTCATCGGACCACATGACTTTTTTCCAATGCTTGACTGTCCAATCCTTGTGTTCCTGTGCGAATTGGAGACGTTTTATCTTGGTAACTGCAGAAGGCAAATGTGTTTGAACAGGCCTTTGGCTTCCATATCCCATGCGATGCAGTGTACGGCTAATTTGCCTACAAATGTCAAGTGGTCATAATAATCTGGCCACCCAGTGTATATTTTAACACTCTCAGGTTGAGTGTAGTATATTAATAAGTATTATGTCTACTTTATGCATTGTCTTCTTTATCATTATAAAATGCCCATCTTTCCTTCATGTTAATTTTTATCTTGAAATTTATTTTGTCAGATGTAAGTATGACTATACCCACCTTTCTCTGGATGCCATTTGCTTGGAGTATCATTTTCTACCCCTTCACTTTGAATTGATGTTTGCTCTTGCAGCTGAGATGTGTCTCCTGAAGGTAACATACAGTTGCATTTTGATTTTACCTAACTCACTACTCAATGCCTTTTAATTAATAAGTTCAGCCCTTTTACATTTAGGGTAATTATTGATATGAGGATTTCCTATAACCATTTTATCTTTCATTTTTTGGTAGCTCTGTGTCTTCATTCGATTCTTTTCCTTTTGTTTCTGTCTGTTATTTTAGGTTGGTGGTATTCTATGATTTTTACCCTCTGTTTCCTCTTTTTAAATGCTATGTGTCTCAGTTCTGGATTTTTTTTTTTGGGGGGGGGGGCGGATATCATTAAGTATATGCAAAAAAGACTTATGTATATAGTAATATTTTTTTCTTCTGCTTGCATTTTATCGCCATTCATCTAGTGATATTAGGGCATTTTTTCTCATGGTCACATGCATTTTGTAGCACCAGTCATCATTTACAAATTAAAGGAAGAAGAAAAGGTAAAGGAGAAACGATAGCATCAGAAGACCCATGTGTCTCATTAGATAGAATGTTAACACAGGGCTACCAATGAGTATAAGGTAAGCAACTAACAGAAAATGTAGGAAAGAAATTGACAAAGAATGAATGCTGGCTAAGACAAACTAGTGAGGAAACAGAGGGAAGCTAGGTAGATAGGGGCGGGACCACGGGAAAGGAAGTAGAACCAAGATCCCAAGTAGGCAGAGTTACTAAGGCACCTCAACTGGGTGGGGAAGGAAGGGCACGCACACAGAGAGGCATGAGCTTTAAAATGTATGGATATTGCTAAGACAGGCAGCGAGCATATAACCAATCACAAGGCAGTGAGGCATATAAACCAATCCAAAGGAGATTGTTAAGGCAGAATTCTTTGAAGAGACCAATAAGGAGTTAGCAAGACTACCCACGCCCTAAATTAAAAGGCACCCACTTCCTCTAGCCCTCTCCCTTCTCCCCTATGCAATGCATACTTGAGGTTCCTGTTGCAGGGGAGCACTCCCCATGGCCCACCTGGCTTTATGGCCATGTGGGCCTCCACATATGGACTAATAGACTAATTAGCTTGGATGCTGGACTACTTCTGACTGTAACATGAAAAGGAAGCTCTGGATGCTGGGCTGCTCCTAGAACCCCAGCTACATCTTTTCCAAGTCTGGCTTCTTCCAATAAACTTCGGTTCCACTAACTGTCTTTGTCCACAACTTCATTCTTTGATTTTGCGAGACAACGAACTCGGACTCAACACTGCACATTTTGGTTTCATTTCCATCACCATTTATCCTTCTTATGCCCTCTTCCACCTCTCCTAACCTCTTCCCCTCCGATAATAACTATGCTGTTTGTCTGTGTCTGTGAGATCCTTTTTCTTTCTTTCTTTCTTTCTTTCTTTCTCCCTTTCTTTCTTTCTTTCTCCCTTTCTTTCTTTCTTTCTTTCTTTCTTTCTTTCTTTCTTTCTTTCTTTCTTTCTTTCTTTCTTTCTTTCTTTCTTTCTTTCTTTCTTTCTTCTTTCTTTCTTCTTCCTCCCTCCCTCCCTCTCTCCCTCCTTCCCTCCCTTCCTTCCTTCCTTCCTTCCATCCTTCCTTCTGTTCTTTTTTTGCTTAATCCCTTTACCTTTTTCACCCAGTCCTGTAACCTCTCTCCCCATGACAGCTGTCAATCTGTTCTCTATGTGTCTGTTTCTATTTTGTTTGTTAGTTTATTTTGTTGTGTAGAGTCCACATATGTGTGAAATCATATGGTACTTGTCTTTTTTTGACTGGCTTATTTCACTTAGCATAATGCTCCTTTAGGTCCATCCATGCTGTTGTAAAGGGTAAGATTTGCCTCATTTGTACAGCCGAGGGCATTCTACTGTGTAAATGTATGTTTTATCCATCATGTACTGATGGACACTTGGACTGTTTCCAAACCTTGGCTATTGTAAATAATGCTGCAGTGAATATAGTGGTGCATGTATTCTTTCCCAGAAGTGGAATCACTGGGTCATAATTCAGTTTCATTTTTAGTATTTTGAGGTAACTCTATTCTGCTTTCCATGGTGGCTGTACCCATGTGCATTCCTACCAACAGTGCACTAGGGTTCTCTTTTCTCCACGTCCTTGCCAACACTTTTTGTTTGTTGACTTATTGACAATAGCTATTCTGACAGGTGTAAGGTGATATCTTATTGTGGTTTTAATTTGCATCTCTCTAATACTTAGTGACACTGAGCATCTTTTCAAGTGTCTATTGGCCATCTGTACGTCCTCTTTGGAGAAGTGTCTATTCAGGTCCTTTGCTCATTTTTTAATTGCTGAGGACTGTTTGTATTTTGTGTTGAGTTGTATGTATATGCTCTTTATAAGTTTTGGATATTAACCCCTTATCAGATGCATCATTGGTAAATATGTTCTCTCATTCAGTGGGTTGCCTTTCATTTTGTTAATGGTCTCCTTTGCTGTTAAAAAACATTTTAGTTTGATGTAGTCCCATTTGTGTACTTTTTCTTTTGTTTCCCTTGCCCGAGGAAATATATCAGAAAAAAAATATTGCTATGAGAAATGTCCAAGATTTACTGCCTATGTTTTCTTTTAGGATTTTTAGAATTTGAGTCTAATATTTAAAGTTTTAATCCAATTTGAGTTTATTCTAGTGTATGGTGTAAGAAGGTGATCTAGTTTCATTTATTTTGCATATATCTGTCCAATTTTCTCAGCAGCATTTATTGAATAGACTATTTTAATCCCATTGTATATTCTTGCCTCCTTTGTCAAATATCAATTGACCATAAAGGCATGGGTTTATTTCTGGACTCTCTATTCTGTTCCATTGATCTATATTTTGTTTCTATGCCAATACCATGCTGTTTTGATTATTGTGGCCTTGTAGTATAATTTGATATCAGGTAGTGTGATTCCTTTAACTTTGTTCTTTTTTCTCAAGTTTTCTGTGGCTATTCAGGGTCTTCTGTAGTTCCATATACATTTTTGGAATATTTTTTTCTAGTTCTGTGAAATACACCATTGCTATCTTGATAGGAATTGCATGGACCCTGTAGATTGCTTTTGGTAGTATGGACATTTTAATGGTGTTAATTCTTTCTATTCATGAACATGGTATAATATTTCCACTTATTTGTTCCTACTTCAATTTCCATCTTCAGTGTCTTATAATTTTCTGAGTATAGGTCTTTGACATCATTGGTTAACATTATTCCTAAGTATTTTATTCTTTTTGAAGCAATAGTGAATGGGATTGTTTGTTTAATTTTCCTTCTGATAGTTCATTTTTGATTTATAAAAATGCTACTGATTTCTGATGATTTATTTTGCTACTTTAATGAATTAATTTATCACTTTTAGTAGTTTTTTGGTGGGATCTTCAGGGTCCTCTATATACATTATCATGTCATCTGTAATTAATGACAGTTTATCTTCTTCCTTTTCAATTTGGATGCCTTTTATTTCTTCTTTTTGTCTGACAGCTGTTACCTAGACTTGCAATACTATCCTATATCATAAAAGCCTAATATGCTAAGTGTCCGACTGTTCGACCAGTTGCTGTGGCGTGCACTGACCACCATGGGGAAGACACTTCGACCAGTAGGTTAGCTTGTTGCTGGGGTCCGGCCAATAGGGACTGGGTGAATCCATGCACCAGACTGGTTTCAGCCCGATTCCTGCAGACCAGGCCGAGGGACCCCACCGGGCCTCTAGTGTTGAATAAGAGTGGTGAAAGTGGATATGCATATCTTGATTCCGATCTTAAGGGAAACACTTGTAGTTTTTGTACATTAAGTATGATGTTAGTCATATATGGCCTTTATTAATTTGAGATATGTTTCCTCTATTCCCACTTTGCTGAGGGTTTTTATCATAAATGGGTACTGAATTTTATCAAATGCCTTTTCTGCATCTACTGATATGATCATGTGATTTTTATCCTTCAGTTTGTCAATGTGATATTTTACGTTTATTGTTTCACAGATATTGTACCAATCCTGCATCCCTGGAATAAATCCCACTTAATCATCATATATGATCTTTTTAATGTATTAGTGAATTTGGTTTGCTAATATTTTGTTGAGGAGCTTAGCATCTATGTTCATCAGAGGCACTGCCCTATAATTTTCTTTCTTTGTCGTGTCTATCTGGTTTTGGATTGGAATTAGAATAATTCTGGCTTTGTAAAATGAGTTTGAGAATATCTCCTCCTCTCAGATTTTTTTTTTTTTGCAATAGTTTGAGAAGTATAGGTGATATTTCTTTGAATGTTTTGTAAAATTCTCCTGTGAATTCTTCCAGTACAAGACTTTTGTTTGTTGGGAGTTTTTTTTAATTACTGTTTTAATTTCACTAGTTGTAATCTGTCCATTTACATTCTGTGATTCTTACTGTTTTAGTTTAGAAAGATTATGTTTTTAGGAATTTATTCATTTTGTCCTCATTGTATAATTTGTTGGCATATTGTTTATAATTTAATGAAGTTTTATAGTTTTCAGTATACATGTTTTGTACTTCTTTTATTAAATTTATTCATAGATTTTTGTTTTGTTTTGATACTTTTGTTAATGGAACTTTTAAATTGAATTTTGTATTGTAATACAATTCCTTTCTGTATATTGATCTTGTATCTTAAAACTCAGCTGAATTTGTTATTTAGATCTCATAATTTTTTTGGTAGATTCCCTAGGATTTTCTATTTAACATGTTCATGTTATTTGCAATTGTCAGTAGATTTTTTTTCTTTTTAGCCTGGAAGCCTTTTCTTTTTCTCATGTAACTTTCCTGGCTGTACCCTCCATTACTATGTTGATTAGAAGTGACAAACGTATGCATCCTTGTCCTGTTCCTGACCTTCCATCATTTTTGAATGTCAATCCACTGCCCTTTGGCCTCCTTGATTTTGATGATAAATCAACTATTACTCTTAATGAAGATCTCTTGTATGTAATGAGTCATTTCTTGGTTGTTGATTTCAAGAAGATTTTCTTTGTCTTGGTCTTTTGACGGTTTGTAATAATGTTTCTAGGTACTTCATTATAGTTGGAGTGTAAGGAGCTTCTTAAATGTGAATATTAATGATTTTTTTCAAATTTGAGTTTTTACTCTTTCTGTTTCTCCTTTCCTCCTGGGATTCTCATACTTTTGTTAGTACACTGAGTGGTGTCAAGCAGTATTCATTTTTCTTTCTTCCATTTATTTCTGTTTTCCTGATGGGATACATCTAATGGCCCAGCTTTAAGTTTGCTAAATGCTTCTTCTGTCCACTCAAGCCTCCTATTGAGGCTCTTTAGTCAAACTTTCATTTCAGTATTTTACAATTTGAAAATTGTAATTTTAATGCAAGATTTCCATCTGGTCCCTTTTAAAAATAATTTTTTTGCCTCTTTTTTATATTCTCTATTTGGTGAGGCATCACATTCATAATTTTCTTTAATTCTTTAGACATAGTTCTTTGAACACACTTAAAATAGCTGCTTTAAAGTCTTGTTCTACTAAGTGTGATATCAGGGTTTCCTCAAGGACAGTTTTTATTGACTTCTTCCTTTCCTGTGTGAGGGACATACTTTTTTGTTTCTTTGCATTTCTCATCAGTTTTTATTAAAGAGTAGATGTTATATGGTAGATAACAATATTATGTGATAACTCTGAAATCAGATCCCATACACATACCCAAAATTTCTCATTGTTGTTGCTTCTGATGTTTGTTTATTTAGTGATTTTCCTGAAGTAATTATGTAAAGTGTATATATTTTATTGCATATGGCCACTGAGCTGTTTACTCAGTGATTAGCTAATAATTAGCTTATGATTGGACAAAGATTCCTTAAATGCCTCAAACTAAATGAGAGACCAATTGGGAGCCGAAAACCAGGATAACAGGCTTTATTAGGGGAAAGAAACCTGCTGGGCTGTCTTGCAATGGGAGAGCAGCAACCCATGCAGAGGTGAGCACTCCTTTTGAGGGGAGAAATGGGAAGGAATGGGGGCTTAGGGTACTCAGCGCGCGCTGATTGGTGGCTTAATGTACGGTCCATATAAGGTACATAGTTAAGCACTCAGGTACTTAGGGACAAGGGCTTAGGGTATTTGGCAGGTGCTGATTGGTGGTTCAAGGTATAGTCCATATAAGGTACATGGTTAGTAACTCAGGTATTTCCGGGCTGCAGGTTACATCATACTCCGCCCACCAGTTGGGAGAAGGGAGGATCTATTATAATTAAACATCTTTTAGCTTTTGCTGAGCAGTTCTCTGTGCATGCTGGGTTATTTCTTTTAATGATTCAGGATTCAGTTTACAACTCATTCTTAACCTTCACTATTGCTTATATAGCACCTCAAGGTCAGTCAAAGGTGAAACCTTAGTATCTTGTCAGACTTTTTCTGGGCGTACACACAGACCTAGGCATGAACATAGTTCTGTGCATGTGCTTGGCCTTCAAGATTTATAAGAATATATTGAAAGTTTTCAAAGTCCTCTGTGGATATCTCATTTCTCTTTCTTTCTTTCTTTCTTTCTTTCTTTCTTTCTTTCTTTCTTTCTTTCTTTCTTTCCTTCCTTCCTTCCTTCCTTTCTTTCTTTCTTTCTTTCTTTCTTTCTTTCTTTCTTTCTTTCTTTCTTTCTTTCTTCTTTCTCCTTTCCTTCCTTTCTTTTTTTTTTCTTTTGATTGTATAATTTTCCTGATTTGGTGGGCTAAGGAAAATCACTTTATAGGTGACAGAAAGTGAAATTTTCACTGCTTACAACCTACTCAAGAAAATTTCATAAATATAGAGAGGTAAGACAAAAGGAAAAAGACAAGATAGAGAACTTTTGTAACAAACTGATTACTGAAAAAGAAAGAAAATTAATTAAAATTCAATAGAACAAAATATTTACTGAACAATGAAAATATAAATGTGAGAGCTGAAATAATCTACTACACTTCAGTAAAAATTGGATAAACAACTATCAACAGAGATATTCATGTTGATGAAATTTTTATTTGCAATTATAAATATTTATAAATATTCAGGGCAAAGATTAACATCACTTGTAAGAGATTAAAAAAAATTAGATTGCCTCAGGCTTCCTTCATAATTTTAGGTGCTAGAATAAAGTGTGGTTATTAAATAGACTATGAGGGGAAGAGTGGGTGGATGGATGTGATACTACCCAATTCGTAACCATTTATAAATAGACATTCTCTAGTATGCTGTTTATAGAAAAATAGACATTTTCAAATATCACAGATTAAATTGAAAATAAGAGTAATAAACTGATAGTCAATAAATATTAGATTAATTTAATAAACTATAAGTAAATATGATACATGTAATTTTAAAATTTAAATGTGTTTTAGGAAAATTAAAATTTGAAAGGAAGGTTATAAAATATAAATATGCCAATATGTATATAAATCATCTTATTTTGCTGCAAACATTTACATGAAAATGTTAATATGTCAAACGAATTTGCCTGAAAGCTCTATAGGCTCAATAAAGTAATTTTTTATTGGTAGAAGTCAGTATATCTAATTTCATTTTGGTCGCTGAAAATATTTGAATATATGTCAAAGTATGTGTGTTAGTTTTCTATTGTTGCTATGGCAAATTACCACAAATTTAATGGCTTAAGGCAACGCAAGCATATCCTAAAGTTTCATAGGTCTTCCGTCCTACACTGGTCTCACCGGACTCAGATCGAGGTGTCAGCAGAGTGATTCCTTTTCAGAGGCTCTTGGAGAGGCTCTGTTTTCTGCCTTTTCCAGCTACTAAAGGCTGCCTGCTTTCTTTGGCTCATTTCCCCCTCTTCCATCATTAAGCCCAACTCAACTAGGCTGAGTTCATTTCATGCTGTTATTGCCCCCCCCCCTTTTTTTTAATCTTCTGCATCTGTCTTTCTCATATAAGGACCCTATAGATTATATTGGACCCATCCACATAATCCATGCTAAAACCTTTATCTCATGTTCAACTGATTTGTAACCTTAATTTCATCATAGCCATAAATCCCCTTTGTAATGTAATTTAACATATTCGCAGTTTCCAAGCATTGGGACAGGTATATCTTTATGACATTATTTCACCTAGCCCTCAAAGAGTCACATATAAAATAAATATACCTCATACCAAAGTCCCCCAAAGTCTCAACTAATTAGAGCAGCAGCTACATTCCAAATTGCATCTAAGTCTCATCAGTTCAAAAATTCCAAATGTCATCATTTCAATCACGTATGAGTGAACCTCTGGGTATAATTTATCCTGGGTCATAACTCTCTCCATCTGTGAACATGTGAAACTCAAGCAACAAGTTATCTGCTCCCCTTAACAGCAGCCCCCCCCAAAAAAAACCACAAAAAACACACCCTAAAAAACAATGGTGGGGCAGGCATACCGTACTAGTTACAGGCATTCTGGTTTAGGAGGGAAAAAACTGGAAAGAGAAAAGAATCTTCCTCTCCCAAAGAATTTCAAAATCTGTCTAGGTGAACTGTATTTGCCTTCAAGAACTGGAATTCACTCTTTGCGGCTCTAAGCTAGATGACCCTCTGAGTCATCTTTCCTTACTCGTTAAATGTAGTGCATGTTTGGAGCTGAATTTAATATTTTTCTCACCTGTAGGATTTTGGTGGTCTGACAACCTTCTTTTACTCTCTGCGCTATCATTTCCTTTCAGTTCAAATTGACAGAGTTTCTGTTGCTAGATGAACCTTGTGGATCTTCTATGTATCTTACAGGGCTCATTCCACTAGAAAAGAGGCTCTTTAAGAACCTTTCAAGATTATCTTTGATATTTTTCCTAAATAATTCTATATGTATCTTTGTCATTTGCTGAGATAATTCAGGGGACATCTGAATCACATGTTTAAATCATTTCAAAGAGTCTTTTGTGTGACTGAATACACTGAGCTTTTGTTCCTTCTGAATTGTTAGAAAAAGATTGTCCAGCCGCACTTAGTTTTATTCTACAGCACACCTTCTTGACAGTGGGAGTCTCTTAATTCAGTGTCATTATGATGTGAACAGGCTGAATACTTCCTCAATCATCAAGTCAGAGTTCCTTTTTTTTTTTTTTGCTTTTGCATTTTTCCATAAGCAGAAAGAAGAAATGTGGCCATATCTACAACACTTTGCTTGGTAAGTCCCTCATGTAAATGTTCAATTATGTTGTTAAAGGTCTTTTTGTCATGTAACTGTAGGACACAATTAAACTATCTCCTTGTTTTCAGTAGCATGTTCTTCATTAACTTCTGGTTCCTCTATAGCAGTACATTAAACATCCATATTTCCACCAATAGTCTGCTCATGAAAATTTAAGTATTCTCTGAAGTAATATATAGTGTCTTTACCAGGCTTCTCTATTTCTTCTGACTAGTACCGTATTTTCCCGAAAATAAGACAGTGTCTTATATTAATTTTCCCCCTAAAGACACGCTAGGTCTTATTTTCAGGGGATGTCTTATTTTTCCATGAAGAAGAATACGGTACACATTTATTGTTAAATGAAAATAAAGGAAATTTATTACCTGTATACGGTACAGTAGTACGGTAGTTGTCAACACAAACCAGACAAACTGTGAATCTTACAGTATCAAGAATTTACTCATTTATTCAATGACAATCGTCATCATCTTCTGGAACATCATCATAACAATCCAATTCCTGAATTTCCTGGTGAATTTCTTGTGACTCCATTTCTTTCAGAATCAGTGGACCAAATCTCTCATGTTTAGCAATAGCACTGTCTTTAAATGAGTACTTCTTGTCAAGGTAGCCTGCTCGCAGTGCATTTGCAATGCAACTGTCAGTGATTTTCTCCCATGAATTCTTCACCCAAGTCACAACTTCTTGCAGTTTAGGTTTCACAAAGTTTCCACGCTGATTTCTCTCCATTCTATTTTCAATGTAGTCATTAATTTCCATGCGCAAATTGTCTTTGAATGGCTTGTTTATTGCAATATCAAGAGTCTGGAGATAGGCCGTCATTCTTGCGAGAATCATTATCTGATCTATTTTTCTTTCGTGAAGAAATGTCTTCATGTCTTTAGCGCGGTGAGTGCTGGCTGCATCCCAGACTAGCAGACCTCTTTGGATCCCTCGCATAACAAGCGGCAGCATTAAATCGACCCACTTCCTTATAACTGCTTGTGTGGCCCAGGCTTTTTCAGTTTCAAGAATAAAAACGCCCAAAACACGTTCAATCTTCTTAAAGACAGTTCACTTCGCTGAAGGAAATTATCCAGCCAGTGTTGTGATGCTTTGAAGTCTTTGGGGGCTATGTCAAACTGTGGTGCCATTGCAAGGGCAAATTCTTGAATCTGAGCCCTATTCACAACTAAAGCCATTGCTCTCCTGTCAACAACCCATTCACAGATCAGGTCTACCAGCTTGAAAAATAATGGTTGCCGACCTGATCCACACTTGCGCTTTTTAGCATTTCCCTTGTCCACTTGTTCAATGAGGTTACCATACTCTGCTCGCCATTTTCGGACCAATCGGATACTCAACATCTTCTCTTTGCAGAAAGCAGTAAGATTTTGGCCCCAAGAGTCTTCCACGATTCCTTTCTGGTACTCCACGGAGTAGCTTTTTCTTTTTGCACTCATTTCTAGGGGTAAAAAAAAAGGAATTGGGGTATCAAGGTGGGGGGAGGGGGGATCACTCAAAATGACACAGGGGGGATCAGAGGGGGGAATCAAAATGGCACAGGAGAATCAGAGGGGGGATTACCATATTAGTAACCCCTTTTGATCCTCCTGTGTCATTTTGATTGTCCCCTCTGATCCTCCTGTGTCATTTTGATTGTCCCCTCTGATCCTCCTGTGTCATTTTGATTGCCCCCTCTGATCCTCCTGTGTCATTTTAAGTGATCCCCCTCCCCCCACCCCTGTGCCACCGAACACCTTCACCAGACATCCCCCCTACCCCTTTATCAGACATTTACCCCCTGGGGCCTGCCTGGAGACTGTCACTGGGCTTGCTGGGGCCTGGATCTGGGCTGGAGCATGGTCTGCCACTGACTGAGAACCTTCAGTCATCATGAAGGCGGCCGCGAGCATCAGGTAGTGTCATCAGAGACAGACCAGCACTCACCACCTTCGCTGCGTCCCGTCTGCTCTAATCCTCCTGTTCTTCTACACGCATCTGTGAAAGTCTCCTCCTCTCTCCCGCCCCGCGCTCACCGCTCACTCCGACCTCCGCTCCGCTTCCACACAGCAGTGACGTCAGGACTCCGGGTAACGTCACTGGTTGCTAGACGCCAGTCCGGGCGGCCCTAGCTACCAGTTTACGGTAAATTAATTTTCATTCTGAGACAGAGCCTGGGGGCCTTATTTTCAGGGGATGCCTTATATTTCACTCAGAAGGAAACCTGTAAGTAGGTCTTATTTTCGGAGGATGTGTTATTTTCGGGGAAACACGGTAGTAGAGTTTTAAAATTCATACATCTACTAAGTAGAGTTTTAAAATTCATACATATACTAAGAAACTATTCAAGGGAATCTAAGTTTTTACAATGCTCCTCAAGATTTCTCCAGCCTTTGCCCACCACCTAATTCCAAAGTCATTTCTACATTTCTAAAAATTTGTTACATCACCCTACTTCTAGTTATAAAAATCTGAATTAGTTTCCCTTTGACATGCTGCTTTGACACATTACCACTAACTCAGTAGCTTAAAACAACACAAATTTATTTTCTTACAGTTCTGTAGATCAGGAGTCCAAAACAAATCCTCTGGGCTAAGATCAAGGTGTTGGTAGAACAATTCTTACATAGAGGCTCTAGCAGTGAATCTATTTCCTTGCCTTTTCCATCTCATAGGGGCCACTCACTTTCCTTGGCTCATTCTCTCTTTCCTCTATCTCCAAAGCCAGTAATACAAAGTTCTTTTCACACTTCCATCTTTCTAGTGTTTTTTTTTTTCTTCTGCTCCACTCTTCGCTTTTTAAAGACCCTTGAGATTATATTGGACCCACCTAGATAATCCAAAATTTTATTTCACCATACTTTAATTTCATCTGTATCTATAATTCTCTTTTACCATTTATCCATCCTAATGTTCACAAGTTTTTGGGATTAGGCATGGACATCCCTGGGAAGCCATTATTCTGTCTACCACAGTTTTATTAGTCTTGGAAGACTAAACATGTTATACACCAAAACAGTACTCAGAATTACTTTGGATTAGAACTGTGTTCTAGGTTGGAAGATAGTAAGGTACATTTCCCATTTCTAACCTAGTCAATAAAAATAGGAATCACTGAATATAGTAAATGAGAAAGGGAAAATTAACCTTAGAGATTGAAATAAGTATAAGGCAATACTTTCTAGAGTATTATCAATTTCAAATTTTAAATGAAAAAATGTCCTTGTATAATACATAAGGAAAACCATAATCTGGTTTACTGCCTTGAAATCTGATGTAGGAAATGTAAGAAATAAAATATAGAAGTAACTATATCATTAACAATATTGAAAATAAGAATTTACTTTAACTGTAAGAGGATACAGCTAACTTCTTAGCTTAAGCTAAGAATTAAGTAAAAGCTATCAAGTATGTACTGCTCAGCTCACTGGTTCATAAATTTCTTACCCAGCATGAGCTAGTGAAATGCTCAAATATAGAGCAAGCATGTCACTCAAAGACTAACATGGGCCAAGTAAAGAAGGTTTAAGTTTATGTGGGCCGCAAAAAAACAAAAGTTTCCATTTTTATAGAAATATAGACATGCTGAATACAAAGGGCTGAAATAGATGAGCAATTGTTAACATAAAATGATAGAACATTTTAATAAAAATTAATATTTTTTTCTTGAACATTAACTTACCAGACACTGAATAACTGCACAAGTTAATAAGCGTAACACAAATAAACCTATTTTTCTTGTTCTCTGAAAGCAAAATATTTCCTGTTGCCAACCAAGTCAGTCCAAGACTAATGATGTGGCAATTGGCTGCTAAAATATTCCTTGCTAGTTTTAGTGGAGAGAAATGATGCGCCTGAGTATAAGGCGTGTAAAGGAAATGAATGCAACACCATTATAGTAATCAGTCATTAGCCAACATTGTAGTTCATAATTAATAATTATGTATAACAGGATATTATAAAACTTAAGTTATGAACTTTTTATTAAAATGTTTCTTACATACCATTATATTGGCTGGGCCGCAAAAATATTCGTTGTGGGCCGCATGTGGCCTGTGGGCCTCGAGTTTGATATGCTTGTTCTAAAGGTACCAAAATATAAACAATATGATGAAAGAGTCTCTAGTCTTGGTGTCAAAAGTCAAAACAGAGGGTGCTATTGAGAAATGGGGATTAAAATAGAATTTGTATAAAAGGTGGTGTATTAAATGGTAGATATTTAGTCATTTTCTCCAATCTTCCTCATGGAATGCTGTCAGCCTGGCTCATGGCACCCAAGAATACGTTCTTTAGAAGGAAAATTTAATAACCACATACTAATATATTGAACTCTCATAAGAATATAGCCAGCATGCTACCAGATTAACCTGTAATGAATCCTAAGAGCTGACAGACTCTACCCTCATTACAAAGTTTCCAACCAGCTTTTTTTTTAAATTTAATAAGTCTTTATTGTTCAGATTATTACAATTGTTCCTCTTTTTCCCCCCATAGCTCCCTTCCACCGGTTCCCACCCCAACCCATGCCTTTACCTCCCCGCCACTGTCCTCATCCATAGGTATATGATTTTTGTCCAGTCTCTTCCCACACCCCCACACTCCTTACCCCCTGAGAATTGTCAGTCCACTCCACTTCTATGCCCCTGATTCTATTATATTCACCAGTTTATTCTGTTCATCAGATTTTTTATTTACTTGATTTTTAGATTCACTTTTTGATAGACATGTATTTGCTGTTCATAATTTTTATCTTTACCTTTTTCTTCTTCTTCCTTTTCTTAAAGAATACCTTTCAGCATTTCATATAATACTGGTTTGGTGGTAATGAACTCCTTTAGCTTTTTCTTATCTGTGAAGCTCTTTATCTGATCCTCAATTCTGAATGATAGCTTTGCTGGGTAGAGTATTCTTGGTTGTAGGTTCTTGCTATTCATCACTTTGAATATTTCTTGCCACTCGCATCTGGCCTGCATATTTTCTGTTGAGAAATCAGCTGACAATTGTATGGGTGCTCCCTTGTAGGTAATTAACGGTTTTTCTCTTGCTGCTTTTAATATTCTCTCTTTGTCTTTTGCTCTTGGCATTTTAATTATGATGTGTCTTGGTGTGGTCCTCTTTGGATTCCTTTTGTTTGGGGTTCTTTGCGCTTCCTGGACTTATAAGTCTATTTCTTTCAGCAGGTGGGGGAAGTTTTCAGTCATTATTTCTTCAAATAGATTTTCAGTATCTTGCTCTCTCTCTTCTTCTGGCACCCCCATAATTCGGATGTTGGTATGCTTGAGGTTGTCCCAGAAGCTCCTTACACTATCTTCATATTTTTGGATTCTTTTTTCCTTTTGCTTTTCCTGTTGAGTGTTTTTTGCTTCTTTGTATTTCAAATCTTTGACTTGATTCTTGCGGTCTTCTAGTCTGCTGTTCGGTCTCTGTATAATATTTTTTATTTCAGTCAGTGTATGTTTAATTTCTAGTTGGTCATTTTTCATATCCTCTAGGGTCTCGCTAAATTTATTGGCCTTTTCTAGGAAATTCTTGAAAAACCTTATAACCGTGGTTTTGAACTCTATATCCAGTCATTTGCTTTCCTCCATTTCTTTCATTTGTGATCTGTTTCTTTGTCTCCGCATTTTCGTTGCTTCCCTGAGTTGGTAGAGTAGCTTTGTGTGCTAGGTGTCCTATAGGGCCCAGTGGCTCAGCCTCCCCCAGTTAACCTGAAGTGGACACTTTTGGTGCACTCCTTTGTGGACTGTGTGCACAGCCTTGTTATAGTTAAGCCTTGATTGTTTTTGGTATCACTGGGAGGAATTGACCTCTAGGCCAGTTGGCTGTGAGGATCAGCTGTGTCTACACTGGGAGAACTCCTGTGCTGGAGACACTCTTATGAGACAAGACTTGCAAAATTGCAAAAGCCTCTGTGCTCAGCTTGGATAAGGCGGATACTCAGGGTGGAGCAGGCAGCCTTGGCTTCCCATCAGCCCTGCCCTATGAGGTCCCTGGGTCTCAGTGTCCCTCAGTAATTGCTGCGAGCACCTCTGAGAGAAAGCTGCCCTCGAGTTTCGTCCGCTGTCAGACAGTCCAGTTTCTCCCCGAATGAGTCTGGATTCCCAGAAACTCACCCGGAACTGGAGTTCAGCGTAATGTGGAGCTTCCATCTACCCCCCGCTTTAGAAAGCCAGCTGCGCACTCAGCCACCCATGCACTCAGCAGTCAGTCCTCTCTCCGCGCGCATGCTTCTGGACCTCTGCCTTCCACAGCTCCCCTGAGTCTCAGTGTGCTTTCTCTTTTCCTGACAGTCCAGATTCCCCCTGAATAAGTCTGGGTTCCCAGAATCTCGTCCGGGACTGGAGTTCAGTGCAGTCGGGAACTTCCGTCTCCCTCCTGCTTTAGAAAGCCAGCCATGCACTCAGCCGCCCGTGCACTTAGCCGCCTGTCCTCTTTGCGAGTGCACAAGCACGTCTCCATACCTGAGCCTTTTGCTGCTCCTCTGAGTCTCAATGTGCTTTCCTCTTTCCTTCTAGTTGTAGAATTTCCACTCAGCCAGCTTTCCTGTGGTTCTGGATGGTGTCTGTTTTGTCTTTTAGTTGTAGTTTTGATATTGTTGTGTGAGGCAGCAGTTTAGGTGTTTACCTATGCCACCATCTTGGTTTCTAACAGCTTTTTAATGTCTCATCTTTAAATATGAATGAATAATCATTTTGAGAGAAATCTTCATCAGAAAGTGAAAAACAAACAAAACAAATCATAAATAACAAAAGAAAGCAGAATAAAGGTCTATAGATGAAACATAGCTAATGACGGGAACAAACACATAACAAATTAACTGTGCCATGCAAATAATATTATAAAAGAGATGAGACAAGATATTTCATTTACAAAACAAAACAAATAAGTAACAATCATACAGAAAGAATGAACTTGTAGAAGTTAAAATTTTAATTGCCAAGTAAAAATTTAGAATAAGTTTTGGAATGTAAATTTAAAGGTGTTCTCAGAAAATAACACAAAAGAAAAAATAATTTATGAATAGGGCTGAATATGTAAGAGACCTGGAGGATCAATCCAATAGATCCATTACATAAGAGTTTTTAAAAAAGAGAAAAATATTAAGAAATAACACAAGGAAATTCATTAGAATAGAGACAAGTTTTTAGATTTCTACCATATGTGAAAAATTTTTTTTAAAAAGTCTTGTACTATACAAATTAACCAATACCAGAAAGGCAATTGCTTTTTAACAGGTTTTCAACTCCTTAAAAATTCAGAGGAAACAGAATTGAATAAACAGCTAAATTAACTATAAAGTAAGAAAGTAAAAAAAAATACGTTTTCAGAAAAGCAAAGCATCACAAAATTTACCTCCCTCCTATCCCTTGTTAGGGAGTCATTTAATGATGTGTTCAGAAGAACAAAGGGTACAAAAAACCCCAACAAACAAAAAGATGATTTGTAATTCAAGAAAGAAGGATTGCAAAACAGGAAGTCTGGGACAGAAGCTCTCAGGATGAAAACTGCACCCTGGCTCCCCGTGACCACATGCTGCCCTTGTTAAAACAATCATAGTGCAACAGTTAGTACAATGGTTTGATTGACCAGACTTGATTCAATACCCCCTTTCCCTACCCAAGTCAAATGTTGGACTGAATTTAAAATCACAGAGTTCTGATTTGGAGAAGTGGAACAGCAGAATCCCAGTTTGCTAAAGAGAAGGCAAAACTGTAATATAATCACTAGATGAGTTAGCCATGACTATTACATCATTAAATTTTTTTTTTTTATTTTGATGGGAAATTGTAATATTACAGCATTATTGAACAAATGGAATTATTATATGTCTATATAATTGATTTGCTGTATCATTGATGATCTTATTTATAACCCTTACAAAACATTTTTCATTCTTGGAATTTGGAGAGTGGAAGTGGGGGCATTAGTGCCTTATCATCCCCTAACGAAGTATGATGATAAACATTCCATTGCTGGAAAGGTGACATGTTACTAGAAAAAATATATGCTAGAGTTTCTATAATGACTGCTTTACAGGCTTTCATTGTTTTTAAAAGGTTGTTTCCCAGCATTGGACCTATTTTTCTTGTGTGGTGGAATTCCCCAATGTGTGAGTGGTGGGAGCCATAGCCCTGTCCACCCTCCCCTCCTTAACTGTTCTTCCTGCATCACTCCCACAACAGAGAAACCCTTCCTCTCCTACCAAGGAGACAGCCAGACTTCAAAGATAGCTTCAGCAATGGCACTCTCTTTCTAATGACTTTGTAACTGCAGTGAGTGTCAGAAAGACAAATAAAAGCTGAGAATTGATTTGGACTATTAGGTCTGTGGTCAGTGGTAGGATTTGCAAATAATGAGGACACTTTAGTCTTTTGACTAGATTATTTTTTCTACAAAGTTTCATTTGGATTGTGTTGTTTGCTTAGTTTGATTAGACTACAAGATATACCTAAAATCCTTGACAATTGCATATCCCCTACATAGTAAGTTTCTATTTTTTTCAGCAAATAAAAACCCTGATGTATACTGATATCATTGCTTAATCATTGTGACTTTTTAAAAAAATACATATATATTTTATTGATTTTTTTACAGAGAGGAAGGGAGAGGGATAGAGAGTTAGAAACATTGATGAGAGAGAAACATCGATCAGCTGCCTCCTGCACACCTCCTGCTGGGAATGTCCCTGCAACCAATGTACATGCCCTTGACTGGAATCAAACCTGGGACCCTTCAGTCCGCAGGCCGACGCTCTATCCACTGAGCCAAACCGGTTAGGTCTATCATTGTAGAATTCAAATGCTGCAGTTCCCTAAATAAATTCTTAAAATTGGATACATTTCAGAGCAGGGTGGAGGGTTTTGAAATTATTCAGAAAAAGGCTTCTTTGGCTTTCTGCCCTTTGGATCCAGTAAACAAAGGTACCACATCTGAGTTATCATTGCTTTGATTTTAATAATTCAGAATTTAAAGTCATAATATTTTTAAATGCTATATAATAATACAAAATAAAATTGCTTTCATAAGACAATGTCAAAACATTAATACTGCATTCCACTATTGAATGTCAGAATATTTGAAATATTCATTTTAGGTGTGAACTTATAAGTATTTCCTCTTTTTAATTTTCATTAATAAATCAGTTCTGTCCCTTGTTAATACAAGACTATCATTGCCCAATAATTTACACTTTTTGATAGAGCTCAGGTCACTGGGGCTACCACATGGGCATTTGTCCTATTAGTAGACTCCCTTAAGGACAAAGAAAGGGGACAGCCCGAGTGCCCATCAATAGATGAGTGGATAAAAAAGCTGTGGTACATTTACACCATGGAATACTATGTAGCTGTAAAAAAGAAAGATCTCTTACCCTTTGAGACAGCATGCAGGGACGTGGAGATTATTATGCTAAGTGAAATAAGCCAGTCAGAGAAAGACAAGTATTACATGATCTCACTTATAGGTGGAATTTAATGAACAAAATAAACTGACCAACAAAATAGGCCCAGAGACATGGAAGCATGGAACAGACTGAAGAATCTCAGAGGGAAGAAGGGAGGGGTGGGAGAGATTAACTAAAGAATTTATATGCATATATGCATAGCCTCTGGACACAGACAATAGTGTGGTGAAGGCCTAGGGTGGGGCGAGAACTGGGTGGAGGGGAGCATAGGGGAGGAAAATGGAGAACATCTGTAATACTCTCACCAATAAAAATAAATTAAAAAAAAGGGGAAATGATTGATAACAACTTTGGGTATGTACCCAAAGCTCTAACTTGTTGAAAAAGTATTTTATTTTGTTAAAGTAAATGTTAGAAGTGTAGAAAGCCAAAATTTAGTGGATAAAATATACCTTTGAAATTGTTCTATATAGAAGTGCAGTGAAGGAAATTTTAGTCACAAGCATCTTAGTTAAAATGTGCTGATAGGACATTTTAAAAATTCATTAATAATGTATTTTTATGCTTGAAAACTTCAAAATATCATTACATATTAAAAACCCTATAATATGGGTCTAAGAATTTTGATGAAATATATCTTCAGAGACAGTGTTAGGAGGGAGGGAGGGATTCCCCACTGATCTCGTGGCCCCTTTATAACCTTGGAAATCCTACTTAACCTCTTATGCTTCATTTCAACATCTACATAAGGGAATAATAATAATAATAGTATGAACTCTTGGATTACTGTAAAGATAAAATGTGAATACTTGTAAAGCTAGACATGTGAGAACTTGCAATCAAATTTTAACTACTATTGATAATACTACAGCCCAGTGCATGAAAATTCATGCACTGGAGGGGTGGGTCTCTTAGCCTGGCCTGCCCCCTCTCATAGTCCAGGAACCCTCAAGGGTGGGAGGCGACCCGGCAATCAGGGGAAGGCGATGCCCCCATCACACCTCTTCTGCTGCCACTGCTGACAGCGCAAGCCTCAGTCGGCCCTGGTTACCTGAGCCTCAGGCAGCCCTGGGCGGCTGGGTAGCAGCCATCGGAGGCTTGCCTGTGCCTCGGGCAGGCCCTGGGTATCTGGGGAGCTGAGGGGACTGGGGGACTCCAGAGGCAGGCGTGCCTGCCGCCTTGCCACATGCCTGCCGCCCCAGGGGAGGGGGGGTGCTGAGGGAACTGGACACTGCCATCTTGTGGCTGTGGGCACTGCCATCTTTGAGGGCATGGCAATCAATTAGCATATTCCCTCCTTATTGGTTGTGGATGCCACTGTCTTTGAGGATGGGACAGTAAATAGTATATTCTCCCCTTATTGGCTGTGGGTGCTGCCATCTTTGCAATGGCGTGAGGGTCAATTAGCATATTCACTCTTTATTAGATTGGACATCATGCCAATTTTAACTCCTTATAGATATTTTTGTATGATCTGTATATATTTCAAAAATCTACACATGATGTTTTGGATCCATATTCTTCCTCATTCAATTTATTTTTAAACATTTGGTTTTTTATATTCACTAATAAATTATGAACAAGTAGTATATAAACAGCAACTTCACATAGAATTTTATTTCTTAAAACAAAATGGGCAAATTCTTGGAGAAAGAAATGCAAAAGGTTTTCTTTGTCAAGCATATTTCATAGCTATCCCTATATCTGAAGTGTAAGCATGCATTAAAATGATTTTTACTGAGTATATTACATTAAGAATGTTAGAAAATAATGCTTTAACTATTGAGTATAATGCATTATGCAGAAACATCCCTAATAAAGGAGGAAGTGGAAGCAGTTACAATATTTGCCTAATTTGAAAATGTTCATATGGACTTAACAAAATACATTTTCTCCAGAAAGACTAAGAATGGGAATAGTATGGGTGGAAATGTAAAATTCTAGTTAATTTTTGAAAAGTTAATATTCTGTTTCTTGCCTCTTTCTGACTTTTCAAGTGAAAGCCTTTGAGTCAACATGAATGTATATCTAAGAATCTATTTATTTTCAGTTATAATTTCTGGCATGTGATTTTTCTCTGGGAATGTTACCAAAGCAGATATTATGTTTTTTTTGTTGACTCACACTATTTGAACAAATCATTTAATATAACAAAAATAATAGCTTTTGCTTTTATTTATAGGCTTTTCCCTTACTAAAGCACATACTGCTGGGAAAATGGGAAAAAGCGGTGTTCTATTTTTTTTTTAAGTTTTTTATTTTATTTTTTAAAAAATAGATTTTATTGATTTTTTTTTTTTTTTTTTTTTTTTTTTACAGAAAGAACGGGAGAGGGATAGAGAGTTAGAAACATTGATAATAGAGAAACATCGATCAGCTGCCTCCTGCACACCTGCTACTGGGGATGTCCCCGCAACCAAGGTACATGCCCTTGACTGGAGTCGAACCTGGGACTCTTCAGTCCATAGGCTGACGCTCTATCCACTGAGCCAAACCAGTTAGGGCAAGGGATGTTCTATTAATCATTCAAGAATGATGTGGAATAAAAGGGGGTCCAGGGAATAGAAAATTAGTGACTGAATCATCTGTTGACTTGGGCACCTATGGTTAAACACACACACACAAACACACACACACACAAACACACACATGCTTGTGCATTTACACACACACACACACACACTCAAGAGATTCAACCTTGACTTGTTAATGGGTTATCCACAATGCACAAACTCACTGGAATAGATGATTACTTCATTCTTTGCATGGTTTTGTCTGCAAAGTTGTGGCTATGGACACTTCAAGGTTATGTGAGCTCTCCTACTAGTTTGCAATATTACAAGGGTGCTTTTCTACCAGCAGAACATTGGCCATAAATGTCTATTAGTCAAAATAACTATGGCAGTTTTATAAGGCCTGTACATGTATATTCCCCCACTGCTTCTCCTAAAATTACTAAGAATGTAAAAATAACCAATAGTTTGACCTCTTAAATCACAAATTGGATAGGCTTACCATTAAAATATGTTGTAAATGTGTTTCCCATTTTTAGCTCATTTAACATGTTCAGCAGCAAGCCTTCCAATATTTTGAGTAGTTTTTAGTTTTTTTCTTACTTCACAGAAGCATTAGATGATATTTTTCAAGCCATCAGGTGGTATTTAAAAGACTAGAATACAATTTGAATGTTGATAATAGGTTATTAACTATCCATGTAAAAAGTAAAGAATATAGATACAATAAGCTCAGAAATTATTTGATTTTGTATTAACCATCTTGATAGTTTTCATTGTGAAACATTAACTTGTTCAATTTGGAAAGTTATATGATTATATCACATCCATAGAGTGGAAAAGGATCAACTAGAATTAAGATTTACAATGTAAAAATTATTACCCTGCAGGTTGAAGAAATTCCCTATAATAAATAAAAAACAAATAAAATTATTTGAAATCCAATGCCCTTCAAGTTTATCCGTGTTTCATATTAATATTAGAATACTAGAGGCCTGGTGCATGAAATTTCGTGCACGGAGGGGGGTTCCCTCAACTCAGCCTCCACCCTCTCCAATTGGGGACCCCTTGCTGGATGTCCAACTGCAATTTTAGGCCCGATCCCAGAGATTAGGCCTAAACTGGCAGTCAGACATCCCTCTCACAATCTGGGACCACTGGCTCCTAAATGCTCACCTGCCTGCCTGCCTGATTGCCCCTAACTGCCTCTGCCTGACAGCCTGATCACCCCTAACTGCCCTCCCCTGCCATCCTGATCACCCCTAACTGTCCTCCCCTGCTGGCCTGGCTGCCCCCAACTACCCTCCTCTGCTGGACAATTTGGTTCTGATTGGTCAGTTCCTATGCCAGTCAGTGCCAAAAGCTCCGCCTCCTAGGCAGCAATTGGTTCCCCACAGCACCCACCTTTGGTTCTGATTGGTCGGTTCCTATGCCAGTCTGCATCTCCAGGCCTATCTCTGGGCCTGATCAAAGAGGCGGGGCTTAACAGCAGCCCCCTGGGAGGCTGGGAGAGAAAGAAAAGCCTGGCTTCTGGAGAAGATCAGGAAGAAAGAGGGAGAGAAAGAGAGAGGTAAGTACACTGATCAACAGCTTCCACTGAGGCTGCGTATCAGACCCTGACTCACTTTCTGGGTCTCAGCCACCTGGGCTGTCAGTGCTGGGTCGCCAGGCTGCAGCTGGGCAACCCAGTGCTGACTTCCAAATGGTCAGTGTTTGGTCGTGAGAGGTCATTACAATCCTGGGCTTTAATTATTAAGATTGCATATTGATTAGTACAAATAGGTATAGCCATCTGGCATTTTCTTCCCTAAAGCAAGTTGATTCCTTTATTTTCACTTTCATTTACCTAAAAAATATTTTTAAAGCCTAAGGATATATGTACATTTTAAAAAGTAATCTTTGATCTTAATTTCTGTGTATGAAGTGGATTTTCTCTGGCATAGTTGAGAATATTAAAATGCTATTACAAGTGTGGAATAAAGTATCTGGTGTCTAAGTTACGAGATCTGGCCATAGGTCACCAAGTAGTGATGTCATGTCAGAGATATTTTTGATAGATCTCTTGTATGGTTCACAAACTTTAAGTCTGAGTCACAATTATTACTAGCAACTGGAATTCAAAGATGTATTAAAGAGCTGGAAAGATGATTGAGAACAATTCAAATGTTCTTGTCATATACAATTGGGACCTGGTCTACATTCAAGCATTTCATTCAATGGATTGAAATGTGATTTTAAAGGGGGCAGATTTAAAAGGAGGTGTCAGTTCAATCTCAGTTTACATAAATGCTGTAATCTAAATTCACTTATCCTATATTTTAAAATAATTAACACATGATGGGATTTACTTGTTTACTACAATTTTCAAAACAAATATTCCTTTATGTAAAAGACAATATATTTTTATATTGCGATTTCTGGATTATTCAAGGATTTCATAAAGTGTAAGGTGATCTCTTTCTCTGGGTTCTTAAATATCCTTACATGTGACACTTCCTTCAGACTAAGCTTTTCTATGCAAGATCTTTCCAATCCCCTCTGTCATTTCAACACTTCAAATTGTCTTAAAAGTAAAGCTAGAACAAGGAGGAGATGTAATTTCTGTACAAGTAGGTTAGATTTCAGAGAAAAGCACTACATAGGTATAAAACACTACTATTAGAAGAATAAACCCTGAATGTAAAGTAAGGGTGCCTTTTGCCCTTTCTTTTCATCGTGGGAAGTGTTGTGTGGCTTATGATAAGCCAAAGGAAATGAAAGCATTGATGAGAGAGATAGACTGGAAGGTGGTTGATAAGGGACAAGATTACCTGCTGTTTGCTGATGAGCAGCATGTAGTACTGCCAACCTGTATTGCATTTCAGAAAGTATGACAAAGGTAGAAACGTGTTCCATTAAAATCAGATTCTAAATGTGTTTCATTAAAACAAGATTTTGGGAGCTATCCAAATGATGTGTAGGTTTGCATAGATAGAAAATTGAAGCAATTTAACTTCTCAATGAAAAGGTACGTTTTCTGTTTCTTTGAATTGGCTATTTATCATCTGTACAGAGCTCCTCTATTTAACGGATAATAATAGTGAGTAAAGACCTCAACAATAAAATTATAGCACCTATTAATGCTGAAATAACCTAGCTCATTCAGCCAAGCAAAAGGTTTAAAGTAATGGACTTAGCAGCTTTCAACTATGCAGTCCATATTTGTGTCAAGTAAAAAATTAAATCACTAATCCTATATAATAAAAATGTAATGTGCAAATGGTCGTTATACCGTGAAGTGTAATGACTGGATCACAGATCACCAGGAGGGTGGGGCAGTGAGCTACAAGTGGGCAGTGAAGAGCTACAGGAGGGGGCAGGGTAGCAAGTTATGAGGCGGGGGCAGAGGGGGCGGAGGGAGCTACAGGAGGGCAGCAGCAAGCTACTGGTTATGAGCAGGCGGTGGAGAGCTACAGGAGGGAGCAGGGCAGCAAGCTATGAGGGGGGGCGGCGGTGGGGGGCAGGGGGAGCTACAGGAGGGTGGGGCAGCGGGCGGAGAGCTAATGGAGGGTGGCAGAGAGCTATTGGTGAGCTACTGGCGCATGGATTCATGCGCAGGGCTACTAGTATGAATGAAAGCAGGAAAGTGTAGCAGTTTACATATGGTGTTTTCACAACAAATATGAAGCATTTATTCTATGTTTTAAAGTAAATGTTTTGTTGCTTTTCCAGAGAAAGAACCCTGATGCTATTATTATTTGTTTTTAAAGGAATTTTGATCTAAAATTACATAACTCTTTCCAGGACTCTCTCTCTCTCATTTTGAATCTATATTATGGTTTTTTAGAAGCACTTTTTGAGTTTATTAGTACACTTAAAATGTATGTTATTATTTCCACTTCTTTTCCAACACACACACACACACACACACACACACACACACACACATATTTCCCTTCAATTAAATGAATGTTAGTTAATAGGATAAATAAATAGTCCACTTGAGTTCTAAAGTGTTTCCCAATACTTAATATGCAATGTGATTTAACAAAATAAAAATCAGTTTAAAAATATATATCTAGCTTTCTCTTTTATGTATTAACTGTACAGAAATTCTTGATGAATTACTAACTGTTTAGCTATTTGGTGATGCCAATGCACTCTTTAGATAATAGTGTAAGGACTAGTTTAATATTTTTATGAAACATTTTAGTTTATTTCTTTTATATTTTTGTCTCAAGGTCTTAGATTAAAAACACTATGTGCCTCACACTTCAAAGTCAATACATTAACTAGAAATTATCCTAAATATAAGGAACTTTAATCCTAATGTTATTACTATATTTCCATTCCTGGTTTTTTAGTCACATTTGAAGATATAAGGCATACTGATTAGGAATTAGGGGTTTGAACTGGTGGTTTCATAATGTAGAAGCAAGAAGACAGTAAGAGGTTTTGTTTAATGTCTTTAAGACTTGTTTTTTTCTACTGTAAAATGGAACAAAGTAATACCTATCTCACAATATTATGATAAAAATTAAATGAGCTATGTCATAAAGCACTTAGTGGAGTTAGCTCCATCTTTTTTTTTTTTTAAATATATTTTATTGATTTTTTACAGAGAGGAAGGGAGAGGGATAGAGAGTTAGAAACATCAATGAGAGAGAAACATTGATCAGCTGCCTCCTGCACACCCCCTACTGGGGATGTCCCCGCAACCAAGGTACGTGCCCTTGACCGGAATCAAACCTGGGACCTTTCAGTCTGCAGGCCGACGTTATCCACTGAGCCAAACCAGTTAGAGCAGTTAGCTCCATCTTGAGGGAAGATGTGTGGGGGAGTGAGGGACAGGTTTGTGAGCAGAAAAAGAAACAGCTTACTCAAGTTTATTCACCAGGAGGTATATGGGGAACTGCAGACCCGTTGCTGCACCTGCTCTCTCTGCTCAGATGGGTATAGTTACTGAAGAGCCAACTTACCGGAATGGAGTAAATGTTAAGGCTCACTTTTCTCTTACCTCATGTGTAAGCTGGCTTGTTGTTTCTGTAGTTCTCCTTGTGCTATCATGAGAGAGGATCCAACTCATGCAGGAAAATACCCAGGTGATCATTAACACCGAGACATAATCAGAGCATAATGTTGTTGATATGGTACTTGTTTATCTCACATGCTTTCAGGGCCATTCATTCCTGTTGAGAAGAGGGATGGAAGAAGTGTCCTTGGCAATTCCTGTACGCACCACACATTTCCACAGGGAGGAATACGTTAAATTTTTTAAAGAGATTGCTTTTGTTGGGTCCACAAACAAACAAACAAACAGACCAAAAAAGTCAAAGTAAGTCCTAAATCAGGAAATACATATTCTGTGTTCTAGCTTGAGTACAAAACCCCATGGTGCAAGTCAGTTAATCTATCTGAGTTTCGGCTTTTCATATACAAACTCAACATTATGAATTGGTTTACCTTTAAGGTCCAACTGGGTGTAAAATAACAGAAAACTTTTGCAGTGGCACAGCTAAAAGTACCAGAGGCTAAGCCAGATCTTATAAATAAACAGCCATCTCATCGTCCAAAAGAACTTTGAGGCATGACTGACCCTCCCAATAAGGGAAGAAACTAAGTTTAATGCAGATGGACCCAGGCCTCTCATCAATATAGCATTCCCAAGAATGTTCTAGCAAAACCTGTGTTCTTGACCACATTATACATTGGAGACAGTTTTACCTGCTGGCTGGCACTTAATCTGAAATTATTAGATCATGTATAATGAATCAAAATGACTCTCAACAACTCAAGAGTTTAGTATCCATGCCAGTATTTACATATTTTACTGAACTTTTATCTCTAAAAAAATCTGGAAATCTCATGAAAGGATTTTTTCTTTGTTGGTTTTTCAAGTACATAAAACTGCAATAAAACAAAGTCAATGGAAAACAGCCTTTGGCTGGAGACTTTTCCCTGCTTCCTAATTTTAGTCAGCTCAAAAGCTTGTCTTACACAACCGTGGAAATAGTCACACTGGTGTTAGACTAATCAGGAAGTGTGGAAAGACTAGAATGAATAAAATAAGTTAGTCATAAAGTATTTTTAAACTTTCATGTATGTTTGGGTTTCAGTTCATCTTAGTGATGAAAACTCCAGTAGGTTTAGATTTTGTGTAATCTGGTTTATCAACCATATTTAGAATTCGAATTACCTAACCCTAAAATGTATCTGTGTTTGCCTTTCTCCAAAGTGTAAAAAATAGAGACTAAATTTCTTATAGTTACATATATCAAAATTGAAATTACTTAAATTTTTAAACTGCTTAAATGATCCCCATTACTATAAAGCCATATACTGGTAATAGCAATAACTCTAACATACCAAAAAAACAATGTTTTCTCCTATGACGCTGGTAAAATACAGTGTAGTCACATAACTAGAAGTTCATTCCTTCCCTAAAAGAAAAAAATCAAGGGGATAATAACAGTTGCTGGTCTAGGTGAGTCTCTTGTGATTATAAAAATAACAACAAAGGGTTTAAAAAGGAAAACTGTAAGTGCAGGGAATGTTGGGAGAGCAGATTCAAGATTAGAATCAGAATCCACATGGGAAAGAAAGAGGTACACTATTTACCATAAATCATCTAGATACTTAATTTGAAATCAAACATGAACCTGAACATGTGTCATATAATCTGGCTAAATACACTTGGGTTTTATTAAGGTGGTGTGAGCCAAGGACCACAATGTTTTAGCTTGAGAGATCCTCTGCTAAAGTGAAAAACAAATGCACTAGATGTCTTGCTGTTGCAAAATAAGTCCCCCAAACCCTAACACACGAGTAACTAATTAATGGTCTGAACTTCCAAACATACTATATTTGGGAACCAATATAATGCAATGCCTAACAGCACACATTTTATAGTGATATATCTGGGGATTGAATCCTGACATTTCTATTTACTAGCTGTATGTTAAGCAGCTTACTTTTTGCAAATTCAATTTCTTTATATCTCAAACTAGGGGCCTAGTGCACGAATTTGTGCACCTTGAAAGGAACTGTGGGCCATGAGGCTGAGGTGGGCACAGGGGCGAGTCTCAACCTATCCTCCGTGCCCCCGCCTGGCCCCTCCCGCCGTGGCCCCCAGTCCCCTGTCTGCCGGCAGCCCTGCTCCTGTCGCCACCATTCCAACGTGCAGATGGTGCTGGCCCTGCTCACACCTGCTGACTGATGGCGCAGAGTGATTGGGGATCGGCTCCGGCACCAGCAGCGGATGCGAGTGCCCATCGGGACCGCATCACGCAGGAGCAAAGAATTTTCAGTAACCACCAGAGGCTCGCCCTTATGACAGTGACTGGTGCCCTGCCTTGGTCTGGCACCCCGCTCACCTGCCTCACCATTCTGCTTCGGCCAACGCCCACCATGTTTTGCGCTCTGCCTCCTGCTGCTGATGCCCACCATGTTCTGCGTGTGCCCCCTGGTGGTCAGCACACATCATAGCTACCCATTGTTCAGTTGTTCCACCTTTTGGTCTATTTGCATATTAGGGTTTTATATATATATAGATGGGTAGGTAAAGAGTCCAATGTTATAGGTTTATTGTGTAAAATAAGCACAATATATATAAAATGCATGGTACAATACCTGTACAAAATAAGGTATTTAATAATGGCTACTTTCATTTTCATTATAAATTGAGTGTTAACTTAGTGTTATTTAGTCGCTTTTAATTCAAGTTATACTTAAGTTAAAAATTAGAAATGTACCTGTTCTCAACTGCTACCTCACACATCCTAACACATACAACCCTATAACTCTTTAAGACATTTTGATGATAAACTTTGGTAAATTTTATTTTACTATTCTGTTATACCTATAGAAAAGTTACAAGAAACTCAAATATGGCATTTGTTCAGATGTATCAATTCGTTATATTTTTACCCCATTTGTTTTATTATTTGCTCTTTCTCCTTTCCTCCTCTCCACTCTCCTCCCTTCTTTCCCTTTCCCTCATTCCTTTTTCTCCCTCAGCACACACACTTTCTGTTTATTCTAAAACAAGTGAAAGCTGAAGAGAGTGTGAGTTTTTTTACCCTAAATACTTCAGTGCTATGTCCTAAAACTTCCCTTACATAACCTCAGTTTAGCTATCAAAATCAGGAAATTTAACATTGATGTGATACTGTTATCCAATCCACACTTTATACTCAAATATGATGAATTATTTCAATTATATCTTATATACCTATTTTTCCCCCAGCCTGGGATCCAATCCAGGATCATGTATTATGCTTTGTTTTCATGTGTCTTTAGTCTTTTTTAATCTGGAACAGTTCTCAGCATTTTAAAAATCTTTCTGGACATTGAAATCTTTGCAAAGTACAGGTCAGTTATTTTATAGACTGTCCCTCAATTTGTTTGTTTTTCTTTTTTTCTTCAGGTTTTCTCATGATTAGATTTAGCTTATACATATTTTGACAGAATTATCACTGAAGTGATGTTATATCCTCCTCACTGCATTTTATTAAGAGCTATGTGATGCTAGTTTATTGCAGTTTTGATAATATTGGATTATTGATGAGGCTTAAGTGAGGTTCTATGTTGCTTAGGAGAGATAACTCCAGGTGTCCATGGAGACTGATGAGTTACTTTGATACTAGAAAAAAACAATTGCTGAAAAATTTCCAAATTTTATGTGATCAAAGAAGGTCAACAAACTTAAAGCAGATTTAATGTCCAGAAATTATGCCATGGTATATTACAATAAAATTTCTGAAAATGAGCTTTGAAAAGAAAATCTTAAAAATGGTCAGAGAACAGCCCAGCTGGTGTGGCTCAGTGGTTGAGTGTCAACCTCTGAATCAGGAGACCACGGTTAAATTCATGGTCAGGGCACATGCCCAGGGCTCGATCCCCATTGTGGGTATGCAGGAGGCAGCCAATCAATGATTCTCTCTCATCGTTGATGCTTCTATCTCTCCTTCTCCCTTCCTCTCTGAACTCAATAGAAGTTTATATTTTTAAAAATGGTCAGAGAACAATGACACGATGCACATACAAGAGCGAGGTAAGAATGACTCATGGGCCAGGCCAGTTTTGCTCAGTGGTTGAGCATTGACTGACCCCACGTGGACACAAGATGGCTGCCATAGGATGGCCAGCAGGGGAGGGCAGTTGGGAGGGACCAGGCCTACAAGGGAAGGCAGTTGGGGGTGATCAAGCCTGCAGGGGAGGGCAGTTAGGGGTGACCAGGCCAGCAGAGGAGAGAAGTTGGGGGCGACCGGGCCTGCAGGGAAGGGCAGTTGGGGAGGACCCAGGCCTGTAGGGGAGAGCAGTTGTGGGGGACCAGGCCTGCAGGGGAGGGCAGATAGGGGCAATCAGGCTGGCAGGGGAGTGGTTAGGGAGTGATCAGGCTGGCAGGCAGAAGTGGTTAGAGGCAATCAGAAAGGCAGGCAGGCAAGCAGTTGGGAGCCAGCAGTCCTGGATTGTGAGAGGGATGTCGGACATCCCTAAACGGGCAGTCAGACATCCCTCGAGGGGTCCCAGATTGGAGAGGGTGCAGGCTGGGCTGAGGGACACCCCCCCCGTACGCAAATTTCGTGCACTGAGCCTCTAGTAGGGAATATAACACAGATAGCAAAATACACAATAGATGAAAAGATAGTAGATGGAAACTCAGTTATATTGGTAATTGCATTAAAAGTAAATGGCTGAGAAACCAAGATGGTGGCATAGGTAAACACCTAAACTGCTGCCTCGCACAACAATTTCAAAACTACAACTAAAAGACAGAACGGACACCATCCAGAACCACAGGAAAGCTGGCTGAGTGAAAATTCTACAACTAGAAGGAAAGAGGAAAGCTCACAGAGAATTGGAGGTACGGCAAAGGGGCTTTGTGCGCGCAGAGAGGAAGGGCGACTGAGAGCCTGGCTGACTTTCTCTGGCGGAAGGGGGAAGGAAGCTTCCGACCGCACTGAGCCCCAGTTCTGACAGCACTGAACCCCAGTTCCGGGCGAACCCCTGGGGACCCACGCTCTTACGGGGGGAGTCTGGACTCTCGGGCGGAGACTTGAGCTGGGAAAGGCAGAAGTCTGAAGGCGCACGCGTGCCAGTGCGCACAAAGGCTGCGGAAGTTGCTACAGGCTTTCCCTAGTGGAAGGGAGTCAGAGGATTCTGACTGCACTGAGCCCCAGTTCTGACTGCAGTGAACCCCAGTTCCAGGCGAGCCCCTGGGGACCCACGCTCTTGTGGGGGAGTCTGAACTCTCGGGCGGAGACTCGGGAGCCGGGGAAGGCGGAGGACTGAAAGCGCGCGTGCGCGTGCCAGTGTGCACAAAGGCTGCGGAAGTTGCCACAGGCTTTCCCTAGTGAAAGGGAGTCAGAGGCTCCTGACGGCACTGAGCCCCAGTTCTGACTGCAGCGAACCCCAGTTCCAGGCGAGCCCCTCTTGTGGGGGGAGTCTGGACTCTCAGGCGGAGACTCGAGCTGGGGAAGGCGGAGGACTGAAAGCGCACATGCGCGCAAGGGCAAGGCTGACAGGAAGCCAAAACTGAGACTCCACCCCATCCAAGCTGAGCACAGAGGCTATTGCAATTTGGCAAGTCTAATCCTATAAGGCTGTCTCCAGCACCGAACTTCTCCCAGCATAGATACAGCTGATCCTTACAGCCAACTGGCCCGGAGGTCAATTCTTCCCAGTGATACCAACAACAATAAAGACTTAATTACAACAAGGCTGTACACACAGTCCACAAAGGGGTGCACCAAGAGTGTCCACCTCAGGTTAACTGGGGAAGCAGACCCACTGGGCCATATTGGAAACCTAGCACAAATATCTACCTTACCAACTCAGGGAATCAGTGAAAATGCGGGGTCAAAGAATCAGATCACAAACGAAAGAAATGGAGGAAAACAAACGACTGGATATAGAATTCAAAACCACGGTTATAAGACTTTTTAAGAATATCCTAGAAAAGGCCGATAAATATAATGAGACCCTCGAAGATATGAAAAAGGACCAACTAGAAATTAAACATACACTGACTGAAATAAAAAATATTATACAGAGACCCAGAAACAGAATAGAGGAACACAAGAATCAAGTCAAAGAATTGAAATACAAAGAAGCAAAAAACACTCAACCGAAAAAGCAAAAAGCAAAAAAAAAAATCCAAAAAGTTGAAGATAATGTAAGAAGACTCTGGGACAACTTCAAGCGTACCAACATCAGAATTATGGGGGTGCCAGAAGAAGAGAGAGAGCAAGATAATGAAAACCTATTTGAAGAAATAATGACCGAAAACTTCCCCCACCTGGTGAAAGAAATAGACTTACAAGTCCAGGAAGCACACAGAACCCCAAACAAAAGGAATCCAAAGAGGACCACACCAAGACACATCATCATTAAAATGCCAAGAGCAAAAGACAAAGAGAGAATATTAAAAGCAGCAAGAGAAAAACAGTTAATTACCTACAAGGGAGCACCCATACGACTGTCAGCTGACTTCTCAACAGAAACTATGCAGACAAGACGGGAGTGGCAAGAAATTTTCAATGTGATGAATAGCAAGAACCTACAACCAAGATTACTCTACCCAGCAAAGCTATCATTCAGAATTGAAGGGCAGATAAAGAGCTTCACAGATAAGAAAAAGCTGAAGGAGTTCATCACCACCAAACCAGTATTATATGAAATGCTGAAAGGTATTCTTAAAGAAGAGGAAGAAGAAAAAAGTAAAGAGAAAAATTATGAACAACAAATACATATCTATCAACAAGGGAACCTAAAAATCAAGTGAATTAAAAACCTGAGGAACAGAATAATCTGGTGAATATAATAGAATCAGGGGCATAGAAAGGGAGTGGACTGATAATTCTCAGGGGGAAAGGGGTATGGGGGGTTCATGAAGAGATTGGACAAAAATCATACACCTATGGATGAGGACAGTGGGGGGGAGGTAAGGGCAGAAGGTGGGGTGGGAAATGGGTGGAGGGGAGCTATGGGGGGAAAAAGGAGAAATAATTGTAATAATCTGAATAAAGATTTATTAAATTAAAAAAAAAGTAAATGGCAAAACTTCAATAAAAGTTCAATGGATAAAAAAACAAGACCTACCCATATACTGTCTTAAATCTAAAAACAGTTATGTTAAAAGCTTGGGGAAAAAACTATACCATGTATAAGAAAGCCAAACTATGGACCACATTACTGTTACTTTAGAACCAGAAATAGTACTAGAGATAAGGTAAATACTTCATAAAATAAGTGGATCATTTAAAGAAGACACAACAGTGTTGCCCTAGACCAGTGGTTGGCAAACTGAGGCTCGTGAGCCACATGCGGCTAGCGAGCCACGTTTGCCGCTCTGTTGACTAATGAGTTTGCCGACCACTGGACTAGACTAAAGGTTACCATGTAGTTGGAAGCTGTGAGGATTATGCAATAGTGGCATATTGTGTGCAAAGAGGTAAAGGGTAGTATATGACAGTGGTTGGCAAACTCATTAGTCAACAGAGCGGCAAACCGCGGCTTGTGAGCTCATGTGGCTCGCGAGCCGCAGTTTGCTGATCACTGCCCTAGACGGTTTTGCTCAGTGGATAGAGCACTGGCCTGGAGACTAAAGGGTCCCAGGTTTGATTCTGACCAAGAGCACCCATGCCTGAGTTGTGGGTTCAATACCCCCAGTAGGGGCGTGCAGGAGACAGCCAACCAATGATTCTCTCTCATCATTGATGTTTCTATCTCTATTTTTCTCCCTTCCTCTCTGAAATCAATAAAAAAATGTATAAAAATAAATAAAATAAAGAAGAGATAACAATCTTAAATGTCTATGTATATACTATTTCACACTGCATGAAGTAAAAACTGAGAGATCTGAAAGGAGAAGCATAACAATCTGCATTTCATATTACTCTTTCAGTAACTTATAGAATAAGTAGACAGAAAATGAATAAGAATAAAATGTTTAGAGAGATAAAATGGCAGCAGAATAGATGGACGTGTCCTGAGCCTTGTCCCGGAGCAAATAGAGGGAGCAGCTGAAACAAGTGGAATCCAGCCCGAATTGGTGAAGGAGGCTCAGCTGGTGAGACAGTTTGCAGCTGGGAAGGGCAGAGATCCCCCTGATAAAGGTAAAATCAAAGATCTAGGCAGTAGAATCTGCTGGACCTCTGTGCCCAGAAGGTCAGGGAGAAACTACATGGCGCCAAGCCGCATCCCTGAGGACAGGCAAAGCGTCTGACTGGAAAAAAAAAAAAAAAAAAAAGGGTCCACGGGATTGTGGGAGGTAGGGGATTTTAGACCTTGGAGTCTGGATTTGGGATCTGAGCTCAAAGGCAGCCCTGAAGAGCTGCCAGACCACGCAGTGCCAGCAAGAGAGGAACTTGCAGAGACTCGGTCCCTCCTCACGCTGGGGCCTGCGCCTTTCTACACTGAACCTAGTTCGTAGGACCTTTAGGATAAAGACACTTACCTGTGGCAGAGGTGCAGAAGAAGGGGTGAGCTTGTGGAATCTGGGGAGTGTAGGCAGTGGATAGTCCAGGAGAGGTGGAAGCGAGTCTGGTGCTGAGTCATATCTAAGCCCCGGTGGCCATTTTTCTCCTGAGAGATAGCCCCTCCCTCCAGTCTCCAGGCAACCAATATAGCCACACCCAGATCTCACCCTGAATAACACCATGGAATCTGAATACTCCCTGAGGCCATAGGATCTGCCCTAAAGAGAAATCTTTAGAAGCTAGGCACCTCAATTACACAGCTACGCCACCAGGGCCCTTCAGAGTGCTTCAGTGTGCCTCGCTGGCAAACTTACTGCGGGTGCTCCTGTGAGACGCCACTGGGAGTAAGCGCCTATCCAACACAGGTGCAGCAGCGAAAGCTGAGTCTACCCACCCCATAACTACAGAACTCTGGGCATCACAGTCACACCTGTCCAGAGGGCAGGCCCCCTGAGCCACATCACCCCAACAGTTCCTTGGTGCCACTGTGAGTCCCCACTGGGCACGCGTGATTTCAATTAAGGGTGCAAGACAGCAAAAATTGGGATACTCCCCTCCACGGCTGCTGACATCTAGACACGGCAGTTGTGCCTCTCAAGCTTGCAGGCCTATATCAAGAGATCCCAAATAGCTCAAGTAGGGAGCTACACTAGATTGCCAAGCCCAGGAGAACTGAGAGATTACACCAGTAGCACCATCACCAAAAGAACCTGAGTAGCAAAGCAATTGGATCTACAATTAAAACATTACAGGAAAACATGAGGAGACACAAAAGCAACTCCCAAAGGAAAGAAAAAGAGGAATCACCAGAAAGGGAGTTAAATGAAATTGAAGCTAGCAGCTTAACAGAGAAAGAATTCAGAGTAATGGTTATAAGGATGTTTAAACAGATGGATGACAAATACACACAACTCAATGACAAATACACACAACTCAATGAGAACTATAAGGAGCTGAATGAGAATGTCACCAACATGAAAAAAAACCAAGAGGAGATGAAGAACGACATAGCTGCAATAAAGAACACATTAGAAGGCTTAAACAGTAGACTAGAAGAGGCTGAGGACCACATCAGTGAATCAGAAGACAAGGTAGGAAAAAACACACAAACACAGCAGCAACTGGAAAGAAGACTTAAAAAGCAAGAGGAGAGCCTAAGGGAGCTGTGGGACAACACAAAACGAAATAATATTAGAATAATAGGGATACCAGAAGGAGAGGAAGAGAAGCAAGGAATAGAAAACCTGTTTGAAGAAATAATGACAGAAAACTTCCCTGATATTGGCAAGAAAAAAACTATACAAGTCCTAGAAGTACATAGAGTCCCAAACAAGTTGAACCCCAAAATACCAACACCAAGACACATCATAATTAAATTGGCGAACACTAATGACAAAGTAAGAATCTTAAAGGCTGCCAGAGAGAGACAGAAAGTTACCTACAAGGGATCTCCTATTAGAATATCAACTGATTTCTCAACAGAAACACACCAGGCCAGAAGGGAATGGAATGAAACATACAAAGTGATGCAAAGCAAGGGTCTGAATCCAAGAATACTATACCCACCAAGGGTGGAATCAGGAGCTTCACAGACAAAAAAGGGCTAAGAGAGTTTATCACTACCAAGCCAGCAATGCAAGAAATGCTAAAGGGACTACTGTAAAAAGAAGAAAGAGAAAGGCAAGAAGAAACACAAACACTAAGGAAAAATATGACAACAAACATGTACTTGTCAATAATAATATTAAACGTATATGGATTAAATGCACCAATCAAAAGACATAGGGTAGCTGAATGGATAAGAAAACATGACCCATATATTTGCTGTCTACAAAAGACCCACCTCAGAGCAAAGGATTCACACAGACTGAGAGTGAAGGGATGGAAAAACATTTTTCAAGCAAATGGAAATGAGAAAAAAGCTGGGGTTGTGATACTTATATCTGATAAAATAGACCTCAAAGTAAAGGCCATAACAAGAGATAAGGAAGGCCACTACATAATACTAAAGGGAGCAATTCAATAAGAAGATATAACTCTGGTAAACATATATGCACCCAATGCAGGAGCGCCCAAATACATAAATAAAAAAACTCCTGGAAGACATCAAGGGAGAGATTGACAACAATACAATAATAGTAGGAGACTTTAATACACCACTGACATCACTGGATAAATCCTCTAGACAAAAAATCAGCAAAGAAACAGCAATTCTAAATGATGCACTAGATCAAATGGACCTAATTGACATCTTCAGAGCATTTCACCCCAAAGCCACGGAATATACGTTCTTCTCAAGTGCACATGGGACATTTTAAAAAATAGACCACATACTGGGTCACAAGCAAAGTGTCCCCAAATTTAAAAAGATTGAAATCATGTCAAGCATTTTCTCAGACCACAATGGCATACTATTAGAAATAAACTATAATAAAAACATTCCAAAAAATTCAAACACTTGGAAGCTGAATAGCATGCTATTAAACAATGATTGGGTGAGCAACGAGATCAAAGAAGAAATTAAAAACATCCTGGAGACTAATGACAATAAAAACACAACAATGCAATTGCTATGGGACACAATGAAAGCAGTCCTGAGAGGGAAGTTTATAGCTCTACAGGCCTACCTCAAAAAACAAGAAAAAATGCTAATAAATGATCTAACTCAACAACTCAAAGAATTAGAAAGAGAGCAACAAGAAAAGCCCACAGTGAGCAGAAGGAAGGAAATATTAAAGATGAGAGCAGAAATGAATGTCAAAGAGACCAAAAAAACAATACAAAGATCAACAAAACCAAGAGCTGGTTCTTCGAAAGGATAAACAAGATTGATGAACCTCTAGCCAGGCTCACCAAGAAGCAAAGAGAGAGGACCCAAATAAACAAAATCAGAAATGAAAGAGGTGATAAAACAACAGACCCCACAGAAATACAAAGGATTGTTAAAAAATACTATGAACAACTCTATTCTAACAAACTAGACAACCTGGAGGAAATGGACACATTCCTAGAAAAATACAACCTTCCAAAACTCACTCAGGAAGATTCTAAAAATCTCAATAGGCCGATAACTATGGAAGAAATTGAAGCAGTCATCAAAAAGCTCCCAGCAAACAAAAGCCTGGGGCCAGACAGCTTCACAGGGGAGTTTTACCAAACATTCAAGGAAGAACTAAAACCTATCCTCCTCAGACTATTCCAGAAAATTCAAGAGGAAGGAACACTTCCAAGCTCCTTCTATGAAGCCAGTATCACCCTAATACCAAAACCAGATAAAAATAACACAATGAAAGAGAATTACAGGCCGATATCCCTCATGAACATAGATGCCAAAATCCTCAACAAAATTCTAGCAAATCGAATCCAGCAGTACATCAGAAAGATCATACACCATGACCAAGTAGGATTTATCCTGGGGATGCAAGAATGGTACAATATTCGCAAATCAATAAACGTGATACATCACATAAACAAATTGAGAGATAAAAACCACATAGTCATATCAATTGATGCAGAAAAAGCATTTGACAAAATCCAACACCCTTTCTTGATAAAAACTCTCAGCAAGGTGGGAATAGAAGGATCATACCTGAACATAATAAAAGCCATATATGACAAATGCACAGCCAACATCATACTCAATGGGCAAAAACTAAAACCATTTCCCCTAAGAACAGGAACAAGACAGGAATGCCCACTCTCACCACTTCTGTTCAATATAGTGCTGGAAGTACTAGCCATTGCGATCAGACAAGAAGAAGAAATAAAAGGCATCCAAATTGGAAAATAAGAAGTAAAACTGTCCTTATTCGCAGATGACATGATACTGTACATAGAAAACCCTAAAGACTCCATCAAAAAATTACTAGACTTAATAAATGAATTTGGCAATGTAGCAGGATACAAAATTAACGCCAAGAAATCTATGGCATTTCTATACACCAATAATGATCTTACAGAAAGAGAGACTAAAAAAGCAATCCCATTTACCATCGCACCAAAAAAATTAAGATACTTAGGAATAAACTTAACTAAGGAGGTAAAAGACCTATACGCGGAAAACTACAGGACACTGAAAAAAGAGATAGAGGAAGATGTAAACAGATGGAAGAACATACCATGTTCATGGATTGGTAGAATCAACATCATCAAAATGTCCATACTACCCAAAGCAATCTATAAATTCAATGCACTTCCCATTAAAATACCAACGACATATTTCACAGACCTAGAACGAACTTTCCAAAAATTTATCTGGAATAAAAAGAGACCCCGAATAGCTGCAGCAATCCTGAGAAAGAAGAACAAAGTAGGTGGGATCTCAATACCGGATATCAAGCTGTATTACAAAGCCACTGTTCTTAAAACAGCCTGGTACTGGCACAAGAACAGACATATAGATCAATGGAATAGAATAGAGAACCCAGAAATTGACCCAAATCACTATGCTAAATTAATATTTGACAAAGGAGGCACGAACATACAATGGAGTCAAGACAGTCTCTTCAACAAATGGTGTTAGGAAAATTGGACAGACACATGCAAAAAAATGAAGCTAGATCACCAACTTACACCATACACAAAAATAAACTCAAAATGGATAAAGGACTTAAACATAAGACGGGAAACCATAAAAATACTAGAGGAATCCACAGGCAGAAAAATCTCAGACATATGCCGAAGGAACTTCTTCACTGATACTGCTCCTAGGACAATGGAAGCCAAAGAGAAAATAAACAAATGGGACTACATCAAAATAAAAAGCTTTTGCACAGCAAAGGAAACCATCAATAAAACAACAAGAAAGCCTACTGCATGGAAGAACATATTTGCCAATGATATCAACGATAAGGGTTTAATCTGCAACATTTACAGGGAACTCATGCAACTCAACAAAAAGAAGATAAACAACCCAATCAAAAAATGGGCAACTGATCTAAACAGACACTTTTTGAAAGAAGACAGAAGGAATGCCAAGAGACATATGAAAACCTGCTCAAGGTCGCTAATCATCAGAGAGATGCAAATCAAAACAACAATGCGGTACCATCTCACACCTGTCAGAATGGCTATTATCAACAAATCAACAAATGACAAGTGCTGGCGAGGATGTGGAGAAAAAGGAACCCTCATGCACTGCTGGTGGGAATGCTGACTGGTGCAGCCACTGTGGAGAACAGTGTGGAGTTTCCTCAAAAAAACTAAAAATGGAACTCCCATTTGACCCAGTGATCCCACTTCTAGGAATATATCCCAAGAAACTAGAAACACCAATCAGAAAGGATATATGCACCCCTATGTTCATAGCATCACAATTCACCATAGCTAAGATTTGGAAACAGCCTAAATGCCCATCAGCAGATGAGTGGATTAAAAAACTATGGTATATCTACACAATGGAATACTACGCTGCGGTAAAAAAGGAGTTCCTACCATTTGCAACAACGTGGATGGAGATGGAGAGTATTATGTTAAGTGAAATAAGCCAGTCAGAGAAAGATAAATATCACATGATCTCACTCATTTGTGGAATATAATGAATGGCATAAACTGATGAACAAGAACAAATCCAGAGACTGAGAAACGTCAAACAGCACGTCATACCACAGGGAAGTTAGGGGAGGGGAGGGGTAAGGGGGAGAGATCAACCAAGGGACTTGTGTGCATGCATATGAGCCTAATCAATGGACACAGACAACAAGGGGGTGGGGCATAAGTAGGGGGTGGGTGGTTATGGGGGAATAATTTGTGTTTTTGCCTCCCTGACAAAGTTTATATAAGGTTACAAAAAGAAATTGACAGCCAGTTTGAAATTTAATTGCCATGGCCTAGAGCAAAGAATATCCTTACATGATATGATTCCACAATGTCACTATAATTTTAGATATTTTACAACAGCATATTGTACAATTATCCCAAACAAACTTACAAACTAATTCTTGGAATGTTTGGCAGCAATTAAAAAAAAAAAAGAGGGCATGAAAGGATTTATTCCCTTTCAGAAGGAATTAAGGCGCTGGGAAGGCACTTGAGCATTCTATATTGGCCCCTCTTGCCTTTTGTGCCAGGTGGGACACTCTTCTCACAATCCAGTTGCCCTCAGCTGTTGCCTGAGCTTTCTGTTCATGCTGAGCTTAAAGCCTCCTGGTGGCTGGTACCATGGATCTGTCTCTCGCCTAATCGTGTGAGCTGGGCCCTCCCTGGAGAAGAAACCTGAGTTCCCTGAGATATGTGATCAGTGCTGAGGCCCCACCAGCAGGCCAGGGGATCCCAAGGCAGGTACTGGGCGTGGAGGCCACGGGGGCATAGGCTACCAAGGAGACAGAACTGAACCTCACATCACCCTGCTTGGCCCCGGAGGATGACTGGTTAGCCAGAGACGGGTAAGATTCCTCAGGGAAGGAACAACCTAAGACAGGCACAGTCGCAGAGGGGCCATCAGGAGAGAACTTGGGGATCAACAGAGGTGGGGCACAGACCCTCACCACCCCAACCTTGCAGGGGCCTGAACCCTCACCCCTTCTGAGGGAGGTCTCCTGCCCCCATGGCTGCTTTGCTTCCCACGCCCAGCTCAGATCGGGACACAGTGACAGACAGTGACTTGGCCCAGCTCAGATTGGGACCCAGGTAACAGACAGAGACTTGGCCGACAGCAGCTGCCCTATATCTAAATCCAGCCTAGCACCAGTAATGCTCAGGGCTTACTCAAGAATGCAAATAATCCTTTCCACTAATATTACAGGGTAAATTAAGATTGTTGGTAGAGTATTAAATTTGACTATAAAATAACAATCAAGTTTTCAGGTTAATTTAAATAGGCTAATTGAAATAAGTGAATATTCAAGAAAATTTAATTGTACTGGACAAAAAGCTGTTCCTAATGTGGTAACTAAAATTTCTATTGGTAGTTCATCTCATGGTAAAATTCCTGAACATGCAATGAAAATAAAGCAGTCATATTTTTGTCAAAAATTAAAATTTAAAGTCATCAAGACTGCATTATCAAATTTACAAAAGCCTCCATTAATCAAAAAAGGGGGGATAGTAGGGTAATATCATGTAAGGAAAAATATCCTATAAGTAAATTATATCTAGAAAACTTTTACTTTACAAAATTAGTTTTTATTTGTAATGCTAACAGCAAGACACCCATGAAAAACACACATGGTGTCTAAATAAGACAAAGGAAAATCGTTTGGGCAAAAATAAAAAGGATCCCAAATCAATTATATAGAAAAGATTCCTTTATTAACTTTTGGTCAAGAATATGTTTATATATTTTCAGAAAACAACTCCAAGACCATGTGGATGCCTGCAACAGAGAGGAATTGACAGGTCTGCTCCAACCACGAAGACAAGAGGAGAAACAGTCCAGAGATGGAAGATGCTGATGACGCCTTGCCACGCTAGCAGTCAGCAGCTGTGCGACACAGCAGGTTGCCTAGGACCAAACCAGAGAGGGTCGGACCTGCATTGCCACCATGTGCCCACCATCCAGATATCATTGCTGACATGTACACATAAGGAACTGTTTGACATTGAAACGGGGACTCAGAACTGTTGGACATTGAAATTGGGACTCAAACATTTTTTTTATTATTATATGTTTATTTCTAGTCTGCAGAGGCAAGATTTTTTAAAGGAATGAAATGGGGAAAAAAATAGATACAGAGGAAAAGAAGCATTGAACAGACTGTCAAACTACAGCGGGAAGGCAGAGGAGGTTGTGGGGGGGCTGTAAGAGATCAACTGAAGGACTTGTACGCATGCATATAAGCATAACCAATGGATAAAAAACACTGGGGGGGGGCATGTAAAGGCATGTACTGGGGGGAAGGGGATGCCAGGGGAAGGTCAATGGGGAAAAAAAAAAAGGAGACATATGTACTACTATTTGTAATACTTCAAACAATTAAAAAAAATAAAAAGTGAAAAAAAAGAATAAAATGTTTACATAAATATTATATTAATTTTACCTAATTGATATTAATGAAACACTTCACTCACCAGCAGCAGAATACAATTTATTTTCAAGTGCAGTGAACATTCAACCAAATATGCTACAAGCTAACCTAGAAAATAGGTAGTTAAATTTGCCCATTTACTCTTTAAAATAAATTGAAAGGAATTAAAACATATAAAGCATGTTCTTTGACCACAAGGTAATTAAGTTAGGAATTAATAACAGAAAGACATCTGGAAATTACCAAATATTAGGAAATTAAATATTTGCTAAATAATCCATGGATTACAAAAGAAATTGCAAAAAAATTATAATATGTTTAGAACTGGATGAAAGTGAAAACTCAATATATCATGTATATCAATTATGTGAAATACTAGAGGCCCAATGCACAAAATTCATGTAAGAGTAGGCCTTCCTTCCCACCTGCTGCTGGCACCATCTTCCCTTTGGCACCCAGGACCCAGACTTCCCTCGCAGTCCTGGCTTTGTCCAGAAGGTTGTCCGGAAGGATGTACAGTCTAATTAGCATATTACACTTTTATTATTATTATAGTCAAAACAATGTTTAGAGAAAATGTATTACTCTAAATCCTTATATTTGAAAAAAAAGATCTAATATCAGTAGTGTAAACTTCTAAACTACCGTAGTACATAGAGAATATGGTCTATGTGGTCTTGCTATCTGTGCTTGCACTGAATAATGGACTGCAGTAACTAATTGCTGCCAAATTTGAAAAGAAGTGATGAGGTCAGTGATCACGATGCAAATGTTATTTACATGGTGATCTGTGGACTGAGGAATTAGTAGCCTAGTTTGTACTTGATGGAGTTACTCACAGTGAATATGCCATGGAGACTGGACTGTGAACCATGTTGTTGAAAGACTGGTGTTATTTAGCCCAACTATGGTAACTGAAATCTATGCATTTGGAACCTGTGAAAGTTGGAGACTGCTTGCATGTACTGAGAGCGGGGCACTTCTCTCTCCGTGCAAAGTGGATGACGAAGTGCATGACCCAAAGCTCTACCCTGTAAGGATTTCATTTCCACACAGTATTTCAGAGCCATCAGGGAATGCAGCTATCTTGAAACAGCAGTTCATTTCCAGCTTGCCACTGTATACCAAAGGGACTCATCCCTGAAACAAAGTTGGGCTTCTTTCTCCTCCAACTGGTCATTGAGAGTTCCATAAAGCCACAGGTTTTAGATGGAGGAGAGGTGTGAATACTAATCTAATAGGGGACATGGAGGTCTGAGTCACCTATTCCGGCATCAGCCTCATCACTAATTAGTCAGGAACTAATTCTTGACTCAGAGGCTTCAATTTAGGCATAGATAAAGCTCATTGACACAGTTTGCAAAAAATCAAACACAACTGAGAAATGCAAGTGGACATATGAAAAATCATGTAGCTTTTGAGTGCAGGTTTTAAAACTCATTCTTACTGTATACTTAATCCTGATTCTCCATGTACTAGTTTTGTGACCTTTAGCAAGATACTTAACCTCTTCATGCTTTCATTTCTTCATTTGTAAAATGGAGATAATAAACTCTAATATTGCTCAACTTTCTCTTCTATAATAAGTTATTTATTTTGCTGGGCACTTGCAAGCTCCTGTGTGTGTGTGTGTGTGTGTGTGATTGTGACTAATATGTAGCCAAAGGAAACTAACCAAAACTGACATGTAGTAGATTTAATTTGTTTTCCTAAAAAAAATAGACAAAGCTGACCTTTTGCTTCTCTTCATCTCCACTCATTTTTCTATCCTGTGACCTGGAAGTGTCTATATAGTGCATTTTCCTTTATTGAACTTCACAGATGTTGCATATTTAGAAATCAAAGGCAAGACTCTTCATGAGCAAAAGTGCCCCGGCCCGCGGGGCAACAACGAGGGCACACAGGAACCACCTAAGAGAATGAAACAAACAAGGAACACGAAGAACGGAGGCAAGACAGGGTTCTGATCAAGCCTCGTTTTTTTATTCGAGCGTTGCGGTATATAAGCACTCAGGAGGGGAGGGGTAGGATAAGGAGTTGCCATGGGATGATTGGTTGGGGACTGGGTATCTGTCCTAGCTGATTGGTTACTCTGATGTGGGAGGTTCTTCTGGCCTTTGGCGCGCACGGGCTTTCTTTGGCGCGCGCGGGCTTTCTTTGTTCTTGCTCAATCAGGAAGTAGGGCTGACCAGGAAGTGAGACCAAACTCTGCTTTTATGGCTCCCGGCACAAAAGGATCACAACTCACTGTATTACTATACACACTTTCTTATGGGGTTCAAAATCCAAATGTGCAGTATCTCTACTGTATGTCCATATTTACCTTTGACCATGAGGGCGAGGGTCACACCTGGGCATACCAGAGCAAATTGGTGGGAGGACCTGGGATTCTTACAAACATTTTGGAGTAAAGCCCTTCAGTAGCCTTTGCTCTTGTACCTTCTTGTAATGTGTGAGAGCAGAGAACTTCTCTCTTTTGTTTAAACTACTGTTATTTCTGTGTGTGTTTTCTCACTTGTAGACAAATAATTCCAGCTCATTTGCATACCTCATATATTAACTAAATAAATATGTGCAAAGCATATGCATAGCCTTTAATATATGTAAAGTGCTAAAAAATCTGCTTGGCAAGTTATTTACTTTACCTATTATTGATTATCAAATAAATACATACTTAAACAATGAGAAACCAATTTTTCCTCTTTTATGTGGGACAAGATTCAATAGTAGAAATGATGATGTGGGATGTTTAATTTTAAACTTTGTCAACAAAGTAAAAATTATGCATATTTTCTGGGTACAAATAATATTTTTATGGATAAAATTTTAGAAGGAGCATAACTTGTAACTGAATCAAATATAATTAAACTAGAGGCCTGGTGCATGAAATTCATGCATGGGGGGGTCCCCTCAGCCCAGCCTGCACCCTCTCCAATCTGGGACCCCTCGGGGGATGTCCTACTGCTGGTTTAGGCCTGATCCCCAACTGGCAGTTGGACATCCCTCTCACAATCTGGGACCACTGGCTCCCAACTGCTCACCTGCCTGCCTGCCTGATCGCCCCTAACTGCCCCCCCCTGTAGGCCTGGTCATCTGCAACTGCCCCCCTGCTGGCCTAGTCACCCCCAACTACCCCACCCCTGCCAGATTGGTCACCCCTAACTTCCCCCCCGACCAACCTGGTCACCCCTTACTGTACCATCTGCTGTCCGGGTCACCCCCAACTGCCCCCTCCACAGGCCTGGTCACCCCTAACTGCCCCCCCTGCCAACCTGGACGCCCCTTACTGCCCCCCTGCCAGGCTGGTCTCCCCCAACTGCCCCCCTGCGGGCCTGGTCACCCCACGCAGCCTGCTGCTTGGTTGTTTGGTTGCCCCTCACTAACCCCCCTGCGGGCCTGGTCGCCCCACGCAGCCTGTTCGGTCGTCCATTCTGTTGCGATGGTCACTTAGGCATATATATATATATATATATATATATATATATATATATATATGTGTGTGTGTGTGTGTGTATATATATATATATATGTGTGTGTATATATATATATATATATGTATATATATATATATTATCTATGAGAGAGTCATTAAATAAAGAAATGATTCTTTAGTCCTCAGGCTGACGCTCTACCCACTGAGCCAAACCAGCTAGGGCTGAATCAATATTTTATATGTTGTGAAAATTTGATCTTCTGCTTTGATTTCTTCATATTATTTATACATGTACTTCCATTTTTTTGGACAGTGATTCCAGTCAGGAGGGACTAAGAGATGCTGCCCTGATAAATAATTCCCAAACCTCAGTGGCTTAACCTACCAGGACTTATTTGTCCCTCATGTTATATATTTGGGGTGGGTCTGTGTATGACTGTCACTCAGGGCCCAGATGGATGGACACATGCTTCCACAAATGCCAAGGCAGAAAAAGAACAGAGGACGTGGAGTATTGGCTCTTAAAACTTCCAGCAGGCAGTGACGTGACCTAATGAGATAATACTGACCTTTCAGTGGGCGTCCTGTGGTGCAGTCTCTATGGTCACCTGAGACTGTTGCTCCAGGTGTGTCACTTGTGTAGATTGTGTGTGCCCTCCTGTTGTAACTGAGCCTTGATTGCTATTTGGAGGGATTTATTCTCGGGCTGATTGGTTTTAAGAACTGGCCATGACTACAGTGGAGGAGCTGTTGTGCGGGGGCTGACCCTATGTTACAGGATGTGCTTTAGTGGGCCTCTGGTGCCTGCTGAGTCTGCACATTGAGTGCATCATTTGTGGAAGTGATTGAGTAATGCTCTGGTGTGGTCTTTATTTTTTTATTTTTATTTTTTTTTTTCCTGGAAGCACAAGTCTTCTTCATTTATTTTAGTTCTCAACCTCTTGTCCTACTTCTCTGTGTTTTTTTGTTTGTTTGTTTTTTTTATTGTTTGAAGTATTACAAATAGTAGTACATATGTCTCCTTTTTTTTTTCCCCATTGACCTCCCCCCGGCCTCCCCTACCCCCCAGTACATGCTTTTACCTGCCCCCCCCCAATGTCTTGTATCCATTGGTTATGCTTATATGCGTGCGTACAAGTCTTTCGGTTGATCTCTTACAGCCCCCACCCAACAACCTCCCCTGCCTTCCCACTGTAGTTTGACAGTCTGTTCAATGCTTCTTTGCTTCTGTATCTATTTTCCCCCCATTTCTTTCCTTTAAAAAATCTTGCCTCTGCAGACTAGAAATAAACATATAATAACAAAAAATGTTTGAGTCCCAATTTCAATGTCCAACAGTTCTGAGTCCCCGTTTCAATGTCAAACAGTTCCTTATGTGTACATGTCAGCAATGATATCTGGATGGTGGGCACATGGTGGCAATGCAGGTCCGACTTCCAGGTTCAATTCCAGTTAAGGGCACATGCCTGGGTTGCATGCTCGATCCCCAGCAGGGGGCGTGTAGGAGGCAGCCGATCAATGATTCTCTCTCATCATTGATGTTTCTATCTCTCTCTCCTTCTCCCTTCCTCTCTGAAATCAATAAAAATAAATAAATAAATAAATAAATAAATAAATAAATAAATAAATAAATAAAAATGTTAATTTATGTTAAAAAAAGAAATGAAGCAAAATTTAAATTTATTATATTAAAATAATGTACATGTATATGTTCAAAAAACAATTAGTACTACAACTCTTGAAAGAAAACAGCAACATCAGACACACTCGTCTCCCTCCCCAATTTACCTTATTTTTAACTTTTTGTTCTATTATCCTCTACATTTCTAAAAAAAAAAAAAATCACTTAGCGCTATTTCTTGAATTACAAAATTTTAATTGTATCTACTTTGTGCTTGCTAAAGTGGATTAGAATTTAGTACACACACACTTGCACACTTCTGCTTAATCTTCCAATATACCACCATTTCTCCTATCAATAGTCAATATTAAATCCTTATAATTAAGTAAACAGTTTTTATAGCTGAGCCACATTATACACTTCATTACATTTCTCTTCTTTTACAACTTCTTTTTATTGGAGTTTGAAATTACCACTATTTTTATTTGTTTAATTTTCTGTGTAACCAATACTAATTCTTTTAAACTTTCCCATAGAGCTGCCTGAAGCCTTCTCAGAACAATCACATGCATGAGTTATTCTGTCAATTCCATTTCTATATCCATCCTGCAGCCTTCTGTCTGTTCACTCCAATTTGGCTGGTTGCTCTCCAGGCCAGTCACATAGCTTCCATATCTCTACTCATATGTTAGTAGTTGTCTCTGCCTTGTTTATCTGATTTCCAGATCCCATATATTGCTGTTTCTGAATTTATGCCATCACTTTGATGATAGGTCACGTCTATCTTCCTGAGAAAAGTTTGTATTTTGTGAAATGTAAAAAATATTTTTGTACCATCAAATTTGTTTTGGAGTATGAAAAGGTATAGAATTTTAGGTTTAGGAAACCATTTTGCCTGAGTTTTGAAGGCATGGTTGCTTTGCTCTTTCATAGGTCACTTCTTTCACCCTTCTAGAAACTTTCAGAATTTTTCTTTTATCCATATTTATTTTTTAATATTTTATTTCTTGTGTTGGACACTCATTGAATCCATTCACTCTGGAAACTCATGTTCTCCAATTCAAGGAAAACACCCTTGTATAGTTTCTATAATAATCTACTTCCTTCCATTTGCCCTTATTCTTTCCTCAAAGAGCCTCTACTGGTTATTGAGCCTTGATGAATAATCTTATATATATATATATTTTGTTTTGCTCTTGATCTCTTTGTCTTTTTCCTCTAATTTCCAGGAAGTTTCTTTAACTTTATCATCCACTCCTGTTACAGTTATCTACTATTATGTAACAAACTCATAGTGCCTTATAATAACTATTTTATTATATCTCATGATTTTGTGAGGCAAGAATTTAGGTAGCACTCAACTATTTCAAATGATGTTGTTGGAGGTTACTTGGTGATATTCAGCTGGTAAATAGGCTGACTTGAATCATCTAAGATAGTTGAATCCACATGTCTGGAGCCTTGGCTGGAGGCTAACTTCTGACCAGTGTGCCTAAATAGCCTCTTCAACATGGTGGTATCAAATGCTTTACATGGTGACTGGCACCCAGACATTATTTTCCAACATCTTCATGGTGGCTCTAGGGATTGATCCTGACGACCTAACCATAGAAGTCCAAAATGTCACTTCTACTACATTTTATTGGCCCGGTAAGGCCAACCCCTCCAAATCTCAATGAAAGAGATAGCAAAGAATATGTAAGCATCTTTAATCTGCCATATCCTTGAGAGGTATACTCACACACATATATATTTAATTTCTAAAAATTGTTTCTTTATCTCTGATCTGGTCTTTTAAATTTCTTTTTTAAGAAAAGCTATATCTATTTTTTTTTTTAATTTTCCCCACTCTGGGTATATTAAATATTTTTTAAAGTTTTATTTCCCTTTGTCCCTTTCTCTTTCTGTATTGTGTGAAATTTTTCTCTATTTGATTGCTTTATATTTTTTATTTTTGTGTAGATGATTTCCTAATAGTCCTGGAGATTTTGCCTGCTATTTGATGTTTAAGAAGGCATGAAGCAGCTCATTGGACAGTGTGGTTGGGAGGATTTTTCAGTTGGTTGGCTTCACTAGGTGGTAGAGCTAAGTTTCACAAGCAGGTCCACAAATGTCAGTCCTCTGTCTGTAGCTAGCCGGCTCTTGTGAATAATGTTACGTGGAAATGAGGCCTGCCGCCTGAACGTGGAACTGAACATGGGGAAGGGAGTTGTGTGTTGACTTTTTCATAGTGGTCTGTAGTATGTCCCCACATGTTCTCCCTGTTTTGGGCCCAGCAGGCCAGTATGTTCAGTATAGTCATTTGCCTCCACATACTGAGGCTTTTTTTTGTGTGTGGACTTTCTTCAGGGAACAAATTTCAATTTCCTGCAATAGTCAAAGAAGGTTATAGGGGTATAGGTTGTCAGAAGGTGTATGCGGTCTAACCTTTCCTATAAAAGCTTTTAACGCATTCTTCTGTCTCTTCTGTGTCATTATTGTTACTCTCTGTTACACCAGATCCTTGCAGTCTTGAATGTTGCCTCTTAATTTTTCCCTCTGTGGGCATTTAGACTTCACCTTTCTATACTCTGCCAAGTCGGTTACCATTCATCAATTTACTACCCAAAATTTGGTGAACTTTTTTCTCTGGTATTTTATCTTATATCCTCCATGCTCTTGTGGGTTTATACTAAAACAAATATTTGCTGTAATATTAATGCAATTTTGGGAGTTATTAGAGATTAATATATATGTTTAATCTCCATGCTTATGAAAGAGTCTCAAATATTATTTAACCTTTTCTGTTTTTTATTTATTTTTTTATTCTAGAGCTGCAATTAAGAAGAAAATTTAACTGGTTGCTTATAGTCCACAATGGTCAATAATAATAACATGTGATTTTCCATTTCGAACATGTTTAGGGCAGATATTAACATTAAAAGATAAAGAGGACAGAGGACGTGGCTAATTATCACCCAAATACAGAAACATTGATGTTTCTGGACCAACAGAGAATAAAAACAAAAGGAACTGCAGTTACAATTATAATTTTACTACTTGGAACTCTTCTCTCAAGACAACACTTCCCTATCCCTACAACTCTTCCTTTGCTGTATTCTAATAGGGTTGTTTCAGGTTCTTCTCAAGATGTGAGTAATAAGTTCCATTGCTGTTCAGCAAATAAATCTTAATTACCCCAAATCTGTCTGGGTGAGCTACTTGTGACAAACATGTAAACACTTCAAAGGTGGTAAGAGGCCATATAGGCCAAAGAAAGGGATAGGAGAGGAGAGTACTTAGGAAAATAATCCTTAGGACATAAAGTAAATGGATGAAAACGTGGGTGGGTTTATTGTCAGGAGCTGACAGGGGTCAGTAGGTAGGGGAAAGGGCTGTTGGCCAAGAAAACTTTGAGTTCTAATTGACAATTATTTTCCCATTTTAATAATGTGATTATTTACGTTGTAATTTAATTGAATGTAAACACTTTAAGTTCAGTTCAATTATACCTAAAAGCTCATTTTGCAATCCCATTTCATTTCAGTTTCACAGATTTGTTTGTTTTTCTTGAAGAAATTTACATATACTTCTAGCAAGACCCAACTATCCATTCATCCTCTCTCCTTTAATAAGGAATTTCTGATTTTATTTAAGGTGGCAATGTTCAGGCTAAAATATTATATTTCTCATCCCCCCTCTAACATAGCCATATGATTATACACTGGCCAGTTAGATTTAAATGGAATTGTTTTATGGAACTTCTTGAAGTTTCATATTTCATTTGCCAGCCAGGCAAGTATATGTAGTGGTTGGAGTACCATGGAGGCAGGGAAATAGCTAAGGAATGTAGATGCAAAGATGGAGGGTCCCTGACAACCTTAAAGCCTTTTGTCTCAGCTCTTGGAATGCCTTCTCCTAGGCTCACTTTGTGTGAAGAAGTTACTTTATTTAAGCCATTCTGCTTTGAGGTAGTTACATTCAGTTAAGCCTAATTCTAATAAATGCAAAGGGAAACCCATAGCATTTTTTTTTTTTGCAATTTTGACTAAGGATTGCAGAATCTAAAAACATTTTATACCCTATGAACTGTCATTTAAACTAAGAAATCATTTTATGCTGACAAAAAAATAGTTTATTAAGAACATTTTATCTTAAGGCAGAGGGCTAACACCTAATAGGCATTGAATAAATATTTGTTGAGTGATCATATGTAAAAATGAATTAGTGAGGGCCTACATATACCTGTCAGTTTAAGTATACAGAAATAAATAAATACTTTCTCTGTCCCAATGAGTTTCTAACTATATAGGGTGATATAAACAATTAGCAGTTATTCAAGATGAAAAGAAATAAGTCTCATAGCAGAGGCACATGCAAAGCATTAAATGGCAACAAATAAAGTAATAGATCTACAAGAGTGGATTTAGACCTTGATTGAAGCACAGAGTGATAAAATAAAGAACGTAGATTGCGCAAGATTGTAAAGTCATGCTGAGAAAGGCTGACTTTGTTGTCTAGCTAATTGAGAGACACTCAATTAATTTTTACAGGGATAACTCTGGTGGCCATGTGAAAAATATCCTGTTGAGGCAGAGACTTAAGACCAGAAGGGCAGCCAGTCAGAAGCAAGTCTCTGATTTTCCCCACACTTAGCAGGAAGAAGGAGAATTAATATCACTTTTGCGAGTCCCATGGGGCTGAAGTCAAGGCAAAAGGAAAGGTTTTCAGAAGAATAAGGTTGAGAGTCCCTTGGGCACAAACAGACCATTGGAAAAGGACCCACAGATGAACAGAAAGATAGAGGGAATATTGTTATGGACTGAATTGTGTCCCCTCCCTCAATTTATATATTGGATCTCTAAGTCCCAATGTATTTTTGGGGATGAGGCCTTCATGAAGATAATTAAGTTTAAATGAGGTCATAAGGGTGGATCCTAATGCAATAGGACTGGTGGGTTTTTTTTGTTTGTTTGTTTGTTTTTTAGAAAAGGGGGAGACACGGAGATCTTTCTCTCTGAGCAAATAGAGAAGCCACATGAGGACACAGTGATAAGGCTTCATGCCAGGAAGGAAACATCACCTGAAACAAAAGCTAAACGCACCTTGATCTTGGACTTCTAGCTTCCAGAAATTGTGATAATATAAAGTTCTGTTGTTTAAGCCATTCAGTCTGTGCTATGCTGTAACTGCAGGCTGAGCAGACTAATACAACCATATGGGTTGAATAGAACCTGAGGGAGATACATACATTACTTCTAAGGGCTGGGGTGGAGGCTGATCTCCATACCTTGTGCCAGCCTCTTCATTTTTCTGTGGGAAGATGATACTGGTTGGAGCACAATGACAGAGCCACATTTATTAAGCTTCTTTATCTATAAAACAGCAATTATAATGGTACTGACTTCACAGTTTTCTTATGAGAAGTAAACACATCAGCATTGATGATACATAAGAAAAAAAGTAATTGCTCAATAATATTAGCTATTTTTATTTTAAAAATAATTTTTCCCAGCTCAAAGTTTGTGTTATGTATTCTGCCAAACTAAAGACCTGAGTCTATGACTCACAGAAAGAAATTTGGGAGTTGTTAACATGGTAGGTGTGTGTACAGGTATAAATTGGCGATACACTGAATTCTATACCATAGTAGATTAAATTATGGCAAGGCTCAATCTGTTCAAATCCATAACACTCACCACGATGCTCTTTTCTTCCCAAGGTGAATTTCCAGAAAAGATAAAATTGTCAAAACATACTCACATGAATCATAGGTCTTTCCCAATACCAAACTACTAATGATTCAAAAGAAGCAAGTAAGAAGCAGGCACACATCATATTCCTTTCCTGAGGGCTTTGAGACTTCAAAAATAGCTTCCTAATTGTCCCTTTTCCCACACTGGGAGTAGAAAACAAGCACTAACAATTTGTGGTGTGCATGTCAGCTCAGCCACTTAGGTTTAGAGCTTCTTAGTTTTTATAGGCGTTTAGTCATTCGGAGGCAAAGATATTACAGTGCTAATTTCCATTCTCTAGCCAGCTGTATCCCATAACTGCATAAATTCCAGATTCACTTATAGTAATCATATAGACAGACAGGTACATCCTGCTCAAATCATCTTTTAGATAAGAAATTCACAGAAACTACCATTAGCCTGTTTATCAGGAAGTTTGGTGGATAGAGGTCAAGATTCCTTCTAGCTTGCTGCAAACTCCTCTATCCATGTGGCCTCCTGCTGGAAGGTGAGGCAGGTTAGAACAATAGCGCATGACTTCTATATCCACCTGACCTGGATTTAAGTCCTGGTTTACTAATTTTGGCTGAAAATGCTTGGAAGTTACCTCATTTTTTGATCTGCATGATGGGCCTAATAATAGTAATTGAATTTTCTCCACTCCAATGAAATTACTGTGGAGATTTAATGAGTTAATAAATGCAAAGTACTTAGAATAGTACCTGGCATATAAGGGGGTTCTCAATAATATAAGCTAACACATTTAATGTGGCTATGATTCTAGGAAGAGGGTTTGTGAATTTAATGTTTTTGTTGTATCTACCATCACTTACCTTCTACTAGTGTCTTCTTTTCTGCTTATAAACATGCCACATGTTCTCCATCTTAAAGGGACAGCTTTCTGTCTTTTTACAGTTCCCACCTCACCATACCTCCCTTAAGAGGATAAGGAGAAGAAATAGTCCTCAAATAAAGAGAAGAAGAAATAGGAAAATATCAAAATATCATTAGGGGTTGGTCATTTCTCTGGTTTACCTCAGCAAACTATGGCGCAATTCTCAGAATTCTGGGATGAATTATATAAATCTCTAGCAAGTTCACAAAGAGGCAGTTATATGTTTGCTTGAAGCTTGCTGAAATGTTTTATCAATAATGTTAATATCTTTTACTCAGTAGACTTTTTACCATCCACACTGGTCCACATTTAAAAGGTCTTATTTATTCATTGCTTATAATTGCTTCTTAATTCTATTGTGTTTTACATTTTACTGTTTTCGCTCTTCCACACAACTAATTTGATCCCCAAATTCCTCAAAATTAGCCAATGAAATTAGTGATCTGTTCAAGTAACTCTCCTGCTTAAAAATTATCTTGGACTCTAAATTTCCTACAAGTTAAAGTCAAAATCTTTTACATAAACTCAGGGCTTGTCAAAATGTGATTCCAAAACTCTTCTTTTTAAAAAAATTATTTTATTGTTTAAAGTATTACAAATATATATATATATATATATATATCTTTTTTCCCCATTGACCTCCACCCGTCTCCCCTACCCTCAGCACATGCCCTCACCCCCAACCCCCTGTGTCTTGCATCCATTGGTTATGCTTATATGCATGCATACAAGTCCTTCACTTGATCTTTTACCTCCCCCGCAAACCTTTCCCTACCTTCCCACTGTAGTTTGACAGTCTGTTTGATGCTTCTTTGCCTCTGTATCTATTTTTGTTCATCAGTTTATAATGTTCTTTATATTCCACAAATGAGTGAGATCATGTGATATTTATCTTTCTCTGACCGGCTTATTTCACTTAGCATAATACTCTCCAGTTCCATCCATGCTGTTGCAAATGGTAAGAATTCCTTTTTTTACAGCAGCGTAGTATTCCATTGTGTAGATGTACCACAGTTTTTTAATCCACTTATCTGCTGATGGGCACTTAGGCTGTTTCCAAATCTTAGCTATGGTGAATTGTGCTGCTATGAACATAGGGGTGCTTATATCCTTTCTGATTGGTGTTTCTGTTTTCTTGGGATTTGTTTCTAGAAGTGGTATTACTGGGTCAAATGGCAGTTCGATTTTTAATTTTTTGAGGAAACGCCATACTGTTTTCCACAGTGGCTGCGCCAGTCTGCATTTCCACCTGCAGTGAAGGAGGGTTCCTTTTTCTCAGCATCCTTGCCAGCACTTGTCATTTGTTGATGATTGCCATTCTGCCAGAAATTGACACAAGCCATTGTGCTCAATTAATATTTGACAAAGGAGGCAAGAGCATACAATGGAGTCAAGACAGTCTCTTCAATAAATAGTGTTGGGAAAATTGGACAGATACTAGAAAAAAATGAAACTAGATCACCAACTTGCATCATACACAAAAACAAACTAAAAATGGATAAACATAAGATGGGAAACCATAAAAATCTTAGAAGAAGCTATAGGCAACAAAATAGCAGACATTTGTTGTAGCAATATCTTTACCAATACAACTTCTAGAGCAATGGAAACTAAGGAGAAAATAAACTAATGGGACTACATCAAAATAAAAAGCTTCTGCACAGCAAAAGAAACTATCAACAAAACAACAAGAAAGCCCACTGCATGCGAGAATATATTTGAAATGTTATCTTTGATAAGGGTTTAATCTCCAACATTTACAGGGAACTCATACAACTCAACAAAAGGAAGATAAACAATCCAATCAAAAAAATGGGAAAAGGACCTAAATAGACTCTTTTTGAAAGAGGACATGCAGAAAGCCAAGAGACTTATGAAAACATTCTCTAAGTCACTAATCATCTGAGAGATGCAAAACAAAGCAACAATGAGGTACATCTCACACCTTCCAGAATGGCTATCAAAACTCACTCTTCTGTGGCATCTTTCACCATTCCCTGTGACCTAATCAGTTCCTCAGACTCCTGAATATGTCCTGATTCCTGAAGACATTATGTGGACCTTTGTGTGTTTTATTTTTAATTTCTTAGCTCCATGACTTTGATCACTCTCTCCTCTACTTGGATTGCTCCTCATGTTAAACTATTTTATCTTTAATCCCTGATTTAGAAAACTTCCTAGATTCTCCTTGGTTGTTAGTTTCTCTCTCCACACTTTCACTTGGTACAGTTGTCCTCAGCAGTGGAATGTGGAAGGGATGAGGCTTTCTCAAGGGACTTGTTCAAAGTATACAACATTCCAGTCTTCACATTTCCCTGGGAATTAATGATGAAGTCTTTTGATCAGCAGTCTTCTGTATAGCAGTTAAAGTAGATCATTATTATTCATTCACAGGCCCATTTCTGATTATAGACTGAGTTACTCAAGGAAAGAAACTCTTAGTCACACACACATCTACCATACATAACATAGATACTATGAAATTATTGTTTTATATTGTATCTAGATTTTCATATTGTATCTACAATCTGAAATTTGATAAACTCACTTTGTCAATTTTCAGATTAAGGCTCTGTTTCCAATCACAGTTGGTAAAAGTTCCTTTCATTGTGTTGAAGATTGCTATAGATAATTAACTGTATACTTCATTTATATTAGAGGATGTGATGTATAAATTATAAAAGAGGATTTATTTCATTTCTCTCTTCTTTAAATCATATTTCACTCTACAAACCCTTTTCACAAAGAGTTTTATAGACAAATGTAGAAAACATCTTGTGCATGTATAAAAATTATGCTTTATTTGTCTCAATCATAATAAGTCTATTTTAGATATACTATTCATAGAATATATTTGATATATTAAATGGTGTATAAGCTATAATCTATAAAATATGATTTTCATTTTTTTCTGAAAAGTATAACAGAAGAAAAATGAGAGCCCTCTGGTGGGCAATACTTTAAGTTCCAAATGTCACATAGAATATTTTGCTGATAGGATTTTCTAAATATTAAACAAACATTATATTTCTAAACAGATCATTAACAAAAAGTAAGATGAACTTTAAAAAGTTATTTCAACTCCTTAAATATAATTTAAGCACATTAATTTTTCACAGAAAATGCCTGATCTAAGTAACTCTTTTAGTAATAAGATCAATCAAAACCCACAGGAAAACTCAAAACAAGCAAGAACAAAATTTAAACTAAACTCATTCTTTCAATTTCAGTTGAAATGAAATAGTCATAATATTAAAACCCAAAACAGTGATGAAATTAGAAATTTTAGAGTGTAAATTGTGCAACGAGCAGATGCATTTTTAAAAATGTTTTCCTAATTGAAGTGAATATATTTAGTGTCCATTCATCTGCTAAAGGACATTGGGATTGTTTCTACCTGTTGGCTATTGTAAATAGTGCTGCTATGAACACTAGTGTATGAGTATAGCAGATCCTAGAATAATGTAATTTTGTTCTATGTCATTTCATTATAAGATTGACTAGAGGCTTGGTGCACAAATTTCGTGCACTGGTGGGGGGGGGTGTCCCTCAGCCCAGCCTGCACCCTCTCCAATCTGAGACCTCTCAGAACATCCCTCTCACAATCTGGGACTGCTGGCTCCTAACCACTCGTCTGCCTGCCTGATTGCCCCTAACTGCTTCTGCCTGCCAGCCTGATCACCCCCTAACTGCTCCCCTGCCAGCCTGATCACCCACAACTGCTCTCCCCTGCTGGCCATCTTGTGGTGACCATCTTGTGGCGGCCATCTTGTGGTGGCCATCTTGTGATGGTGTGGGGTGGCAATCTTGTGATGACATGGGAGAGGCCATCTTGTGACGACGTGAGGGCGTCACGCGAGGGTGAGAGGGCGTGAGGGCCACCTAGGCTTTTATTAGTATATATAAGATGTAATAGAAACTTAATTATTGATTACTAGAGGCCCAGTGCACAAAATTTGTGCATGGGTGCAGTCCCTAGGTCTGGCTGGTGATCGAAGTGCGAGCATCTGGCATGGAAGGGCAGGTCCCAGCTGACCTCTGGGCCCTGGGCAGCACCTGGGTCCCTGGGCCCCCATGTGCTCCTCTCCACCTGTATTATGGTGCCTGAGTCCCCACACGAAGATGTGGTGAGCGCGGTCGGACGCCATGAGCTGGGGCACAGCATGGGCCTTTGGGCCACCCAGTGGTGCTGCAGGGAATCCGGGCGGGCAGCATGCTCTCTCCCGGCCAGCCTTGCAGACTGGCTCCTGTGCCAGCCCACAGAACACCTGACTGGCCCCTGCGGTTCCAGCAGCTGCGGTCCAACTCACCAGGAAGAGGCCGTGTGGGTGTGGGACAGGCTCCTTGCGGGTGCCCGGCACCTGAGTGTGGTGGTTTCCCCAGTGCATGAGCCCTGGCAACTCGGGGGAGGGTAGCAGGGGAAGTGAGAGCGAGCTTGGCGGACACCCTGCATTCTCACTGCACCTCTGTTCCTGTCACCCTCGCCCCCAGGTAGCAGGCGAAAGGTCGCAGGGTGTGGCCAATGCCCACCATGTTCCGTGCTGCCCCCTGGTGCTCAGTCATAGCGAGTGGTCGAACTCCTGGTCTCCCAGTCGATCTCCAGGTCAAATGACTGCCTAAGGGGACAATTTGCATATTAGGCTTTTATGATATAGGATGTCAATCAGATTATGGCAAAATTGGTTTCATTTATGTCATTTCACCATAGTTCCAAAAATATATCCAAGACATTATTTGTTTGAGTATGTGTTTTAAATACTTGGGAGCATATGTGTAAGAGGAGAATTGCTGGGTTAAGTTACTTCTATGTTTAACTTTTTGAGGAACCACAGCACCTGCATCATTTTACATTCTACCAACAATGTATGATGGTTCTAATTTCTCCACATCCTAACACTTGTCTTTTTTAATATACACAACCTAGTGGGTGTTAAGTGATAATACTACATCACAGTGTAGTATCCCATTGTGTAGATGCACCACAGTTTTTTAAATCCACTCATCTGCTGGTGGGCACTTAGGCTGTTTCCAAATCTTAGCTATTGTAAATTGTGCTGCTATGAACATAGGTGTACATATATACTTTCTAATTGGTATTTCTAGTTTCTTGGGATATATTCTTTTTTAATGCTATTGTAAAGTGGATTGCTTTCCTCAATTTCTTTTTCAGATAGTTTGTGCAACTGATTGTTGCATAATGGTTTTGTATCCTGCACTTTCACTGATTTTGTTTAGTAGTTCAGTTGTGTACCGTAGGCTTTAGGGTTTTCTATATATCAGACCATGTCTTTTGCAAACAGGAACGATTGTACTTCTTCCTTTCAAATTTATATGCCTTTTATTTCTTTTTCTTGATTAATTGTTCTGGTGAGTGACAGTCATACAATAAAATGATAGAGCTTCCATCTTAGAAAATTGTAGCAAGTAAGATAGTTAAGTATGTCTTTAACATATCATTATAAAGAATAAAATTAACAATGTATTTGCTCATTTATTTACAATGAACTTACTCTCCAGAGTAGAAAAAGCTCTGTTGAGTAGTCTACTGGTAAATATGGTTTGTGCCTGTTGATTTATAGTTTATTGTAATGTCCCAGCTAGTTAACCTCTACAAATAACTACAATTAAAATACTTTTTATATAAGGTTTTTGAAATTTACTTTGGATAAAAAAATAACATGTTTGTTCTTTAACTTTTAAAAAAGGAATATTAAAATTAAGCATATCAGCCCTGACCGGTTTGGCTCAGCGGATAGAGCGTCGGCCTGTGGACTGAAGGGTCCCAGGTTCGATTCCAGTCAAGGGCATGTACCTTGTTTGCGGGCACATCCCCAGTGGGGGGTGTGCAAGAGGCAGCTGATCGATGTTTCTCTCTCATCGATGTTTCTAACTCTCTATCCCTCTCCCTTCCTCTCTGTAAAAAATCAATAAAATATATTTAAAAAAAAATTAAGCATATCAGTTACAATCAGTCAAGTATTCATTTAGAAATACCTTTAGGAATGTATTTCTAAATGAATATTTAGAACATTTCTTCTCACAGATGTAATGCCCATTTTCCTCATAATCTCTTATTAATACTCTATCTCCAGTATTGGTTTTACACCTTTACAAGTATAAGTAATGGGGTTTTTAAGCAGCATAAAAGAGACATCTTAATCCCTCAAAGTGAGACATCAAAATTCTGATATACCTGTTCATTAATCCTGGAACATGCAAAATATCCTATATAATAAAAGGCTAATATGCAAATAGACCAAACAGTGGAACAATGGAACAACCAAACAACTGGTCGCTATGACGTGTGCTGACCAGCAGGGGGCACGTGCGGAACATGTCGGGCCTTGGCAGCAGGAACTGGAGCACAGAACATGGCAGGTGTTGACCATGGCAGGATGGTGGAGCAGGTGAGCGAGGGGCACCAGATCAAGGTAGGACCCTGGTCACTGTCATCAGGAAGAGCCTCTGGTGATTACTGAAAATTCTTTGCTCCTGCACACTGCAGTCCCACCTGGTGCTCACACCTGCTGCTGGTGCTGGCCCCACTTGCACCTGCTGCTGGTGCCAGAGCCACCACTCATACCCATTGCTGGCACATGGCATCAGCCCCATCAGTGGGTGCAAGTGGCAGCTGCAGGCCCTGATTGCCCCTCAGGGCTTCTCCACCTTCCCCTGCTCCTGGGGGGCAATTGGGGTAGCAACTGCCCTTTGCACCCGGAGCTGGCACTGGCCGCAATTGCTCCACGCTGTCAACAGGTGCGAGCGGGGCTGGCGCCATCAGCATGTGGAAGCAGCAGCAGCAGGCACAGGACTTCTGGCAGAGAGGGGGCCAGGGGCCATGGTGGGAGGGGTGGGCTGGGGCAATGAGGATGGGCCAAGACCCACCCCTGTGCCCACGGTTCCTTTCAAGGTGCACGAATTCATGCACTGGGCCCCTAGTTTCATTATAATATGACTAGAGGTCCGGTGCACAAAATCTATGCATGGGGGGTCCCCTCAGTACAGCCTGCACCTTCTCCAATCTGGGACCCCTCAGGCGGACAGACATCCCTCTCACAATCCTGGGCCGCTGGCTCCTAATCACTCACCTGCCTACCTGCCTGGTCGCCCCTAACTGCCCAGCACTGCTGGCCTGGTTGCTGCAAACTGCCCCCCCACTCACCAGCCTGGTTGCCTCTTACTGCCCCCTCTGCTGGCCTGGTCACCCCTCACAGCCCCACTGCCAGCCTGGTTGTCTCATGCAGCCTGTTGTTCAGTCATTTTGTCATCCCTCACTAACCCCCCTGCTGGCCTGGTTGCCCCACGCAGCCTGCTGTTCAGTCATTTCGTTGTCCCTCCCTAACCCCCCTGCAGGCCTGGTCATAGGCAACCATCTTGAGAGGGTGTGATGGTCAATTTGCATATTACCTCTTTATTATACAGGATGCTCCTAAAAATGGTGGTTGCATTTTTTCAGATATGTTCTGAATAAAATATGTCATAGTTTGTGAATTCCAATTTCTTTGAATGTCTGTGTTAAAGAGATAAAGAGTATTTATGGAAAAGCAAATCTCTCATTGGGCTAATTAAATATTTGTTTCCTAAATTTGTTTTCTTCCTCTTAGAATCAAATCTCCTATGTCAGTGTCTCAAAAATTAGTAAAATATGACCTCTTTTCCAATGCCTTTTGTTATTAACTGAGTTGTGTCCCCCAGATTTATAGGTTGAAGCTAATTCTCAATATGATTCTAAGGTCTTTAAGGAGATCATTTAAATTACATGAGGTCAAAAGGGGAGGACCCCAGTCCAATAAAGCTGATATCCTTATAAGGAGAGGAAGAGACATCACAGAGTGCTTCTCTTTCTGCACCCAATAGAGAAGAGGCTGTATGAGAACACAGTGAGAAGGCAGCTGTTTAAAAACCAGGAAGAAAAATCTTACCAAAAACCAACTTTGTGGGCATCTTGATTTTAGATTTTCAGCCTCAAGAAATGTGTTTAAGCCACCTAGTTTATGGTATTTTGTTATGAAAGCTCTTGCACATTAAGACATATTATGAAATCAGTATTACTCAGGGTGTCCTAGAGAAATAGAACCAATAGAAGAGAAAGAGAAGAAGAACAACAACAACAAGAAAATTTATTGTAAGGAACTGGCTTACATGACAGATCCTGGGGAATCCAAAATCTTCTGTGTGTACCAGGAGGTTGGATACCTAAGGGCAAATAATGTTAGATAAGGTTTGAAAGCAGTCTGATGGAGAATTCCCTCTTGCTTGGGGAAGTCAGTCTTTTTGTTCTATTTAGGCCTTCAACTGATGGATCAGGCCCACCTAACATCATGGAGGGCAATCTGCTTACTCAAAGTTTCTGATTTAAATGTTAATCTCATCCAACAATACCGTCCATGCTAACACATAAAATTAATCATTACACCTTTCAAATTATACTGAAATTTAGCAATATATTATATAAAATTTACACTGCCTTCTTTTAATTTTACATCTCATTTGAGTTTTGAAGTATAATTTCTATAAAAACCCTGAGACATACAATATAAATTTTGTCATTGGATAAATTATGTGTATCATCATCATATATAGTTGCCTGAAGGAAATGATATCTTGTCTATGATTGGTTAAGAGTATTCTTTCTATATCTGTTTGAATAGCTTATTATTTTTTCTTTTTCTCTTTTATAAAAAGAAACAATATCTATAAAAGAATAGGCATTCATGTAATAGACATAAAGTATATGTTATGTGCACCGAGGGTCTCAATATTTAACCTCAATAATGTTTGGAATTGTTACTCTTCAAATAACCTCATTCATTGTGACATGACAGATTTAAAACACAGTTCAGTGATAACATTACTATCTAAACAATCAACTCTGATATGTAACTTGATACAATTTTTTAAAAAAGGTAATTTACATTCACCAGAAGCCTTCTGACAAGGAAGAATATAAGGCAAAACATATGTTTTTATTTTACCTATTTGGTTAGTCATAAAATATCATGTGTGCTTTTTATCTAAACTTAGGTTATGAATAATCAAGCTATCTTATATCTATAATGAATTTTGGCATCATGGATTCTGTTGTCCAGAACTTAGGTAATTTGTAGCCTTAGTTACTTTTTATCTATTTTATTGCTGGTATGTACTAGGTGTACTGGTTAATAATGTGGATTTTGTAGTCAAAGAAAACACAATAATTTCAAGAGAAACATCAAAAGTGCTTTATTCAAAGTAATGTCCATCACTAACTGCACATTTCCCCATCTTTCAGGTAATTTGTGGGTACCATCCCCATAGAACTTTTCTTGTTTTGAGGCAAACCATTCACAGACCCAATTTTCCACTTCTTTATATGTTTTGAAGTGCTGCTCAGAAAGTGCATGTGCCATTGATCAGAACAAGTGGTAATCTGAAGGAGCAAGGTCTGGTGAATACAGCGGGTGGGTTAATACTTGCCAAGCAATATCTTTTAAGGTGTCTTTAACTAGTTTTGAAGTGTGTGATGGTGCATCATCATGAAGCAAAATTACTTTGCTGTGTCTTCTGGAACATTCTGGTGGTTTCATGATCAAAGGGTGGTTCAAATTGATTTTTTGTTGTCGGTAGCAATCAGAATTAACGGTTTCGCCTGGTTTTAGAAGCTCATTATACACCACACCTTCCTGATCCCACCAAACATAGAGCATTGTCTTCTTTCCAAAGTGATTTGGCCTTGCAGTCGATGTTGATGGTTGACCTGGATCAACCCATGATTTTGTGTGTTTGGGATTCTCAAAATAAATCCACTTTTCATCGCCAGTCACAATTCGATGCAAAAAAGACTTTCGTGTCGTTGAACATTTTACTGATGACTTTTCTGTTTTCCATTTGTTTTTCATTCAGTTTATGTGGCACCCGTTTTCCTTCCTTTAAAATCTTTCCCATTGCTTGTAAACGATCGGAAATTGTTTGCTGAGCAATGTTTAATCTTTCTGCAAGTTGTTTTTGAGTTTGACACTCATCTTCATCCAATAATGCTTGTAATTGTTGGTCTTCAAACTTTTACAGTTGACCTGGATGTTCTTTGTCTTTCACATCAAAATCATCACTTTTAAAGTGTTTAAACCAGCGTTCACAAGTATCTTGAGATGGAGCATGTTCACCATAAGCTTCCCGAAGTATTCAGCAGCACTTTTCTTCAAAATAAAGTAATGAGTTATAACTTCCTGCAAATGCTCTTTTTTTTTGGCATGAAATTTGACATTTTTAAGTGTAAAAGTATCTATGATGTTAGCACCTTCAGCAAATTTGACATATGAAGTTTTGAAGCTTGTTGTCAATACAACAAAATAGCATATATCAAATCGCATATATATCAACATATGTGAGACTTCATCTATTGAAAAAAATCTGCCTTATTAACCAGTACACCTAGGATAGGCATGCCCACAATTTTTTCTGAGAGATAATATTCTCTCTCTTTATTTAATTAATTTAAGACTTTATTGGGGAGATCTATACTCTTATTTTCTTTACCTTGTGCTCCTTTATCCAACTGAAAGCACTCACTCAGTGCCACTTAATGATTCAAAGATTTTAGTAGAAAGTAGTCTTAGCTGGGCTTCTGTAACAAATTATAACATGGTCTATCAACAAAAGAAGTTTATTTCTACATTTATGAAAACTGCAAGTCTGAGATCATGGTGCCAGTGTGATCAGGTCCTTGCGAGAGCCCTTTTCCAGGTTGCAGATGGCTGACTTCTCTCTGTATCTTTCTATGGTGTAAAAAATGTGGTATAGTGCTCTGTCCCCTTATTATAAGGTCACTAATTCTACTCATGAGGGCTCTATCCTCATGACCAGTTACATCCTACAGGCTCCACCTCCACATACCATCATTGGGGATTACATTTCAGCATATGAATCTTGGGGGGAAGTGGGGCAGTCAGGTACAAACATTCAGTCTATTACAAATGTGAATACTATACTCATGATGTGGTTTTTGCCCCCAATAGTTTTAATTGGCCTTTATTGCTTACAGCATTTTCAGTTTTTATTTTACTTGCCAAAGATGAGAAACACATCTTTTATCCCAGAAAATGTTGGAATATTTGCAATATCTATGTGTTTTTTAATTCCTGAAAACTGGCCAATTTACTTCTTAGATTATATCATTCTTGTACTACCTTATTTGTGTGTAACCAAGACACACAAATAATATTGCTTCCTAATCTCTTCATCTAAAACCACAGACTAAATCAATACATTGTCTTCCTCTCAGGTTATCATAGGTGACACTTTTACTTAATGTTTTGCACAGCATAATATGGGTTGAAATCTTTACAGACACCTATGGAAATGCTTTTGGTACCTATTGCCTAGTACTGAAATTAATGACATGACATTTAGAATTTTTGTCATTAGCACCCCATTATTTGGCACCGGATTTGTATCAGTATAGATAAGCTATGGTGTGATAACAAATGATGCACATTTTATAACGATAATACCTAACACTTGCTGAGCATTTACTGTGTGCTAATCATTGTTCTGAGTACTTTTTCTGTACTAAGTCAAATAATAGTAATAATACCTTTATGTAGGAAATAGTAATATCCCCATTTTAGAGATGAAGGGATTAAGTCAAGAAGAGTTGAAGGGTTATTTATGGGAAAAGGCACATGAACTTCCACACTCACACTGAAATGAGGGTATCTAGTGCCAGAGTCTGGACACAATTATTACAGGATATTGGCGCTGGTTAAGCTATTCCTATAAGTCATACTTAGGTATATTTTAATACAACTTTATAATAAAAATATATTAGAATGTTCCAAATTCTCTGCCAAGTCTATATTTCTTTATACTATGAATGCTTATGTTTTCAGTTGTAGGCCAAAGATGGCTTAACTGACCAGAGAACTTGTTTAGAAAAATTCACAAAATTATCATACCATTCATAAAGAAGTATGCCCCTTTGACCTGCCAGTAGAGAATTCCAGAATTGTGTTATAAATCTGTAATAGGTAGTTTTGTTTTATATTTTTTGTCATAATAGATAAAAAACTTGATATAAATTGGAATAAAGAAAGAAAGGTTTCAAATATTTTATTAATTCCCAAACCAATTTCTTCATGGCCAGTTTCTATTATATGATTTCCTCAGGAGACATTATGCTATGATCTTATGATCTTTAAATCTCAGGTTCACTGCGTGATGTGAAAGGGAAATGGTTAAGCTGCACCTAAATGGAAGCATTTGTGGGATATTTAGAAAAATGTATAGTAGGGAATACAGATGTAGCTTATTTTAACATCATCTTTTAGAGTAGGAACATTTTGTTTGTTTGTTTATTTATTTATTTATTTATTTATTTATTTATTTATTTTTTACTGAGTGACTTCTGTAAGTCCAAGTCCCTTGACAACTAATTCCTTCTTAGAGATCCAACTACTCAAACCCTTAGTTGTACTTGCTGACATGAGTTTCTAGACAGCTGAATACATTTGAATACATTTAAATTAAATGGTGTGTGTGTGTGTGTGTGTGTGTGTGTGTGTGGAAAAGACTGCTGATTTATTAAGAAAAGTTCAAGTATTCTTATTCAAACAGAAATATAGATTGAGTAGTTGCTAAAAAGACATTGCACTAATTTCTAATTCATGAATTACAATTGGTTTACAGAAATCACAGGAATTAAATAAACCAAATATCTTATTGGAAGATAATTAAATATTTTATGAAGCTATTCACATGTTCTAACATGTATACAGCTCTTTAGGAGTGAAAAACCTCAAGATATATATGAATTATGCCCAAGGTTTAAAGTGGCTGTTTTAAGAGGAACTGATTGATCTAAAAATAAACTATGGCCACCAAGAAAACACATTCTCCTAGGAATTTTTGAGATGAGTATGTTTAATCTGAAATTACACTAAAATTCATGTCTATGTGGCTACATTTTATAAAATGTTGGGAACAAAAATATTACATACTGCCTTAGGAGGTTTTTATCACAAAATTCTAGCTTTATCATGATGTACACATGGATTTTTGCTCATGGTTTTAGCTATTTTAGTTTATAGGAAAAGTTCTTATATTTTTTTAGTGATATATGTATATTTTTCCTTCTTTTCCTCTCTCCATAGCAAATTATTTTACTATTTTGACTTCTGCTATATTTCATCTCACTTTAGACATTTTGTTTATATTTTATCTATTTTTTGTTTTCAAATTATATTTTATTTACTAATAGAACATAGAAAGCATCAGAAGACTGATGCTTGAAAGACAAGAAATATGAAAAATAGACCATCCATCAAACCACTTTGAAAAGGCTCTTTTGACACTCATACTAGTAAACATCAGAAAATCCAAGTGTTTAGGAGTTATATTCAAGACCCAAATTCACCTACGAAGCATACAATTTCTGATAAGATACTTAACTTTGTAGACTTCTACCTAATTTGGCAGAAAGAATAAGTGGGAAAAATATATATATAAGTATGCATAACATGATGTTTAGAGCATATTAGGTTTACAATATGTATTTTATCACAGGAATTACGTTTGAGAAGTGATCACAGAAGGATAGAGGGAGTGAGAAGTTTGAGTCAGGGCAGGAAGAAGAGTCAACATGAGTGTGTTATCAAGCTCACTGTTGTGGACAGTGGAGCTTAATTCTACCAGCATCTCCCGAGAAGCTATTAGAATGCCCTCCGAAATTTTCCATCTGAAGGATGGGATGTTGAAGCCTTTATATACTGGCTCCTATCTCCCATTATCAAGTGTGGTCCCAGAGGTTTAACTCCTTTACCCTTTCTGCATTTACAAGCAGCGTTAGTGGGCTACTATAGATTTCGAGAAGACTCTAGAGTGGAAACAGGAAAAAGGGTCACTTGTATGGCATCATGTGCCAACATCTGTAGCTGAATCAGAGGCTGGCCAAGGGGCTATGATATGCGATAGTGGAAAATTTGCTACCATTCCACTTTGGGCATCCTGTATTAAATCTATCCTGCCATTGAGTTTTCAATGTGGTGGCAGGCATAACCTCTATGCACCACTAGCACTGAAGGTAGAGGATAATTGAATGACATCCAGTAGATGAGTCATCCTGCCTACCTGGTTTTTTAGTGCTAATGCTGTGGTAGATATTCTCTGGTGGGCACTGACATAGACACAACTATCTGCATGCTATGTACCCAAATAAATCATAGTAAGTGTAAAATCTGGTTTATTTATAAACCATTCAAAGAAAGCTTCATAGAGAAAGTGATAATTAGAATGGTCCAATTAGGGAGGTTTAGAGGAAAGATAATAGATTTGTAGAACACGTATTGAGTTTGCAAAAGGATGAATGGTATGAAAATAGAAGAATAATTTTGAGGCAGAGTAAATAAATTGATCTTGAATAAAGAAGAAGGACATCAACTCTGACAATATCCCAGTTATAGAAATACATGCAAATACCAAATATTAGTTTTATCTTTTTTTTTCACATTCTGAAGAATAATATAATCAAATCTATACTAATAAAAGGGTAATATGCAAACTGGTCATGACACCCTCACAGTAAAAACCGAACAGCAGGCTGCATGGGGTGACTAGGCTGGCAGGGGAGGCAGTGAGTGGTGACCAGGCCGGCGGGGGGAGGCAGTTAGGGGCAACCAGGCCAGTGGGGGGGAAGTTAGGGGTAATCAGGCTGGCAGGCCAAGGTGGTTAGGGGTTATTAGGATGGTAGGCAGGTGAGCAATTAGGAGCCAGCAGTTCCGGATTGTGAGAGGGATGTCCAACTGCTGGTGACATCCGGAAATCAGACATCCCCTGAGGGGTTCCAAATTGGAGAGGGTCCAGGCTGGGCTGAGGGGGACCCCCCCCATGCACGAATTTTGTGCACCGGGCCTCTAGTATAATTGTCCTTTCACATATGTACCCAATCTCCCTGGTACTTCTGCCTTTATTAGTAACCAAATCTTTTAGTTTCTGGTATATTCCTCCAGAGTTTTTTTTCATGTAAATAAAACAAGCACAATATTCTAATTTCCTCTTGCTGTTACTCAAAAGATGAATACTAGACATAATTTTGCACTGACCTATTTTTTTACTGGACAGTATCTTGGAGAAACTTTATATTCCTTCCTAAGTCAAGAGTGCTTTATTTCTTAGTGTTTACCTTTGTAGTATAAAATGTGCTTATACTTCTTTGACATGATTTGTCAACTTTAAATGATATCCTTTGATTTAAAGAACTTCAACAAATGTACTCTACTTACCACCTTTTTATCTCCTCTCTCCCAATATTTGTTGTTTTTATGTTTTGGGCAGTGTGCTGACATAAGATATTTATGATCTATTCTGTCATACTAAACTCTTGGGTCTTAATTCTAATACTAAATTATAATGTAAAGTTAAATATATTAAATGTCCATTCCAGCCCTTTGCTTAATTTTTACAATGATTACTTGGTTAGCTAAAATTCACCCTCATTACATTAACAATGTAGAAGAAGAGACCAGGAAAAAATACTTTCTGCATTCTTGTATTTTTAAAACTGCTTATAATCTTTTTCATTAAAAGTCAGGTTGGCTGGGTATGAAATTCTTGGATCCTAATTCATTTACTTCCTTATTTTGTAGGTGTGTTACTCTAACATATTCTTCATTTTTCTCCACAGTCTGATTTTTTCCCCCTCTTAGATGATCTTTTTCCTTAAGTTCCTCATGTTTTTTACTATTATGCTCTTGGTCTATTTTCTCTGGTACACATTCTACCTTTACAATTTGTACATCTAAATTCTTCTTTTATTTAATTAATGTTTTCAAATTTGAACCTCCAAATATGTGTTTTGTTCATGGAATTAGGTAATATACATTCTTAATTTTCTGTGTTTATTTTCTATGTCTATTATTTCCCTTCTTGTCTTCTGTAGCCCCTTACTTTCACTTTTTAAAATTCATTTTTTTGCATTTCCATTCTCTGTGGACCTCTTAATAACAATTTAAACTGTGTCTATTATTCATCACTCTTCTTTGAATAACATTATTTCATTATGATTGCATTATCTTCTACTTCTTTCTTAACTTCTACTGCTCATCTCCCATATTTTGACTGGTTCTATTAAGTTTACATCTCTTTCTTGGGATCTTTCAATTTTAACTTTCTTTTTAAAGGAAATTGTGTCCTTTTAATTTTACATCTTGAAATGTAATATTTTATCTCCATTAATGCAATAATTTTATGGTAAGAGTCCCTCATCTATTGGTAAGTTTTGGAGTATAGTAAACTTCTCTGAGTTTCTTCTCTGTACTTCTTCCTGCATATATTTGCCTGACTTCAGCTGCATTGGCAGCAACCCTATGCATTTTGGAGATTGTAAGAAAAAATATTTATGTATTTGTGTGCATATACATACACACACACACACACACATGCACATATATATACACTTAGTGTTGTTGAAAATGTACTTTGCAGATTTTCTTTCATTTTTTGTTGTTGATTTTTATAGAATCCAGGAGAAGAAGAAACTGCCTTATTAAGCCATGTTCATGCTTCATGTCCCAAGTTTTGACTTCTCTCTTATTATGTCTAAATTCTGATAAGAAAATGTGGCTGTGTCATTAAGTTCATTAGAATGGTAATGAAATCATAAGTATAAATTCAGTGTCATGTAAAATGACTACTGTGATGAAAAACTATCATTAGTAATTTATTGATTATGAAGAAAATCTTAGGAATAAGACTCCCTATGTATAGGAGATATTAAATGCTATTTTTCATATTATAAGTATAGCAGTTCATTATGTTGGGGACAAATGGAACAATGTGCATACTTAGAAGTTCAAATTTTTGTACATTTTTCTTAATGAGAATGGTAGAAATGATTAATTGCTTACTCTGATTCACAAAGCGGCTCAAAGGCCCAAAATAGCCAATTTCATTATTTTGATGATTGTTTACACTGAGGAAGCCTCTGTATGAATTACAGTTGTTGACCATATGTGCAATGATTTTTATAAACAAAATACTTTTCTTCACAACTACTTAAAAATATGTACAACATATGCAACCAAGACCTTTTTTGTCAGTGTGAGGGGTTATCAACACCAGTTATCTTCAGTGTTTTTCTTTAAAAAAAATCAGATTATGACATTAAGTACAGGACAGGCAAAAGCCATGCAATTTGCTACACCGTGGAACTCCTGATTTGTTTGTGCACAACAGTCATCTGCTACATGATTAGAATACCAGTCAACCACAGCGACATTATTTTTTAATTAGTAAGCGATCCAACTACTGGAGTTGGAAAAATATTCAGTGAATCCAAGTGTAAGACTGCTCAAAGTTCAACAAGAAAGAGAAAGGACCCAATAGTTCCATAAATGCTCACTTTCTCCCGTGATTCTGCACTGTCTTGCGCCTGCCTTAATGTTAAGGTTCTTCTTACACAAGGTTTTAGTTTAAATTTAAATGAATTAACCAAAGTTGGCAAGAAATTGTATTCTCTTGTTTCCTTAGCCTCTCTCTATTTAGTGAGAAAATAGATGCTAAAAGGGGATAGGTAAAGAGAATTTTTGACAAACAGGATAGCAGATGTCATACATTTTAAAAGCTGCATCATTTGTTTAAATTGATTTGAATTAATTAACTTTCCCAATAGAAAGTCTGCTAAATATCCTGAAATCAAGTCTAAACCACGTATGAGAAAGATAAAATTGTGCTAGATGACACTGGAATTGGTTAGAGTGAAAAATTCCCATTTAACGAGGCTGGGAGATAATAAAAAGAACATGAATAAATTATTGGGAAAAAGGCATGTTTATGAAGGAGGCTTTCCTGGGGAAAGCATATTAAGTAGTCTTAATCACAGAAGACATGACTATGCTACTTCATGGTTGTCTTTTAATGTACTTCATATTTATGAAGTTGCATGTAGCATATCTGTATTCGTCATGCAGAATTATTTTATTACCATTAAGTTTTGAGGAATAAACATAAAAAGACACTTCTACTTTTCAGTCTAACAAATACATCACAGACAAACATCTATCTATTGACATGTTTTAAAGAAATGGTGGTAGGCAGGCAATGGAGGGAGAGATATATTTTTATATGAGAGGCATGAAGCCAGAAACCTTGCATGTAATATCTTATTACATTAATAAGATGTAAAGTTTAAAATTATAAAGTTTAGCACCAGATGTATCATCCCTGCTAAATGCTTATAAAATCATACAAAAAAAGATACAAGTGAAATAAGCCAGACACAGAAAGAAAATACTCCATGATCTCACTTACATGTGGAATCTAAAAAGTAAAATTAATGGAAGAAGAGTATAGAATGCTGGTTGATTACCAAGGATGTGAAGGAAGGGAAAATAAGGAAATGTTAGTCAAATGGTACAAAGTTGCAGTTATGTGTGATGAATAAATTCTAGAGATCTAATGTACAGCATGGTGACTATAGTTAAAGATATTATGTTATACTAGAAGCCCGGTGCACAAAATTTGTGCACGGGGGTGTGTGTCCCTCAGCCCAGCCTGCACCCTCTCCAATCTGGGACCCCTCAAGGGATGTCCAATGGCCCGTTTAGGCCTGATCCTATCGGACATCCCTCTCACAATCCAGGACTGCTGGCTCCCAACTGCTTGCCTGCCTGCCTTCCTGATTGCCCCTAACCGCTTCTGCCTGCCAGCCTGATCACCCCCTAACGACTCCCCCACCAGCCTGATTGATGCCTAACTGCTCCCCTGCCAGCCTGTTTGCTCCTAACTGCCCTCCCCTGCAGGCCTGGTCCCCCCCAACTGCTCTCCCCTGCAGGCCTGGGTCCACCCCAACTGCCCTTCCCTACAGGCCCGGTTGCCTCCAACTTCCCTCCTCTGCTGGCCTGGTCACCCCTAACTGCCCTCCCCTGCAGGCTTGATTGCCCCCAACTGACCTCCCTTGAAGGCCTGGTCCCTCCCAACTGCCCTCCCCTGCTGGCCATCTTGTGGAGGCCATCTTGTGTCCACATGGGGACAGCCATCTTTGACCACATGGGGGCAGCCATCTTGTGTGTTGGAGTGATGGTCAATCTGCATATTACTCTTTTATTAGATAAGATAATGGAAATTTGCTAAGGGCAGATCTCAGGTGCTTTTATAACACACACACACATACACACACACACACAAACACACACACACACACACACACACACCAAAAACAAACTAATAAACACCACAATGATGAATGCCAGGGCCTGATTAGAATACTCACTAGCTATCAGGCAAATAGAATCAGAATAAGAACAATGCATCTTGTTCTCATGGCACATCTGGATATTTCTGTTTTCAGTAGATACCCACAGAAGATGGGAAGAATCTATATCTCTAACACAACCTGCCACCAACTGAATAAAATACATAGGAGACCCTTCCTTTTACCAGGTAGGTGCTACTTGCTGAGGATACCAGAATCCTTGGTTTCTTCTGTCTGTAATTCCTATCTCTATGCCTTTCTATTTTGTTTCACATACAGAAATAGCAATTCCAGGAAACAAGTGGTCAGAAAAGAGAAGAAATATTAATAGCATTGTATGAACTTGATAGTTTTATATGAGGAGAGAAGAAAAATATTGGTTGTCATATTGCTGAGAATATTATTTTCTCATTATTACAAAAATTCAGAGTATCAGAAAACCAGGTGTGGGAGAAGAGAAAATATGAGATCTCTATATGGCAGACCTCTCTGATGAAAAATAGAAATTAGATTGAGAACTATGAACATTAACCTCTTCTTTTGCTAATCTGAGAAGAAAGTCACCCTTCAATTAAGTCAAAATTGCTACCACTTCTATAGTGGTTAGTATACCTCAGATATTGTTCTTAACCATTTTTATAAATTAAGTTATTTAATTTTCCTAGAAACCTTATGAGAGAGATATTGTCATTATATTATTCGTACTTTACAGATGAGTAACTAAAGCATAGAAAAGTAAAGTTCACAAAACTAGTAAGTTGTGTAATTTGGCTAAGAATATAGGCAATGTGAATCCAGTGCTAGACGTCTGGTCATGATTCCGTACAGAAAGACAGCAAGACCCAAGAGGGTCCTGCATCAGACCTACCTCAGAGATCAACTTCAAAATTTGTAAAGATACAAATCATCACTGGAATCAATGAAAAAACATGACAGACATAAGGAAAGAAATATCATTCTAATGAACCAGAGGAAGAGCTACTTCTGAAAAGTATCTCCTATGAAATGCAGAAGAAAATATAAAGTAATCATGTGGAATCTTTAATATTGTGTTAAAGAGAAAAGAAACCCTAAAATCACTAAGTGGAGACAAAAAGAGAAAAGAGAAAACAGATAAAGTGAAGAGTGGTGGGAGATTAGAAGGAATTTCAAGAAAATCAAACTCAATGATCGATTTAAAATCCACAGTACACTGTATACAATTTAACCAGTAATCCTATATAATAAAAGGTTAATATGCAAATTGACCGAATGGCAAAACGACTGGTGGCTATGATGAGCACTGACCACCAGGGGGCAGATGCTCAATGCAGGAACTGCCCCCTGGTGGTCAGTGAGCTCCCACAGGGGGAGCGCCGCTCCGCCAGAAGCCCAGAAGCCGGGCTTATGGCTGGGGAGCGCAGTGGCGGTGGCTGGAGCCTCTTCTGCCTCCATGGCAGTCGGACATCCCCCAAGGGCTCCCTGACTGTGAAAGGGCTCAGGCCAGGCTGAGGGACCCACCCGCCCAGTGCACGAATCTCGTGCACTGGGCCTCTAGTGAATAGATAAAAACTTGAGTGCATTTGCAAAAGACATGAGTTGAAAATTGATACTCCTGGAGAAAATATTAGACCAAATGAAAAGAAGGAATAATCACATATACAAAATAAAAATTGTTTTATGAGATGGAAAAAAAAAATACCTGGTGAATATGAAAAGAGCCCTCCATGTCCCATGCAAAATAAATTTTAAAAAAATTCATGCTAGATTTTAAAGTAAAGGTAAAATATGCCTGCCTTTTTTATGAGCTCACATAGTTTAGTAATAAGGGGAATTATCAACTTCTTATCAGTCTCATAAAACTCATCCTTAAAATCACATGGGCTTAGCAAATACAAGGCTGAGGCCATGGCAGTTCGTCAGCAGAATTTTCCATTGCTTTCATGGTTTGGGCATCCTGTTCCTTCAATGTTGGTCATCTGTATATTGTAGAGAAACATAGAGACAATCTAAAATTTCAAAGTTTACAGTTTAGTTACATATTTTAAGATATTTAAAAAATATCTCCTCCTATTTGTGGTCATTTTCCCTTTCTCATTCCTAATGCTATGCCTGAAGTTCTGTTATTTCATCTGATAGCTTTTCCAGAAACTTGTTTATGTCATAGATCTTTTTCAAAGAACCAGCTTTTAAATACAATTAGCAATTCAACTATATTGCTGTTTTCTTTTCTTTTAGCATCTGCTCTTATTTTTATTATTTCCTCATGGGTTTCTTAGCTTGTGTGGGCGGGGTGTTTTCACTAATTTCTTGAGTTGAATATTGAATTTGTTTTCATTCTTTCTTGATTAATACTAAGAGCATTTAAGGCTAAAACTTTTTTGTAGTGCAGTTACAATATCTAACCAGTCTGCAACTGAAACTTTTATTTTCTCAATGATACAGGACTTATTTAAGAGACTGCTATTAAATTTCCAAGTAGATAAATGTTCTGAATGCTTATTTTTCTTTTAACTTTCCCTATTGTTTCTTAATTTTATTTTACTGTGGATGGAAAATGTTGTTTGTACAATTTCAATTTCTGGGAGTTTTGAGAGATATTCTTTCTGTACTAACATGTAATCAATTTTAATGTTTCCATGGGAATTGAGGAAACTGTGTTCTCTGTTAGAAGTCAAAGTGAAAAATTAAATCAATTTTATTTATTGCATTATTAATTCTCATGCATTCTGTATAATAGATATTGCTGTTTATAGCTGAGCAACATTAGTTTCTAATTTTCTATTTTCTGTGTCTAGTATCTTTCCCATTCTGATTCAGACGTACCAAAATAAGTACTCTGAACAGATGCACTCAAAAATCAAACATCAATTTATTGGGATAATATATCTATAATAATAAAAGCTAATTAGACTGAATGTCCTTCCTGATGAAGCTGTGGCAGTGGGGGCCGAGGAGGCAGGGGCCCCAGAGGTGGCAGGCGGGGGCCAAGGCAGAGGCAGCTGCTTCAGCAGCGGGGGCCAAGCCCCTTGCACGAATTTCGTGCACTGGACCTCTAGTATTATGTATATACGTATGTTTGTGTGTGTGTGTGTGTGTGTGTGTGTGTGTGTGTGTGTGTGTGTATGTGTATACTTTTAACTGTCAAGTTACTTCTTTTTAAATGTATCTATTTAAGAGCACATTTGGAAAATTTTTCTTACATATATTTTATTTTTTGCTTAATAAGGGATTTTGTCCCATTTACATTTATTTAGAGAAAATTTCATGTTTCTAAACAGTGTGTTTTATATATCATAACATTAATAGTGATGCCAAATTAAAATATTTTCCATGGATAAATAACCAAGTATATTTTGAGCACTATAATAACTTCTTAAAAATTCAAATTTCACATTAGAATATTAAAGGCTCTAATAGTAATTGAATAAAGAAATTGATTTAAATCTTATCAACTCTGCTGTCAATCTAAGTTTCTAGAATTCCTGAGGGAGATATTTTTGCATAGAAAAAGCTATTTATAATTAATTATGCTTTAAATAAACTGTATTTTTAAAAATTCAATACATTTAAAATAATTTTAAAGCAGTCTAGATAGTTGACAAAAAATAATCTTACAATTCTAACATGCTCATAATTTAAAAATAACCATTACAAATTAAATATGTATCAAATTAATTTTTCTTAATTATTCTAATAAAGCTTGCAGGCAAAATTGTGTATATTTTTAGTTTAGAATTGTAAGACAACTTGTCAGTTTTTTACATATGAAAAAAGTGAAGGAACTAAGCAAAAAAAAAACACACACAACAACAATTAATAGACACAGATGTCAGTATGGTGATTACCAGAAAGAAAGGGAGGTGAAGAGAGGTAGAAGAGGGTAAAGGGGAGTTAAAATGGTGATGAAAGAAGACTTGACTTTTGGTGATGAACACATAATACAATATACAGATGACATATTATAGAATTGTACACCTGAAATCTATATAATTTTATTAACCTATACCACCCCTATAAATCCAATACTTTTTTAAAAAAATATATAGCTTAGCAAATACACAAAATATTTTTAAAACATACAGCAAAAATAAGACAATTACATAACTTCATCATCTCTATAATTGATACTTTAAAAGTAATTAATAACTTTATATTTTGAGCAGCTTCATGTTTATAGAAAAATTTAGCAGAATAAAGAGAGCTCCTTATAACCCTTCTCCTCCTGTCACCCAACCCACATATAGTTTTCCCTATTATTAATATCTTGCATTGGTGGTATATGTGCTATAATTCATTAGTATACATTGGTACATTATTATTTACTAAAGACCATAGTTTACACCAGATTTACTCATTGTTTTGTACAATTATGTGTACTAACCATTATTGTATCATATAGAACTATTTCACTATATTAAAGATCCTTTCTGTTTTACCTATTGATTCCCTCACCCACAGCAATTCCTGACAATTTCTAATCTTCTATCTCAATAATTTTGCCCTATCCAAAATGTTATACAAATTCTCCTCAAATCATAAGTTGAACCATCGTTAAGTCAGAAATTATGATCAGTTGGAATCATAACAAATTGAAAGTTTAAAATAAGTTAAAAATGCATTTAAGCCCTAGCCAGTTTGGCTCCATGGATAGAGTGTCGGCCTGCATACTGAAGGGTCCAGGGTTTGATTCCGGCCAAAGGCACATGCCTGGGTTTGCAGGCTTGATCCCCAATGTGGGGCGTGCAAGAGGCAGCCAATCAATGATTCTCTCTCATCATTGATATTTCTCCCTCTCTCTCTATCTCTCCCTTCCACTCTGAAGTCAATAAAAATATATTTTAAAAATGCATTTAATACACCTAACATACCCAACATCATAGGTTAACCTGGCTTACTTTAAATATGCTCATCACACAATATTCAAAAAATGCCTGCTGTACAGTATTCTATAGAGTATTAGGTGTTTATCTTTGTGATCACTGACTCATACCTTTGTGTATGGCTGACTCAAAGCTGCGACTCAGTGCCACTGCCCAGCAGCATGAGAGAGAATCATACAGCATAAGAGTTTGGGTTTCTCATTATCATAAAGTCAAAAGTGACTAGTTTGAATCATAAAATATACAGCCTTTCCAGGCTAACTTCATTAACAATATGCATTTTAGGTGCCTTCAGAACTTTTGGTACCTTAACAGCTCATTTCTTTTTAGCACTGTATATTATTCCATTGTATGGATGTACCACAGTTTATCCATTTACCTATTGATAATCTGTTTACACATTCACTTATTCCAAATTTTGACAATTATGAATAAAGCTTCTATAAACATGTATGTGCAAGTTTTTGTGTGGACATAAGTTTCTAACTCCTCTGGGTAAATAACAACAAGTATGATTGCTGGAACGTATGGAAAGAGTATGTTTAGCTTTGTAAGAAACTGTCAAACTATCTTCAAAGTGGCTGTATCATTTTGCATTCTCATCAGCAGTGAATGAGAGTTCCTGTTGCTTCACATCCTTGTCTGCGTTTGGTGTTAATGTTCCAGATTTTGGCCATTCTAATAGGTAGTGTCATCTCATTGTTTTAATTTGCCACCTCCTAATGACATATGATGATGAGCATCTTTTCATAGGCTTATTTGCCATCTGTATAGTATATCTTCTTTGGTGAGCTATCTGTTCAGGTCTTTTTCCAATTTTCAAATGGGTTGTTCATTTTCTTATTGTTGAGTTCTAAGAGTTCTTTGTATATTTTGGATACAAGTTCTTTATTGCCATGTATTTTGCAAATTTTTCTTCCAGTCTGTGGCTTATCTTTTCATTATTTCACATTTAAAAAACAAAATAACAAGAGAGCCCACTGCATGGGAGAACATATTTGCTAATGTTACATCTGATGAGGGTTTAATCTCTAAAATCTGTAGGGAACTCATACAACTTAACCAAAGGAAGATAAACAATCTAATAAAAAAATGGGCAAAGGACTTTAATAGACACTTCTTGAAAGTGGGCATATAGAAGGCCAAGAGACATATGAAAACATGTTCAAAGTCACTAATCATCTGAGAGATGCAAATCAAAATGACAATGAGGTACCATCTCAGACCTGTCAGAACGGCTATCATCAACAAATCAACAAACGACAAGTACTGGCAAGGATGCAGGGAAAAAGTAACCCTGTGCACTGATAGTGGGAATGCAGACTGGTGCAGCCACTGTGGAGAACAGTATGAAATTTCTTCAAAAAATGAGAAATGGAACTCTCATTTGACCCAGTGATCCCACTTCTAGAAATATATCCCAAGAAATCAGAAAGAATATATGCACCCATATGTTCATAGCAGAGTAATTTACAATAGCTAAGATTTGGAAACAGCTTAAATGCCCATCAGCAGATGAGTGGATTAAATATGGTGATACATCTACACAATGGAATACTGTGCTGCTGTAAAAAAGAAAGAACTCTTACCATTTGCAACAGCATGGATGGACCTGGAGAGCATTATGCTAAGCAAAATAAGCCAGTCAGAGAAGAATAAGTATCACACAATCTCACTCATTTGTGGAATATAATGAACAACATAAACTGATGAACAAAAATAGATCTAGAGACATAGAGGCATCGAACAGAACATCAAACTTCAGAGGTAAGGCACGGGAAGGTGGGCAGGGGAAGGAGATCAACTGAAGAACTTGTATGCATGTAAGTGTAACCAATGAATACAGATAATGGGGCGGGGGTGGTGAAAGCCTGGCCTGGGACGTGGGACAGGCTGGGGGGAAGTCAATTTTTTTTAAAAAAGCACAAATGAACGAAAGGTCAATGGGGGTAAAAGGGGGACATATGTAATACTTTCAACAATGAAGAATTTTTTTAAAAAAAGCACAAATGGAAGAAAGGAAGGAAGGAAGGAAGGAAGGAAGGAAGGAAGGAAGGAAGGAAGGAAGGAAGGAAGGAAGGATAATCTTGCTGAACCTGGCATACACTTATCTTCCAAGAGATGCTGATTTATCTTCTCATGTTAGCTGATACTAATGTGTTGAAAAATCAAGACACTCTGTTTTTATCTGTAATGCTAATGGCTGTGGTATTCTATTAATATTAATAACAGCAATAATAATAGTAATGATAATTACTTAAGCAGTTGACTTATTTTGTTGTTGTTGTGCCAGGCACTGAGCTAAATGCTTCATGTGTGTCCTTTCATTTACTCCTCCTAACAACAGTAGTTACTATTGTTATTCTTATTTTAATACTAGAGGCCCGGTGGGTGGATTCGTGCACCAGTGGGGTCCCTCAGCCTGGCCTGCACCCTCTCACAATCTGGGACCCCTTGGAGGATATCGGATAGTGGGTTTTGGCCTGATCCCCGCAGGCCCAATCCAGACAGGAGGGAGCCTGATCCTGTGCATTGAGCATCTGTCCCCTGGTGGTCAGTGTGCATCATAGCGACCAGTCGACTGGTCATTTGGTTGACCAGTGGACTGGTTGCTTAGGCTTTTATATATATATAGATGTGGCAACATTCCAGCATGCAAACATTCCATAACTTTCTATTGCGCAATGCTTTTCAACTCCATAATATTATGTGGGGAAGAGTTAAGTTACCTAATATCTAATATTGGAACCAATCAAAAGGCTCCAGATAGAGTAGATGAAATTTCCCCCCTTTGTCTGAATTTTGAAAAATCAAGGTATTTACTTCCTGACAGGTGGATGCTTAAGTAAGGGTAAAATGGTTTCTAATTGTCCTTTAAAATGTTTTTACAAAGTTTACATACTCATTTAGCTTTGAAATAAAAAGCTTCCTAGTAAATCAAAGATGCTTGGTTTAAGATAAAGTGATGGAATTAAAGGAAAAAAATTCCTGCAAGGACTAAAGTATTAGCAGAGGTCAGTTCCAAATTACTGAATTTTCAGAAACTCAACATCCAGCTCAAACACTCTTGGCTGATTTCAAAGAGAAGCTATTTAGCTTTGTTTACTAATTAATTTAATTCAGAAAAAATACATAATTCAGATTGACTTAAAATTATAAAATTAATAGCAAAATGGAAAATCATACCCACAATTGCAACCATAATTAGTTTTAATCATGTGTATAACTGTCAGTGGCCAAAGTGATTCAAAAGAGTGTAAGCTTCTGAATTTGAAGAAGGCTTACCCTCCAAAAATGGTTGTGTAGAAGAAAGTATTTTATGATTTTATGGATAAATATAAGTTATTATCATTTAAGAAAAATAACTTGTGTTACTATTTGTTCAGTGATTAAGAGCATGCAGTCTGGAGGAAGACAAGCTTTGGCTTTAATTCTAAACACTTGTTTTTCCATTTAGAATCCATGTTGTCTTAGACAAGTCACATACTAGTAGTCATCCTAACCTCTTTCCTGATCACTAAAATGGGAATAAAACTAATATATATTAGCATAATTATAAACACTAACTGGTATAAAATGTAGGAAATATACTTAAAATATGTAGTTCTGACCACAGGGCAATTACCTCAAAATAGCAGCTATTTTTAAGAGATTCATTTGCTACCTGCATCATGGCTTAAGTTTGTGGATCCTATCTTGCTAAGGAAAGCGTTACATCCTTACAAACTAACAACTAACTAAAATAGGAGAAATACATTGTGATTCTAAAGTTCACACAAGCATACTTGACCTTTGGTAGTTTTAAAAACCTACCTTTTTCATCTACTTGATTTAATAATTGATTCGTTTAAAAATGCATTGGTTGCTTACACTTTAACATTCACCATTCTTTGTAGTGAAGTAACAAATATAAATAAGAGATTGCTTTTCCACATATCCAAATGTTCTCTGTAACACATATTGCTTGGAGACTTTTACCATTCCTCTTGAGATGATTAGAAAATTTTTGGCAGAGGCAGATAGGTAGCGTTGACAGGGACAGGGATTACAAAATTAAGGAAGATATGTAACTATTTTAGAAATATTATGGTTGCTAATTTCATTTTATTTCCAAAAGTTTTTTCAGGATTGTTTTTAGAGAAAAACTTTGCCCCCCCTTTTTCCCTAGGCTCTTTGGCTAGTCTAATAATTAAAATGACATAAAACAGATTAACGGGAGAAAAAAATAATTTTGTATTATTATTGGAGAAATTGGGGTATCCCCTTCTCCACTAGGTGATGGGGTGGCATCCTTATGATATCTCGAGAAAAAGAATTTTCTGTGACTCCCACATGAGGATGAGTGATTTTTATTTTTTTAATTTTTATTGATTTCAGAAAGGAAGGGAGAAGAACAGAGAGATAGAAACATCAATGATGAGAGAGAATCATTGATTGGCTGCCTCCTGCATGCCCCACACTGGGGATTGAACCTTCAACCCAGGCATGTGTCCCAAGTGGGATTTGAACCGTGACCTCCTGGTTCATAGGTCGACGATCAACCACTGAGCCATGCCATCAGGGCAGGCTAACTGATTTTTATTTGCATGGAATTACATCCCTGGGTTTCCAAAGTTCAGTTATAGAAGAAGTGTAGCTGGGGCTTCAGTAGAGCTAGAAACAAAGCCAGTATCCAGAGTTTTCTATCCATGTTGGAACCAAGTAAAGTTCAGCATCAGGCTAGCAGTAGTCCGTAGTCCATTGTGGTGGTCCACATGGCTGTGGGCCTTGGGGGTGAACACAGGAGAGTGTACCACAAACAACAAGAGTCCCACAGGCATACGAGGAACCAAAACCATAAGAGAACAAGTGCAACAAGAGGGTGAGTTTCTCTGTTTAGGGAACTAAGTATCCCAGGTTTCTGAGTGCTTGCAGTAAGCCACGCCCATTCTGGCCAGTGACCTGTTCCCAGGTGTGACTGATAAGTACCTCCCTATGTCACCTCAGTTTTACTGAGCATGCATCTGTTCTCCTTCCTGTTCAATCCCTTCCCCCAGTGACCTGAGAGGAATAGATCAGTGGCTCCCTGGGGAGTGCAAAGCTGTAGCTTCCTGGTGGAGCTGCCCAAATGACATGTCTATAATATTTGGCCTTCCCTTTGTTACTTTCCTGTTATTAATAACTAGTTAATTACAATAGTATCAGTATGTACAGAAACCCCAAAGACAGTCAGGCAATTGAGACTTATATACCTTTCTGAACTAAAGAGAAGGGCATAGGGCCTGGGACATCAAAGGGGTGGAAGACAATTCACAGAGAAATGGGAAAGCAAAGGTTTGGTCAAGAAATGTCTGCCAGGTTATGCAGATAAGCCTTTCTAGAGTAAAAATTTATCTCTAATAATAGTTCTCTTCCAAGTTTAGGCCCCCTACCTAAACAGCTCTTCCTGAATTTGTTGGGCTTTAATTGTTTACAACTCAAAATAATGTACATGCCAAGGTCACCCATTCTGGGGCAGCCTGCCCTAAACCCCATCGTTACTGATTAGGAAGTAATAACCTAAGATATTGATATTGTGGATGATATTTTTGTAAATGGAAGAATTTTCATTCGCTCCCTTTACACTTCTGTGTCTTGGTATTCCAGGATGGAACACTAATTTCAAAGTATAATTTTTGAGAAATCATTAGGAAGTTCCCTGGCAATCAGATTCTTAAGACTTCTCCCTCTCTTTTTCTCTATTGCCTTTGTCCAAGAATGCAGCAGTTGAGTGAAATGCCAAAGGAGTATGATCCTTCTTGAGAGAAATATGGCATCATATTCCTTAATTTTCAGAACAGTGCATATGATTATTTCCTTCCTGTCTGCCCAAATCTGAACTTCTACTTCACTACGGTGTTGTGATCTGTTACCAGGAGCCAGAGGCCAGCTTTGAAAACTTAAAAAAATTATTTTAATTCTGGAACTTGATATTTTAAAAGCTGAAAATGTCATAGAGTTGAAGGTTAATTATCTCAGTACTTCTGAGTCTTGGTATAAAACTTCACTTACAGAGAATGCTGACTTGCCAAATGACTTTCAAGCTACCTTGGTAATCATTCAATCATCAGGCCTTAAACTCCAGCCATCAAGCATATGTGAAATAGATCCCTCCAAACTACTCCATGTTAAAAAGAAAAATAACTTACTTTAAAAAAACGTATGCCCAAAGTAATTTACTTCTCTGAAGAAATTTGGTCAACACATTTGAGGAGAAAGACATGACTAGAATGACGATCTGGGAAAGTGACACTAAACATGCCTCCCATTGAATGAATCATGATGGCAAAGGATAACTGGGGAAATAAGGCTCAAGAAGCAGCTAGGGAACAGAGTGATGTGGATCCCCAAACATGGCCTGCCTGAGGTTTTTTAGCAACCTAAAAGCAACCTGAGGATTTTGAGGATGTTGGGGAGTGAGAGCAGCCTTTAGGTAGATGCAGAATTGGCTTGTTCAACTTTTTCACTCCTATAGGGTTTCCAGAAAGTCTTACCATTCCCTGGTAGTAGTGGGGTGATCAATAAAATTAAGTATTTGAGTATGACTTACAAGAGCTTAAAATCCTATACAAATGTTAATTGCTATTATAAATTCTTCAACAAAAACTAACACATAAGTTCATATCATTATTATTTTTTCATGTGAATTTGCTGCAATTTCATATGTAAGAGTGTTCTTATGAAAAGTGGCAAAATATTTTCAAGTAAATCCCAGTCATCTGGAACTTGATATTTGAAAAATATGATGGGAGTCAATACTCCTGATTTCTGTGACAGTATTGATCATTTGGGGGCAGCAAGACCTCTTCTCTCCTGGCTTTTTATATAACTAAACTAGAGGCCGGGAGCATGACATTCATGCACTGGGGGGTGGGGGAAACAGTCCCTCAGCCCGGCCTGTGCCCTCTCGCAGTCTGGGACCCCTTGGGGAATGTCTGCCTGCCAGCTTAGGCCTGATCCCTGGGGACATCCCTCTTGCAGTCCAGGGCTCTCACAGTGCGGGACCCCTTGCTCCTTACCGCCCACCTGAGGCGGAGGTGGGAGAGGCTCCCGCCACCGCTGCTGTGCTCACCAGCTGTGAGCCAGCTTCTGGCTGAGTGGTGCTTCCCCTGTGGGAGTGCACTTACCACCAGGGGGCAGCTCCTGGGTTGAGCGTCTGACCCCTGGTGGTCAGTGCGTGTCATAGGGCCCCGTCATTCTGCTATTAGGTCAATTTGCATATTAGGGTTTTATTATTTAGGATGTGCTAGAGTGACTGTTTATATCAAAAGAATACGACATTAAACTGGTTCCAAATACTGAGTGAACATCACACACCACATCTTGCAAAGCTAGACATCTTCTCTGTTATTGACAGATTCGTTGCTCTCAAAGATACATCACAGTGGCAGCTACCTAAAGAGATTACCTGCTGGTCACAAAATATTTTTTAAGAAGGAGCCATTTACTAGAGTCCTTGCTTCTTTAATATAAAATCAAGGTTAAGAAATCTTGGGAGTCTTTAGTTATCTTGTTTGCCTTTTTTCAATATCATTTAGGAATCCTATATAGCCAAAGTCTTTTCAGCATGAAATTATTATTTAATATACTACTGTAAAAATTTGAAACATTTTAATATGTTTTTCTCCAGTCTCATATTTTTCATACAGTATGATTTATTTATTTTTATTCATTCAACAATGTGGGTATCATTGGGTGGCCAAAATCTTTCTTTTCAACTTTTTACATTTTAACATGATATCATATCCTATGTTTTTGCTTTATTTTGTAAGACTTCTGATGCCCATTTCTGTTTACAAAAATCTCTTCATATTATTTGATTTTACTTGCATCTGATAAAACTGCTCACTTATCTTTCACATTAAAAATATATTTCAAGCCCTGACCTATGTGGCTCAATTGTTTGGACCTCATCCTGTCACCAAAAGGTCACCAGTTTGATTCCCCATCAGAGCACATGCCCAGGTTGTTGGTTCAATTCCCAGTAGGGGTGCATGTGGCAGGCAATTGATGGATGTTTCTCTCTCACATCTATGTTTCTTTTTCTCTCTCTCGCATGCTCTTCTCTCTCTCTTCCTCTTTCTCTAAAATTAAAAAACAACAACACATGTTTTAATATATATTTCAGGAAGATTCTTATAGGACCTGTAAGATAGATCAAAAAGCATATAAAGAAAGAATAGCTATATATCTTTTTCATTTCTAAAATTTACTTCTACTCCAATAAAGTAAATTCAACAAAATATCTTAGTTAACATAAAGTAACTCAAACATGGAATCAAAAAAGTTAATACATTTCTGACATGTATATTCATGTGATTATATGATGTCTTCTTTTTTGTGTACAATGAATTCTATAACAGTTGCATCCTAGCTGGTTTGGCTCAGTGAAAAGAGCGTCTGCCTGTAGACTGAAGGGTCTCAGGTTCGATTCCAGTCAAAGGCACATGCCCAGGTCGCTGACTTGATCCCCAGTAGGGAGTGTGCAGGAGGCAGCCAATCAATGATTCCCTCTCAGTATTGATGTTTCTATCTCTCTCTCCCTCTCCCTTCCTCTTTGAAATAATATATATATATATATATATATATATATATATATATATATATATAATTCTATAACAGTATAAAATTAAAAAAATACAATCAGTATAGTGCTTTATTATCTAAAAATACATAAAGAAATTTTAATTTATTCTACTTTAATTAACTCCTAATTGTCAGTATTTGTTCATTCTGTTCATTCAATAGCACATGAACACTAAAATCTCTTATTTTGGAGCAAAATATGTAGAACATAATATTTATCATCTGTTTATCCACAAATGTTATACTAGCATATTTTTTGGTTAAATTTCTATGGTCAAATATATCAGTGATTTTCGATCAGTGTGCAAGAAGAGTATTTAGAATATGCACTTACCTCTTTTTCCTTAGTTTGTCAGATTTTAAAAAATGACAACAGCCAACACAATAGTCCTGAGGTGTGAATGAATCAAAATACTGCCTATTTTGTTTTGTCACATTAGGAAAAACATATTTCTTTGGTGTGCCACGGAATTTTAGTAACTAGTTTATGTATGCCACGAGATGAAATAGGTTGAAAATCACTGAAATATATCATACATATGGTACATAAGTAACAATTTTGACTGAACAGAAAATTGCATTTTCTTTGCCAGTCCAATTTTTTTTCCACTAACAGCAGGAAACAATGTTTCTTATTTACTAATGTAAAGTCGATAATTTCATATTCAATTTTAATTTTTTACTTGAATTGTAATTATTTACATGTAGTTTATAAAAGGCTTTATTTTTCTCATGACAACTTTTGGGAAGAAAGATTTTATTTCACTTCAGCCAAGACTATGCTCAAATTGGGTATCTTCTACATCTCATGCAAATATTTTCCTAGTCTAAATATAATATTTAAAAACAATTCTGTATATTTATAGGCAATGCCTGCCTTTGTTTTAATTTTTATTTTTTGAGAAATACAGGAAGTAAGTAGAGATCTGTCTGATGGATTTGAGACTTATACCTAAGATATACACTAATGATGTGACAAACTATTCTATAATGTAAAACAATTTTTTTTTGGTTAAGATAAACATTTAGATTAGAAAAAGATGAATTAACTTTACATATTTTTTTAAGTTTAGGGGATACAATTGAAGTATAAGTCAAAAGGAGAAGCAAAACTTTGATGGAAGAGAGCTACATGTTTATGCAAAATAGAAGGGGAAATATTCTGAAGAAAGAAAAGAAATAAATGGATGTCCACAAGGAAAACAGCAAGAGTAGAATTAGGTGATCATAGAAAAGTTAAGACAAGATGAGAGAAAGAGCACAAACCAGTAATCAAAGGAATGACCAAGAAGTAAGAGTATCCCAAGCAGCGTGGCTCAGTGGTTGAGCTTGGATCTATGAACCAGGAGGTCACGGTTCAATTCCTGGTCAGGGCATATACCAAGGTTGTGGGTTGATCCCAGTGTGGGGCGTGCAGGAAGCAGCCAATCAATGGTTCTCTCTCATAATTGCTGTTTCTATCTCTCTGTCCCTCTCCCTTCTTCTCTGAAATCAATAAAAATATATTTTTTTAAAAAAAGAAGTAAGAGTAGACAAAAGACAAATACCATGGAGTGGTGAAGAATTAGGGGCAGGATAAGAGGTCAAAAGCCTCATAACCCAATCTTGGCTGAAGAGCTATTGCTGCTCCCCTCATTCCATTTACAGATTCAGCTTCTGTTCTGATATCCCTAGAAACTAGGAGTCAGTGAGATCAAAGTTATATTTTCCTAGAGAGAAACAACTTGAGACCAGAGAAATTAGAGAAAAAAGAGTTGCCTAGGGACTGGGCTTCCATGAGACACTGCGTACCTACAGATGAGATTACCCACTGGGATCCCCAGAAACCAGGACCTTGTATTTATAGTGATGCACCTGGAGGCACAAATGCCTTGGGACTGAGCAGGTTTCATGAATGGAAGCTCTTGCTGACAAGTTGGCGTGGAACTGCACTTATCTTGCAGCTAATCCAGGCTGTCACAGACCTATCCTATTAGAATGGAAACGGCAAAATGCATTGATGTGAGGGAAGACTTGGGCTGTGCTTTAAGCTTTAAGTGCTTCATGGCACAAGTCTTCAGCTCCGCTAGTGTCTCTATGTGTCCAAAAGCTCCTTTGTGTAGCTCAGAAAGCCAGACATATCGGATCCACTCGAGCTTTCCTAAACTGAACAGCCAGCAGTGAGCTATTAACTTAGGATCTTACCTAAAATTAATATGGGGTATGGATAAGCAAGACTCTGGGGGAGTCATTATCTGTCTTCCAGATGCAAGGGGCGAAGAAAGTATGGGAGTAACTGTGCATCTGAAAATATTCATATTCTTTTGGCCCCAGTCCAGATCCTGACTAATAATTTTGAAATGCTGAGGACAGAAGTTAAACAGGCATCTAGATCCATGTCCACTAGGGAGCCCTTGATCAGCTCGCAGCAGGCCAGCAGTGAGAAAAGCTCTGAATCTTGAAGCCAGGCCAAGAAAATAAAACCTAGTGAGTCTGGGCCTATTGGAGGTACTAATGGGAGGACAGAATCCAGATGAGGGTAAAGCCCAAAGTCTAAGAAGCAAAGATTGATTGAAAAGTGAGGCAATTGTGTGAGTGTAACTTGTGTAAACTTAAGGAAGTTTCTTCTTTTTAATGGTTCGGAAACTATAAAGGATAGGGGCATAACTAGAGCCTTGAATTCATTGTTGCTGATTCTCCTGCCTAAATGCTGATGAGAGCATAATGGTGAGAAGTAGGAGGATATGAAAGCAATGGAAGCAATGTGTCAGGGAAGTAGCTTATTTGGAGTCAACTTTTAAATGCTCAGACATTTGAAAAAGGTAATACGTTATTATTTAATGAGCATTATATTTGCAATGTAAACTAAGGTCAGACTCTTGAGTTTTTTTAAACATTTCCGCAATGGTCTTTGTAATTATTATTTGTAGTTTATTTTCCCAAAGGATATTTTGTTTTTTAACTTTAATATTCACAAAGGTCATCAGGGAAAATATCAGAATGTGTTGCTTTATCTTAATGCTTCATCAGTTTTTCTATTGCAAGGCCATAAAAACATCTAAACTTAGCATTAAGTAAAACTCAATGTGTATTATACAGAAATATAATATAAATAATAGATAAAAATAACTAGCATTTATTGGCATGTTTACAGGTTGCCCCACATGATTTAACTGATTCATATATATTAATTAACTCAACTCTCACAACTTTTGAAGTAGATATTACCATTATCCATAGTTTACAAAGAGGAATCTGAAACATGAAGAGATTAAGCAAATTGTCCAGGGCCAGACTGTAACTTTCAAGCCGGAAAATTCAATTCCAAGTAGTGTGTTCATGGGCCTATCCAACGTTACCCTAATACTGTTGGAGGGAAACACACACACACACACACACACACACACACACACATTTGAAAACAATGCTTCATTAAGGATCACAGTGAGATAAACTCAATGAAATAAAATGGTGCTAGGAGACCTGTTTGAAATGATATCCCTCATTTAAAAAGTTTTAATAACAACAGACCCCTGAAAGCCATTAAATGCCCATCCACCAGCATCTAGGCCACCAAAATAAGGAAATAGATCTGAGTCATAGGACCAAGTAAAAACCTATTAAGTTAACCAGCTGCCATTTACAAACTAGGTCTGTTATTAATGACATGCTATAATTCCTGCTATAATCTCAGGAATACATGATGCTCCAACATTTTCTCTCTCTCTTTGTCCTAAATATCAGACCTTGAAAATATCCCCTTGAATTCATTGTTTATTCGAGGAAGACTTGAAGAAAGGCCATTTGCATCTTTAACCATGCTGTTCATTGATCCATTTTGTTTTGTCCTCTTCTGGATTCTCAGCTGAACTAACTAGGCCTACTATTATATCTCATACTGTCTGAGATAAGTAGAACCTTAAGAGATAGCTTCAATAAAGCTGGTTTAAGAGTCCTTGTCTCTCAACTCTGAGCCTAACTATGATACATTGCATATTAGTAATTAGAAAAATAATTTGGGCAAACATTTTGCCCATTTACCTGCATTATTATTTTCATCCTCAGCTCCCTGATACCCAAAAAACTGCATCTGAAGCGAAATTTAAATCATGCATCAGAGTTAGCTGAGGATAATAGGCTTCCCTGTTGCCAACTCTCTAACAAAAAGGAAAATGAAGGTGACAAAGGAACACTAAGCAGAATGGTTAGGCAGGAAGAGAATAGAGGCTTAAAATGCAGAAATGAAAAGGGGAAATAAGTCTTGGGTGTATGGGAAAGAAAATAAAAGAGGAAGTTGAGAATAATTTAGAAGTTTTAAAATATAGAAGATCCAAGGGAGAGAGGTTTTTTACTTCATAAAGAAATGTCAGTGTTTGGACTTCCAGCCTCATTAAGATAATTTAAATAAATTGAAAAAAAGTGGGAAGACATATAATTTGGTGAGAGAAAAAAGAAAAAGGGCAATTCAATGTGTGAAGCAGAGAAAATGAAAATTTGAGGCCAATCCATATGAAAATTGGTATGGATATATTTCATGAATGTTTTTACCTATGCTGTCTCAAACTGGATAAACGTTTGAGCAATGTCACATATTCCTGACCATTTACTGGTATCCTATATAATAAAGAGGTAATATGCAAATTTACCATCATTCCAACACACAAGATGGCCACCCCCATGTGGTCAAAGATGGATGCCCCCATGTGGATACAAGATGGCCGCCACAAGATGGCCAGCAGGGGAGGGCAGTTGGGAGGGACCAGGCCTGCAGGAGAGGGCAGTTAGGGGTGACCGAGCCAGCAGAGGAGGGCAGTTGTGGGCGATCAGGCCAGCAGGGGAGGACAGTTGGGGGAGACCCAGGCCTGCAGGGGAGAGCAGTTGGGGGCACCAGGCCTGCAGGGAAGGGAAGTTAGGGCTGACCAGGCTGGAAGGGGACGGCAGTTAGGGGTGACCATGCTGGTAAGGGAGGGCAGTTAGGGGCAATTGGGCTGGCAGGGGAGCAGTTAGGTGTTGATCAGGCTGGCAGGGGAGTGGTTAGGCGGTGATCAGGCTGGTAGGCAGAAGCAGTTAGAGGCAATCAGTCAGGCGAGCAGTTGGGAGCCAGCAGTCCTGGATTGTGAGAGGGATGTCCAACTGCCCGTTTAGGCCCAATCCCGGTGGACAGTTGGACATCCCTCAAGGGGTCCCAGATTGGAGAGGGTGCAGTCTGGGCTGAGGGACACACCCCTCGCCCACCCCCCCCATGCACAAATTTCTTGCACCAGGCCTCTAGTTTAACAATAAACAGCACCTAGCTACGACTAGCCTCCTTGCAGTTTCTTCAGCTCTGAAGCACAACTTGCTTTATAGCCAGGTGCAAACATTTCACACTTTAACCAAATGTCTGTGAATCATTTTCCCATGTCTCATCTCATTTGATCCTCACAGAAGTCTTGGTGTAGGTAGATAGGAGACTCAGTGGAATCCTGTTTTCTTTTAATTAGCTGGAAAATGAAGATTTAGAACGTTTAGAAACCTGACCCGACTGAAAAGAAGAAATGGTGGACCTTGAAAATGACTTCAGATTTTCTCACTGCATAGAATATAGTCAAACACTGCTGCAGTTAAATATTTTACTCTTTGTTCTCCCTGTGTGATCTACAATAATAATCTGCTTCATGTTGATATTTACTGCTGCATTGCTGACAATTACCTGAAAGAGAAGTTGGAGTGCTTCACTGGGCTGGAAAAAGTTAGCTTCATCAGAAAGCAGGTCTAATTAAGCAAGTTTATTCTATATCTATAAAAGGCTAAGTTGACTCATTTATGCATGATACATATAAAGCTCTCACTAGCGCCAATCGCACATGTGTGTTTCGATCTGTCATTGTCGATTGTGAATTTGGTTGATACTTCTGTTATAGAGAAAGGGTGAATAGCGATATTAAAATATTTCTTCTAATTAATTTCCTTTCAATGTGCAGGAATCCATGCACCGGGCCACTAGTAATAAGATAAAGTGCATTGTAGTTGATTTGAAATTTCATTCCCATCAATTTATTGGCATTAATTTTTTGCTGTTTAAATGTTATAACTTTCACTAGCTATAATTTGTTATTCTTTAAAGAATTTATTATTTTTCATTGTCATAGAAGTTGGATTAATAAATCAATTTTAACTACAGCATTCTTATAATTTTAAATACTCAAAATTAAACTATGTATGTATATAAACATAAGAAAATACATGTAAGAAAAAATAATAAAAACAGAACAAAGATAAGTGATTTTAATTCTCTAGAATATATATTTTACAATTTGCTATCTATGTATATGGATATGATATAGATTTTATAAAAATAACATTCTACTATAAATATATAGCAGCTTTATACACAATATTCTACACATCTGGCTATGCAAATATAAATGCCTCTGTGATATTATTTTCAGAGGTTTGGGGAAATTCTATCCAATGGCTAGATATTTCTTCCAACCAATGTAAAAGTTTATATTTTCCAACTTTTGCTCTTAAATAAAACAGAGAATATCCATCACAGCTACATTTTTGCACATATCTCTAATTGTTGCTTTAATGTGTTTCCCTGAAGAGAAATTAATGCAAAATGGGCCTACAGCCAAATTTCCCTCCAGAAAAATTTTAATGATTTATAATTCCACTAATAATGCATAAAAATACCTTTGCATATGGAAGGGAGTGAATCATTGTGAGTTAGAAGGCAAATGGTGGTGGCAGATTAAACCCTAAAGGGACCCCATTATCCTTTGCTCTTAAATTCACACCACATATGATCTCCTTACCTTGAGCATAGGTGGGCCCAAGACCTGCTTCCTTCTCATCAAAATGACTGACTCCCTCCTGACTCCCCTCCAGTTATCCCCACCACCCTCCTGCTAGCATGGACATTCTCTTTGCTTAAAATTTGCATCTTCAAGCTAGGCTGCTCACTCTCTGCCCCTATTTTGAAGCCCTCCTCACCCCAATTGGATTCTTCCTGTCAGCTTCTCCTCTGCCTGATTTCTTCCATGCTATGCCAGGCAGCTGCTATGCATGGACACTTTCAGCTCCGACAAAGCATGGCAGACCCTCCTGTCTCAATTTTCTCTTCTCTATCTTCAGTCTCTGATGCCCTGTATTGAAAATTTTCCCGGATTGATGATTTCCTCACACAGTTTGTGCTCTGACACCAACTCTGGACAATCCTCCTATCCACATTTAGGTTCTGATGCTGCTCATTAAGCAATGCTTTGCAGGGATGCCCTACTCACCATGCTTGCACTGATAACCCTGCAATGGGATGCTCTAATCCATGGATTTCCCCCTTACCCTTCATGGGCTACAACATCTAGGCTGGTAGCTCTTCCAAACAGAAACCTTTTTTACTCTGTTTGGACACTTACTCCTCAATTTAAACCACCGTGACTCATTCCATAATCCCAGTGCAGACACCTACCTCGCTCAGCCTCACCTAATGGCTTTGAACTTATTCGGAGGGAAGAAGGAAAAAAATAAAAAATAAAATAAGGAAAGAGAAATAGAATGGAAATAAGAACTAAAAGAGAAATAGCTACATTTAACTTCTTTTTAAAAAAGTTTGGGTCCTCTCTCTTTTTTTCTTTTTTTGAAAAATTGAATTTATTGGGGTGACACTGATTAACAAAATTATACAGGTTTCAGATACACAGTTCTATAATACATCATCTGTACACTGTATTGTGCATTCACTATCCCGAGTCAAGTTCCAATCTATTAGTCCATCACCATAATTCCCCTTATACCCTCCTGCATCTCCCTCCACTCTACTCCCTGCCCCCCGACTGGTAATCACCACACTGTTATCCATATAACTGATTCTATTTAAATAAAATGTCAAAATAAACATCATATGTCATTGTGTTTAGTGATGCTACATATTTCCAAGTCTTAGAAGCTTGCTGAATTAAAATACATTGATAAAAATTTTAGTTTAGTTTATTATGGAATTTAATCTTAATAAGACTTTATTTAAGATGTTTCCTGCCAAATCAGCTATGCCTGGCACATATAAGATATTTAAAAAGTTAATTTCTGTTTATATTGAAAGGAATTTTCATGAATTTGGTATTGAATTTTTCTCAAAAAATATTAACCAATATTTGTTTATTTTCTGTGATATATTTTTAAGCCATGTATATCTTAACCTATTAAAGTATACCAAAATTAAATGTTAATCTGGGATATAATTTTTAAAATGTCTTTATTCATTGTTATAAATTTCCATATGTACATATAAAATTTAACCAAAATGATAGATTTTATCACTCCCACATGAGAAAATGTTTTTCTTTAATTTTTCCACTCCATCTTCAAATATTGTCTATATTTTAAGGTCAATGCAAATTTTATGTAACTGTTAAATGGTCAAAATGGTAATGATAAACAAATAGTTGAGAAGTGTATGTATGGAAAATAAATCTGCCTTTTACTCCTGGCCTCTAACTCATGAGAAAGTCACTGTTACCAGTTTCTTGGGTAATTAGTCACAAATAATAAACACACACAAAAACTGATGAAATATATCAATTAATAGACTCGGATTTGTGAGGACAAATCTTCTTTAAATATTTTCTTATAACTTTTGGACCAGAAAAAGATGCCCCAAGTATAGGTGATATCAGCATTAAAGGCAAAAAAAAATGGAGCATAAAACAACACTCAGACATAGGAAAATGGGGTTCTAGTCTCTTCATCAACACACTCAAGCCTGGTTCTTGTGATGGTAAACTCATAGGAGAAAGAATATGGACACTTACTAAGTGAATTTTTCATCCTTTTCAAAAAAATACTTCATACCCAATTGACAGAACAAATAAGCTTTGCAGACTAAAACTGGAGACATGGTCATTTATTGAGCAGATGAAAAAAATTAAAAACATTAAAAATTTAAACTATAAAATGATCAGAGAGAGATTATCTGTGCTGTGTCTTATAAGGCAACTAGAGGCCCGGTGCATGAAATTCGTGCACTGGAGGGGGGTGTCCCTCAGCCCAGCCTTCACCCTCTCCAATCAGGGACCCCTCGGGGGATGTCTGACTGCCAGTTTAGGCCCGATCCCTGCAGGATGGGGCCTAAACTGGCAGTCTGACATCTCTCTCACAATCTGGGACTGCTGGATGCTAACCATTCACTTGCCTGCCTGCCTGATTGCCTCTAATCACTTCTGCCTGCCAGCCTGATCACCCCCTAACCACCTCTCTGCCAGCCTGATTGATGCCTAACTGCTCCCCTGCTGGCCTGATCGCCCCCCAACTGCCCTCCCGTGATCTTGTGATGACATGGGGGAGGCCATCTTGTGAAGACATGGAGGTAGCCATCTTGTGATGACATGGGGACGGCCATCTGGTGATGATGCAAGGGTGAGATGCCACCGAGGCTTTTATTAGTATAGATTGTTGTGAATAAGAACATTTTGCAGTATCTATGTTACACATCTGCCACGTGAATTGTTATGATGTATATTAAAATGCAAGCTTCATTTAGTCTTCCTAATAAAGGTAGCAAATTTCCTAGAACAGGTTGTTTAATATACTTCAATATCAATGAAAATATACCATTTTTAGCGCACAAAGTGTGATGTGTCTGTTGAAATGTGAAATATGAACTCTTTACCTCTTCAATAAATGGTTTCAAATTAATTCCAACTTGTATTTTCAGTGCAAATTGTATTCAATAAAGTCTATTTAGTAGAAGTAAAAGTATAGTATGAACAAACTAATGAATAAACAACAGGGAAATAAACAAATTGTGCAATGGCTGGAGCATAATGAAGTTTTTACTGGAATAAGTGGTGCTGACTGGAAATTACATCTGGGTGGTCAAGCCACAAGGAATGATGCAATCAATGATAAAACTTTATATATTATAACATAGTTACTTTTTTTTTTTTACCACTCTTTTATCTTCTTTTCTTCTAAGATCTCTGCAACACATATTATACTGTGTAATTCATAGTAATCTTTATAATTATGAAATTTGCAGAAAGATAGCTTATAGAACTAACTTTTCAGTAAGGATAAATGCTTCCTAACAATATTTCATTTGAAAAATCAGCTTTTATTTCCAGACTGTTTATTATATCTCTAAATTTGTATTAAAGTATAAAATTTGAATGGTAAGATTTGGGTTGATTTTAATGTATGTTATGTTTAACTTTCATTACTTGGGGATAATAAAATTATTTTATTATTCTCTCTCCTTGGTTATTTTATAAATAGTAAAATTTATCATTCATCCAGCAAATGCTAGACATTTAAATTACTTTCTTTGTTCATTTAACACTTTTGAGTTAAATGCCATTGCTATCCTCCACATTTTGCCAAAGAGGAAGATGAGTTTCAGAGAAGAAACAAAATAATGGTTACAGAATTTGAAAGTTCAAAGCCACAATTAAAATCCAAGTTTATCTGATTCCAAGGCCCTTGATCAGCTATTACACTATATTTTCATAGAAGAAACTAATTTTTAAAAAGTGTACTTGAGATTTCAGCAATGCCAGCAAGGCCTGATCACTGCCTGGTTGAGGTTTTAGATGTAGCTGAATTAGACGATGGTCTGTAAGGTGAAATTCACAGGGTGCTGCAAAGTTAGAGAAAATCTAGAAGTGACGCCTTTCACTTGACTCACTTCCATTTCTCTTCATGCTGGTTTCCATAAATGCATGACTTCATTTGAAGCTACATGCATTCTTTAAATGAGGAGACATGACTGACTTCTAACTGGTTCTTTACCTTTATAATTATTAAGTTCCTTTCCCCAGTGTTAGTAGAATGAGATCAAGTAACACTAATTACTAATTTTCTGGCACATATTTTGACGCAAATGCCATTCTCAAAGTTGGAAACTATAGTTATGTTATGAGTGCAATTCTCTCTCTCTCTCTCTCTCTCTCTCTCTCTCTCTCTCTCTGTCCCCAAAGAATACCCAGCCCTATTTCTACAAAACTTTCTAAGTACATTGCAGAATAGAAATAAGGACTTTGTAAAATACACATTTAGAAATCTATCTTATATAATCACCTGTATAAACAGCATCAATAAAATGTAGTACAAATTACATCTATAATTTAAAATGTTCTAGTAGCTACATCATAATTTTAAAAGATGGAATTAATTTAATAATATATTTTATTTAAACTAATATATAAAATATCATTTTAATATGCAATCATTAAAATATTAGTAATATATTTTAGGTTCCATTTTTCATACTAAGTCTTCAAAAGCCAGTGTGCTTTTCACAGTTACAAGACATTACAATTTTGACTAAGCAAAATTAAAGTGCTCAATGGCCACATCTAGCCAGTGGCTACTATATTGAAAAATGTAAGTCTATATCATTTTAGCTAGGATTCTGGCTTATAAATGATAGAAGTTAGCCCAAATAGGAATTTATTGGCTCAGTAAAACCCAGGGTAAAGCCCAAGAAACAAAGATGTAGCTGGGAACTCAAGAACCAATAAAGCAAGGCACTTGATACTTTCCAGGAGTTTGTTGTTTTATTTTTTCAAGTTGTCTAGTGGCTCTGTCTACAAAGCTTGTCACATGGCCCTCAGCAGCTCCCCAGGTTCATATTTCATAAAAGTTATTTCCATATCTCACACTTGCAGGACCAAATCTCTACAATTTCATCTCAGTGATCCCAAGGAAGAAATCTATAGAACACATCTATTGTTTTACCTACCTAGCAAAATGTGGTAATCAGACACACTTGTTTCCCTGGAGAACTGCTGTTTTCCAACTCTAGAATTCTGGTGGTGATGAGAATTTGTGGCAACACTTTATCATTTCAGGGATAGGTATGCAATCCAAGCTCACTACATCAGTGTACTACATTCCTCTAAAAACAGTGATTAGTCCTAGTAAATATATAACCTAACCAGTACATGTTAGAATCAATTGGGGAAGGATTGATATGGATGATGGGTGAGAGAAATTTATGCTATCTCCAACTGGGAATATAAGTTAAACAATATTTTAAATTTGTGAATGCTGGAACTCATCATCACAGCCATTAGAAAAATGACTGCTTGAAAAGAATGTCAACGTAGAGGAAAAGGTGATCAAGACATGAAGAGAAGCAGTGTCATGATGACATTAAGAAAACCCCTGGGGAGAAACCAAGATGGCGACATAAGGTATACACCTGTACGTGCTGCCTCTCACAACCACACCAAAACTACAACTAAAAGACAAAACGTCTATCACCCAGAACCACAGGAAAGCTGGCTGAGTAGAAGTTCTACAATTAGAAGGAAAGAGAAAAGAGCATTGAGACGTGCACAAGTGCGGAAAAGCTGAGGTACTCAGGCGCGCGAATCAGGCTGGCGGTTGGCAACTGGGTGAGCTGTTTCTTTCAACCCGAAGGGAGACACAGCTCCCCATTACTCTGAACTCCAGTTTCTGGCGAGACTCGGGACCCAAACCTCTACGGGGAGAAGCTGATGTGTCTGCCATCGGGTCGGAAAGTGAGGGTGGCTTTCTTGCAGAGCTGTGCTCAGGAATCATTGTTTACTGCACTGGGGTGCGGGATGCAGGGACTTGGAAATGCAGAGATGCAGAGACGGCTGACTGGCAGCCATCACTGTTTGCCATGCCCTAGTGACTCCCTGAGACCACACCCCATCCAATTTACAAACCCACCCAAACTGTGCTCAGCGGCTTTTGCATATAAATGGCCTGCCCTATCGCAGCTTAACCTAACAAACTGCAGCTCTGGTCAGACCAGGAGAAATCTGCAGACCTCGCTGTAGCTCCTGCTGGGTGGCCTCAGACAGTAGCTGACCTGAACGCCATTGGAGATCCAGAAGCCAGTGTACCTAGTGGTCAGTGTGAAACGACACCAGATTTCAACTTTTCACATCCATAAGTGACACGTTCAAGATGCAGATTCAGTGAGCACCAAAACCCCACTGAAACAAGTCCTGCACCATAAGGGTGTCTCCAGCACAGCAGTTCTTCTATTATAGACACAGCAGGTCCTCACAGCCAATTGGCCTGGAGGTAAATTCCTCCCAGTATATCAACAGTAATCAAGGCTTAACTACAACAAGACTGTGCACTCACCCTACAAAGGGGTGCACCAAGAGTATCCACCTCAGGTGATTGGGGAGGCTGAACCACTGGGCCCAATAGGTCACCTACCACACAAAGCCACTCCATCAACACAGAGAAGCAGCCAGAATGCGGAGACAAAGAAACATGTCAAGAATGAAAGAAATGGAGGAAAGCAAACTATTGGACATAGAGTTCAAAACCACATTTATAAGGTTACTCAAGAATCTACTAAAAACCTCTGAGGAACTTAGTGAGACCTTTAAAGATCTTAATGAGAATGCCAAAAAAAATGGAAAAGGACCAGTCAGAAATTAAGCATACACTGTCTGAAATAAAGAATATACAGAAATTCAACTGTAGATCAAAGGACCCCAAGAATCAAACCAAAGATTTGAAACATGAGGAAACAAAAAACACCCAACCAGAAAAACAAAAAGAAAAAAGAATCCAAAAATATGAAGTTAGTGTAAGGAGCCTCTGGGACAACTTTAAGCGTACCAACATCCGAATTATGGGGGTGCCAGAAGAAGAGAGAGAGCAAAATATTGAAAACCTATCTGAAGAAATAATGACAGAAAACTTCCCCGACCTGGTGAAAGAAATAGACTTACAAGTCCAGGAAGTGCACAGAACCCCAAACAAGAGGAATCCAAAGAGGACCACACCAAGACACATCATAATTAAAATGCCAAGAGCAAAAGACAAAGAGAGAATCTTGAAAGCAGCAAGAGAAAAACGGTTAGTTACCTACAAGGGAGCACCCATACGACTGTCAGCTGATTTCTCAACAGAAACTATGCAGGCCAGAAGGGAGTGGCAAGAAATATTCAAAGTGATGAACAGCAAGAACCTACAACCAAGATTACTCTACCCAGCAAAGCTATCATTCAGAATTGAAGGTGAGATAAAGAGCTTCACAGACAAGAAAGAGCTAAAGGAGTTCAGCACCACCAAACCAGGATTATATGAAATGCTGAAGGGTATTCTTTAAGAAGAGGAAGAAGAAGAAAAAGGTAAAGATAAAAATTATGAACAACAAAATGACAACAAATACATACCTATCAACAAGTGAATCTAAAAATCAAGTGAATAAAAAATCTGATGAACAGAATAAACTGGTGAATATAATAGAATCAGGGACATAGAAAGGGAGTGGACTGACAATTCTCAGGGGAACAGGGGTGTGAGGGGTTTAGGAACAGATTGGACAAAAATCTTACACCTATGGATGAAGATAGTGGTGGGGGGTAAGGGCATGAGGTGGTGTGGGGAATCAGGTGGAGGGGAGCTATGGGGGGAAAAAAAGAGGAACATATGTAATAATCTGAACAATAAAGATTTATTTAAAAAGAAAAGAAAACTCCTGAAGTCAGTCATATCAGACTCCATTTTCACCCTTTGGTAAATGCTCTAAGAAAGGTGGCTCAGAATGTGTGGGGGAGTGGCATGAGACTACAGTCAGACTCGGGTCAGAGTTCCAGGTTCTAATATGGCTATGTATAATCTATAATAATAAAAGTGTAATATGTTAATTGGACCAGACAGCCGAACAACCTTCCGGACATCATTCTGGATGTCCTTCTGGACAAATCCGTGGTAGCAGGGGCTGGAGCAGAGGTGGCTAGGGGAGATGAGGCAGGCAGGTGAGTGGTTAGGGGTGATGAGGCAGGCAGGCGAGTGGTTAGGGGCGATAAGGTAGGAATGCAGAGTGGTTAGGGGTGATGAGGCAGGCAGGCCAGCAGTTAGGAGCCAGTGGTCCTGGATTGTAAGGGGGATGTTCCTGTGAGATCGGGCCTACACTGGCAGTTGGACATCCCCCAAGGGATTCTGGATTGCAAGAGGGTGCAGGCCAGGCTGATGGACCACCCCTCCTATCAAGAATTTCGTGCACCGGGCCTTTAGTGTAAAATAAAAAACATGCAGACCAGTTCTAGGAATTATGCAATGGCTTATTTTGTATTTAACTAAAGCTTCTGCAAATGATCACAGTTAATACTAGACAAAATACACAAAGCAACTGTTTGAAGGCATTGGAAAGCAACCAACGTAGGAGGACTTGAGGGATGGCAACTTTTGAGTAAGGAGAAGCACACAGGCAAGCTCCACATTAACCTCACTTATTCTCTGAATGCACTTCCTGCATTGTGCAGCAAAGGAAAAGAACCCAAGCAGAAGGAGGACATCTCACTAGCTAAAGAGATAGAAGCTGAAATTTGGTGCAGCCAAAGTGGCTGCAACTTGAGGAACACTATTGAGGAGAGGAGGAAACAGCAGAGATGGAGAATAAAAATATTCATAGACATTCATTGACATAAACCCCCGCTGTTTTCTAAGCTTCACACATCCAAGGCAAAACTCCAAAACATTAAGTAGAAAATAACAATAGGGGTGGAGGGTTAATAAGAGAGTTCACTGGTGTGGTACTAGTAAAAAATGCTGTATTTCAAACACCACTCCCATTTATGAATGATATAGACCTTCATATAAATTGCATTTTAATTGAGACATCAGAAAAGCTAGACCTAGAAGTAGGACCAAAACCTAGGAGTTATACTCATGCTATGTGTCTAAGTGCTATGTCCTGGTGGTAGGGCAACAACTTGATACACACTACTAAAATTTAAGAAACGAGACCATTTAAAAAGCATTCAAAAAATAAAAGCAGATTACTCAAAAGAAAATAAGAATTAAGGTACTTTGTCAACAGTAATTAGGGACATACTTAAAAAATTAAGTGGAAAATCTAAATAAAATGTTCAAAGTACTAAAGAAAAGGAATACCAAATCTAGATTTTCATAATTAGTTCTTATCTTTTAAATAAGAAGTCAATGTAAAAATATTTCCAGGAATGTTAACATGCTAAGACCCACTTGAAAAAAAAAACAAAACAAAAAACACCACACCTTTGTTGAGGGCATTTTCCAAGTAATGGTGAGCATTATACACACACACACACACACACACACACACACACAGAGAGAGAGAGAGAGAGAGAGAGAGAGAGAGAGAGAGAGACTAAAAAATAGGGAAGAAAGATAATACATATAATAAAGGCTATTTTTAAAAAGAGATAATACTACATGAGTGGCTGAAGGGAGCTGACAAAAAAAGAAAGTTGATTTGTTTAGGTGGAAGGTACAATTGTTTAAACAATTGACAAGGTAAAACAACAATGAGCCTTACTAAGTTAGGATAAGGCTTTACCCAACTCTACATTTTTCTTTCCCAAAGCATTTGTCTCTGATTTTCCATTTATCTATAAGCAATGGTTAATTATCTTTTTTTTTCCTGGTAGAATCTAAGATCCATGAGAAAAGAGATTTTGTCTGTTTTATTCACTAACTTTTCCCAAGTGCTTAAAAGAGTGCCAGACACAGAGTATTTATTAAATGTTTGTTGCATGACTAATCAAGAACAGTCAAGAATTAAAGTCTGACAAGGCCATTTGGAGGCTTTGCAATGCAAAGCAGTGAATATTATATTAAAGGTGTTGTCTGATCTCAAAACAATAAAATTAGAAATTAATAATTAAATAGAAATTTTGAAAGGTGCCTAATGACTGGAAAAACAAATTAATATACTATGGATAAATACCTTGAGTTAAAGAACAAATCTTTAGGGAAATTATGAAATGGTAAGAACTGAATAAAAATGTAAACACTGCACTTAAAATTTATTGTATACAGCTAAAGCAGAATTTGGAAAGAAAGCTATAGCCTTCTATACATTAGCCCTAAAGTTTTAAAATTAATGCTAATTACATTTTGAAAAAAGAGCAACAGAACAAAGCCAGTGAAACAAGAAGAATGTGATAAGCATAAAGACAAAACCATTTCAATAAAGAAATAATGAAAGATGAATAACACCAAAATGAAAGATTGGTAAAAAAGTAAAAATTTTGTCAAGGTTTATTAAGACAAAAAAGGGAGATGTGATACAAAAATATACCGGGAAAAGGAAGTGTAATATCAGACAGTACAGAGATTAAAAAAAAAAACAATATAAGAATACTTTGAGCCCAGCTGGTGTGGCTCAGTGTTTGAGGGTCAACCCAAGAACCAGGAGGTTACAGTTTGATTCCTGATCAGGCCACATGTCCGGTTTCCAGCCTGGATACCCAGTGCAGGACGTGCAGGAAGCAACCAACAATGATTCTCTCTCATCATTAATGTTTCTATCTCTCTCTCACTCTAACTTCCTCTCTAAAATAAATAAAATATATATATATATTGATATATATTGATATATATATATATTTATATATATATTTATATATATTTATATATATATTTATATATATATAAATAAAAATATATATATATATATTGAACAATATATGCTAATAATTTGATAATCTATAAACATTGTATACAACCAAAGGCTGCATAAATCTCTAGCTGACATTTGGAAATCTGTGGCACTGCTTATGATTCTTATAGTGCCAAGATCCAATTGGTATGTTTAATGTCCATAGTCCAGGATGGAAAACTTGAATTACTGAAAGAAACTGAAATAACTAAAGATATAGCACTTTTCTTCTGTTCTATCCCTGCTCTTCCACTATAAAGGAGAGCAGATCTATATTGTTTTACAGCTGAATTTTGCTAAACCTTCAATATATAGAAATACCTACCTTATATAAGTTATTTTAAGAAATAGTAAAAGAAGGGAAGTTCACTAATACATTTTATGAAGCTAGCACAAATTTATTCTAAAATCAGCTAATAATAGTATAAAAATATGTGAGAGATCATTTTTATTTTAAATCTAGAAGTTAATGTCTCAAGTAAATTTTATTTAAGGGAGTCCAAAGTATACTAGAAAATTAAGGATAGACCAAATTATCAATTATTTTTAAAGCACCTACATTTTGCCTCATAGTTATTTGAATATTAAAACAATGCATATAAAGCATTTCATAAAATAAATCACCAATACAGTTAACTTTTAAACAATGCAGAGGTTAGAGGCAGCAACCCCTGGCTCAGTCAAAAATCCGCATATAACTTTTGACTCCCCCAAATCTTAACTACTAATAGCCTACTGTTGACTAGAAGACTTGCCAAGAACAAAAACAGTCAATTAACCTATATTTTGTATGTTACAAATATTATATAATGTATTCTTACAACAAATTAAGCTAGAAAAAAACCGAAGTATTTTAAGAAAATTAATAGCAATAAGTCCTGGCCAGTGTGGCTCAGTTAGTTGGGTATTTTCCCGTTCACAGAAAGGTTGCCAGTTCTATTCCTGATCAAGGCCCATACCCAGGGTTGTGGGCTCAATCCTGGGTAGGAGACATGCAGGAGGAAGCTCATCGATGTTTTTCTCTCTCACATCATTGTCTCTCTCTCTCTCTCCCCCTCCCCCTTCCTTCTTCGCTCTAAAAATCAATAAAAGTATTTAAAAAGAAAAAGACAATCATTAGCAAGAAAAAAAAAACACACCAATCACACAAGGAATACTATGCAGCTGTAAAAAAGAAGGATCTCTTACCCTTTGAGACAGCATGGAGGGACCTGGAGAATATTAAGCTAAGTAAAATAAGCCAGAGAAAAACAAGTGTCACACGATCTCACTTATATGCAGAATCTAATGAACAAAATAAACTGACAAACAAAATATATTGAGACACGGAAACATGGAAAAGACTGACAGATCTCAGAGGGAATGGAAGAGGGGGAGACAGGAAGAGATTTACCAAAGACCTTATATATGCATAACCCATGGACACAAACAATAGTGCTGTGAAGCCAGTGGGGAGGGGTACAGGGTGGAGGGGAGGAAAAGGGAGAAAAAAGGGGACATATGTAATACTTTCAACAATAAAGATACATTTAAAAAGAAGCAACAATTAAATAATTTTTAAAGTAAAAAAAAAAAAATGAGAACACACATTTATAATACTGCACCGGATTTACCAATACAGGAAGTTTATGAATCTGTTTGCAAGCTGAATCATCTGTCAGTATCTACATCAATGTTGCCTTATATGCTACAAAACACTACAGATGTTATACATATTATTAACACTAGATATCAAAAATGAAAAGATAATGTAACAAATCTATCTTTATTTGCAGGAATAATGATTCATGTGTTGATAAAGAAGAAGCAATGATAGGATTGCTTTATGGTAGCCTGATTTAATCAATATAATTACTTCACAGTAGTTTAGCCTATGCACTAATGAGTAAATCATAAAAATGTTATGGCATAAAATATAACAGTCTTATTCATAATACAGTGTGGAAACACTGGTACTTTTTATTTTTTTAAAAAATAGCACATGCCTGTGATGATAGGTTGATACACAATTTCTACAATTGAAACAGAGAGAGGCATTCTGTATGGTAATGCAATTCTTTGAAAGCAAAGTTATAACACAGTAAGCAAACAAACACATTATTAATTTTATATTAAAATAACTCTCTTTGTGCAGGCTAACTTGGTGTACCTTTGTGGAAATATTTCATAATTTTTGTCTCACAACTTTGCTTTTTATTTCTCTAAAAATGTTTCTGTAAGGTCCCCATCCTCCCTTGCACTGTTTGCTCTAGCTTCAGTGCCCATGGCATGGAAAAGTCCATGTTGTATAAAAACTATTAAAGTAAAAAAAAAAGTCAAAAGCAGTCTTTAAAAAAATTATCTTTATTGTCATAAGTACTATAGATGTACCCTTCCCCCCCATTGATTCCCTACACCCAGCACCCATCCCAGGCCTTCACTACCCTATTGTCTGTGTCCATGGGTTATGCAGATATGCATACAAGTTCTTTGGTTAATCTCTTCCCACCCATCCACCCACCCCAGCCTTTCTTCCAAGTTTTGACAGTCTGTTCCATGCTTCTATGTCTCTGGATCTATTTTCTTCATCAGTTTATTTTGTTTATTAAATTACACATAAGAGTGAGATCATGTGATACTTGTCTTTCTCTGACTGGCTTATTTATTCCCAAAAGCAGTCTGGAATATTTGGAACACTTCTGCCAGATTATCTGATGTTAACTTGTTTTCTGGCACTGCTTTGTCTACTTCTTCCTCATCATCCGGCACTCATCTCCATCAAGTCTTCTGTTAATGCCTCTGGTGTGGTGTCTATTAGCACTTGAATTTCTCCAGGACCCATATCGTGAAACCTTTTACCCATCACCACCACCTTTGTTGCCATATCCACAAGCTTTTTCATGATTTCTTTGATTAACTCTGCTGTAAATCCTGTGAAGGCATGTGTGACATTTAGACAACAGAAAAAAACAATAGTTTTCTCCAGCAGAAAGTTATTGTTTGGGGCTAGATGGCTTTCATGCTTTTTCTATAACAATGGCATCTTCAATGATGTAATCCTCTCAGACTTTCATGATGTCTGTCAATCACAGTGTTGGCAATCCTTTCCTAGAGTAGAGTGTGTAATGAGCCTTCACGGTTCATATCTAGAGGTTGAATTACAGATGTTGTGTCTAGGGGTCAGAAGTCCACATTTATGCCTTTGGTACTGAACTCATGGGCCTCTGGGTGGCCAAGGACAATGTCCAATGTCAAAATAACTTTAAAAGGCAGTCTCTTCCTGGCAAGATACTTCCTGACTTCAGGGACAAAGTATTAATGAAATCAATCCAGAAAAAACGTTCTCATTGTCCAGGCCTTCTTGTTGTGCAACCAAAAGACCGGCAGCTGGTGTTTATCTTTTCCCATCGAGGTTGGAGGGGTGGGGGGACGGTAGCAGCTTTATAGATAAGGGCAGCCTTGATCATAAACCTGACTGCATTTGCACAGAACAGTAGAGTTAGTCAATCCCTTCCTGTGATACTTGTTTTTCTCTGACTGGCTTATTTTGCAAAAACCCTGGTGCTCTTTTCCTTAATGATAACTGTCTTTCATGGCTTTTTTTTTTCCCTTCCAGAATAGGGCACTTTCATCTGCACTAAATGCCTATTCAGTCAGTTATCCTTTCTTCAATGATTTTTCAAATGGTGTCTGGGAGTTTGTCTGCTGCTTCTCTTATCACCTTGACATTTTAGAAGCCAAACGTCTTTCTTTAATGCCATTCTTTGCTGGCATTAAATATTTTAGCTTTAGACCCTTCTGCTTCTTTTGCTGTAAGTTGTCATATAATGGCTTCCCTTATTTTTGAATCATATTCAAGTTTATAAATATTCTTATAACAATCCTGCACCCACATAAAAGCTGAATTTCCAATGCAAGATAAAAAAGGTATTTAGAAAAAAAAAATCAAGACTTTTATGCCTGCTGGCATAGCTGCAGCCATGGCTTCCTGAATGTCCTTTTCCTTTTGTACGATGGTCCTTAGATTGACTTCATTTATCTTCAAGTTGTGGACACCCGCAGCTGCAGACCTCAATCTAAAGTATACATCAAGCAACTCAGCTTTTTCTTGCAGCATCATGACTTTTTCCTGCTTCTTGGGAGCAACTCCAGTATCACCAGTGGCACTTCATATGGGTCCCATGGTGTTACTCTAGGTTTACAGTATTGCACTAAACACGATGAAAAATATGTGAGAACTGTGAGAGTTCACTTTTTACTGCAATGCACAATGTACTGAAGAGATGAACTGCTCACAAGGGGATGACTAGCATCACACAGCAATTTAAATGAACATTCACAACACTTGAGCTCACAGTAATAACAACAGGGGGTGGCTACAAAATTGTTACAGTAGTATGTTATGTACGTTAATCTTATGCAGTTATAATTTAATAGTGCATCTTTACATTTGTTTACATTTCTCTCTACTGAGAATGTCACCATGTATGGTCTGTGTTTGTGTAAGCTCTGATAACTTTAACTTTTTAGAATAGATATGTGCATATTTTATGGTAGCAAATGATAAAAAGGACTAGCATCTACATATATTTTATGAATTTGCAACATGCCTAATTTTCTCATAATGTTTCCATATTTTTAGGATATGTCATTTCTCTGTGAGGTTTTTCAAACTGTCCCTAATTTTAAAAAATCCTCTATGTATTATTTGAAAAAAATCTGTGTATGAGTGGAATAATGCAGTTCAAAGTTATATTGTTCAAGGGTCAACTGTTTATGATCTTAAAAATCTCAGAAAACAAGAACTATATCAAAATTTCTTAAAAATAAAAATCTGTAAAACTTAAACCTTAGGAAAGCATCCTTCTTAATGGATGAATGGAGATGCATGCGATCAAGAATATGATATCAATGTTCCTCATCACATTTGCTTTTGAGAATAATATTTAAGATCCTCATCACCAACTGCTATGATCTAAAAGTTTTCATCTCCACAAAATTCCTCATTGAAATGCAAATGTCCAAGGTGATGGTATCACCAGTGGGGCCTTTGAGAGTAGGTCATGATGACAGCTCTCCATAAATGCCACTAATTCCTTTATAAAAGAGACCCCGGGGCTTCCAGTTAAGATGGCAGAGAAGGTAAATGCTGCACTCACCTCCTCCCATGACTATATTAAAATTACAATTAAACTACAGAACAGCCATCTTTGAGAATTCCTGAAATCTATCTTAAAAAAGAAGTCTTAGAACTAAGGATATACAAAAGAAGTCATGTTGAGGCTGGTAGGAGGGGCATAGACACGGAACCGGCTGGTCCCACATCCACATCTGGTGTTTAAAACTTGGGAGGGATATCTCAGCTGTGGAGGTCTCCCTTTAAAAGTGAGGGTTCCCACCCCCCACCAAGCCCTGCAGACCAGGGTTCCAGTACCAGCAAGAGAAGTCCCCATAATTTCTGGCTTGAAAACCATTGGAGATGGTGGCTGAGTTAGAGGGCTGCTGAAGTCCCACGGGTTCCTCTGAAAGAGCCTGCTGACAGACTCACTTGCTCTAAGCTCCAGCACTAAGGCAATAGCTCAAAAGGTGCCAGAAACATAGAGGGAGGAAATGAACTGTCTGGCTTCAGTGTGAAGGCTGGAGGGGAGCTTTCTCCCAGAAGTGCTAGCAGAGACATTGTTCCTTTACTGAGCCCTTTCCCTACAGGTGCAGGTGGGCACCATATCTAAGTCTTCATCAAGGGCTTAACACTTCACCCTGATGATTCCCTGAGACCACACCTCAGACAACCTTCAGGACTACCCAAGTACTTACAATGGCTTTACCATAAAAATGACCTGTCTCAGCTCATGCTGTGAACTTTCCTAAAATCTTTCAAAGGTCCACGAACCTAAACAAACAGTATCTGGCTTCAGCATGCCTGATACCTCTTGTTAAGGAGCCATGAGCCCAGCTTTAGGTGCAACCAGCTTCAATATACAGCTTACCCTCTCCCAGGCATCTCTAAGACTAGCACTAGTGGCCACCATCTGCAGATCACTTTGTAGCTCATACCAACTGGCCCCAGGCAGGGCACAAGTAGCAGCTGACCATGGCCCACATCAGTGCTCTTCCCACATCAGATGTCCCAGCAGCAATATATCCACTGGCCAGCTTCAGACCACATCAGTGAACCACTCAACCACCTCCACAAACCACACATCCAAAGGGCAGACTAAACAGGCACCAGAGCCATGCTAGAGTGAATCTTGCTCTGCAGGGTCTACCCCTACACAACAGCTCATCCGCTGTAGTCCTGGCCGGGCCACAAAACAAATAGCCCTAAGGTCAACTACAATAGGAGGACACAATCCACACAAGAAGAACATCTGGAGCACCCAGCTGAAATAACTAAGGGGATTTTGCCACTTGACCCCACAGGACATCTGCTATATACGACCACTCTACAAAGACTAGGAGATGTAGCAGCTCTATTTACGTACCTAATACATAGTAAAGAATATAGGGAGGCAATCAAAAGTAGAAGACAAACACACACACACACACACAGACACACACAGACATACACACACAACAAAAAACACACAAACGAACAAAAATCCCAAATGAAAGAAGAGAACAACACAAAATGGAGACATGCAATCTACCAGGTATAGAGTTCAAAACACTGGCTATAAGGAAGCTCAGTCATCTCAGTGATAACTTGGACAAAGAGATAGTAACATAAAAATTAAGATTAAAAACTTAAATAAGAACCAGTCAGAAATGAAGAATACAATAATTTAAATAAAGAATATATTAGATGGAATCAATAGTAAATTATATGAAACAGAGGGCTGGATCAATGATTGGGAAGATAAGGTGGCAGAAAACACCCAATCAGAATAGCAAAAAGAAAAAATAACTCCCCAATAATGAGGACAGTTTTTTAGGGGCACCTGGAACAACATCAAACACAGTAATATTTTAATCATAAGGGTGCCAGAAGGAGAAGAGAAAAAGAAATAAATTGAAAGCAAATTTGAAGAGATGGTGATTGCAAACTTCCCTAACCTGGCAAAAAAATAAAAATAAATAAAAAATAGACATACAAGCCCAAGAAGCACCGAGTCCCAAACTAGATAAACCCAATGAAGTCCATACCAAAACATATCATAATTAAAATGCCAAAGGTTAAAGACAAAGAGAAAACCTTAAAAATAGCAAGAGGAAAGCAATCAGTTACTTACATGGAGCTCCCATATGGCTGTCAGTTGATTTCTCAAAATAAGCTTTTCAGGCCAGAAGGGATTGACATGAAATATTCAAAGTGATGAGAAGCAAGGGCCTACAACCAAGAATACTCTACCCAGCAAGGCTATCATTTAGAATCCAAGGACAAATAGTGTGTGGTAAAGGCTGGGCAGAGTGTGTGTGTGTGTGTGTGTGTGTGTGTGTGTGTGTGGTGATAGGGGTGTGGAGAGGGAAGGGGGTCAATGGGGGGAAGAGATCCCCAGACAAGTAAAAAGTAAAGCAGTTCATCACCACCAAATCAGTATTACAAAAAAAGTTTAAGGGGCCCTAGCTGGTTTGGCTCAGTGGATAGAGCATCAGCCTGTGGACTGAAGGGTCTTGGGTTTGATTCTGGTCAAGGGCACATGCTGCGTTGTGGGCTTGATCCCCAGTAGGGGACATACAAGAGGCAGCTGATCAATTATTCCCTATCATCATTGATGTTTCTATGTCTCTTCCTCTTCCTTCCTCTCTTAAATGAATAAAAAATATATTTATATATATGTATATATACACATATGTTAAAGGGAAATTTTTAAGGAGATGAAAAATTTAAATATGAATAATAAAATGCCAATAACTACATACCTATCAACAATTACACTAAATGCAAATGGGTTAAATATTTCAATCAAAAGACATATGGTGAATGAATGAATAAGAAAACATGAAAGATCATTACATATACTGTCTATAGAGGTTTACTTCATATAGAAAGACACACACAGATTGAAAGTAAAAGAACGAAAAAAAATATTTTATGAAAATGAAATTTAAAAAGTTGATGTAGCAATACTGAGACCAGACAAAATAGGCTTTACAAAAGAGACAGAAAAGGACCCAGCAACTCCACTTCTGGATATTTATCTGAAGAAATCCAAAACATTAATTGCAAAAGATACATGCATTGATATGTTCATTGCAGTATTATTTACAATACCCAGGATATGAAAGCAACCTAAGTGTCCATCAATAAATGAATGGATAAGGAAGTGGTGCATATATACAATGGAATATGATTCAGCCATAAAAAATAAATGAAATCTTGCCTTCTGCAACAACATGAATGGACCTAGAGAGCATCATGCTGAGTGAAATGAGTCAGAGACAATAAATGCCATATGATTTCACTTATAAGTGAAATTAAAAAAATAGTGGGACAACCAAAACAGAAGCAAATTCACAGATACAGAGATTTTGATGCTTTTCAGGTGGGGAGGGGTATTGAGGGCTGGGTGAAAAGGGGAAGGGGTTAGGATGTACAAATCGGTAGTTACAAAATAGTTACAGGATGTAAAGTACCGTCACTTATATTGTAATAACTATCTATGGTGTCAGATGGATACTAGATTTATTGGTTATCACTTGTAATTTACATGAATGTCTAATCATGATGAAACTAATATAATATTGTATGTTAATTGTAATTGAAAATTTTTAAAAACATTAAAAATGAAATAAAATAGACCTCAGAGTTCCCTTGCTCCTTCTATCATGTGAAGATACAAAAATAAGTCTGCAATCCAGAAGAGGGCCCTGTACCTCACTCTAATCAAGGAATCCCAGCCTCCAGAACTGTAAATGATACATTTCTGCTATTTATAATTCACCCTGTCTGTGTTATTTTATTAGAACAGTTCAAACAGGCTAAGACACCAACCATTTAATAAACAGACAGAAGGGTATAAGGATTATAAGAGAAGAGAAAAAAATCTATACAGACAACTCAACAATAAGCAATTTTAATCTAGATAAAAGTTAAACTTAAGAAAATCAACAACATTATGGGAATAAACAGTTATAAGTTATTCTATTTATAAGAGAAATAAATTATAAAATATACTAGAGGCCTGGTGCACAAAATTCCTGCATGGGAGTGGGGGGGGTCCCTCAGCCCAGCCTGCAACCTCTTGCAATCTGGGACCCCTTGGGGGATGTCTGACTGCTGGTTTAAGCCCGATCCCGCACATCCCTCTCACAATCTGGGACCCCTGGCTCCTAACTGCTCACCTGCCTTCCTGCCTGATCGCTCCTAACCACTTGCCTGCCTGATCACCCCTAACTGCCTCTGCCTACCTGCCTGATTGCCCCTAACCACTCTGCATGCCTGCCTGATCTCCCCTAACCACTCTACCTGCCTGCCTAATTGCCCCTAATCACCATGCCTTCCTGCCTGATCACCCCTAACTGCTCATTCGCCTGCCTAAGCACCCCTAACTGCCTAATTGCCCCTAACCACTCTGTCTCAGCCCCCGCGACCGCAGCTTTATCCGGAAGGTCGTCTGGAATGACATTCAGAATAATCTCTGGAAGGTCGTTCGGCTGTCTGGTCTAATTAGCATATTACACTCTTATTATTATAGATATCTTTTTTATAAAATTGTAAAGCATCTTAGAAAAAATTCCCATCTCACAGAAAAACATTAAAAATATATTAAAAGGCCTGGCCAATATAGCTCAATGATTGAGTGTCAGGGCAGATGCGTGGGTTGCAGGCTCAATCCCCAGTAGGCAGCTGATCTATGATTCTCTCTCAACATTGATGGCACTGGAAGAATCACGTATTCGTATACACAAAAGCAAGCCTTGACCTCACAACAGATACAACAATTAAGTCAAAATAGACCATGGGCTTCATTGTAAAACCAAAAATGATAAAAATTTTAGTAGAAAATATATGACAAACATTTTGTGACTTTAAAATAGGCAAATATTTCTTTTTTAAAATTAATTTCAGAGAGGAAGGGGGAGGAAGAGAGAGATAGAAACATCAATGAGAGACAATCATTGATCTCTCCTGAGAGAGAAATATTTTCCCAGGGCTAAGCCAATATTTCTTACATACCTCTGCAAAAGCACTATCTATAAAACACAAAATTGATTTACTGGACTTCTTCAAAATTAAAATTTTCTGTTCTACTAAAGACATTGTTAAAATAAATGTCAAGATATGAACTGACATTCGTAAACACATCTAAAAACACTGTATGCAGACTATATAAGGAATATTCAAGACTTGCAATTAAACAAACAATCCAATAAAAAAACAGAGGCAAACAGTTTTAAGACACTTCACACAAAAAAGATAGTAGGAGGGCAATACATGTGAGAAAATCCAAAAGATATCATTAGTCATAATGGAAAAGTAAATTAAATCACAACCAGGACCAGTACACACCTACTGAAATGACCAAAAAAAAAAAAAAAAGCCTGGCTGGTGTTGCTCAGTTGGTTGAGCAACATTCTATGCGGCAAGAGGTCACCAGTTCAATTCCCAGTCAAGGCACATGCCCAGGTTGCAGACTTGATCCCTAGTCAGAGGCGTGCAGGAGGAAACCAATCAATGATTCTCTCTCATCATCGATGTTTCTATCTCTCTCCCCCTCTCCCTTCCTCTCTCTAAAATCAATAAAAACGTATTTTTTAAAAAAAAGAATAAAAAGGAAATGTGAAAGGAGGGAGGGTAGGGAGAAAGGGAGAGGAAGAGAAGGAAAGAACAGTATCAGTTGCTGGAGATGGTACAGAGCACCTGGAAATCTCGTATATTGCTGAGAGACTGCAAAATGTTATTGCCACTGTGGAAAACAGTTTGTCTCTCTCTCTCTCTCTCTCTCTCTAATAAAAGAGAAACATACAAATTGACTGTACCTCCACTACGCCCATAAGCCACACCCACCAGCCAATTAGGAGCAAGTATGCAAATTAACCCAACAAGATGGTGGCAGCCAAGGAGTTGGAGTGAGCAGGAGGCTTGGGTTGCCCCCGGCTATGGAGAAAGCCAAGCTTCCCACCCGCCCTGGCCGGCCCTGGCCTCCGCTCAAGGCTACAAAGTTTCAATTATAGAAGATAAATAATCCCAGATACCTGCTTCCAGCCAGCCCTGGCCTCTGCTTAAGGAGGCACTGAAAAAAAAAAAAAGCAAAAAAGGAGGGGCTGGGAGCTTGGGTCGCCGGGGGCCATGGCCAGCCTGCAAACAGCCATCAGCCCCTCACGCAGGCTGGCCAGGCACTCCAGCAGGACCCCCAACCCTGAAGGGGCTGTGGCCAGCCTGAAAATGGCCCTCAGCCCCTCACCCAGGCTGGCCAGGCACCCCAGTGGGACCCCCACCCTGATCCAGGACAACCTTCAGGGCAAACCAGCCAGCCCCCACCCATGCACCAGGCCTCTATCTATACTAATAAAAGGATAATGTGCTAATTAGACTGGGAGACCTTCCAGGAGACCTTCCAAATGTTCTTGTGGACAAAGCCATGGTGGCAGGGCCAAGGTAGAGGCAGTTAGAGGCCAAGAGGGGAGGGCAGTTGTGGGTGATCAGACCTGGATGGGGGTGATCAGGCTGGCAGGGGGGCATTTGGGGGTGATCAGGCCGGTGGTGGGGGGGCACTTGGGGGCAAGCAGGCCAGCAGGCAGAGTGGTTAGGGGTAATCAGGCAGGCAGGCAGGCAGGTGAGCATTAGGAGCCAGCAGTCCCAGATTGCAAGAGGGATGTCCGACTGCTGGTTTAAGCCCAATCCCTGTAAACCGGCAGTAGGACATCCTTTGAGGGGTCCCATATTGGAGAGGGTGCAGGCCAGGCTGAGGAACACCCCCCATGCACGAATTTTGTGCACTGGGCCACTAGTGTGTGTGTGTGTGTGTGTGTGTATGTATATATACATGTATATATGTGTATATATGTATATATACAGTATTTATGTGTATATATATGTATATATAGATAGATAGATTTCAGAGAGAAAGGGAGAGGGAGAGAGAGATAGAAACATCAATGATAAGAGAGAATAATTGATTGGATGCCTCCTGCATGCCCCCTACTGCAGCTTGAGCCCACAACCCGGGCATGCGACTTAGACCAGGATGGAACCCAGGACCCTTCAGTCAGCAGGCCGAGGCTGTATCCACTGAGCCAAACTGTCTAGGGCAGTTTGACACTTTCTTAAAAGTTTAGGCATATAACCCAGCAATCTTGTTCATGTCAGTATTTATAACTAGATCCCATTGGGATCGGGCCTAAATGGGCAGTCGGACATCCCTCTTACAATCCAGGACTGCTGGCTCCCAACTGCTCGCCTGCCTGCCTTCCTGATTGGCCCTAACTGCTTCTGCCTGCAAGCCTGATCACCCCTAACCACTCCCCTGCCAGCCTGATTGATGCCTAACTGATCCCCTGCCAGCCTGTTTGCCCGTAACTGCCCTCCCCTACAGGCCTGGTCACCCCCAACTGCCCTCCCCTGCCAGCCTGGTCACCCCTAACTGCCCTCCCCTGCAGGCCTGGTCCCCCCCAACTGCCCTCCCCTGCCAGCCTGGTCACCCCTAACTGCCCTCCCCTGCAGGCCTGGTCCCTCCCAACTGCCTTCCCTTGCTGGCCATCTTGTGGTGGCCATCTTGTGTCCACATGGGGGCAGGATCTTTGACCACATGGGGGCAGCCATCTTGTGTGTTGGAGTGATGGTCAATCTGCATATTACTCTTTTATTAGATAGGATAGAGGCCTGGTGCATGAGTGGGGACCAGCTGGTTTGCCCTGAAGGGTGTCCGGGATCAGGGTTGGGGTTCCCTTGGGGCATGAGGCGGCCTGGGTGAGGGGCCTGTGGTGGTTTGCAGGCCGGCCATGCCCCCTGGTGACCCAAGCGGAGGCCCTGGTATCTGGGGTTTTATTTATCTTCTACAATTGAAACTTTGTAGCCTGGAGCAGTGCCAAGCCTTCTGCTTGCTCTGTGGTGGCAGCCTTTTTTTTTTTTGGATTTATGTATCTTCTATAATTGAAACTTTGTAGCCTTAAGCAGAGGCCTAGGCAGGCCAGGGTATGTGGAAAGCTTGGCTTCCTCCATCACCGGGGGCAACCCTAGCCTCCTGCTCTTTCCAGCTCCGTGGCTTACGCCATTTCTGTTTGGATTTATGTATCTTCTATCATTGAAACTTTGTAGCCTTGAGTGGAGGCCTAGGCTGGCAAGGGCAGGCGGAAAGCTTGGCTTCCTCCATTGCAGGGGAAACCCAAGCCTCCCTCCTGCTCTCTGTGGCTACAGCCATCTTGGTTGGGTTTATTTGCATATTCACTCCTGATTGGCTGGTGGGCGTGGCTGGTGGGCATGGCTGGTGGGTGTAACGGAGTGATGGTTAATTTGCATATTACTCTTTTATTAGATAGGATAGCTTTATTCATAATCATCAAAAATGGAATATAGCTCAGTGTTCTTTAACCAGGGAACATACAAGTCATGTATGTGCAAAGGGTGGCTTACTACTCAGCTATAAAAAGGATTAAACTACTGATACATAAAACATGGATTGTCTCAAGTAGATTATGCTAAGTGAAAGAAGCCATTCTCAGAAGGCTAAAGGCTGTATGCTTACATTTGTATGGCATTCTGGGAAAGAAAAATCTGGAGGAACAAGAAAACAGACCAGTGGTTGCCAGAAGCTGGGTTTGAGGTATGTGTTGACTACAAAGGAGTATAGGGATATTTTGCAGGGGAGGCAATAGAATTCTTTTCTGTATCTTGGTTATGATGGTAGTTACATTAATTTGTATGTCAAAAACCATAGAACTTTACCTAAACAACGAATTTCAATGTTTGTAAATGCTACCCTAATACACCTGACAAAATTCCAATAAAGCCACAGTAATAAAGATATTATGAAACTACCATCTATAGTAATAAAAGGCCAGGTGTCACGGCCAGAACGACCAGTTGACCAGTTGTTATGAGGTGTATTGACCACTTCTCAGTCCCTCCCCGCAATCCACAGGCTCCCATCGCTGGATGACCAATGGGGAATCATGGGAACTGGGCTGGGTGGCAGCAGAGCAGGACTAGGGACTGGACTCGCAGGGCAGCGGCAGCATTGTGGAGGTTCACGGGGTGCCAGCAGCGTTGCGGAGCATCCCGGGGCAGTGGTGAGCAGCTTTGCAGAGCGTCCTGGGGCGGCGGACATGGCTCTGAGCACAGGCTAGGTCTACAGACCCTACATGTGCATGATTTTGTGCACTGAGCCTCTAGTAAAAATATAAAATTAGACCAGTATAATTTAGAAAGATATGTATCTGGAAGAACTTATTTGATAAATTGTCACTACAAAAAAATTGGAAAAATTGTTCATCTTATGGAGAAAAATACACCTCAATTCTTATTATATTACACCAAGTGGATTTCATGTGGTTTAACACCTAAATATGAAAGGTAAAATACCATTGGCTATAGAAGAAAATATTAAATTATATCTTTGCTATCCAAGGTTAGATTCCAAAAAGAAAACTTAAAGCAAAAACTGAATTTAACCACATAAAATTATTTTGGAGTGATACATGGACATCCAAATGGTCAACAATTTTATTTAGAAAAATTACATATTTAAAAGATACATATTAGCATATTAATTAATGAAAATGTGGGAAGCCAATAATTCTCTCTGTAACCAGTTGCAGTTATTAGTGAAATTAAGTATTGATATGCTTTAGACCAAATAGTTAGGCATTTTCATAGTCTGGACAGGAGGCATGTTTGAGTGGGTTTACTGCAGTAGAATTTGCCATAGTGAGTAGTTGGAGACAATCTATGCCTCTGCAGTACAATAAAATATAAGTAGACGGTGATGTAGGAAACACTCTAAAATACATTTCACTAGTGGGGAGTAATGAGCTAACTATAAAAAACTTTACTTAAGATTTCTCACCTTTAAAAGGAAATAATAACAATACATATACAGTCTGGTTAGTGTGGCTCAGTTGGTTGGAGTGTCATCCTGAGCTCTGAAGGGTCTTGGGTTTGATTCCTGATCAGGGCACACATCAGGTTGTGGATTCCATTTCCATTCCGGCACATAGGGGAGGCAACAGATCGATGTTTTTCTTTCACATCGATGTTTCTCTTTCTCTCTCTCCTTCCCCCTTCCTCTCTCTTTAAAAATCAATAAACACATATTCTCAGGTGAGGATTTAAAAAATAAAAATCCTATATAATAAAAGGCTAATATGCAAATTGATCAAACAGTGGAAAGACTGGTTGCTATGATGCGCACTGACCACAAGGGGGAAGACGCTCAACATAGGAGATGCCCCCTGGTGGTCAGTGTGCTCCCACAGCGGGAGCCCCACTCAGCCAGAAGCCCTGAGCCTGGCTCATGCCTAGCAAATGCAGCGGCGGTGGCGGGAGCCACTCCTGCCTCTGGGGCAGTGCTAAGGATGTCCGACTGACGGCTTCGGCCTGCTCCCAAGCGGGCCTAAACCATCAGCCAGATATCCCCCAAGGGCTCCTGGACTGCTAGAGGGCACAGGCCGAGCTGAAGGACCCTCCCGAGTGCACAAATTTTGTGTACCGGGCCTCTAGTATATATACAATAGAATTACTGAGAAGTTAAATGAATTAATATAGTATCCTACTCCTTTCAGGCTACTGTAACAAAATACCACCTACTAGGTTGCTTATAAATGACATTTATTTCTCACAGTTTTGGAGGCTCCAAGTCCAAGATCAGGTTGCTGTTAGCACAGTCAGGTTCTGTGGAGGGCTTTCTTTTGGGTTTCAGACTGCCACTTCTCGTATCCTCCTGTGAGATTACAGAGAGAGGAAGCACACTCTTTCATGACTCCTGTGAGAGCCTTAATCCCACTGACGCACCTCTTCCCTCATAACCTCGTCTACTCCTAATCTCCTCCCAAAGGCCCACCTCCTATACCATCACTTTGGGAACAGATAGGACTTTAATCTATGAATTTTGGAAGAACATAAACATTCAGTCATAACATACAGTATATGTATAGACTTTAAGACAGTACCTGACAAAATGATAAATACACAATAAATATTAGTTACCACTATTTTTTTATTGTCGTAAACAATAACATGACAAGGTAATTTTAAAAAAATATTAAGTTAGAGGGAGATGCATAATTCCCACCCCTAAGAAGCTGATTTTCCTCTTTTCTTGGCTTTTCTACCAACCTTTCAATAAACCTTAAAGATCTGAAATGCCTTATCTCCCTGTAGTGACCAACCCCGAAGCTGTTTGTAATAAGTTCTCGCCATCCTGTGCTTTGCCTCTGTACTGCCCCACCGTTCCTCTGCAGGACTTCTTCCCTTTCCCATTCAGAGATGAACTGTAAACATGCACCACCGCCCTCTGCTGGATGAACGTTCAGTGTCCTTCAAGGTGGAGCCTCCTTTTCCTCAGCTTTCAAGTTATATGTCATGTGTTATCTATATATAGGTCATAAAATACTGCTGGGGTTACTTTATAAAGAATTTGGGCGCTGGGTTACATATTGGCATCCTTTTCTTTCTTTTATTTTAATTCAAAAAATGTTTAAGTATTTCTATGTACTATGTTCAGTTTCTGTCTGTTTCAATTGTCCATGCATATACTTAGGGAATCTCACTTTGTTCGATGACCCCTTGGTATGCTGATTTTTTTTTCTTTGATTTAGTAGAAAGGTTGGAGATTGACCTTTCAAAATAATAAGGCTGCATTGATTCCAACTTTGAAACCTGAATCTTACGCTTCTCATCTCATATGGGTTAATTTGTTAGAGAATTATGCTCTGAATTTATCCTCTTCTTAAGTCAGTTTCTGACATTGAAATTTGTCCAAGGATGGCAATTGGTCTCCTGAAAACAAGTGAATTCCAGGGAATGATGTCTTCATTACTCTCTGTAACTATTTCAATCTTAAATTTTTATTGGTTTGTGTCAGCTACTCAGTTACGACAGTCAAATTCTCTCTTAATATAATCACATTGATATCAAACAACAGTTCATAAACTATTAAAAGATAAAGAACTGTGAGTTTAAAAAGATAAAGATATGTCTCATCAATTTTAAATGTTCTTTTTTATGACAGTGAACATTCTTAATCTTTTTCCTTGAGTAATTTCTGAATTTAACTCACTAGAAATAGTTAAGTATATAATTTCTCTTGAAGTTATTTGTTAGCTTGTTAACTTATTTTATTGTAGCTTTAAGGACTGCATGTCATGAGCTTTTCTAGTGTCTGCATTATATTAAAGGCAAGCACTCCTCTCCCACACAACTTAAATTCATGTACCAATGACATTTCCCAACATACTTGTTTTAGTTCTATTAAAAAATAATTGTAATTAAAATAAACAGTTCTAAATTTCCAGCCTTGTTGATGAGTCAGAAGATGAGTCATGATCTGCAGCTGGGAAGGTTCCTTCTCCACAGAATCTTCCGCTCTGACTCTTACAATATTAAGTGCCCAGGAAGAAAAATCTTAACAACTAAGGCAGACGTGGGGGGTGAGATGTGAAGGAAATGCTCATGGTAATGAACTGTATGAAACATGAAACGTCAGGCACTGGCTTTGAAAACAAGTAGCAAAGGCGGACTTCAAATGTTTTTGACAGATATATCTCTATGGTAGTTTATATGAAATTTTATCTAGCAAAACAGGGAAAATCCATATTGAATTCCACTATGGGTATAACATTTGAAGTTTACCATTTACCTGTCTGAGTGTACTGAGACTTCACCTCAATATATCTGAATTTTGTTGACAGACTGCCAGGACACACTGTGCTAGAATTGCCAGAAATTGACTTTGTATAGCTTTAAAGAGGGACAGGAGAAGTTATATTTTACATGATCTTTTTGCTATTGATTTGGTGAGGCTCTTTGCCAACTTGCTTGACATTGCTTGTGTTTTGGGAACAGCATGCAAATGCAAATGCTTCAGACTGGCATGTTAGTCTATTTAACAACTGAAAAGGCTTTATCACTGATGAAAGTAACCACCTTTGCAGAGAAAGTATTTTGACATCAATTTTTTTTCACGGTATCCTTTGGCAAGAAGCTCTGAGGCTAGGGAATGGACTTTTTGGTAGGAGAAACTAAGATCTTATTAGAAATTGGGCAAACAGCTTAAGGAGAAAGGTGGCCACAGAGAATTCCAGAGTCTATCCTCAAATATACAGAGTATATTAGCAATAGAGACACCTAGTACTAAAATTTACTAACTCATGTGATACCTTCTATTGGACATTTAATTTGCTTTGCTTCCCAAATCCACAAGATAAATACAATGTATTTACATTTTCTAAATGTAATTGAAACCCAGTCAAAACAATTTTGTACTTTATTTCTTGGCAGCATGTTTTCAAAACCATATAATTAAGACTAGATCTCTTTCTTTCTCTCATATGCCATTAATTTATTTGAGCTTCAAGATTATTTGCCATACAATACATCCTTAGGCTTCTTGACATTTCCACCCATTTTTTACACTACAGCTGCTCAGTGCAAAGCTGGAGTCTGGGTCAACCTGCTCTACAGGACAACTCAACATCTAAATCTTGACCTTTTCCAGAATCAGATTACGTGAGAATGTAAAGCCACAAGTGTTTCTAACATTTAAAGAAAGCCTCTAGCATTCAGTGGTGTATGCTGGTCAAATGTGTTAAGCTGGAAAAAAAATGTTTTCCAGAATCTCCTTCCCTGTTTGGGTCCAGTTTAGAAATTTGAATAAAATCTAGGAAGTAGAGATGAAACAGTTTTCTTTGCAGTCACATGTCTTCAAAGACAGAATTAGAGATGCCCATCAGGTCTGGTTTATCCTCTTTGTCCTCTGTTCTAGATATAGATCTTCCTTACTTCATTCAGGTCTTGCTGGCCAACAGTGCCTCAGGACCACCACTAGACATTTGACTGTGACCCCAGAGAGGTGGTAGCTACCCGGAGAGAAGCGCTTCCCAGAGACCTCACCACAAGATCCCACTGCATAGACTTGCTTTAGCAGCTGGACATACTTGGCTTCTATAGTAACTGGCTGGCAACTCCCTCTTTTATCCTCTAAATCTAGTTCTAGACCTTCATTTCTCAACTTCTCCCACAATTGAAAAGCATATAATTACTATAATAAATTTTCCATAACACTTATTATGTGTCTACTACCACCACTGAGCCCTAACCAATAAAATGGGAACTTCCCTATCTTAATTTTTTGAAAAACTGCCTCATGCTGTCATAACTCTTTCCTTATTCTCTCTTCTCTTTCTTCAGTGTTTCATATTAGTCTTTGTTATGGTTCTTACATAATAAACTTTTCCAATAGTTAACTCTGTAATACTAAAACAACAACAAAATCTTTTTCAGAAATGTATGCCTATAAATTTATGTGGTAATTAAAATTTTCTTTACAAAAATATTTAAAGTCACAGTTTTTCCATTCATTGATTCTTATGATACTTTGGCTGACTAGTATTATTGAGAGAGGAAATAGTGACCAAGACAGACATGATCATCACTTTCATGACATTTAAAATCAAGTGATTAATTACTGGCAAATAGTCAATAGAATGCAATGTAAAAAGTGTCATGATAGGGAAGATATAGAGGGAGAGTAGCAGCCCAGATCAGTGAAAGGAAGGGTTAAAAATATTTCTTATCCCTGGCTGGCATGACTCAGTTGGTTGAGCATCATCTCTTGTGCACCAAAAGAAGGTCACCTGTTTCATTTCCAATCAGGGCGTATGCACAGGTTTCTGGTTGGGTCCCAGTCAGGGTGCGTGCGGGAGGCAACCAATGGAAGTTTCCCTCTCTTTCTTCCTCTCTCTCTAAAATAAATAAAAACATATTTTAAAATATATACATTTCCTAAAAGAAATTATATATATATGTATATGTATATAATTATATTTCTCCCCCCAGGGAAATGAACAAAATAATCAGTAGCCCAAGATGAGAGGAAAATGGTGAGTTCATTAGAGAAATAATGTGCTTAGTGTGCTGAGAATACAGTCTGAGTGGCAAAAAGTAACAAAACAGAAAACTTGAGAAGTAAAAGGGACCTTTAAGCTGTATTATTCTAAGAGTAAATTGGACTTATTATTAGTCAAGGAAATCATATAATTGCACTTTGTTGTAGCAATACCACTATCTGCACAATAAAAAAAAAAAAGAATTAGTAGAAAGGATGGATTAACTAGGGATGAGGACACAGATAAAGCGATCAATCAGGGAGCTGACTGAATAATCCTGTGGATGGTGGCCCCAGCTGCTAGATATTTAGAATAAGGAATTTACAGGGCTTCATGATTCACTGAATGGAGGGGAAAGTAGAAATGAATGATGGCTTCCAGGTTCCTTGCTTGGGCAAATAGAGGATGGTGGTAGACTATCTTTAATTCTTTAGTAAATCCTCTTGGCTTTACTTTTGAAATATAGAGAATTTAATTGCCTATTTAAAAAAATATTCTGTGGTGGATCATTGGCCTCCCAGCATACCTTTTGCAACATGATTGTGCTGCTTTTCTCATAACCTGATAGAATTACTTCCCTACCCCTTGGATCTTGACTGACTTTGTGACTTGCTTTGGCCAACAAAATGTGGCAAGGTAACCATGCCAGTTCTGTGGTCAGGTTACAAAGGCTTTGCATGCTCCTGCTCTGTCTCTTGAAACCCTGCCACCACCACATGAACAAACCCAGGCCAGCCTGCTGGAGGATGAGACAACATGAAGAGGAGATGCCAGACATCCCAGCTGAGAATATCTGAGGCCAGCCTACATTCAGCCAGTCTTTCAAAATGTGGGAGGGCAGAGAGCCACAGAGCTACTCTGCAGCCAACCACAGATGCATGGACACAATGGAGGCCAAAGAAAATATCCACACTACCTAAAGAGGCATGAGTGAGAAGTAATGCTTACAGTTTTTAACCCCTGAATTTCAGGTGATATATCAATGATTTTTCCTGACTCCAACTTAACATGCCTTATTCTCGCCACTGGGATAATCTCATCAAAATATAAATTAGATCATAACATTCTCCTCAATATACAGCAGTGGTTCAGATTTCAATCACCATACAGAGCTAGGGTCCTTTAAAAAGGCTTGTCAGGGCCTGCCCACTGTCTACCTCTCTGCTTCCCTCTATGACTATCTCCTCACTCACTTTTCTGGATTTTCCCTGGACTCCTCAGAGTTTGCACACTCGCTCAGCTATGTGCACTTGCTTCTGCCCAGCATGCTCTTTCTCTAGCTATCCACCTGGCTTACTCCTCCAGCTCCTTCAGATCTTGACTCAAATGTTACCTTGTCACTGAGGTTTTCTCTGACTAACTGAAATAGCAGCTCCACTCTACCCCAGGCTCCCTACTGCATGCCTTATCTTTCCTCCCTATCTCTTACCAGCATCTAACATACAATGTATTTAATGTGTGTGCTTTTAAAATTATTTCTTTCTTATTTAAACTTCATGGCTTTAGAGATTGTTGTCTATTTAATTCACCCTTCTATCCCTAATCCTTAAATTAAGCTTGGTTTATAATAAATTTCAATTAAAAATGTTAAATGAATGAATACATTGAGCACCTTTATAATAACTGTGCCTCAATTTTTCAGATGTGTAAGTTAATAAAAACCCTATTTGGAAATTCATTTGATTTCATTTTAATTTCTCTTACTGGCTTCTGAATGAGCCCTGACCAAATGCGGAGTGCGAGAGGACGAAATCTAATGCTACAAAATAAGACAGGATATTGCTGGAGAGTCTATTGAGTATGAAGGAAAGGGGATTTAGGTCCCTAAAAAAACGTCAAATTTTCCAGGCAGAAAGATACAACAGTAGAAGCCTGAATAGACTTGTATTATGAGAGTACAGAGAACAGAATGTTTCAAGACAAAGGGCATAAAAACAGTGTTATATTTTATAAGGAAGCCAAATAAAAGTTGAAAGACATGACTAAATTTTTATCTTGCATCATCTTGCTGAAATTGTGATTTTTTTGTGTGTGTGAATGTTGTTTAGGCGTTCCTTCTCCTCTGTATTACATAATTAATTTTGTAATTTGTTTTCTGATTGGCTGCATTTTTTTTTTTTTTTACACTAGGATTTGAACTCCTCCAAGGAACTTCTAAACTTTGCATCATTTTCTTGTAAATAACCCAGTGGATAGAATAATACAATTATAGAAACTAGAAATACTTCACCATAAGCTAGTCTGCATATTTTTTCATATACCTTTGGAGCTTTTTCCATAAACAAGAATCATTCACCCCAGCCACTTAACTTCGGGAAGAGTTTCTTCCCTTAGTAATTTTAGAAGCCATAGGGACCATGTAAGGACTCTATTAGGTGAATACCATGAATTAAAAGTAGATGTACATCATGAATTAAAAGAAAGAGAAAACCAGCACAAAATAAACACTTTATAATGGGGAGCGTTAGTCTTTAAAGATTAGCAGCTGGGATTTCTATATCAGGCAATCAGAGTTAACCCCTGTGTATTAATGCACTAATGCATTCTAAAGATTTTTAAAAAGTGTTTTCAGTGGGGTTGTGCATGTTCTTTCACTCTGTCTGGAAACCCTCGGGTGCAAAATTTCTAATAAAGATGGCCTCTGCTCACTCTTCCCCATCCCCCAGGGAATGGTTCTGCTGAATAACATTTCCCAGATTATTCATCACGTCTCCTTGAGGACTCCGATAGGAAGGCTGCACATGAAATCATTCTATCTTTTCAAGTGATAAATCTTATGTTCCTTTTTGTTCCCCAAAGATAGCCTTAGGCTCTGAGAAGGACTCCTTCAAACCCTGAGTCCGCTGCTGTCACAGGTCAGACTAAAAAGAGGGTCTTGGCCACTGCTTTACCAGAGGTGACACCAGAGTTCCTTCCACTCATTCAGAGATGAAGCCTGTCAGTGAAAAGGAAAAAATGTGTCCCCATGGTCCATTTCCACCCCGAGTCTTTTTTGACAGAACAAAGACTGCCAGTTGGACCAAAGTTGAGGTCCTTTAGTTATTTGCTGGGAACTTGAGTTCTCTGGGAATAGAGCCAAGACCACCAGACTCATTGAACTCACAACTTTTACCATCACATCATCAGAATGAATTCCAGTCCCTCTGGTCAATATTGGATTCCAACCAATGTGAGGCAGGTGAAAGGTTACTGACTTAAAAATTACTTTGATTTCCCCGCCCCCCCTCTCCCTCTGACCGCTTCCCATTGTCCTGGTAATTAACCTGTGTTTATCACTTCTTTAGACAAGTTTTTATGTCACCATACTCTGGATTCCAGGCTACTGGCTAAACAAATGTCCCCTTATCTCTATATGGTTATAATTATTTAATTGAAAAATTTTAAACCTTATTTAAGTGGAGTTAGTTTATATAAAAATGTTACATATAAGAATAAGAAGTAATTTAAAATCTGACTCTTACGTTGCATGAATATAAAGAAATATTTCTGACTCTTTGGGTATTGCCTTTCTAAAAAAAATAAATAAAACTTAAATGGACATAGTAGCCTCCTTGCCTTGTCTAATTAGAGTAATGACAATGAAAAATAATTATGCAGGACCAGAAAGTAAGATCAAGTTTAATTCAAAGTATGGCATCCTTGTCTGCATGAGTTTTTGCAGCAGATGTTGTCAAATAAGTTTTTAGTATTCATAACCACCCCCCTTCTCTTTCTAAATGAATTTCCCCCCATAAAATGGGCATGGGAAGTGGCCATTATCTACAGGTGTGGGTTTTGATAACAATTTTCATTATTATAGTGAACAAGTACTTACTGAGAACCTGTTTTGAGCTTCAAATACAGATAAAACAAATTATGTTTTTCTTTTAACAGGATATTTCCCCCCTAGTGATGCTGAGCTAGACCCTGCTGGTGGATTGAAGACATAGGCGCAGTATGTGTATGGGGCGGGGAGGGGAGAGGTAAAGGGGATTGTTGTTCTGAAGCTTTCAGATCCTAAATTCTGAATTTGTTCAAAATTTTCAATTTTTAACAGTACCAAAGTAATTGCCTAAAATAACTAATTCAACTCAGAGCGACAAGAATTTGTTAATTTCCAAAAAGAAGTGAATATATATTTTAACTTGGTGCTTATAGAGGTTCAGAATGATTTTTTGTTGTTGTTGTTCACTTGCTTACTTTGAGTTATTTTATAAGTCAAGGAATTTGTTGGAGTTTTTCCAGAGTGGCACTTCTCCTTTAGCCTTTGATACTCTTTTTCTGAAATGAGAAAACTGCCTCCATAATGCTGTCAAACATGGAGCTGAATCATCTTTGTGATATTAGAAACAGTTACTCAGCAAAGTCACACCCACGTAAGAACCACTGTGAAAATATCTAGAAGGGTTCAGGCTCAGGGCTGAGGCAGCCCTGACCATCCTCCTCTTAGCCAGGCCTTCATCCTGCTTAGAGTGTACTTCATTCCCCAAAGAGACAGGATGAGTGCTTTCTAGTTGCAACACTTCACAGGGAGCCAGGACTTCTGGCTTCTATTCCCAGCGGCACCATCAGTTCATGGAGTGACCTTCTCCAATCATATGGAGATGGTTACCCATGTGCAGGGAAGAGGTAGGATGCATGTTTAATGTTAGCTCTGAGCATCTTGCCTGAAAGGTGTTGCATGCTCTCTGAGAGGAAGGTTAGCACATGATGTCATTGCTTCCAACATATGCTCATATGTCGAGAGAGAGAGAGAGAGAGAGAGAGAGAGAGAGAGAGAGAGAGAGAGAGAGAGAGAGGGAGAGGGAGAGGGAGAGAGGATAACTAAAGCAATATTATTTTCTTGGAGGGTATTGTCAGAGATTGAAGGAGGGGTGCACAGTTAAGTAGGTGGCAGGTTGTTTTCCTACCATAAAACACAACTTTTGTATCACATCACTCTGACAAGTGGAATTTAAAAGATATTTCCAGCAAGGTGTAATGTACACTGGAAACGTTTGATGAAAGAACACAGGGAAGCGATTGGGGACCTGGAAATATGGACTTGATTTGAACCCTTGGATGAAAATCCCCATTTCTGGGTTGTTTCCATGACTTATAATGTTACAGTGATGACATTTGCATTTTCCAGCCCAGGATTAGCTATAGAGGAAGTAAAGGCTCTCAGTTCAGTTTCTTTAGTGAGCACATAAACCATGACATCTTCTGGAAGATAATTCTAATTAAAGGATAGTAAACTCTCTCAACATGGGTAACAGAATTATCCACAATTGTGACATTTGCCTGAATCAAAAGATGAAAATTTTCTGTATCGTTATCTGCATCCTGGTTTGGGGTTGACAAAAGTCATAATTTTCATATGGTGATGTCAGATCCATTTCCACAACAGAGATTAGACAATACCACAAACACAGATTTATGGTTTCATGGGAGAAATCTTCTGTTTTCAAACATTTATCTTTAACAATGGGCTACTGGCAGCCAGGGAAAGTCACCGGTTGCACATAGAAGATGTGGTATTTTGCTGTCAATGATGAACACTACACAGACCCAGACACTGGCTGCTTCTGTTGTACCGGCTCCCACTCAGGACCTTCACTTTTCAGCCACGTTTAACATTAGCTGTACACACTGCGTGCACATAAACAGCTCATCTGTGTAAGAAAAGTATGAAATGTGCATCACAGGTAATAAAAATATGATAAAATACCTTGAATTTCTATCAAGGTAATTTCTTTATTCAAGATTTTTTAAAAATCTATATGTAATAAGTTGAGAAAACCTAAGCAAAAAAACATGACTTCACTTTTCTTCTCTGAAGAAGGATGAAATTTGAGGACAACACCAACACTTCTTCTAACTTTAAAACTATTCTATTAAACAATGTTAACTTGCTGAAAGTTACAGATTTTCTTATAGTATCATGACATTGCACTTAGTAATTTCAGAATCAATTACTTTAAAAAACCATTGTCCTCATTACATCATTTTATGATTTAGTGTTTTTGTGGGTATGTTTGTTTCTTTAAATAAATATTGCCCCAAAAAGACATATTTGTGAATATGTACACAGTGTAGTAAGGTGAAATAAATTATGATAAAAGTAAGGCAGAGAGAAAATAAGGGCATTAGAGTGGGGGTAGCATTAACACTTACTAGTACATGACGTTCACTCTGTTTCTGAGAGATGAGTCCCACATTTGGATCTCGTGTTTACAAAAGCCAAAATGAAACGGGAAAACAGAACCAATGACAAGATTTTAGTTTCTGTAAAGCAGTAGTTCTCAAAATGTCGTCTTGAATATTCCCGAGGGTCCCTTAGAGCTTTCAAGGGATTGCAAAGTGGAAATTAATTTCATAATGAAACAAAAATATTGTTTGCCTTTTCAGTCTCTCATGATCTCACGGTGGGATTTCCCAGGGGCTGCGAGACCATCACTGAGACGGTGCTGTCCCTCTGAAGGCTGCCAAAGGCGTACCTGCATACAGGGTGGACAAAAGCAGGCTTACAGGGGTTGATTGGAAAATAATGCCATAATTAATAAATAATAATTCAAGAATGAACTGTGTTTCCTGTACTAACCACTCTAAACCTGCTTTTGTCCCACCCTGCATGATAGAATTTTAAAACTTTTTGTTTCAATGCATAATACTTTAACTATCAATAGATATAGCCCCCATAAACAACAGTACTTTGAGGGGTCCTCAATCATTTTTAAGGTTGTTTAAGTGTCCTGGTAACAGTTGTTCTAAAATAGGAACAACTTTGTTCGCTTTCTCTTTCCTTGTATTAAAACCTGAAAATTTTCTTTCATGGAAGTTTCATATTTATCATTCTATTTGACTATGGGCAAATGAACAACTTTTAGGTTATTTATGATGTATTATGATCATCAGGAAAGCAGTTGACATTTTTATTATTTTTTATTTAAATTCTTTATTGTTTAAAATATTACATAAGTCTCCCTTTTCCCCCATTGACCTCTCCCCAGCCACTCCCACCCCCCAGGAGAGAAGTAGATAGTATTGTTCTTTTATTTTGAGGTTTTTGGTCAAAGCTCCTTTGAGGAATTGATAAAAGCTGTGCACCCTCTTAGCTAAACATAACAGCAGATGCACAGAATTTTTCAAAGAATTTCGTAATGCTCTTGAGCATCCTGAAGTTTGTTTGTTGATACCATGGGGCTCTAAGAACTCCTGCACAAGGACACAAAAAGTGACCCAGATGTCCTAGTCCCTTATAATTGATGAAGTTGCTTTAAAATGCAGTTTTAAGGTAAATTTAGGTAATAAATAAAGAGAAGTTTAATAAATAGTAGTTCTTTTTTCTTCTCTCTTTCTCGTCATCTGTTTCTTCCCACAGCATAAATTAAGGGGAAGTATAGTTATACTGTAATTCATTCTACACCAGGAAGAAATATTATTTCTGGTCACGTTGGTGTAGGGGAGGTTTTGCAGTCTCGGCTCTTCTCCCTTAGATCATAAAAATAATAAGCTCAGTTACATAGCATAATCCCACTTCCTTAGAATCTTCTGATGATCTCAAAAATAGAAAATCTAAAGTCTCATCGACAATAAAAACTTGACTACATGCAGCTGGGTGAGCTGATGTAGAACTGTAGAGACTGTTCAGTTCAAACTAAAGCTTCTGAATTCACTACAATGTGTGAATTCCTCCCATAATACAGACCTCGACATGATAGGGACTGTTTCATTCAGTACAGCATGACATTCGGCTGAGACTCAACTAACTTATGGTATAGGACATAATTCATAAATAAATAGACATTACATACGTGGGAGAGAGTCTAACATGATCAAGCAGAATGATTAAAAATAATGTCTCATTTACTGGCTGTATGGCTTGGGCAAATATTTTAATGTAGTCTATTGAATTGGCATAAGGACAGTATCTGATGCATAGGGTTATTGTGAGAATTTAATAATGCATATAAAATACAGAGAAGAGTGTGTTATATAACAAGTGCTTGCTAAATATTATTACAGCCAAGAGCCGTGGGATGTGATGCAATGAAAAATGCAATATAAATTTGGAGAGAAGAGAAAAAAAGGATCACCAGGGCTCAGAAGGGTCTAGGGGAGAGTTCATGAAGGAGGTAAGACTTCAGCTGTGGGTTAGTAAGTGGAGTGGGGAGTTATAAAGTTCTTGTTGCACTGTAAATTTAAAATCTAATGGAGGAGAGCGGATCAGCCCCCCTCCATATAAGCACAAGTGTCAGAAACATGGAAAGAATGCTCAGGTCTCAAGAGATCTACAGAGAAGTGCTAAAACACAAGCAAGTGAAAAGGATAAAGAGTGGGTGTGAGTTATTAAAATGATTGGAATGGAGCTAAGTATATTGCACTACTTATGGGACCAGACTTTTCCATTCATCCCTCCCAAATTAAATTTCACTTTTCTCATAGAAATCTTCTGGGTTAATGGTCCCAAAGGGAGGATTTGTCTTTCATTTTATTTATTTCTGAGGAAAACACACCTTATGAACGCAAAACGTACACACACATACATACTCACACCCCCAAACTGAAGCACTAAAACTCTGTTTACATGCCTTTGGTGACACTTACGTTTTTGCCTCTTCATTGTATGAATTAAAAAAAAAAAAGGACTATGGAAGGAATTTTGGGAAAGGCTTACAAGTACATGTTAATGGAAACAGATATTTCTACAGAAAAATTTCAAGGATATTCTAAAGTAATGGCTTTACAATTCTTTGCTGATTTTTTTTAATGGCCATGATGATATATCCTGGCATTGTTAGTGCACTTTCTCTGATTAAGAACCCCCATTACTCTAATTAAAATAACACCATCTGGTTTTAATACTGCACAATAACTCTTCTACCCCTTAATCCCAGGGCTGAAGCTGCATTCACAGTCTAGATTGTGCAGAGATCATGTGGTATTAGTTCACTTGCTGCTACAATTTATGGATTTACAATTTATGGTAGAGGAGTCTGAGAGGTAACGGTGCTGGAGATAAAAAGAAAAATAGGTAGAGGCTCCAGAAGAAAAAACAAGACACTAGAGTTGTCTGCATACATGCTAGATCTCAAAATGGAGTACTGCTGATTCTAGAGAGAAGATTTTTTTTGTAGTGACAGTCTTGGTGGACCTCTATGAATTAAGGAAGCAAGCCATGTGAAGTTCAGGCAAGGATATGCATATGGAAACTGGACTAGGCAGTCAGACTGAAGAAAAGATGAGTTTGATGGGAACAACCTTGGTGAGTTTGAAGAACAGAGAGAAAATAAATTTGGCTGAATTGGAGTGACAGGGGGGAAGGGAAATAGGAGATGAGGTCAACAAGGTAAGCAGAGGCCAAGGCCAGGTTGTTGCATTTATAGGTTATTCTGAAGATAATGGGAGACTGGAGTATTTGTGTGTGATATTTCATTTCTTCATAAATGTGCAATAAGAAAAAACAACAACAATAACAACACTCAATCTCAATTTAAGTGGGCGGCGGGGGGAGGGTGGGGCAACTGATACTCAGAGACCTCAGGGCATGGTGGGAACCTAAAAGAGTAGAAAACCCCAACCCTCTTGGCTCTAGCCAATTGATAATCAGAAAGGAAGATCCAGCAACTTCCAATAGTTCAGGATGTTTTGTTTGTTGTTGTTATTGTTGTTGTTTTCTTCAGGAGACTCTAGAAACCCAGATTTTTATGTAAGAATTTTCAATTTTCTAAATGTTAGCAAATAATACAAATTTTCCTAAAATCAGTATACAAACTAGCACTCTGTCAACATCACTAAACATGCTTGGAAGCCAGATGAAGCCCTGGTTGTGATAATTTACCATCTTCATTAAGTCACATTTGACTGTGAGGAAGAAGAGTGACAAGGAAAAGCATATTAACATTTATACCTAGGTCAGGTATCAGTCAGGGTCTTGGCAGCAAACAGATGGTAGACAGAGACAGGACATTGAGGAAAGACTGAGAAATATTGATATTTATAAAGGTACACCTTATGTTAGGAATGTTAGGAAAAATCAGCATGGGATATTGATGAACTCTGGGATGGGGCCTTTGTTGAATAATATAGCCCCTACTAGACTATGCCACGTCAAAACAAGAGCCAAGAGGACATACCTTCTAAGCACTTTAATCTCCTTGTCTGATCTTCCTCAGGTATCTTTCTTTGGCCAAACCCAGCAAGGAGCTAGAGATTTTGAAAGCCTACTAAAGCAATTGATATCAATCTCCTGGGTACAGGAGGGCAAAGGAAGACCATTCAGGCAAGTCAAATACATTTTTAAAAATGATTTCAAATATATTACAAATTAATAGTTACTATATTAATTCAATAAATAAAGATCTTTCCAATTTAGGGCATTTTAATGGAAACCAATTATACACTAAACATTGTGGCTTTTTTTTTTTAATCAACAATTTATGTACATTATACAAAATATTTATCCCTCCATGATAGTCTTTTGTATTTATTAAAATTTTTTAAATTAAATTTATTGGAGTGACATTGGTTAATAACATTAAATAAGTTTCATGTGTACAATTTTATAATATACTAGGGGCTCGGTGCACGAAATTTGTGCACTGGGGGGGTCCCTAAGCCCAGCCTGCCCCCTCTCACATACTGGGAGCCCTCAGGGGATGTCCTACTGAGGTGACCAAGCTGATAAGGGGAAGTCACAGCCCCATCACCCTGCTGCTGCAGCCACTACCAGTCACCGCAGCCACCAAGGTGTTTTCATCAACACGGACTCCAGTCCCTTCACCATGAAAAAATGATAACTTTCTTTAGGCATTTTCAAGATATGTCTTTCATAGGATATGACATTTCTTTCTTTCTTTCTTTTTTTTTTTTTTATCCTCACCTGAGGATATATTTCCATTGATTTTTAGAGAATGTGGAAGAGAAAGGGAAAGACAGAGAGAAACATCAAAGTGAGAGGAACACTTTGATTGGTTGCCTCCTGCATGAGCCCTGACCTGGGCCCCAGCCAGGGAGGAGTCTGCAACCTAGGTACATGCCCTTGATCAGAATCGAACCGGACCCTGTGGTAGGCAAGCCTAGGCATTATCCACTGAACCAAACTGGCTAGGGCAGGATATGACATTTCTTAGCCCTCCAGCAGCAGATCTTCCTTTTTTTCTCCAGGAGTGTGGTGGAAAAACCCTAGATCACCTTTTTGGATTCTTATACCCAAGTTACTAAGACTATTCCCAGTGGCAAACAGGGAGCTTAGCCAATGAGCAGTCATAAAAGGTATTTTCTTTGTAGTTCACACCAATCGCCTCTGATCTCTGGCTTTGCCCCTGCCAAGGCCTAAAGCCTCCAGGCCTGGGCAGGGGACCCCCAGCTCCTTCCGATATCCGGCTCCACCCCTGCCTAGGATCCCCCTGGCTCAGGCCCTTCCCAGGTTGCTCAGGACCCACCAGGGGCCTACCTCGGAGTGACCTGGGTGCTGAGAAAGTTTCCGGGACCAGGCTTCTAGGTGCATATGTATGCAAATTAACCACCATCTTTGTTGGGTTAATTTGCATACTCACTCTGATTGGCTGTGGGCGTAGCGGAGGTACAGTCAATTTACACGTTTGTCTATTATTAGGTATGATTATCTGTATATTCCACGGTGTGCTCAGAACCCAAAGTTTAGTCTCCTTCCATCACCGTATATTTGACTCCCTTTACCATCTTTATCCTTCTGCCTATGTTCATTGCAGCATTATTCACAGGAGCCAAGACATGGAAACAACCTAAGTCCTTTAATGATGATTAGATAAAGATGTGGCACGTATATACAATGGAATACTACTCAGCCATAAAAAGGTGAAATATTGTCATCTGCAACAACATGGATGGATCTTGAGAGCATCATGCTAAATGAAATAAGACTGAAAACAACAAGAACCATATGATTTCACAAAGTCTTTTCTTACCTGGCTCCGATTCTTTAAGTTGTGGTTTTTCTTCAAGGATAGAAATGCTTTTCAAGAGTGCCTTTCGTAATCTGATGAATATTACTCACAAAACCCAGGGTTTGTAAGAAAACAAAGTTTGAACTCACAGTCAGCCTTTTTTTTCTTCTATATGGAGCCACATAATAGATGGATGGATGGATGGATGAGTGGATGGATGGGTTGATGGGTGGACAGATGCCATCAGAGGAGCATTGTTTATAATACAATAAATTACTGTTCTTTTAGAAACTGATAAATTCTTTAGACCACAGAGGACAAATAAACAAGAAATATAGCAATACTTTGAATATCTTACACAGTGAAGCACTGGTATATTCCTCATAGTTTTGGCAAATTACCTCTGCTTCTTCTAGCCCCTAACCCAGTGACATTGGCAAGTCATTTTGTTCAGTCTGTATTTCCATTTTCCTGACAGAATGATTGGACATGTTTTTAAATGTATGTAGTCAAAGCAAGGTTTACACATTTCCATCATGTTTAATAACTCTGTGTATCATCTAAATGGACATTGATACTTTGGTAAGGGACATTGAACAGAGTACAAGTTCAATGGAATCTTAAACTGACTCTAAAAAATAACAATAATTTTCAAAGAAATGATGATTAATTTTCTGCTCTGAGCTATGTCATCACAGCAGAATGTGAGATGGGGTGGGATGGAAATTCAATTGCTATTTTAGTATGTTAGTCATAGCAAAACTAATTCCAGCTATATACTCCCCAACTCCTGCTTTTTGCCTGCTTTTCATTCTTGTAAAATTTTGAACTTTTACATTACATTTCAATTGTCCCCATAACAGATGATATAGTGCTTATTTGTAAGCTTTATAAACTGTAAAATGTTAAATACTCCAAAGCTGTTCTTGTTAACATTGTCTACTCAGTAGGCAAGATTGTCCCCTAAAAAGAAATCAGCAGGGCAGATGATATATTGTTAGCCCTAATTCCAGCACTAACTATTGTGATTTCAGGGGAAATTAGGAAACTGCTTTAGGAAATACTCAGCAAATCTTGGAGTAAAAATATGGTTATGAAAGATAGCCTTTAGCCCAGCCGTGGGCAAACTACAGCCCGCGGGCCGGCCCGAGGAGCCGAAAGAGCAGAGGGTTCTCTTGCTCTCCCCTCTGCTCCTTCACCAGCAGCAGTGTTAACATGGCAATGTCGGGAAACACAGCCGCAGCTCCTTCTGAGTGGGCGGATTTACATCTGCACATTCAGTAGAAGGAACAACCTCTCAATCTTCCAGAGGCTCCTTGTAATGCCCGCGGACGCATCCCCCGACATCACCCTGGGAATGCGTAGACACTTTATTGTGGTGATGTAGGGAGACACGCCCCTGGAGAGCACAGTATCAGAGCATTAGCTAAAAAGGAGACCAACAACACTGTTCCCACTGAAGTTGATGTTTTAAAGACCAAAAACCTTTCAACCCAGTCTACATTGCCATTTACATCTACGTCCTGGGCATAATTTGGAAGTTGCACTAAAGAAAATGTTTAATTTACTGTTTACACATTTTGTTCTTTTCTATTTGTTTTAGTTTTAAATTATTTTATTATATTTAAGTTTAATTTGAAAGGCTTTTGTACCTTTTTTTTGTTAGGCAATTTTATTTTGCCTTTGCCATCTTCAATATAAGGTATGTTATTGTGCTATGATTCCTCCATTTTTTGAAGTTTCAAATTATAATAATTAGTGTTTACATGCTTCTTGTTAAAATGTTTGAAATGAATAAAACTATTGAAATAAAAAAAAAAAAGACCGTACCCTTTTATGTAATGATGTTTACTTTGAATTTATATTAGTTCACACAAACACTCCACCCATGCTTTTGTTCTGGCCCTCCGGTCCAGTTTAAGAACCCATTGTGGCCCTCGAGTCAAAAAGTTTGCCCACCCCTGCTTTAGCCTCAGCTCTGATGCTAATGAGCTCTGCCATTGCAAACTCTCCCATAATCCTAAAAGGGGTGGTTCTTTCCAATGGAGGCCACATACCTTTAAGGAGAAGAGGGCAACTCTGGCCTCAGAGAGTCAGAGTCTCCAATCCTGGCTCCACCCCTTTTGGCTGTAGAGGGGTTGTGTGACCAATGACTTGAGAGACATAGAGACACCACTTAGCCAGCCCCTGGACCATTCAAAGAGACAAGAGTTTCGAGCATATTGTAAGGAATAAAGTGCAGTAACACACTTGATGGCATTCTGAGGCCAAGTAAATGTGCTGTAGAAATAGTAATTACTATTTTTTTCTTTATTGATTAAGGTATTAAATATGTGTCCTTATTCCCCATTGCCTCCTCCCCCCACCCCACTCCCATTCATGCCCTCACCCCCCTTTGTGTCTGTGTCCATTGGTTATGCTTATATTCATGCATACAAGTCCTTTGGTTGATTACTCTCATGTCCGCATCCTGTGAGAGAGTCCTTATGAACAATCTTTGCCAGTTAATCATGAGATAAGATCTGGATTCTCAGTAAGATAACTTGAAGATTCAGAAAATGTTGGACTAGCACAATATTCTGTTTGGTCAGTCCCTAAATCATTGGTTTTTCTATGAAGCCCCACTCCTAACAGCTAGTTTACACCCAATCAATCCTTTCTTTTAAGTACTCCCTTTGAGTTATTTCAAGATTACCAAAATAAACGTTTTTTCCAAGGAAAGTTCACATAGTCCCTTCTCCCTGAGCATTTTGTTGAATTGCCTCTGCCTGTCCCTTTCTTCCAGATGGTCAATCTCTTCAGCCTACCCCACTCTTGACACTGAGTAGGTTTTCCTAAAGTGTTTTTCCCTGTTCAATAACTGATAGTTATTCTCTTCAGTAACCTTAACACTTTGTTTTGAGCAATATTATACTCATTAAAGAAAAGCAAAATCCTAACTGTTTTAAAGTTGTCTTTACCTCTTTTATTGTAAGGAAAGTTTTGCATAGCATCCCACATTTCTCCACAGCTGACATTGATTTTTAACAGCCCCAAACCGAAGCCCAAAGTGTACAAACATGTGAAATAGCTTTGCTGTGTATTCCTCTCAGGCATTGTAAAAGGTAGCATCGCTATATTTGGATCTTGGAAATTTATAAGACATGGACATGTGTTAAATAGCTTAAATGTTACATTAACATTTCTATAGACAACACTCAGTCTTAATGTTATCTAAATAAGCTTTAAGTCATACAATTGGGCACAGAATAAATGGTTATTGGATCAGACAAGAACACAGCTGTAAAGAGCGATAGGCCAGGTAAGAAAAGAAATGGAAAATTAAATGATCTCAATTTCAAAGTCTCCTTGAAACGCTTAAGTGGGACTTAGAATATTTTACATGCACTAGTTTATCTGATGTTCTCCATCTGTTAGTAGGCCCTGGAGGCTGACTGGCCATTAAAAACAGAATGATGACTGGGGTAGCAGGTGCAGTGAAGGGGGAAGATGTGGAGCAAATAAAACAAGTCCATGGCATGTATAAGAAATGTGGACCCCTAGGAAATTTTAAAAGGTTGTGCACTGTGGTATTCATGACGTATGTGTTAGAGGTATGATGGCAAGTGTATTTCTCATGAAATGACTTCAATTACTTGCATATTGTTATTTCTTTAGAATTCCAAATACTGTACTATACAATTACTTCAGACTGAAAGACTTGCCTTGACAAATTGCCCTTTAATGCAATTCATTGGCCCATTGTCAATGGGAGTGTTGCCTGAGCTACACCCTTTGGTAAAATTATTTTCTAAACCTACTGCTATGAGTCAACTATTCTCCTCCCATGAGTCTTTCTTGACATCTGTATTAAATTGAAGCATCTTATTAACACCTTTTCGGATTTCCAGCATTCCACTTGATGCATCTCTTTCTTCCACCCTCACTTGAATCTTTGCTCTATCTCTGTGCCCTAGCCCTGTTTATTTCCTTTTCTATATATTCCTGCCACTGCCATACTCATCCACTTGTCTGCAACTGCTTTTCTTAGTACATTGAACAAGTTCTCTTTTTTGGTTGATGCAAACCCTTTTCATAGATTTTTTTCTTGAGTCATCAAGCTGGATGATGAGAAACTTACAAAGGGAAAATTTCTAAAGAATTGTCAAGATTCTACTGAGGACAATTCTTTCTTTATATATTAGATACAAAGCCACTGTACAGTAAATATTTTTTAACTTTTTTTTTAAATCAACAATTTCTCTTTCTTTGTTCCTGATCCTCATGCTAGACTAGAGAGATTCTACTTGTTCTCCAAACCTCATCCAGTCCAGCAGCAAATCCAGTTGTCTCTATCTCCAATAGATCTCAAATTCAATAATTTCTCATGGCCTGGCTGGTTTTGCTCAGTGGATGGAGCATCGGCCTGTGGACTGAAGGGTCCCGGGTTCCATTCCAGTCAAGGGCACATGCCTAGGTTGCGAGCTTGATCCCCAGTTGGGGGATGTGCGGGAGGCAGCCAATCAATGATTCATCATTAATGTTTCTCTCTCTCTCTCTTCCTCTCCTTCCCTCTCTGAAATCGATAAAAATATATTAAAAAATAATAATTTCTCATGACTTGCATTTTACCTCACTAACCTAAGCCACCAGTAGTTCTTGCCTTGGATACACTAGAGTCTCTTCTCCACACAGCAGCCTGATCCTTTGAAAACATATTAGCTCATGTTTCTCCCATGCTCACAAGCTCTTGCCAGTTCCAAATCCTTTTCATAATAGAAGTACTCATGATGGTCAATAATGTTCTACACAATCTGACCCAGTGTGTTCTATGATCTCATCTCATACCTATCCCTCTTTCCCATCCCACTTCACTCCCCCTTCTACTTCTTCAGATTGTTAAATACTTGCCTTGCTCTTCTTCTTCTTATGCTACTGTTTCTCCAGACCTTGTATCGCCAAATCCTCATTCACTCAAGTTCTTGTTCATGTTTTTCTCCTATAAGAGATATTCCATGACCATTGAATTAAAAATAGCACTACTCATCTCTCTCTGTTTCTAAAGTGCTCCTCTATGTCTTTTATAGTATTTATCAATTATCTAGTTATTTTATGCCTCCTAGCTATTGCTCTGAAAAGTAACTAGAATGTAAAAACAGTGAGAAAGTGAACTTTATTGGTATGGTTCTCTGCTTTTACTCACTGTGCCTACAAAGCTGCCTAGCACATAGAAGGTGCTCTCAGTGAGTGGGTGTTGAGTGAAGAAAACTTGGAAGTGTCTTCTGTGCCCCTTTCTTAAAATAGTTTTTGTAAGTATCAGTAGTAATTTTATTTCAGAGATCTGCTGATGTGCTTCTAGAACAAAAGCAGGGATGAGGGAGTAAGTAATTCTACAGCATGAAGCAGTAGAAGCAGCCGCTGTGGCACACCCCTAAAAAAATTAGCTTGCAAGATACTGTGGAGGTCATATCTATCACCAAACCATACCTGTTCTCAGTTAAGCACTGGTGTTGCTTTGATTATATTAAGTACATAAAAAAGAAGCCCCAATAAGTCTAATACCATGGTGAATTTCTAAACTTGACCAGTTTTACATGAAGGCATCAATGCCTCAAACACTACACACTCTCTAAAAGAAGGTAGAACACACAGGTGAATTCTCCTCCCACCCCACTATTTGGTAAAATTTAGTGCCATAGCTTAAGTCTTGGTGTAACATTTTTCTCAAGTAAATTTAAGTACATAGGTCATGGTTTTCAGCCGGCTTATTGGGATTGTTTGAAATTTTTAGCATTGCCAAAACAAAGATTTTTCTCCATCTATCTTCTTTCACTCAAATGTCAAGCATCTCTGCTATGGTTTTTGACAACACCATGTCCTAGCACATTTTCTAAGATACCTACTCTAAGAGCTAGAGATTGGCATGTTTTCTAAATGTGGTGAAATCTTTGGCTTATTATTGTGTATGCTAAAAATTCATTGGACATTTTTAAAAAACAAAGTCTGTCATTCCAGTGAGACACTGTCCAGGCCATAGCTGCTGAAGGAGTTTGACTTCTCCCAGATATCAAGAATCCCTCTGGTGAAAACAGAGCAGAATATGGAGAAAAGGCAGAAAACTCATTAACTTGAGGATTTTGAATTTCATTATTTGGACACATTCTAAAGAGAAAGATATCAAATATAGACTTTAACTTTTTTTATTTCAACTTATTTATCTTTAGCATGCAAGTTAAATTTTAAATTTTGTACTCTAATTTCTTCTAGGAATTTTAAAGAGAATTGATATTCAAAATTGGGGCATCTTTGTATTGTTGCAGTTTTATGATTGAAATGTGTTTATACATTTTATTATCAGATACCCAATGTGTCATTTAATCTCACTATAGAACCTCTGATAGACTGTTAGAGAATATGGTAAACATAATTTGGGATGGTAAAAAGAAAGAGGAGTTATTTTCCAGTTCTGCATATAGTGTTATCTTTGAGTCAATTGAATTAATGAAGTATTTTCATCCATTTTGCAATTTTGGAGAGATAAAATAATTCCCTATCATTGATCCTGAGAGAATCCATATAGAAAGAGTGGTTGGCATTGAGGGAATGGCCTTCTTAGGTACCGCCTTAGGAGATAATTGACCAGATTGGGCTAAAACCCATATTTTCACCATAGATAAATGGTTATGTATAATGGGTTAAAATATATAGATCTGGGAATGATATTGGGGGGTCATTTCTAATTCTTAATATTAGCTTAATGTAGAGTATATCTTTGTCTCTCTCCATCTCTCACTCCTTATTCTCATGTGGTATAAATTATCCATTTTGTAGAATTTCAAATGAAATTATTGAATGAGAAATACAAAGTTCCATGCCTTCCCCACCCTTCTTCTTTGACACTAACTGCCAGAAGAAAGTGTGTCATTCTGCTCTGCCTATCCATGTTGTAAATTTTATAGGGCACCTCCCACAGTTAGAACTTATGTTGTCTGGTCTTGCTTGAGGATGGGCACAGAACCTGTCTCTTTTTGGTGTCCTTTTGCCCACAGTTACACCCCACATTTCTCCAATATTAATTATATCAGGATAATCTGTCATCATCTGCCTTTCTGTCTTAACCTTTTTCTCAAACGGCCTTAGTTTGGGGACAGAGAAAGGTGTGATTGATTATTTCCTCAAATCCGAAGGCTACAATAGACATTTCATTTCTTGGTTAAAAAAGAAGTTAGAACCATTTGTCACTTCTCAGGGCATCTCACTGAGCTCAGTGGAAAAGAAAAAAAAATGCACACATATGATTGTTATAGTATAAAATCCACTGCATCTGGGAAATGTAAATATTCTGAATTTGAGGAAACAGGTTAACTATTTATAAATACACTTAAGTGACTAATTAGTAATGTGGGAATTACTTCAGCAGTGCTTGAGGTATCTTCAACTCTGACCTGTAGCTCTGGGACTGTTTCAGCTTCCTCAAGCTGCCATGGCTATACTTAATCTGTTCCACTATGTCACAGAATGTTTATTTTTCCATATTTTCAGCCCATTACCATCTCCAATATAATGTGGGCTCTTACAACTACTCCTGGTCTCATAATTGGTGAGTACTGTTTGTCACACACTCCTGACATCTGTGTGTTCAGGAAGCAGAGGAAAGACCTTCCCAGGAAGTAGGTTGGAGTTCACCCAGGGCCAGGTAACTCAGTGTAGCCATACAGAGACAAATATATTTTGTATCTTCTTTGTACCACAGGAGAATGAACCAATATCCTAAGCATGTCCACATTTCTACTTTGAAAAAATTTAACCTAGAGAGATGATTATAAGAAATATGCTAGGTGGCTTCAAGAGTTTTGAAAAAGTTTGTAGAGAGTCCTTGTTCTAAGATGTTCCAAAAGGCAAAATAAGAACAAATGGGTAGAAAACATAAGCTGGAATACTTTTATGAAAAAATAACTCTCTAACAATTACAGCTGTAATGCCATGAAATAAGCTACCTTCAATAACAGCGAACTGCCTCAACCATCTTATGGTGATGCTGCCCAAAGGATTTCTACTCAGATTGAAAAATCAGACCCAGTCCAGTTGAACTTTGAAAATCTATGATTCTATGAAAACTTTTCCCATAAGAAAAACATGAAGAAATTTAAATTCGATTTTTGAAGGAGAAAAATTTAATATATTTTATCTTATTTATACATTCCCCCTAAATTACAAAGTCAATTGCTGCAAATATATTCTGCTACAAAGCTTTCTGTAAGAAAAATCTCTATAAGAACATACATCTCATTAACATTTCCTGTAAATAAATTACTTCAAATAATAATTTTTGAAGGGATGTACAGAAGGGAAATAATGCAGAAACCAGATTGTAAATGTAATTGTTACATAGGAAACGTTTGACTGAAATGCTCAATTTTTTATGTTGCCACGCATGTAGAATCCTGTTTGTACAGACTTTGGTTATTGAATAGGTTAGTTGAAAATTTTTGTTTTCGCAGACATATGGAGGAAACGTAAATCGTAATTATCCTAGTAAACATGTGTGAGAAGGTGACATTTTTAATAGACATGGAGTCTCAGGTTCAATTTCTACTGGGAGAACTTGAATTTGAGACTAAAGATGAAGATTAAGTAAAAAAAATTAAGGAGTGACTTTAAGTTTATAAAAGAAAAGGTCAAAAGTAACAACTATACATTTTTACCTTATGCTTTAGACATAATGTTTGGAAGTGAGTAAAGTAAAAAAAAAAAAGAAAGATAAAATGGTTTCAAAGAATGAAGAACCTGTGGTTTTATAGGTTAGCAATATGTAGATCCTACAAGTTATTCCATTTATATATATATATATTTATCTCAATGGATGCAGAAAACAGAAATTGTATCTTTGTGGGAGAAAAGAAGTTGTAGGGGAAGGTTGATGCAGAAAAATCTGATGTTGCTACCAGCCAGTTAGGAGCTTATTGAGGGCAATGGAACCTTACTATGTACTCCCTGTCTTGAGAGTTCATTTTGTGAGAAATTCTCATATTATTTTAGGACCTCAAATGTATAAAATATATACTTTGAGGTCAAGTAGTGACCTCACACTGTTCTCATCCGTGTGGTGAGTATTTTGAGATCTCAGATCCCATAGAAAACTCCATTTAAGTTGTGCAGCCTTGGATTCAAAGATGAAAAGTTATGTTGTGCTTCAGGCATGTCTATGCATTGCCCAAACCTGGATACTGTACAGTTCCCCCTATTTCCTTGCTGGCTCCAGTGCAGGGGAGACGCAGCTCCAGTCTGCACTCTCAGCTTTACCCTGCCGTTCTGCAGAGTACATAAGGAATAAGTGTGCTTACCAGTCTAATGCTATCAACACATAGGGAATGCCAATGCCTTAAAAAGTACTGATCTCTCTATTAGCCTGGTTTCCCATATATTCTGGATATCTTATAAAGATTTGTAATCTGTGAAAATTCTTCTCTGTGCTTTACACGACTACTGGGGTTAGGTTGGAAAATAACATGTATTCATGGTAGGAATCACATACAATCTAGAAAGATGAAACAATATCCCTTGAGAATCTGAATGGACTACTTTTGTCTTGTTATGCTGGTTCTTATTAAGCACAGGTGAAAGTAAATATTGGAAAACACAAATAAGCAGTTTGAGGAGAAACAAGTTGTGTGTGTGTGTGTGTGTGTGTGTGTTTTTTCTTTTATAAAGGCCTTGATGGAAGACCTGCAATTATTTTGAAATTATTTGGAAAATATCAACTGCTTTTTTTGGGTGTGTCTACTAAGGCCTTTGATTGAACAGTAAAAGCAGTGTTCCAAATTAAAAGGTGATCTGTGTTACAAATTAACTCTGCTTCATTTCCTATTTGACATTTTTTTTTTTATGTTTTACATTCTATGTATACCAAGATACACTGGGAGTGTTTTATTAAACTCTAACTTGGAGTAGAAACATGGCTTTAGGTTATTTTATAGACAATCTCCTATCCGGAGGGAACCGATCCTCCAGCACAGCCTACACTCCCGAAAAGTCACATGGTCAGTAATTTTCACGGTGCTTTCTTTTTCCAGGAATTGCATTTTCACAAGTGTGTACATTATTTACATAAACAAGCTGCATAACGGAAACACACTAGTTGTACTACATTTGTCACCCTTTCCAATAGACTTAGTTCTCTTTTCCTTTTTCTCGCTCTGTGATTCATATTCTTATCACATGCCTTACATTAGCTATTCTTCGGAGATCCAAATCCTCTGTGCTAGGATGCGCTAAATGCACAGATTCAGTCTGCTCCTGATGCGTTTCCTCTGAAGTGATCATATTTTCTGACACACGTGGAGTCTGGCTTTGGAGGAGTAGGTAGCATCTTTCCATACTTTACAAGACAGGCCCTTTGCGCAGTCACACCGCTGGAAAATTTCCAGCCCGTGAGAGCCCTTCTTGCGCTGTTTGGTACAGACTTCCCCCTGATGGAGCACTGGCTTGCAGATTTTGGTCCAGAAGTGACGAGCACAGCAAAACCCTTCCATGCAGTCTGATGATCGCAGGCAGGGGTCTCCTTCATGCCCTGCAGGATGATGACCAAAATATATCACCTCAACACTTCATAGCAATTCTATTTGCAATCAGAGCACATAAAGTATTTTACTTATGCTATCTTCCATAATGTCTTGGGTTAACAGCAATGGGCTCTTCCTATAATCTACCAATCCATTATTGTTTATTTTCATGTTTGCTATCTGAATATCAAATTTAACAAACAGCTAGACTATACTTTATCTTCTCTTTATTTTTTCATACGGCACCTCTAGATAGTTCCCTGATCATTATTCTTTCTCTTTTTACTAGTTGAGTGAAAATAAGAAAATAAGAAGAATTGCTTTCAAATTAATTAATTTTATACCTTTCTTGAAAGGTGTAAACAAACTCTGATTGAAGGAGGGGGCTGAAATTCTCAGGAATGCCTAAGATCATGTATCAGAGTCTAACCAGGAAAATGGAAACTGATTCTTCAAACTACAAGGTATTTAATGCAGAGAACTGGTCACATGGGTAGTGGCAGGGCTAAGAAATACCAGAGGATGCTAAAGCAACACAGCAGGAAACCACTACTACATTCAGGCTGGAGAATCCAGAGGAGCAAAGGATGGCAGAATAGAGAGCTGGGATCACTAGCTGGGATGAGAACTCATCAGGCCCAACTGGTGGGACTGAAACCCCAAGGAGATACAGCTCTGCCAGAAGCACTACTGGAGGAAGGGAGAACATGTTGGCTTTTTCTTTCCTCTTCCTCTCAGTGTCCCACCACAGCAAAACCCATGTGGCCAGAGCCACTGACAGGGAGCCTAGGAAATGCAGTCTAGAAAGACTTTTGATACAGAGAAAGGGCAGAAAGCCCGGGTCAACCAAGAAGTCACCATAAAAATCATGTGGAGCTCTGGCTGTTACAGCTCAGTTGGCTGGGCATCATGCTATGCACCTAAAGGTTGCCAGTTTGATTCCTGGTCAAGGCACATGCCTGGGTTGCAGGCTCAATCCCTGATAGGGGGCGTGGAGGAAGAAGCTGATCTATGTTTGACTGTCACACATCGATGTTTCTCTCTCTCTCTAAAAAAAACAAACACACTCACACACACACACATACACACACACACACACAAAACATGTGGAAGCATAAATCTGTGTATTTAATTTAGAAAAAAATTATTAAGTCAGCAAAGAGCCTCCAAACATCACAGTTGGGTTGATGTGTAACCTGTATAAAGAAGGGGTCAGCAAACTTCTCTGTTACATACAGATTGGAAATAATGTTGGTTTTTTAGATCATATGTATCACAACTCTTCAATTCTGCTGTTGTCTTACAAAAACAGCCATTGAGAATGCCTAAATGAATGAGTAAGTCTGTGATACAATAAAAGCTTATTGACAGAAACAGGCAGCAGGACAGATTTGGTTCCTAGGCCATAGTGTGAGAATCCTGGTCAAAAGGGTTTTCTGTCATCCCAAATGTAACCAATCCCACTGTGTAATATGGACACAACTCACTAGCCATCAGCATACGATTTCTTCCTTCTACCCATCATAAAACTACATATATAAATACTTAGCAAATTTGAAAGTACACAATGACATAGACATCTTTGAATAAAGAGAAATACTCATGTATTAACAATTGCATGTGAATTTGGTGGAGTAGTAATAAGAGATATGTGTAAAGGATTTAGGCCTTTAGGAGTGTAGACAAAGGATAATTGAAGAAGAATTGTCAATCTCTAGTCCTATCCACATGACCATTTGCATTCCAGGTCAGACTAATAGGTCAGTATCCTATAAGAGTGGGGTGAAGGGGGGGCAATGGTAAGATATGTACACATATAAAATAAAAAAAATACTCTCTCTGAAGAATATGAGAATGTGGGGAAACAGTTTTTGTGTTCAAGCAAGTTGGGGAAATACAGTATTTTAAGAAGTTAATCAGTTTTCCTCATTGCTGGACTTTTCAGAGCCTTCAGTAGAGCAATGTTTATTATAAAGTTCCAAAAATAGTGAGATATATTATTACAAAACTCTTGAACACAGGACACTTTTATTCACAGAATGTCTTGAAAGAGTAGTGCTCCACAGAACAGACTTGCAAAAAGATTCCTTTAAAAATGGATGTGTTTCATACTTTCAAAATTTTACTACTGGTAATAAGGTTCATATTTTCAAATTTAATTATCAGGGATTAGACTTCTGAAATATTTTGATATAATTAAGAGGATTTATGGCTATACATAATTGCACTAGAAACCAATTATTCTTGGTAAATTATTTTATGAATATTATGGTAGCTGGTTGTCTAGGGAAGTAAAATTTCTGAATCTGCAAAGATGAGAAAGACTCAAAGACATAGTGATTTAATCATATTGAAGCGAACATTTTCCTATTTATTTTTCAGAATGCTTTATCCTTTGATATGTGACAAATGCTTGCATAGGAAATATCTTCTAAATCCCATGTAAAAAGACAAGGTTGTTAAGAAAATGACATAGTTGACCAGGCTACTGCAATTCTTGTAACACACAGTTTCTAATAATTTAAGATCTCTAAGAAAACTCTAAGCATCCTCGAAATTAAGAATTAATAAATCCAGTTAAAATCTTGTCTTTAAACTATCTTCTTTGTATATTTCTAAAACCAATGGAATTAATTAGCTATATTTTCTGTACTTTTTATAAAACAATAAATAAAAGTAAACATAGAACTACAGTTATCCCTACCTTTTATGTGTGACATCTTAGTGTGTGGTCTTCCTAGATTCTGCCACCCCAAGTCGTGGTTTGAGTAATGGCCATGGTTTCGATCTCTGTGCCGAGTGCCATCCAGAGCTGGGATGTGAGGGGTTAAGATGCTCTCAGTGACTGGGATGCAGATACCTGGAGATGGTCAGGTAAGCAGTTAGTCTTATTCAATTCTATACAATGTGGTTCTTATCCATGTATTCTCCTGATGTAAGGCATGAAGCCATCTATCTATCATCTATCTATCTATCTATCTATCTATCTATCTATCTATCTATCTATCTATCATCTATCTATCTATCATCATCTATCTATCCATCCATCCACCTACCTATCATCTATCTCTTCATTTATCCATTTGTTCATTTATCATCTTATTGGAACTGAGTATTCAATAGTTTGGCTCCGAGTCCAAACTTGATTGGCATCTTGTCTCTTTCAAGACTAAGTGACCTTGGGCAAAAATAGGAATAAAAACAAATTCATTTTACTAAGTTATTGTGAATACATGTGCAAGCTCAGAATAGTGATATACCGAAGTATTAAATTAATATTACCTATTCATACTTTAAAAATGTCTGTCCAGACATGCATCTTTGGGACTCATGTCCCCTTGTTCAATCACCAGTACAATCCTAATCTACACTGTAAACCTCTCTAGGGTATGAGGTCCTCTTCCCTTTACCTCCTGTGCAAGGGATTTCCAGTAGGACCATGCCCAGAGCTGAGGAGCAAGTACAGGAACGTGAGCCTGCTTATGTTGTTTGTGTAACTAAGTATATGTTTCTGATCACCTTCTGCAATTATTTAGTGTTTTCACCACATGTTTGTCTATGGTTTTTCATTTTATTATTGCTGAATTTGTGCCTATAAGTTAATTGAGATTGAGTGAAGTCATGCTTATGTAATGGCTGGGGAATAGACTCTTGTATCTCCTTTCATAGGAACGAATCACTTCATTACCATCTGAGTGTGCCACCAGGTAAGGCCTTCAAAAGAGGACAATGAGTATAAGAATCAAGGTATGAAATGTATGAAATTGGGAGACAGACTCACAATTGCATTGCTAAATCACAGCAGGTTATTTTCTTTAGTTCTGTTGGATGTCTTTGCTCATGTGCTTAGTGGAATAGAACATCTAGCTATTTACAAACAACTCTTCAACAGGGTAAATCCAACTCAGCATAGATTATTAAATACAGAAGGTGATCAAAGCCTAGGAACACTAAGATTTTAGAGGTAATTCAGGTAATCTTATCTAAACTATGTTCCAGTTCTTGCCTATTTGGAAAGACTCTTTACATGTCAGGAATCTAAAGAGAAGGTAGCCTTACATGAAAAGAAAAAGGCCCATCAACACTGAGCGCTATCTTTACCATTATTGCAGCGGTTACCAGGACAACACATGCCATCTCTATGGCAACGCTTCTTTTTCCTTCGGCACACCATGCAGGCTGAAGATCCTTGGTGGGGACTGTGGCAGTATCTCCCAACTTCACATTCCTTATCACTGCTGCAAGGGTAGGCCTGTCAGGAAGTGGAAAAACACCAAAAGCAAAGTAGATTAGATCTTTTAACACTTATGAATAGTTATTGTTGCAAATTATGATGGAAAATAAGTCAATATATTAACATTGTATTTTGTTCTGAGCACAGATCCTACATAGAGACACTTACTTAACTGAGAACCTTAGAAATATTGATTATTGATGGTGAAAAATATAAAGTTGACCATTTATTTTCATTGACACCATTTTGAATTAAAATTTAGACTTTGCACCCTGGCCAATGTGGTTCAATTGGTTGGGTATCATCTGGTACACCCAAGGGTTGAGAGGTTCAATTCCCCATCAGGGCATATGCTTGGTTTGCAGGCTTGATAACCAGTGTGGGGCATGCAGGGGACAGCCAGTCAATGTTTCCCTCTCACATTGATGTTTCTCTCTCTTTCTCCCTCTCTCCTCTTCTCTCTCTCTAAAAAAAAAAAATCAATAAAAAATCTTAAAAAAATAACACCACTAACAACAATTTTGCATTGATTCGTAGAGCCATTAAGAGTGACTTTAGGGGCTTGGAAACAGTTATAATTCTTATATCTCCACTGATTTTAAGAGTGAAAGTAACAGTCAGTGTAGCCACTCCACTTTCATCTGCTAGACTAGGATGAGTGGAGGGTTAAATAAAATAACAAAGGACTATGCTAGAACCTAAAACACATCTGCCTAATTATGGAACACATATTTTAAGAGTGACAGCTCACTCCCTAGCTGGTTTGGCTCAGTGGATAGAGCGTCGGCCTGCAGACTGAAGGGTCCCAGGGTTGATTGTGGTCAAGGGCACATGCCCAGGTTGTGGGCTCAGTCCCCAGTAGGGGACATGCAAGAGGCAGCCAATCAATGATTCTCTCTCATCATTGATGTTTCTATCTCTTTCTCCCTCTCCCTTCCTCTCTGAAATCAATAAAAATATATTTTTTTTTAAAAAGAAAAGAGTGACAGCTCACACTGTCTGCCTGTGAGGAGCAAGGAGTTGAAGCACTTCCAGAGAGGAGATGAGCAGCAGCAGCAGTGTCCTGAGTGGTCAGAGAGATGCTAAGCTGCAATCACATCATCATGTTCTCAGGAAACAAACAAGCAGGCTCCTTACACACAATAGCCCTATAGGCTACTGCACCTTTAATTTACACAGAAAGGACTTCTATTTCTACTTCCCTAACAGGTTATGTGTTTAAAAGACTACTTAAGCAGTGTCATATTATCTAAAAAAAAAAAAAACACACATAAAAAACAAAAAACACATTATACAGTTATATAGTCCTTGCCTCTTGGAAGTTATTGGAAGACTTAAAATGCCTGTTTTCAGAGACTGGGAGTTGATATGTCACACCACACATCAAACTTACTCATATTTTGAAACATGTTGACAGTTAACAGGGAGACTTATTTATGTCTCTTTTTTTTTTTTTTTTTTTTGGTAGTTCATTCCCCCCCACCCCCTGGTATTTCAGATTAATGTATTTGTTTTTTAAGCAAGCATAAATGATATGAATATAAAACAGATACCATTATAATAATCTGATTATTATTTAACAGGAAAAGGGAAAACTAGATAATATAGGCATGCCATTTATACAGCTTTGCCAGGAAGTTGCAGTTAACATTCTCCAAGTCTGTCCCACAGATCGCTGGGGAAAGGAATGAAAAATAGGTGCATGCCCAGTAAGGTCTGGGCGATGTGGGAAGATGCTTATTTGTCTGTCACAAATAAGCATCTTCCCACAAGAAGTGGGAAGATGCTTATTTGTGACTGAACAAGTCAGTGGCCAGAATAGGCCTGGCCATTGCAAAATCTCAATATTTAACTCCGGAACAAAGGAGCCCTATCTCTCTCTCTCTTGCTGCTCCCTCCTGACCCCTGGCTTGCAGGGCTCTCATGGACTAATGGACTTTAATTAGCCTGATGCTACATTGGACCCAGGTCCAACATGGAATGGAAACCTTGGACATTGGCCCTATTTTTGGCTTTGCTGGAGCCCTAGCTTCATATTTTCCAGGACTGGTTTAAGGACAATGGATCTTTGCAACTCAAGAAATATAATTCTGCCCTGGCCGGTTTGGCTCAGTGGATAGAGTGTCGACCTGAAAACGGAAAGGTCCCAGGTTTGATTCCGGTCAAGGGCACATGCCCAGGTTGTGAACTTGATCCCCAGTGTGAGGTGTACAGAAGACAGCTGATTCATGATTCTCTCTCATCATTGATGTTTCTATCTCTCTCTGCCTCTTCCATCCTCTCTGAAATCAATAAAAATATATTTAAAAAACACACACAAATGTGTTAAAAAAAAGAAATATAACTCCATGCCAATGAAAACCATTTAGTCTCCCATGAGAGTCTTAGAAAATTCATTATCTAAAGATATGGTAAGAGCCACCCCACTCCCACTAGCAACAGGGGAATTACACCCACCGATTCCTCCGACAACAAAACTATGGGATACATTTTTTGTGATTCAAATAATGAGTGTGATCTGAGTGCTTTATAAAATGAGGTTTGATGGCCTAACTCCGAATACATTGCTTATTCCTTTCCCCCTTCTCTGTCCTTCTCATTCTCTTTCATTCTCTCTGTTTCTACCATCGCCTTTTTTACTATGTACTACTCCTACTCATATGTGTATACACTGTGAGTATACATGAAACCCCCACGTGTTTTTCATTTAGATTGGATCATCTTCAGTTAGAGGAAAGAAATAATGAAGTTGCTGTATGAGTCTAAAAACGTTACATGTGATTCTATGAAAAAACAAGGTACTTTTAGCTTCATTACAATGTACAGTTTACTCTCAAAAGAAAAGAAAAGCCACTAACTTTAAATTGAGAATGCTTTTGAAGAACTGCACAGTGGCAATATCTGATGCCTGTGTTATTATAATTGAGCCAGATAAAGCTATAAAATGAATTTGCATATTATTATCCCATTTTGGAACTGCATTAAGCTTAAGGGAGATTCTGAATGAAGTTGAATTTGGAGTACTAGGCCATTTTTCAAGACTCCAAAACTGATGAAAACAAAACAAATGTCACTTCCTGACTTGCTACACTCTTTCCCCCAAGCATTTTACTCCCTTCATATTTAAACCCATTCATTTTAATTGAAATGCAATTCACATGGATCTGATTCATTTACATCTATTTCATCAAATTGTTTTGCAAGAAACATTTGATGTCTTACAAGTTTTTTCCCTTCCTCAAAAATAGGACATGTTCTTTCAACAGAAATAAACACGTGCTACCTAAAACATCATGCGCAATTAACAACTCAAACAACAAATCTTGAAGAGAATCAGAATATAAAATAACACTTGGTTCCAGTCCTAAAAAAAATAATCTACATGGTAAAAAAAACAAGTTGTTTGCTAAAAGCAGTTATTTATTCAAGAATTGTGAAAAGCACATTATCATCTTCTCATGCTAAGTTGATAAGAAATGAAAAATATTGAAATGAAAAACATTTGCTACAGATGATACTACAAAAAGTAATATGCAAAGTGTTCTTCATTTGAATTGGAGCACAGTAAAATTCTCACAGTTTTTCAGAAAAAAGCTCACTTTGTCTGAGACAGTCTTTTAGAGGGTAGGTAGTTTTATTACGTTTCAATATATCTTTTAATCGACTTGAACCAAAAATGACACAGGCAGAAAAAGTATGCAGGATTTTTTAATGGAAGGTTATTGTTAATGTGAACTTATAATTGTAATGAAATCCAGAATGTAATATTGAGAGGAATTCTTTGACAATTAAAAAATAAAATTGAATAATTGAAATGCAAGTCTATGTTACACAACTTCTAGTATACTTATGAAAATCTTGGTTCCAATAAATAGCTTTATTTATGAATAAAATCAAGAAAGAATGAGACAAATTAATTGAAGCAGGTTTTTGGAAAAGCAGGTGATATTTGGGGGCCTGCTTGGCCTTCTGAAATCAGTGTCCCCCAGCCCAGATCCACTCAGCTATAGTTTCCCTTTCCCTTGCCATAGTCATTAGCAAGACAATGCAGAACATGAGAAAATACTATGGATCTGACACATTAATAGCAAAGCTTGTGTTTTCAGCCCAATGAATTATCTGTTAGTAAAGAGTCTTAAATAATTTTCAACTCAATTATGAGGACCGTGCAGCCTGCTATTGAGTCCCTCCCACCACATTAACCCCTTTAGAATGTCTGAAGATGTTATCATAGTAGGCAAGAGAGGGGGGAGGGAAGGAAAGATGGAGGGATGGTGAAAGAAGCACTTGGTAAAAGATTTGTGAAGGATCCTGAAGAAGTGATGACTGTGGTGATTAACAGACCACTGAAGGGAATTATACACATTAATAAAAGTGGCATTCAGAAATTTTCTCATGAAAAATAATCTTTATTTTCCATTTACTTTGGCTCCAAAAATCTGTTCCTTGTCTGATTTGATGATGGGTTTATGACTAACAAAAAGTAAATTTGAGTACCTTACTTTAAGTTTCCATTTAACAAACATAATAATATGCTTCCTTGGTACATGTGTTACAAATGAATAGAAAAACTGATTTATTTTACCTGCTGTGAAGTGTTCATAGTGAAGTTTTATGACTCTTTGAGATAGGCTAGTAAGCTAGGTCAAGCAGAAAAGGGAAACAGATAGTTAAACAGTAGTTTGCAGCTATCTATTAAATCCTATCTTCCCTAAAGGAAGGATAATTTAGAGTAAATGATTTGTACTTCTCCTCAACCAGAGGGTAAATAACTTAAGTCACCTTACTCAGATGGGTAGATAGCAGAAATCTAATTAGTGCCATTTGCCAACCGCCCAAGAACAGATTAAGTTAAGAAAATAAATCTCATTTTGATACATCAGCATAAAGCTGATGAATATTTTATTGATCCTCCCCTAAGACCTCCCCTAGATGCTGAGCCTTTAAAACCCCTCAAAACCAAACCTAAGGTCCCAGGACACGCTCTCCCTCCTAGGGACACAGGAACACACCAGCTCCTCTCCCCTTCTCCCTACTTCACCCCACAGGTATGTGTCTTCTAAACATACGGGACCCCAAGAGGCTTACATCCAGGGCAGCAATGGGCAGCCGCAGTTCATCCCAGACAACCTGTCCCCAAGGCCCCCTTTTTTATGACTTCTTAGTAAGCCAAAGAAGACCAGCCCAGACTCATGTCCCCAGCCCTTCCTTGATTCACTGTCCCCAGCTTTAATAACCATCCTCTAAAATTAACCTCCACAAAGTCAAGAACCCACACACTACTGGCTGGCCCTGGGCAAACCCACCAATGTTACCTTCCTGGTAACATTTTCATTTACTTGACTTTAGGTGAACAGTCTGAGAAACAGTGATAGTCTGTGTCACTGTAAACCAAGTGATAGAATAAGGGAGAGACTTTAGTACACTTGTCTTATACTAAAATACTCCCAAACTGAATCAGAAATTGGGCTGTGTGAGCATCCAAGAATCATCACCTTCATGCAGAATCATTCTTGATTTAGGCTTGGTCACAATTAGGAGATGAATTCATTTTAGACACCTAATAATAGCAGATGATGATGGATCATAAATTAAGAATGTCTGAGAGCTGTCCATGATCAGGCCAAAAACAAAGAAAATTTGCTCAATCCCCTTTCTAGGAAAAAAAAAAGTGTTTTTCATAAATAGCAGTGCTAGTTATCATTAAACCATGACATGGACTAAAAAAAGAGAAAACACATTGGACACAACTGGAATAAAATCCATCAGAAACGAGCATTTCTTTTTAGTACAAAGGATTGTTTTCAGTCATTTACTCTGTGCTAATTTAGAATCATTATTTAACATTTTAGCTACGAAGTGAAGAGACTTCTGCAAAGAAGTCATCTGTGTGTGCTCAGCAGCAGGAACCTGGGGATTGCAGGCCTCACTGCGAGGTGGCATGACTAAGCCTTCAGTAGGGATGGTTTAATGCACATGTAGAGAAGGTGTTGGAGTGTGACCTGTGAGCTGAATGTAGAGATTATAAAAGTAAACTTGGCTACTTCTCTTTCTAGAAGCTTCCAAATACCAACAGTATGTCTTGCTGCAGCTGTTGGAAAGACAGAATACTGGCAGGAAACACTGATGAGACTGTAAACAACATTTTCTAACTTCCTTTCTTTTTATTTTTTTAATCCTCACCTTAGGATATGTTTTTATTGATTTTTTAGATAGCAAGACAGTGAGAGACATAAATGTGATAGAGAAAGAGCTATCATTACCTCCTTATGAAGTCTGACTGGGGATTGAACCTGCAACCTAGGTATGTACCCTGACGGGGAATTGAACCCGCAACAATTTTGGTGTGTGGGATGATGCTCCAACCACCAGGGCTCATTCCATTTCTTGACTTGACAACAGTTTTTGTCCAGGTAAACTCAATGTAATCAGAGTTATAAGCAAAAGGCCTTTATGCAAATAATAACCCTATATAATAAAGAGGTGATATGAAAATTGACCATCACACCCTCACAAGATGGCTGCCTACGACCAGGCTGGCAGGGAGGTTAGTGAGGGACAACTAAACAACTGAACAAGCAGGCTGTGTGGGGCGACCAGGCCAGTGAGGGGGCCATGAGGGGTGACCAGGACAGTGGGGGACAGTTGGGGGCAAACAGGCCAGCACGGGGGGCAGTTGGGGTGACCAGGCTGGCAGGGAGGAGCAGTTGGGGGTGACCAGGCCAGCAGAGGGGGAAGTTGGGGGAGACCAGGCCAGCAGGAAAGGGGCAGTTGGGAGCAACCTGGCCAGCAGCAGGGGGGCAGTTGGGGATGACCTGGCCAGCAGCAGGGGGCAGTTGGAGGCAACCAGGTTGGCAGGGGGGGGGCAGTGAGGGGTGAATAGGCTGGCGGGAGGGCAGTTGGGGGTGACTAGGCCAGCAGAGGGGGGCAGTTGGGGGTGACCAGGCTGGCAGAGGGGTCAGTAGGGGGCGACCAGGCCAGCAGGGAAGGAGACGTTGGGCGTGACCTGGCCAGCAGCAGCAGGCAATTGGAGGCAAACAGGCTGGCAGGGGGGGCAGTGAGGGGCAACTAGGCTGGCGAGGGGTGAGGGGGCAGTTGGGGGTGACCAGGCCGGCAGAGGGGGGCAGTTGGGGGTGACCAGGACAGCAGAGGGGGCAGTTGGGGGAGACCAGGCCAGCAGGGAAGGGGCAGTTGGGAGCAACCTGGCCAGCAGCAGGGGGCAGTTGGGGATGACCTGTCCAGCAGCAGGGGGCAGTTGGAGGCAACCAGGTTGGCGGGGGGGGGGGGCAGTGAGGGGTGAATAGGCTGGCGGGAGGGCAGTTGGGGGTGACTAGGCCAGCAGAGGGGGGCAGTTGGGGGTGACCAGGCTGGCAGAGGGGTCAGTAGGGGGCGACCAGGCCAGCAGGGAAGGGGCAGTTGGGAGCAACCTGGCTGGCAGCAGGAGGCAGTTAGGGGTGACCAGGCTGGCAGGGCGGGGGCAGTTAGGGGTGACCAAGCAGGCAGGCAGGTGAGCAGTTAGAAGCCAGCAGTGCAGGATTGTGAGAGGGATATCCGACTGCCTGTTTAGGCCTAATCCTCGGGATCAGGCCTAAACCGGCAGTCGGACATCCCCCAAGGGGTCCCGGATTGGAGACGATGCAGGCTGGGCTGAGGGGTCCCCCCATGCATGAATTTCATGCACCGGGCCTCTAGTAATTACATAATATTCTAATGAACAAAAGAAAATGAAATGTTACTACATCTTATTTGAACTAATTGAGCCTTTCATTTTCAAGTAATCTCAAAATTGCAGAGAGAAAAGTCCTATTAATTCCAGACTTAGATTTAGGGTTGAATTTATTCTTATTTTTCTATTGCTGCCCATTGCTTGGAATATTCAAATGCAACAATGAAGTAATCAGTTCGCTAAAAACAATAAAATAAGAAAAAGTTTTTCAGCTATCTCACCATCACTGGCTGTTGAATAAACATTTGGCCATAACTAAACCTTAGTTTAACTCCCAAGTTTTCAAAATAATGACATTAATCGTGGGGGCTAGGGTGGGGAAAGGAAGGGAGAAACATCACAAGTTGTTCATGTGGGATGACCACCCATCCGGATTTTTGCAAGACTGTCCTAGTTTTGTTGTTGCTTTAATCGGGACAATCCTTTGTCCCCACAAGCACTCTTTGTAACTACCTCGGAAGTTCTCTGAAGCCAGAAAAACATCATCAGCTGGGCAGGCAGAAAAAAGCCTGCAAAGGGTGGGGGTGAGGGTGGGGGTGTGGGAAGGTGTGGGGGGTAGGGACCCAGCTGTGGGAATGAGAAACATTTAGAGTGAGTGTGAAGGTAGCAGCAAAGCGCTGGGGTCCCAAAGAAACAAAAGAAGGTTGACAATTAACATTTGGGAAACTAGATCAGACTGGCTTCCCCTAGGTCCTTAGAGAAAAGATTAATTTCCCTTCTCAGACATTTCTTAGGAGAGATCTATATTTCAATGAACAAGCAAGGCATGCTTCTCCTTTGGTCATTTCCAAATCAAACCCAGCAATCCTTATTGCAACTGAGGGAGGTCCAGTGGCATAGAGCTCACCTGTCTCCTGTGCAGTTGAATCCTGCAAGCCACAGGCTGCACAATTGGATCTTTTCCATCATCCACAATTAGTCTAGAGAGGATAAGGGTGCACTCGATGCATCTTTGAGGATTTCTGAACAGAAAGCCAGAAGGATCGAGCTATATTAAATTCCAGGGGAAAAGCTCAGATATTTCATGATGTTCTGGAGTTGTGCCATAGGTTCATTAAGGCAGCTGCTTGGTATTCAATCAATATTCAATAATTACTTATTCAGTATTTATTTATTGAACACCAACTATGATCCAGACACAACTGGCTCAGGGATGTACAAATATTTTGCCTGTGTTACCACTAAAATAACTTTGAAAAACAAATATCTCAGCATAAGTTTATGTTTATTATTAAACATTTTATAAAATGAAGTTTGCAGTAATTTGACATGATTCAATTGATCAATGCATATTGATCCTAAAATACATCACAAGATATTTATCGATAGATTTTAAAAATTAAATTGTCTTAAAAACATTCAGTTAAGCTTTAAGATATACAAGTCATCACAACTAATTTGAATGTTCTGTATCCAGAATTTTCCAACGGGTGGGGACAAGTTTTACTTTTTTAAAAAGAATGTTTGTTGATTTTTAGAGAGAGAGGAAGGGAGAGGGAGAGAGAGAAACATCGATGTGAGAGCATAACATCCATTGGTTGCCTCCTGCACACCCAAGATTGGGGATCGAGCCCACCACCCAGGCATCTGATGGAACTAGCAACCTTTCAGTGTGTGGGACAATGCCCAACCAACTTAGCCACCCCAGCCAGGGCCAAGCTTCACTTTTAAAAAATTAATGGTAAAACAAGGAAAGAAAGTGCCTTTGTGCAATTAGGATGCCCTGATCAACCATTAAAAGTATATTTGTTAAAAGGATATTCCAAATTCTGCTTTAGTTTGTCATCCAAAAGAGGTTTTTGTACCTCTGGCTAATGCAGTATATTGAGATTTGGAATGTGTGATTGTTTGTTTGTTTTTCCCTCCCTAAAATGGCAAAACTTATTTTAAACACATGTGTACTCCCAGACAATTTTAAGAAAAAGAACAATGGAAGTTGAAGATCTGGAAATTAATTCCCTTAAGATTGTTAGACCTTTATTTTTGATATAAAGTTCAGAACTGAGAGAATTTCTAATAATACTGCATGCATTATAAATTAGGAATGATGGATTTCTGCCAGTGGTCCATTAACTTCCCCAATATATTCAGAAAACCTCACTTAAACAATAATTCCATGGAATAAAGGCAAGATCTTTTCTAACTTCAGTTGTTCCACCCTGTTCTCTGTGTGTCATTAAGCAGAAAGGAGATTCCAGGGAATTCTCTACTTTGAACAGACCACCTTCTCAACTGTAACATGCACATTATGTCTATGGATCGAGAGGTAAATGGGAGGGTTAATCCATTCCATATGGTCTCAGTGCCTAGAAAAATCTAAACCAGGCAGTTTACATGGCTAACATTTTTGCCTGTTTGTGACCCATTGCCCCATCATTTGGCATGGATAGGGCAACCAACAATTATATCCCATACTCAAAAAGCAGCATCTCAGGAGTGCTTTTGCACCCATGGTTGCAGCCCTTTATACTCCATATCATACCAAATAATAGACAAACATGTAAATTGACCATACCTCCGCTACGCCCACAGCCAGTCAGAGTGAGTATGCAAATTAACCCAACAAAGAAGGAGGTTAATTTGCATACATAGGTACCCAGCAGCTGGGTCCCGGGAACTTTCTCAGCATCCAGGTCACTCCAAGGTAGGCCCCATGGGTCCTGAGCAATCTGGGAAGGGCCTGAGCCAGGGGGCTCCTGGGCAGGGGCAGAGCTGGGTGATCAGGCATCCGAGGGAGCTGGGGGCCCCCTGTCCAGGCCCCAAACCCTGGCCAGAGGCTTGGGGCCTGGGCAGGGGCAGAGCTGGGTGATCAGGTAATCGGAGGGAGCTGTGGGTCCCCTGTCCAGGCCCTAAGGCTTCAGGCCTTGGCAGGAGTGGAGCCACTGATCACAGGGAGCTGGGTGGGCCCTGCCCAGTCCCCGAGGCTTTAGGCCTTGGCAGGGGTGGAGCTGGCGATGGGAGGGAGCTGGGGGGCCCCTGCCCAGTCCCTGAGGGTTTAGGCCTGGGCAGGGGCAGAGCCAGAGATCAGAGGTGATTGGTGTGAACTACAGAGAAAATACCTTTTCTGACCGCTCATTGGCTAAGCTTCCTGTATGCCACTGGTAATATTCTTAGTAACTTGGGTATAAGAATCCAAAAAGGTGATCTAGGGTTTTTCCACCACACTCCTGGAGAAAAAAAGGAAGGTCCACTGCTGGAGGGCTAAGAAATGCCATATCCTGCCCTAGCCGGTTTGACTCAGTGGATAATGCCTAGGCTTGCTGACTGCAGGGTCCAGGTTCGATTCTGATCAAGGGCAGGCTCCTCTCTGGCCGGGGCCCAAGTCAGGGCTCATGCAGGAGGCAACCAATCAAAGTGTTCCTCTCACTTTGATGTTTCTCTCTGTCTTTCCCTTTCTCTTCCACATTCTCTAAAAATCAATGGAAACATATCCTCAGGTGAGGATAAAAAAAAAAAAAAAAAAGAAAGGAAGAAATGTCATATCCTATGAAAGACACATCTTGAAAATGCCTAAAGAAAGTTGTCATTTTTTCATGGTGAAGGGACTGGAGTCTGTGTTTATGAAAACACCTTGGTGGCTGCGGTAACAGGCAATGGCTGCAGCAGCGGGGTGATGGGGCTGGTGCCTTCCCCTGATCAGCCCAGTTGCCTCAGTAGGACATCTCCTGAGGGCTCCCAGTATGTGAGAGGGGGCAGGCTGGGCTTAGAGACCCTCCCCCAGTGCACAAATTTCATGCACTGGGCCCCTAGTCCTATATAATCAGAGAGGAATATGCTAATTATCCATTATGCCATAACGTCATGACCAATCTACAAGTGGTGGAGAGCTACAGGAGAGTGGGGCAGTGAGCTACTAGCAGCGGAGAGCTACCAGTGTCAGTGAGTGGGTGGCCAGCTGAGGCATGCGGCAGTGAACTACTAGCGCACGGATTCGTGTGCAGGGCCACTAGTACAATTATAAAGCCCTTTAGAATCCTGTGATTGGTTGAGTGTAATTGTTCTAACCAAAACAGAGGAAGAAACTGCACAATTTCAACTTTCCTTCTAAATCCAGGATTGCATGTCTGTAATATAATCCTTCCATTGTAGCCTTGCAAATTTCCCTGACCTCATGGCCTTCAGAAAGGTAATATGGAAGGAAGAATTTTGGAGTTTTACTGCAATTTGAATTATGCCTTCACAATGAATTCATTGTTACAAGTTACTGAACTGAGTCTCAGTTTCCTCCTTGTTTGATGGATATAATTCATACTCTCAGCAACGTTTCCCTACTTATGTAATCATAAAAATCTCATGGGTTTTCTTTAAAAACTATTTGTTCACAGATCCCACAGAGACTCTAGTTTTGTAGGAGTGGATATGGTCTGGGTATCTGTATTTTTTTAAAAATACTGTTCTGGTGACCATATGATCAGGAAATATAAGAAAACACTGCTTTATAGAATTGTTGCAAAGATTAAAGATGTCATACACACACACACACACACACACACACACACACACACACACACACCAGATAATGTCTGGTCTACATGGACTCAGTTCTATCTCCCAGACCAGTGGTTGGCAAACTGAGGCTCGTGAGCCACATGCGGCTCGCGAGCTGCGGTTTGCCGCTCTGTTGACTAATGAGTTTGCCAACCACTGACCTAGATTCTCGATTCCAATAATTACAGGCTGTTGTTGTTCCTTGTGATTTAGCCCCTATCCCAGTGGTCGGCAAACTCATTAGTCAACAGAGCGGCAAACCGCGGCTTGCGAGCTGCATGTGGCTCGAGAGCCGCAGTTTGCCGACCACTGTCCCAGACAGACTTAGGTCTAAAGGAGGGATTGGTTCTGACATCAATGTGAGTCTAAGAGACTCACTGACAACAACTATTTCCAGGCATGTTCATCTTCACTGTTATTATTTACCCATGGTCCTTAGGGGTGGGCTTGAAACTTTCTAAAACTATATGAAAAAAATAAAAGAACACATGAAAAACCTGTCAGTGCACTTTGGGAGAAACACAGTGTAGACCCAGAGCAGTCAACACACCCAATTTGGCTGGATTGTTTCATATCCTCATGTGGTGTACACCTGTGTATTATTAGCAATGCATAGCTTTGCAAATTTGGGGTAATTTTTTGTTTGTTTGTTTTGTTTGTATCCTGTGGCTCTTTACAAAACAAGTATTCTTCATCATATCAAGTATGATAAGTAGATGATTACGTGTTTTCTTTCATTTTTATTCTTTGTATACCATCAAATTCCCCTTTCCAACGAAAATCACACTTAAAATTCAAATACTGATGTCCAAGGAGATATGAAAACTTAATATACTTTCAAGCTGCTGTTTAGAAAAGACCTTTTTATGATTATACTAGAGGCCCAGCACACACAAAATCGTGCCCAGTTAGGGTCCCTCGGCATCTTCTGCCCACTCAGAGTTCCCACCGCCACTCCTTGGTTCTCCATAGCTCCCCGATGGCAGCGTGGCTCCAGTTCCCCAGAGCCTGTGGGCCACGGTGAGGGACCAAGAGGTTGACTGTTCTGCCCAGCTCACCAGTCACACCCCACGGCACTCAGCTCAGTTCCCCATGGTTCCCTAATCACAGCATGGCTCTGGTTTCCCGGAGCCTGCGGCCGGGACGGGGGCGAGGGCGAGGGACCAAGAGGTCACCGTTTGGCCCACTCTCCAGTCCCTCCCCGCTGCTCCATTCACTGTGGTTCCCCCTTCAAGATGCTGCGATTGGAGACTGTGGGCCGGGGTGGGGGGAGGGGGAGGGACTGAGAGGTGCTCAGTGCACCTCATGGTGACTGGTCAAACGGTTGTTTTGGTCGTCATGGTCACTGCCTTTTTATATGTAGGATAAAAAGTCATTTTCAGTAAATATTTTACTTTGAGTCATTTTTCATTTATAAAATTATGGATTTAGAAATGAGGATATAAAAGGATGTGTGGTGTGTTTGTGTGCTGTGTGTGTTTAAGTTATCTGAGGAATTATACTGAATAAACGTATAATGGAATTTACTCATGGTGAGGTGGCAGGGTTATTTAGAACTGTGTAAAGAGGAAAATGTAGTTTTCACGTAAATCCTACCCTTTCAAACATTTTATAATTTCCACTAGCTGCATGTATTATCAAGTAAACTTAATACCATTTTAAAAAGGACTAATATTATGAGATTCAAAGTGAAGTTTTTTATTCTTTGCTAACTCATGCCTCTTGGTTTTCATGTTAGGAAGCCTATTTACCCATGGTGCTCAGGGGTGGGCTTGAAACTTTCTAAAACTATAAGAAAAAAATAAAATGACTTCGTTTTCCTAGAGACAGGGCTTTTTGCAAGAGTATCAAGAATTCAGACAGAAGTTTCTTGACTAAAAATGTTCTCTCTTATTTCACAAATGTCACATTTTTAGCAGAATCAGATTATCAGTGAAACATTCAAATTATATAGTATATATATATAAATAATCCATTTGTCCAACAATTATTTATTTGAGCTAGTGTTTATTGTCTTGGCTAAATTCGTTTAGTATAGAAAATGCAAGCTTTACACTTCTCTAATCTTGCTTAATTCTCTTTCATTTCCTCTAGGAATTAGGCTAGACATATTAAAAGGCCACTCACTATATTCTATTCTGCTATTCTGATTTTGAGGAAACAGTTGATGGAAGCTGATAAAGTTGAAAGATTGCTTTCTTTTATGGTTGGGAAGATGAAAACTCAGCACAGCAAAATATAATCCTCAATATTCCTTAGCAATGAAGATTCTTAATTTCTGTTTAAGTGCTACTCTAAGCCCTGAACTACTTTTAAACCTGCGCTTGAATCTATAAAATTGTTACTGCTCAAATTTAGAGTCATAAGCAAGAAGGCAGGCAGCATTTTATTTCCCCCAAGAGTGCTGGGAAAACTGGTAATTATTTGAGAAGAAGTACCATTGAACATGATTATCTAGACCCGTGGTCGGCAAACTGCGGCTTGCGAGCCACATGCAGCTCTTTGGCCCCTTGAGTGTGGCTCTTCCACAAAATACCACGGCCTGGGTGAGTCTATTTTGAAGAACTGGCGTTAGAAGAAGTTTAAGTTTAAAAAATTTGGCTCTCAAAAGAAATTTCAATCATTGTACTGTTGATATTTGGCTCTGTTGACTAATGAGTTTGCCGACCACTGATCTAGATGGTCAGAGCAAGAGGATTACCTAATAGGGATAGCACAAGGATCAAATCAGCTAAGAAACCCTTTGATTAAAAAAGTAGGATGAAGCCCTGGCCTTTGTGGCTCAGTGGTTGAGAGTAGTCCCATGCACCAAGAGATTGGGTTCGATTCCCAGTCAGTGCACATGCCTGGGTTTCAGGCTAGATCCCTAGTGGGTGTGTGGGAGCAGTTGATCGATGTTTATCTCTCATTGATGTTTCTATCTTTCTCTCCCTCTCCCTCTTCTTTCTCTAAAATCAATAAAAACATATTTTAAGAAAATAAAATAGGATGAAGAGGTGGTTCATAGTTCTAACACAGAACTCTGCCTAAGCAAATCATCTATTTTTGCCTCTGCCATTTAGAGGAGAATACTAGTAAACAGTATGTCCGAGAAGAGTCTTAGAGTGGGATCATTATCCTATATAATAAAAGCCTAATATGCAGGTTGTTCCCTGGGATGGTCGCTCAACTGGGAGTTCGACCAGGAGACTGGGAGTTTGACCACTCACTATGATGTGCGCTGACCACCAGGGGGGCGGTGCGGAACATGGCGAGCATCAGCAAAGTGCTGCAACCTCTCCAGCTACCTGGAGCCGGGGGTGACGGGGACAGAGGTGCAGTGAGAATGCGGAGTGTCCTCCGAGCTCGCTCTCACTCCCCCTGCTACCCTCCCCCAGGACACCAGGGCTTGCGCACTGGGGAAGCCCCCGCACTCAGGTGCTGCACATGGCGAGGAGCCCGCCCCACACCCACACGGCCTCTTCCAAGTGAGCCAGGCTGCAGCCACCGGACTGCAGGGGCTGGTTGGGCTCCCCATGGTTCTTGCAGGAGCCGGTCTGTGAGGCTGGCCGGGAGAGCGCTCTGCCCGCCTGGCTTCCCAGAGGCCCATGCTGTGCCCTGGCCCACGGCATCTGGCTGCACTCACTGCATCTCTGTGTGGGAACTCAGGCAGAGGGGGCATGGGGGCCTGGAGGCCCGGTACTGCCCAGGGCCCAGAGGTCAGCTGGGACTTGCTCTTCCACACCAGATGCTCATGCTTCGATCTCAGGCCAGGCCTAGGTACTGCACCCTTGTGCAAATTTTGTGCACCGGGCCTCTAGTGATATTAAATACTCATAGGAAATGGAAGGACAAAGATGCAAGTTATAAGTGCATCTCAGGATTTTATCTCCTGAGCTTTGAATAAGCCAGTTTGTCTGTTATCAAGAGAAAGAAGTGGATGTTATCTCATGTAAATAGTTATTTTTGTCATCCTTTTTTTCCCATTTCTCAACTTGATTTTTTCTCTGGGTATTTCAAGCCAATATTGTTATAGCCTGTAACAGTTAAGGATCTGTACTTTGTGCCCATGTTTCATTTTTATGTATTTGGAATGTTCGGTTGATAAGGCAGATAGATCCCACATAAAAATGCATGCAAGGAGCACTCTAAGTACATTTACATCGTCATGCATGGGTTGCAAAGATCAGGACCAGCTATGTTTGAGAGAGTTTGAACCAGTCTCGGAGTTTCTAACATAATGACAGGGCTAAAGCATCCAGGTGGAACAGTTGTATCACTTCCTGACAGAGGAAATTTACAATAGCCAAGGCCACTCGTTTGTTTCAGACACTCACAACATGATTGTGTTGAAAAGCCCCAGCTTGGAGAGTACTTTTATTTTTAGTGTCTAATAATAGCAATTATATGACCACATGTTATTTATTAAAATAAAATACTTTTTCTAAAAATAATCAATATCTCAATGCACACATGGTCTTACTTCTCAGCCTCCTACCCCCAGGAATCAACTTAAATTCTTATTGGTGGAAGAAGGGATGGAAGGAAGGGCAGCAAACACAAGGACAAAGAAAATATATGTCTAGTGAAAACATTGCATAGAGAAGGATGTCATTCATTGGCTTATTATCTACTTCTATAAAAAATCTATTTAAATATTTTGCTAGAAGATTGGAAAGGGAGGAAATTCTGAGCCAAATGACAGACCCTTTGGTTTATGTGACCCTAGAGTTCAAATCTCAGCCTCAGAACACATACTCAATGTGTTAGTAATCGCAAAGAAAACACATTGAAGATGTTGGTACCCACAGCACCCACCTCCCAGGAAATCTGCTTGAGTGGTAACAGCACATTCTTAATAGTGCAAGAGTGGCTAGGTGACCTGTTTTTAGATGGGGAAAAAATTAAATCATGTCTCTGGACTTAATCACTTCCCCTCCACCCCAATGGCCCTTCCAGCCTGTGCTAAGAGTATGATCCTCTGTATGCCTACTGCTTCTTTTGTTGGCTCTTGTTTATTAATAAAGATCTCCAGATGTACTGGCATTGGAGTCTTCTTAACACCTCTGTGTCTGCCCTGACATTCCAGCAGACTTTGAAGCAAATATGGGGCTTTAGAATGTGAGATGGAGGAGGGAGAGTAGGAAAAAGAAACAGAGTGCAGCTCAGATAGCAAGGATCCCACAGGGACTGGGGTAGATATGTCCTGACTCACACAACTATTTTGGTTAACAGGAAGTCTAGGCAAACAAATTGAACAAAATTCTTTAGCCAAAGAGTTAATAGACTTTTTATACAACTGTGCTAGGGTCTATCTGTAATTCTATACATTTTTCAATTTCCCCCTCACATCTAGTAGTAAAGTGTTTCTAGTACTCTGTTTGCAACCCTATCTGAAGTTTGTCCTGTTTGTTTTGTTTGTTTCTTTCAACCAAAGAAGGCTATGTTACAATAAAGATGACCAGAAAACTTTTTTGTTCTCAGCACTGCATATGATTTCTATGTACACCCAGCACTTGAATTATACACTCCACATGAGTGTATAATTTCACATGATGGAGTCAGCCACACTCTCTCATGACTATGCATTTGCAAACATTTTCCTCTGCCTAGAACACCTTTTCTCCACATAATTCATCATCAGAATAATTCCAATTCTTCATTCAGGGATTATATCAAGTAACTTCACTTTTGGGAAACCTTCCAGGCTAGCTCCTCACTTCCAGCCTGATGTGAAGGTCCCTTTTAACTTGTACCCTGCTTATACTGCATGCTCATCTGTACCATGATATAGATCACATTCTGTTGAGTTATTCTTCTGCCTTCTTATACTCTTTGATTACAGAAATCATCTTTCATCTCTGTATACCCAGTGGTCAGATGAGTTAGAATAAGTTAGGGTAAGATGAAGCTGGAATAAGTTAACATTCCATGGCTTGTCTAGTAATGCATTAGCAAATGAGATTTTGTTGAAAGAGTGGTTGGAAATGTATACCATTGAACTGACAAAAATGTTCAATAAGTACCCATTGGGAGATGCTAAAAGGAACGAATTTGATGATTTTATAGATATTTTTAAAAATCAGCTAAGAACTACATAAACCATTCATATAGCTAAGGGAGTCATATCTGTTTTTAGAAAGGAGATTGGATGATGAGTACTTTTCTAGCCAGCAACTTGATTACAACTGTTTCATGTTGATCTCTAATGCAGTTTCAAGTGCTATCATCAGTTACTTTACATTACATTCTTATAGCTTGTGGTATTTATCGCATATAAATTATCTAAAGTAAAAAAGCAAACTCTTTGGCCCTGACTGGTATGGCTCAGTTGGTTGGGTGTCGTCTCCTGCACCAAAATGTTGCTGGTTCAATTCAATTTCCGATCAGGGCACATGCCCAGGTTGTGAGCTCGATCTCCAGTAAGGGCCTACCAGGAAGCCGGCAATTGATGTCTCACATTGCTCTCTCTCCCCCTCTTCCTTCCTCTCTCTAAAAATCTCTCTCTCTCTCTCTCTCTCTCTCTCTCTCTCTCTCTCTCTCTCTATATATATATATATATATATATATATATATATATATATATAAAGAGAGAGAGAAAGAACATTCCAAATACATAAAAATGAAACATGGGCACAAAGTACAGATCCTTAACTGTTACAGGCTATAACAATATTGGCTTGAAATACCCAGAGAAAAAATCAAGTTGAGAAATGGGAAAAAAAGGATGACAAAAATAACTATTTACATGAGATAACATCCACTTCTTTCTCTTGATAACAGACAAACTGGCTTATTCAAAGCTCAGGAGATAAAATCCTGAGATGCACTTATAACTTGCATCTTTGGGGAGAACTTTAACATCCAGTGTTCTGGTCAATCTCTCTCTCTCTCTCTCTCTCTCTCACTATATATATATATATATATATATATATATATATATATATATATGCTTAAAAGTAAGCTCTTTGATTTCTAAGTTATATATCTATCAGTGGTCTCTACCACAGCAATAATACTATGCTACTCACCATTTACAGCAGTCTCTGTATTGCACCTCTTTCCTAATTGTCCCCATAAAAATTGTTTAAGAATCTTGGTGGGTGGCTATAACACTGTGTACTTCTGAGAGTCGGATGAAGCCGATGACACTCCATCCAAAATGCTTCTTTATAACTTTTCTTCACCTTTTTCTATACTAGTATATATTTTTCTCATTCATGGATCATATCTGATAGTGTTCATAGTTAACCTCCACCACCATGAGGTACTTTTGCAAAGAAGCAAGAAGGTGAGCAACTCATGGTGGCTTCCTTCAACATCTTGGAGATATGTAGATGGAATACTAAAGGGATTCAATTTCTTGATGCACCTTAGCCACAGCAAAATAAAACCAGAGCATAAAAACTACTTTTTTCAAATGCTTGCCCCATGGAATGCCACTTCTAACACATTCATTTGATGTCTAACTTGTTTGTGATCCTAAACAAATTGAGTTAAACAAGGTTCTCCCCATCCAGGTTAAATCAGTTAAATATCATTGGCATGTCAATATTTACCATAAAAATATGGTCAATGCTTCTAGGCTTTGAGCCACATTTTTTTAAAATCATGTCTATGGTTATTGTATATGCCTAACCAATTCTTTTCATTATGCCCCCATGTTGAAATTTTAGAAGCACCCATACATTTTTTCAGAGCTTACTCCTAAGTTGAAGAATTTGCCAAAGATTAAGCCCAATTTAAGTTTGTATTTGATATTTATGAAAGGATGATCTAAGCCTATTGCTTGGGCAAAGAAGCCAGAAATAGGAACTCTACCTTCTAGGCCAAGTTTTCTAAGTTACATGTTTAGTTCTTTTGAGTCTAGGCAGGGATGTCACTTTGTGTTTGAAAGGTTAAGTCTCCATGAGACTCCTGTACAGTCTAGCTGCACAGTCTATAGACTGGAGCAATTGCATTTCCTGATAGGAAGAGGAAAGACAAAGACAGCCCCACCTGAGCACAGCAGGTACAGACAGGATGAATTATGTTCTGACTATAAAATTTCCTGGGTTTGAATGCGATCACCAGAGCTTTACGCACATAAGCAAGTTAAGTTGTTTCCATGTTAATGTTAGATGAAGTGATTTTTATTACAAAACCCAGCCCATGCCAGGCTCTTTTCTGAAGGCAGATCAAAAGCACAAGGATCTGGTCATGTGCTGCTTTTCATCTCCCGTGCTTGAGCACACTCCTAATACATGCTGATCAAATTCTGCCTGGGATTTTAAGCAGGGGGGATTGGGAAAGCTAAGAATGAGCTCTTGAAATAAGACTGCTCATTCCATAGTAACAAGAATTGGAGCCAAACTTTTATAAATGGTATATCACAAGCTGTTTACAACTTACAAATGATGATTCCAAGGTACATTGCAATGCCTTTCTTGTATAAAAATATTGATAAATAATAGCAAATTTGCTAAAGAGTCCAATCTTGTTTTCTGAGAGCCTTCCAAAAACAAATCACAGATCTTTAAAATCCAGTTTCACAGAATGAATCAGTTAAAACAGTAATCAGCCAATCAGTTAAAACAGTAATCAGCCAGTTACTGTTATATAATAATAAGTAGTATTACATAGAGCTATTTGTCTTCAAAGTAGTGAATGTCTTAAGTATTAACAAATTAACTCTCTGTTACAACTGCCAACATGTGTTTGGAGAGCTCTGGGGAGAACTTTAACATCCAGTGTTCTGGTCATGGTTGCAGGGAAATCTTCCCATTGTTTATCTAATGTTTGGATGTACAGAGATGGGCTTATAATACACACCCATGTTCCACTGTCTGACTGGTTCACTGCTGAGTCTTCAACTAATACTCAATCAAAGGGAAAAATGTGTTTCCAGTGATAGAGCAGTATGGTTTTCATTGAGGACAGACTGCCGGAAATAATACAAAAATTGTCTGGGAATTTGGGTGCATAACCTGGGTGTGGCGAGGATGAGCTTTTCACATTTCTCACTAGAGTTCAGCAGCTCTTCACATAACCTCAGCCCTGCTGTGAATCCTTAGATTCACCACCTCACCAGCCAACAAAACTCCTCCTGCTAAAAAATGCCACAGTTACTAGTGCTTCTCCACAAACTGTACATATTTTCATGAGACCCTGAAAATAGCAAGTTTCTGGAAACTACAGATATTTTGCAGATGTGCTTCTTACAAAATGATTTCACAATTTTCCTAGGCACTTAATCAATGTGTTACCTTACAGACCAATAGAGACCAACCACTGGTGTTTATTACTAATCCCAAATTTTAATTTTAATCACTTTTCCTTAATAATTTCCAAAATTGTAAGCATTCAAGAATTTTACTTAATGGAAATTTAATGATATTAATGTATGATTGTTAACTCTAACTTTTGATAATAGTATTGCGATTCTATTTTTAAAGTTCTTGTCTCTTAAAGACACAATTGAAATATTTGTGAATGAAATAATGATGTGTAGGATTTATTTTTAAATGTTCTGGAGAAAGTGAGGATGAGTTGGGTAAAACCAGGTTAGCAATGAATTAAAAATTCTTGAACCTACAAGACGGGCACATGGGGGTTAATCCATACTCTTCTGTCTCCCTTTGTGCATGTTTGAAATTTTAGAAAAAGACGAAAGAATCCCTGCAGCATAAGTAGAACTCTAAAACTCTAATCTTCAAGGAGCAGCCCACTCCAGACATAATTTGACATCACTTGGTTTCACACGTAGAGTATAGGCAGCATCCTGACCACGTGGAATCACAATTCCCTGCTGATTCCATCCTCCCCTTGGAGAGGCTGAAAGGCAACCTTTGATAAAGTTGCATCACTTTGACAAGACCTCTGATAGTGTGAGTAACCTTCTGAGCTTCTACAAACCGGAGTATTCAACATCTACTACATGGAGGTAGCCATGAGTTCAGAGGTTTATAAATTAGTGCTCCAGCCTCTTAGCCTCAAATCTCTAAAGTGAAAATTATGTCAGGAGCCCACAAGAAAGAACCCACTCAGAACCATTGCCACCCGTTGACTATTTATGCAAGGGCTAGTAATGTAGGCTTATAAGGGATGGGAAAGGTGAATATGACAAGATCTTGCCCCAAAGAGACTTATATAATATAGGGCAGAAACAAGCCATTGCTTTTGTGAGCAGTCACAACCCAGGTGGTGGTGACACTGTCAACTGTCCTTTCAGGGAACACACAGGAACTCCTCTATCTTGGATTGAGCCAACAAGGGGGAAGAGAATTGAAATCAGAATTGAGTGAAACATTTCTAAGTACATGGAGTCTCTTCATTTTTTTCTGGGGTGGGGGCGAAATAACTGGGGTGTAGGATTGTACCTCTTGATACTAACCACATTAGCTGCAGCTGGTGTTCCCCTCATTCTACCCCAAATTCACCCATGAAGCTGCTGGAAAGATACTGCAAAATTAAAATGTTTTCTTTAGGATGCCACATTTTTTTTCACAACACTTGCTAAATGTCTGTCTAATGGAAATGACAGAGCTCTTTGTTTTTCAGGAAAAACAGAAGTAGCTAAGGATACTTACTCTCTGAAGAGCCTTCTCATAAACTCACCTACCTATATAGCACCTCTGGCTAGCGAAGAGACACATACATTCTCTCATCCTTCAACAAATTAGGCAGGCATTTTTTAAAGTGAATATTTTAGAGAGAGAGAGAGAGAGAGAGAGAGAGAGAGAGGAAAGCAGAGAGGAAGGGAGGAAGAGAGAGAAGGAGGGAGGGAGGGAGAGAGAGATGACTTGTTGTTTCACTTACTTATGCATTCATTGATTGATTTTTGTATGTGCCCTGACTGAGGATGCAACCTGCAACTTTAGTGTATGAGATGACACTAACCAACTGAGCCATTTTTAAATGGGCAGGCATTTAAAAAAAATTATTGATGTGAAATTCAAGTAACATAAAACTAACCATTTTAAAGTGAATAATTCAGTGACATTTAGTACCTTCACAATGTTGTGCAACTACAACCTCTATTTTTCCAAAATATTTCCAATATTTCAAAATGGGTAGGCATCGCTGGCTTCAGCTTTACAGGTGAGGATGCCTACTCAGTGACTCTTAGGTGACCTATGGTCAGTAAGTGCTGGAGCCAGAAACAGAACCCAGGTTTTCTATCCATGGATTCTTTGCCAGATCAGTGTTCTCAAACATTTGCCTGTATCAGAATCCCCAGGAGGACGTGTTAAAGCACAGATTGCAGGGCTCTAGCCATAAAGTTTCGGATCCAGTGATGTCTCCAGTGGGGCCGGAGGGTCTGCATGTCTAATAAGTTCCAAGGTGATGCTGATGTTGCTGGTCTGGAGACCAGGCTTTGAGAACCATCTTGCAATAATGAGTTTATTACTCCCCCATTTATAATTACAGGTTTTGCTGATTCAATCAGAATGTTATATATTTGCACAAAGTAGGCTGTAGGAGGTGTCTACCTTACAGTTTTATTGGTTCCATCAACATCAAAATAAAAACATGGAGGTGAAAGCCCTTTGTCAGCTTAATTATCACCATGTACATTAGAATCTTATTCATTGCTGAAGGTCAGTCCTTTCACTTCACTCTCTAAATATATTGTCTTCCAGCATGCCTGAGGAAATTGCCAAACTATAAATTTGTGCTTCCAAAATGCCAGAAATCTCATGGGTCTGACACAGTGCCTGGTATAGTCATTAAATGTTGAATTAACAGGTCTACTTAAAAATCAATGGTAAGAGGTTTCTTTTAGAATTACTTAAGGCACTTCTAAATATATGGCTATGAAGCAACTTATATGATGCACATTATGGATGGAGTTTTATTACATAGGTTAATACTTAACCAAGGTAGATGTCATGCCAGTATCCTAGTCCAACTGCACTAAAAGATCTTAAAAGCACTGATTAGCACATCCCCTTCTCCCCTGGATCCCTGCATGAGTTGATACCAGTGTTTTAGCATCAACTCCAAACCACTTTCTTTGCCCCTGCCCATGTGTGTACATGTGTATAGATGCGACTTGTAATACAGCCAACATATAGTCCAACATCTGCCTGCCAGATCCGTGTGCACTCCCCTGGTCACTTAACTTGAGGTTGGGTAAGGAGGAGCATTGCAAGAGAGAAACCGGTGGGGCTGACAATGTCATGTTTCTAAAGTGCTGGGATCCTTTAATCTTTCTTCCTTTGATGTCTGAGATTTCCTTCTTTATGCAGTGACACTGGGACTAAATGAAACACCAGGAAACCATTTACCACTAAAGGGAGTGTGTTATCAACACCTGCAGAGCCCATGGTACCAGGTGACTTGAATTACTCACACATTTCTAGATCTCTGCTCTGTGGGTGGGAGGCTATTTTGACTCATTTTATTTTATTTTACTTTGGTTAAAAGATGATGGCTCTGCTCACACTGATATGACTTCTATTCCCAGGCATCAAATGAGAGCACAATTGGGGGATTTAAAAACACACACAATTTTATAGCTCTGATAAATATAAAATCAGTTTCTTAAAAACACATAGAATCTTCATACAAATAGTTTGTGCATTCAAACAAAAGGGAAATATTGTGGTCCAAGCAGCTGAGCACTGGGAGACTGAATTCTGGGTACCAGTTCTGACTCTTCCATCAATTAGCATGTATTATATTCATCTGTCGGTTTCTGGCTTTTCATCTATAGAATGAAGGAAATGACCTGAAAAGTTTTATTTTGGTTTTTAATGAGCTATTTGTGGCAATTAGAAAAAAATAATTAATTACCAATTTCCCAGTGGTTATTTGTCATTAATCTGCTTCCTTTTGCATCACAGAAATAATATATTACCTCCTTTCATTGTTTCCATCTAGTAGAACAAACTAGATATCGAGGCAGAATATTGATAAATATTTGATAAAGAGCATCAACATTGTTAACACAGCCTGGCATTACAAAAAATTTCTAATCGTAGCTAATATTTATTGAGTGTTTACCATGTACACTGCTCTGTGATAAGCATTTTATAAGCAATAACTTGTGTGTAAATTTCCTCCTGCACAGTATAAAACATGTCTTGAACTGCAAAACTTTAATTCAATTCCAAACTGGAATCTTGAAAAGGTCCCAGATACAGTTCTCGATGTTGAAGAAACAGTCAGAAACAAAATAAAATAAAAAAATCCATATAGGTTGAAATGATCCTTCAACAAATATTACAAATGCTTTTGTATTTCTTTTTCACAGCATCTTCCCCAACTTAGTAAATTGTAAGTTTGTAATGGCAATTGTCAGGCCAAAAACCTTGCAACCATCCTGAATTCCTCTCTTTCCTTCCTAACTTCAAACCCATCACCAAATCAAGTCAGCTCTATCTTCAAAGTGTTTTCAGAATCCAACCTCCTCTCGCCATCTGCTTGCTCTGCTCTGCTGCACGCCTTCTATCTTTGCCCCTGCATCGCAACAATCTCCTAACCCTGTGGTCGGCAAACTGCAGCTCGGGAGCCACATGCGGCTCTTCGGCCCCTTGAGTGTGGCCCTTCCACAAAATACCACGGCCTGGGCGATTCTATTTTGAAGAAGTGGCATTGGAAGAAGTTTAAGTTTAAAAAATTTGGCTCTCAAAAGAAATTTCAATCGTTGTACTGTTGACATTTGGCTCTGTTGACTAATTAGTTTGCTGACCACTGTCCTAACCCATTTTATTATCAACACAGCAGCCCTTGTGAGCCTGTCAGTTGCTTAAAAACTGTCCACTTGCTTTGCATCTCACTCAGCATGAAAGCCTGAGGCCCCTCTGTTTGATCTGAGCTGACCCTACGTTCTTTCCTACTCCTGTCCACTTGCCTCGCCCCACTCAGCTCCAGCTATGCTGATCTTGCTGTTATTCCTACACAGCAGGCATCCTGGAATTGACAGCCCAGCACCAGTTCTTCTCTGCCTGGAAGGCTCTTTCCCAAGAGGCACATGGTCCCCTTCCCTCTTCTTCTTCTTCAGTTTTTTTGCTGAAATGCCACCTTACCCCTGATGCCCTCCTGACACTGCCTCTACTGCCCCCTTGTCTTACAACTTATTGCTCTCAATTTATAACATTTCTCACCATCGGACATGCTATCTATTTTAACTGTTTATGTGTTAATTGTCTATCCCCTCACTGAAGTATAAGCACCATGAGGGCAGGTATTTTTTTTTTAAATTTTATTTTGTTTCTGACTGTATCTTCAACATTGAAAACTGTATCTGGCTGAATGAATGAATGAATGAGTGGCTATATTTTATAAACATAGTTTTGCATATCTAGCCTTAAAGAGGTCATTTTCCTCTTTCAATTGTCGTTCTTTTTTTTTTTTTTTTTTTTTTAGTAAATGCTTGCCCCACTACCTGAAGACTGAAGAAATTGTTTTTTTGTGAATTTGACTAGTGAGGGTATAGTTAGAAAGATATAGTGCTAGTGCATTTATTTTCCCCATCCAATAGCAATTTGTGAAAATATTTTGTATTGATTTCAGAGAGGGAAAGGTGAAGGAGAGAGAGATAGAAACATCAATGATGAGAGAAATCATTGATTGGCTGCCTCTGCCTTCTGTATGCCCTGGGAATAGAGCCTGCAACCTGGGCAAGTGCTGACCGGGAATTGAACTGTGATGTCCTGGCTGGGCAGCAATTTTCCCTTATAAAAATATGATATCTAACTGTGCTCATTCTCTCTTTCATTGGTAAATTTCTTGAAAGAGTAATTTATGCCTATAGTCTCCTCTTTCTGGCCACTCATTTATTCCTTAATTCAACATTTAACCTCAGATCTGATGCTACTAATGTGCAGAAATTCATCATCACTCCCGGTCATCCTTAACCTTCTAGAAGCTCAGTTCAAAGGGTTATCCTTGATCATATCATTCTCTACTTTTTCTGTAGATGTTGATTCTCCAGAAAGGACAGTCATTTTCTCCTTAGCTTCTAGCACACATCACCCTTGTTCTTCACCTTGTCTTAAATGAGTTCTCTTCATCCTCTCACCTTTCTATCCAAACAGCTTTGGCCTAAATTTATTTTTATTTTTGTAGAATCTTGCACTCCAGAATTCTATCCATGTCTATGGTTTTGATTATCTTGTGAACATAGTCATTCTAAACAGTAATGACTAAAACTTGTCCCTGGAAACTCCAGACATTTCCCACTCACTGCCTTACACCCCTGGATTTTTCTGGCTTCTTAAATGTTGCATATTTATATCTGTACTCACTAAGAGTCAATCAAAACCATCTCTTTCTCATGACTTTGTTATTTATCCTTAAACATCATCCAAAAAAGTGAAAATTTGAGGGATTCAAAAGATTTAAAAGGAGACCAACAAAACCTTGTGACTAAGGAGTAGGGGAAGAAATTGTTGAGGGAGGAAAGAGAAGGAGTAATCAGAGCATTCTTAATAATGAAGTTAAACATGTTAAACTCTAACATTTATTTTTTAATCAAGTATGAAAAACATTAAAAACTTTTGATTCCGGTTGGTGGAAGTCAGGAACTTTATTTTTTTACATTTTTTTAGTGTTTGAACATTTTCTCTAAAATATGTCTCTTAAAAAATAATAATATGTCTTACCATTTGGGAAAACATTTGCATTAAGTGGAAAATAATGCACTCAATTATTTGCTTATTTTTTTCTAAATGCTATCAAACAAAAATACTGTTTGAAAATAACTACATGTTTGGTGTGGCATTGACTAAATCAGAAAACTAAATCTTAAATTTGGATATGAGCTTATCAGTTATTTAACTCAGCATGATTTTTTTATTTAGAGTCTTTGACAATCTGGCCTTGACTGCAATGAGGAAATTATGACCTCTAGGGGCTATTCATTCCACTTGGAAACAAATTTTTAAGCTGCTCTTCCCTATGTTAAGTAAAAGTCTAATTTCCTTTTCATTCCTATCCAGTTTTTCTGGTTCTGCATGTTAAGTCTACTCAAAATAAGTCTTATACGCTTTTATTTAGTAGAAAGTTTCTGTTAAAGTAACCTCTGCTTAGCTTTGGTCAATTTCCTTATAAAAATAGGACCTATTTCTATTTGGATATTCTGATATAACCTAGTATAAAGAAGGTATAGCACGAATATTTTTATCTATAGGAATTGGGAATTTAATAAACCTTCCAACTTAAGAGATGAAGGTGAAGAACTATCACTATGACTGTGTTAATACCTTTTTGGAAATAATCAGACCCTGTGGCCTTCAAAATGAACAGTGATATTGATGCCAAAATTCTTTATTTGTATTAAGGTTATGATTTAAACTGAACACTACTTCAATTTCTATATATATTCTGTGACTCCATAAAGTAAAAACAAACCTCAAAAATGAAAAATAGCCCTGGCCGGGCTGCTCAGCATCAGCCCTCACACCTAAGGGTCTCGGGTTCAATTTCCAATCAAGGGTGAATACTTGGGTTGCAGATTCAATCCCTGGCCCCTGTCAGGGTGCATGTGGGAAGCAACCAACTGATGTGTCTCTCTCACTTCCATGTTCCTCTCTGTCTCTGCTCTCTCTCCCACACCTTCCTTCCTTCCACTCTCTCTAATAAAAAAAAATCAATGGAAAAAAATACCCTCTATGAGAATTGTTCAAGTATGATGACAATATGTTTAATTCAATGAATAGAAATAAGAAGTTAAAAGTTATTGGTCAACTACTCCTCGGCAAAGGTTTGAGCATTTTCTAATCTTCAAACACCTTACCCTGAATTTTCAAAAGGCTTAAATGAAATGATAATCATGGTTTTCACTTCTGTTAGGATTTGTAGGGACTCCAAAAAGTCTAAATTCTCCAAAATTTAATTTTTAATATATTTTTATTAATTTTAGAGAGAGAAAGGGAGATAGAGAGAAAATAAAAAACTTAATGAGAGAGAAACATAGATTGGCTGTCTCCTGCATGGATGCTCAACCAACTGAATGAGCCACACTGGCCGGGGCTCCAAAACTTAATTTTGGTCTTACTTCTTCCCAACATTTTGGTCAATTTGCTTATAAAAGTATTGCAAAACTTAAACTCACAATCTTCAGTTTAGTTTTTAGGAACAGCATTATATTTTACCATTTTTTAAATCCCTGATATATTTCTTTCTGTCTTTTGTGAACTACATCTAATTTCCTACTTTTGCTTGGTTATTTCTTGGTATTCCTCCTAAGTAACCATTTTTATTTTGTGGTATTCCCATTTGTATCCCAACTCCTTGTTCATTTTTCTTTGTAGATGACCATCTGTTAAGCTTAAAATATATTAGTGTAATATTTGAGATGATGTTACCATGGCAACCAGCGCTGAACGCCCCATCACTGTGTTCACTACTCCAAAGGGGCATTGAGCTTCACCTATCTCTATAGAAATAAGACAGACAAAACGCATTTGTAGCACAAACTTAAAGAGGTGGCTAATAGAGGCTAATACAACCTTTTGGGTGTAAACTCTGTTCATACCTTCCCAGTGGTTCTGGTCTTGATTAAAAACAAATAAATGTTTACTAAAGAAAAATGTGCAACAAAGAAGGCTTTCACCATCACCACTTGGAGGATCAATTACACTTTGATGATTTTCAAGGTTATAGATGAGTTGCCTCATTCAGTGGATAAAAAGAGAAAACTTCAAGACTCTCCATCCTTCTTTCCCTTCCTTCAGAAGCTCAGGGACTACTGAGATCCGCCCCCCAACCCCACCCCAACCCAAATCCGTATGAGGCAATTTCTCACACAAAAAAAGATAAATCTTACATTTAAATGATAACATAGCCCAGTGAGGAAGTAAGCGAGAGATTCCTGATGTTTACTGAAGAAAGGAAAATACTTTAGCCTCCTTCTGACATTCCAGAATCACAGCATCATAGGAAAGAGAATTTGTAATAATGTAGCAAAATCCTATCACTTTCTGATAAAAAAAATCAAATATTTTAGACATGAAATCTGTACTCATTTACTTTATGATTCTGGTCAATTTATCTTAAGCTTCTGACATCTAGTTTCCTTACAAAGCCAAAATCCCGCTGTGTAGTTTGGTGAGTAAACTGCAAGTCATGGGCAGAGTATGAATAACCTTGCAGATTGTCAGCCAAGCCTCAGCTTTCACAAGTACAGTGAGTAGAATGACTACTATTCTATTTATCATACCATTCATTGCGTGGTCAAATGATATAACATGTTATTTTACATTGTAAATGTAGTAAAAGTGTTATTGTCATTGATTTACATAAAAATCTTAAAATAGGAAATAACTTGTGTGATGGAAAGTTGTCCTCTCTCCCACATGTAGCTAAAGTTACCACTGTGCCAGCTAAAATCTCACAGATGAAAGATTTAGAAGGTAAACTCTTAATCTAAAAGTCCTAGGATGTGCATATGCATTTTGAAGTTTTGAGTTATTGTTTTGTTTGCTGATTCATTTTGCCTGATGTAATGTTATCATCAATTCCTTATACTAGTACTTTCCACTTGGACTACCTAAAAGTTTTGTTGTTGTTTTTTTTTATCATAACATAATAAGAAAGGAAGAAGAAATGACTGTTGTAATTGCATTTAAATTAAGATGCATAACATTCTTTAATATACCATTCCACTATTTCAAACTGCAGCCTAAATCAGACTTGGAAATGCTAATTTCCCCAATTTTATTCAGAAATAATTGGCATATGTCACTGTATAAGTTCAAGGTATATGGCATGATGGTTTGATCTAGATATATTGTGAAATGATTACCACAACAGATTCAGCTAACACCAATTTCTCATAAAGATACAATAAAAAGAAATGAAAACAGTAAAAAATTCTTCTTGTTATTAGAACTACTTGTACTTTTTTTATCGTATAACTGGCAGAGCACAACTTTTGATCCCCTCCCTTCAATTTTCCTTCCCTGTACCCTCCACCTCTGCTCTGACCTCTTTCTCTTGATGAGTTTGGACTTTTTGTTTTGTTATTGTTTTAGATACCAATTTAAATGAGATCATACAATATTTTTCTGTATGATTTATAACACTTACTAGTAGCATAAGCTTTCAAGGTCAATCCATGTTGTCACAAATGGTAGATTTGTATGTCTTTGCTATTGTAAATAGTGCTACTATGAAAATGGGGGTGCAGAGATCTTTTGAGTTAGTATTTTTATTTCCTTTGGACATATACCCAGAAGTGAAATTACTGGGTCACATGAAGTTCTTTTTTTAATTTTTTGAGGAACTTCCCTACTGTTTTCTATAGTGGCAGCACCAATTCACATTCCTACCAACAACAGTGCCCAAGGATTCCTTTATTCCATGTCCACATCAGCATTTGTTCTCTCTTGTCTTTCTGATGATGGTCTTTCTAACAGATGTGAGGTAATATCTCAATGTGGTTTTGATTTTAATTCAATTAATGACTAGTGATGTTGAGCATCTTTTTGTGTACCTGTTGGCCTTTCATATATCTTCTTTGGAGAAAGATCTACTTAGGTCCTTTATCCTCTTTTCATTGCATTTGTTTGTCTTTTGTTGTGTTTGCTATTGAGTTTTATGGTGAACCGCGTCCAGCACAGCCAGGGGTGAACCTGAGGAGAGGCGGTGAAGGATTAAAGAAGACAGACAAGAGAATACAGTTGGGGCTAGGTAGGTTCACTTGTGCCTGGATGAGGACACAGTGGCATAGCCTGTAAGCCGAAGCTTTATTTTATAGTCAGAGCACACAAAGCAAAACAAGGGGAGTGGACAACATGTTTACAATGTTCTTGCAAGTTTCAAATCTATTTTGTTACTCAAGCCTTGTTTTGGCAGCACTTGCTGCACCTCCCACAGCCCATTAGCTACCTAGGAAGGAACAAGGGAGGACTATAAGGTCAAGCTTAATTATGCTAGCAGTGCTCTGTCCTCCAAGCTGGGACTTCTTTGTGGCCCTGCCACAGGTCAGTCCAAGGCTTAACCCCATAGCTGCTCCCTACATTATGGTTTATATATCTTTTGGTCATTAACCCTTTGTAAATATTTTCCCCATTTCATCACTTTTCACTTTGTTGGTGGTTTCTTTTGCTGTACAGAAGCTTTTTAGTTTGATGTAGTTTATTTTCTATTTTGTTGCTTGTACTTTAGATGTCACATCCAAAAAATTAGTGCCAATACCCATGTCAAATAGCTTTGTTCCTATGCTTTCTTCTAAGAGTTTCATGTCTTACATTTAAATATTTAATTTGTTTCATGCTGTGTTTTGAGTGGTGTAAGATATGGATCCAGTTTCATTTCATTCTTTTTTATGTGAATGTCTTATTATCCCAGCACCATTTATTAAAGGGACTATCTTTTCTCCATTGAATATTTTTGACTCCCCTGTGAAATATTAGTTCACCATATATGCGTGAATTGATTTCCGGGCCCTTGATTCTGTCCCATTCATCTATTTGTCTGTTTTGATGCTAGTATCACACTGTTTTGATGACTTAGCTTTATAGTACAGCTTGAGGTCAGGAAGTGTTAAGCCTCCTGCTTTGTTCTTCTTTCTCAGTATTTCTTTGGCTATTTGGGGTCTTTGTTGTTCCATCTAATTTTAGGGTTGTTTGTTTCTAATTCCATAAAAAAACACTATTGGAATCTTAATAGGATTTGCATTAAATCTATAGATGGCTTCTGGTAGTATTTACACTTTAACAATATGAAGTATTCCAATCCATGAATATGGGATGTCTTTCCATTTATATGAGTCTGAGAAATGGCCACTGTCATGTGACAGAGAAAAGCAGATCTTTGGCAGTTAGTTCATGGTACACAGAAACCACCATCTGTATTAAACAGAAGGCCATGCCTTAGAGACTGGAGTGGAAATATTTCTGAATGTTGTGGAGGAGTATTCCTATTGTGGAATATGACCTCATATGTTTATAATTAATAACACTGTTGTATTTCAGTTGTAAACCTTGAGAAATTGCACAGTGATGCAACTTTACATGTTTTTTCAATGGAAATTTATAATTCATAAATCAAATAATAATCAACAAGACAGTGTGCTAGATTTTAATGTTAATTATTTTTAAAGCAGCAACTTACTGGAGATGTAATAGGTCCTCTTATTTTCTCTTTTAATGTGATATTTACACCTTTCCAAATACAAAAGGCTGAGTGACTTTTTTAACCCTCTTCCTTACTCATAGGGGTGGGCAAAAGTAGGTTTCAGTTGTAATACAAATAAATAATACAATAATTGATAAATAATAATATAAGAACAAAGTCTGTGTTTCATGTACTCACAACTGTACTTTCTTACCTATCCTTCTAAAGTCAGAAAGGTAAAGTATCTCTAGAGCTAAAACTCTCTGAAAGTAAATGTTAGATGGACACATTTGAAAAATAAAATTGTTGTGTGTTTCCACTTTTTATAATAGAGCATGACATTTGGGAAGTGTTAAGCCTCCTGCTGAGCTGGGAAAGGAAGCACTACATAACAGTGTGTCCGTTTGACAATTGTTTTTTCCCTTATGGAATCACATCCAACACAAATCAACACATCACCCATGAATTTGCAACAGATCATCTTGTCTCACTTGACAATATAAAGGGAGAAGCAAACAATTACTTTTTTTCCATTAAAGGTCAACAAATATCTGACGTACTATGGAAATCTTTGGTGAAATTGCAGCTAAACCAAGGTATGTCAAATGGTTTTATTTGCCATAATCAGATTAATGAAGAGAACAAATGAAAAACACTTCTTGGTAGTAAGCTATTGCTATTAACTACAAAATACTGATAGAGAAATCCTACATTTAAGTTAGGACATAGCTCAGCAAAGAGTTAGGTAAACATTACTCCTCTGTGGAGTCCTCTCTTCCATGCCTTCCTCCTGCACCCCAGCCCCAGAAACAGAACTCCAACCCCTGCTCCCAATTGAACTCATTTATCTCTGTTGCAGCATTGATCAAAATGTACGACAGTTTTTTTTTAATTTCCCTAAGGGCAAGTAATGTGTTTAGTGCCTCTCTGTATGCAAGTTTCTGGCTTATAGAAGAGAATCAGTGAAATATCATCAAATACAGGAATGTTGAACTCTGAAGATAATTTTATTAACAAGTAAGAGGATATAGTCCATATTTGTTAAGATGATTGTCCACCAGCATTTTTAAAGATAGCAAGAACTCTTCAAAATTTTAGCTGACCACTACTATTGAAGCAAAAATATTAAAAATTTATTCAGAACCATGTACATTATAAAACTTCTCTTTTTGCATTTTTTAAGGCCTAGGATAGAAATGTATGATAATGTGATTATGTATATCAAAAGCTATATTGGAACCCTGGCTGATTGCTCAGTGGTTAGGGTGTTGGCCAATGAGCTGAGGGTCATGGGTTAGATCCCTGGTCAAGGGCACATACCTCAGTTGCAAGCTTGATCCCTGGCCCTAGTTGGGGCACCTGCAGGGGGGGCAACCAAGCGATATGTCTCTCTCACATTAATGTTTCTCTCCCACTCTCTCTCTAGCTCTCTCTCTCGCTCTCGCACTTGCGCTCATGCTTGCTCTCTCTTGCTCCTCTCCCTCTCTTCCACTCTCTCTAAAAAATCAATGGAAAAAAATATCCTTGGGTGAGGATTAACAACAACAAATAGTTATATTAGATATATACATTATATGTAGATTATACAGGGTCTTTGCAATGGATGTATTATCTCTTATCTTTGCTGGAGAATCTCAATTTTTTTAAAAAAAGAATTAGTGAAAAACAGATGTGAACCTGACATTTAGGAAAATACATCTGAATTAAAAATTACTTATAATTTGCAAGATTTGTGCCTGTATTCAAGAAACAAGGGTGATGTTGTCACTCTTAATCTTTCTTTTATGTTATACCTTCCCCCAAATCATACATATAAACTAAAAAAAAAATGTCCTACTATATTGAATATATGTCAGGCACTGTGATGGAAGTCTAAATTCATGTATGCATACCTAGCATCATTTAGTTTGGTGAAATTTTTAATTGACCATGGAGGGCAAAAATTATGCACTTGAGCACAGCTGCTTCTAATTTTTGATATTCAGTTCAACCGATTGCCTTCCTGCCTCATAGATTCCATTTTACTCATGTTCTCTCCACTTCCTAAATAAATAAAAAAATGACCAGAAAGGTTGTTACTAAGAATTTAAGAGATGAAAAATGACATGAAAAGAAGACATCTGTTTACATTTCTTTTCTTAATAGTTGATATCAAGCAGACAATATTTTGGGAGGCCAAAAAAATATGTTCCATTACTATACTTGACTTTCTAAATTTACAAGATGTCTAAAATAAGATTTTATTTGCCTGTGTGGGAAAATATTTCAAACATATAAAAGCGTTTTCCTGGTAGATTAGAAATGAAATATTCTAAGTCTCCACATCACAAAAATTCATTACATTAAGCTGTTTTTATGAGTGCCTGATTGCCTCACATAAGTTTATGTTCTTGATTGATCTCATTCTTCTTTTTCAGGCACTCTAGAAAATTGGTCTTCCGTGCCATTAAGAAATGGTTGGTTTTAAGTACTCAATGCAAGGAAATCAGCCCTTTCCCTTTCATGTAAATAGCTTCATTTATCTAGGAAACCTACTTGATTCTTTATGCCTACTTTTTTCAACTGTTGGTTAAGGGGAGACAAAATTTGTAAAGTTCCCATTAGAACAGAATCATCAGATTTAATAGGAATTTAAAAAATATTTGATATGACTATGATTATAAAAAATAAACTATAAATCCAAAATATGAGCAAATCCTTGATAATAGTAGTTTATAAAACTGAAAGATTTTGAAAAAGTTATGGTTGGCAGAAGTTCACTCCTCTTTCTCTTACTGATTTATTCATTCACTCATTCAACAAAAATTTTCCACTTGTGAAACCAATTTGCCTTTCCTAGCATAGAGTGTATAAATATTCATTAAGCTCAGACAATTTTTAAAAAATGATTTCTGAGTTTGCTCAACATGTCATCAATTTATGAAACAACTTGCTTATTGACATGAAACTGAGCTGAGGGGGTGAAAATTTAGACAAAAATGAAAAAAAAAACTAGTTATATGTAGAAAAAATAACTTGGGTATTTAAATATCCATTATAAATTTATTTTATAAGCAGAGATTTATGTTTCATTAAATAAATGGTCAACTACCCCTAAAAAACACTGCCTAATGTAGCAGGATACAAAATGAACACCTAGAAATCTATGGCCTTTTTATACACCCATAATGAACTTACAGAAAGAGAAATAAAAAAAACAATCCCATTTGCCATTGGACCAAAAAAATTATGATACCTAGGAATAAACTTAACTAAGGACATAAAAGCCTTGTACTTGGAAAATACAGGACATTGAAAAAATAGATAGAGAAAGACATAGACAAATGTAAGAACATACCATGTTCATGGATTGGGAGAATCAACAGCATTAAAATGTCCATACTACCCAAAGCAATCTACAGATTCAATGCAATCCCCATTAAAATACCAAAGGCATATTTCAAAGATCTAGAACAAACTCTCCAAAAATTCATCTGGAATAAAAAAAAAGACCCCGAATAGATACTGCTATCCTGAGAAAGAAGAACAAAGTTGAAGGGATCACATTACCAGGTATCAAGCTATATTACCAAGCCACGGTTCTCAAAACTGCCTGGTACTGGCACAAGAACAGACATATAGACCAATGGAACAGAACAGAGAACCCAGAAATCGACACAAGCCATTATGCTCAATTTTATTTGACAAAGGAGGCAAGAGCATACAATGGAGTCAAAACAGTCTCTTTAATAAATGGTGCTGGGAAATTTGGACAGATACATGCAAAAAAATGAAACTAGATCACTAACTTACACCATACACAAAAACAAACACAAATGGCTAAAGGACTTGAATGTAAGATGGGAAACCATAAAAATTCTACAAGACTCCATAGGCAGCAAAATAGCAGAGATAGGTTGTAGCAATATCTTTACAGACACAGCTCCTAGGGCAATGGAGACCAAGAAGAAAATAAACAAATGGGACTACATCAAAATAAAAAGCTTCTGCACAGCAAAAGAAATCATCAATAAAACAATAAGAAAGCCCACTGCATGGGAGAACGTACTTGCCAATGATATTTTCCGTAAGGGTTTAATCTCCAAAATTTACAGAGAACTCATACAACTTAACAAAAGGAAGATAAACGATCCAATCAAAAAATGGGCAAAAGATCTAAATAGACACTTTTTGAAAGAGGACATACAGAAGGCCCAGAGATATATGAAAACATTCTCAAAGTCACTAATCATCCTAGAGATGAGAATCAAAACAACAATGAGGTACCATCTCACACCTGTCAGAATGGCTATCATCAACAAATCAACAAAGGACAAGTGCTGGAGAGGATGTGGAGAAAAAGGAACCCTCCTGCACTGCTGGTGGGAATGCAGACTGGTGCAGCCACTGTGGAAGACAGCATGGAGTTTCCTCAAAAAGTTAAAAATGGAATTCCCATTTGACCCAGTAATCCCACTTCTAGGACTATATCCCAGAAAACCGGAAACACCAATCAGAAAGGATATATGCACCCTTATGTTCATAGCAGCACAATTTACAATAGCTAAGATTTGGAAATAGCCTAAGTGCCCATCTGCAGATGAGTGGATTAAAAAACTGTGGTACATCTACACACTGGAATACTATGCTGCTATAAAATGAAGGAACTTTTACCATTTGCAACAGCATGGGTGGAACTGGAGAGCATTATACTAAGCGAAATAAGCCAGTCAGAGAAAGATAAATATCACATGATCTCACTCATATGTGGGATATAATGATCAACATAATTTGATGAACAAGAATAGATCCAGAGACAAATGGTAGGGGAGGGGGTTGTTAGCGAGCAACCAAAGGACTTGTATGCATGCATATTAGCATAACCAATGGACACAGACCCTGGGGCCATGGGGGCTTGCCTGGGGTGGGAATGGCTAGGGGGGGGGGTCAATTATAAAAAAAGGAGACATATATAAAACTTTAGACAATAATAATAAAAAGAAACACTGCCTAAAGACTCAGGGTTTTATATTGACATTCATATTGTTATAAAATGTGTAAAATTTCCTCATGCCATCTCACCTCCTCCTCCTCTGGAAAATCAAGGGTTAGGTAGATTTGAATATATTCTAAAATAGTAATCCTAAAACTCATTAAATCTTTCAGGGGGTGAAATGGTGTGCTAACTCTCTTGAAAAGTTAGTACATGTTGCAGATTGTCTCTTTTGCATTTTTAGAGTTGAAAAATATTTAATATTTAAATATAGTAGCAATATTTTAACAAGATGTTAATTTTCCTAAATTTCAATCTTTACAACTTCTAAGACCTTGACATTTTTACAAGTGTTCTAGAATTCCAACAGAGTCAAGTAGCCATATAACAATAAATTTTAAAATTTTTTTAATCTTATAAAGAAATTTCAAACTTTTATATTTGCAACCACCAACAGCTTGTATTAAATTAAAAATTTTTAAATCTAGTAATAGTTAACAGTCACAGACTTTCTTTGCAAGCATGGGTTTTCTCTTTCTTATGCTTCTGACATTAAAAATTTAGTTACAATTTGTAAATTACATAGACAATAATAAATGCTTTATGCAAATTTATGGATATTCAAGCTCCATTTCATAATGTTCTACTGAAAAAGATTTCTCTCATAATTTTGCCCTTCCATCATTTACTACAAAACTCAGGTGAATAGAAAGAAACCAGCTGTTAATTATATAGCACAGTAGTTTAAAAGACCATAATGAACCTGGTTCCATCACTTATATAACAGTATGACTCTAAAAAGTTACTCCACCTCTCTGTACATCTGTCAAATCTTACCTCATGGAGGTTTTCTATGAATTATGTGATGTGACATGTATAAAGCACTTAGAATAATGTCTGATGTCTGCCACTTAATAACTGCCCTGTTAGCTATTTCTATCATCATTCTTGTCATCGAGCAATGTTTGAGAAATTAAATCCATAGATAATCTCCAAGTCTCAGTCAAACCATCATTCTTTTTTTTTTTTAATCCTCACCCAATGATATTTTTTCCCATTGATTTTTTTTAGATAGAGTGAAGGGAGTAGAGGAGGGAGAGAGAGAAAGAGAGAAACATCTATGTGAGAGAGACACATAGATTGGTTGCTTCCCGCACTAGGCCCCGCAGGGGCCTGGAACAAATCTGCAACCTAGGCATATGCCTTTGGCCAGAATCGAACTGGAAACACTTTGGTCTGTGGGCCAACATTATAACTGCTGAGCAAAACTAGCCAGGGCCAAACCATTATTCTGTTTTCTCATCAGTGAACTAGTTCTTAATCAGAGGTCTCTGAAGTTGGTTGGGAAAACATCTTTTTTTCACTGACCTCTAAATACATATCCTTCTATATACAAATCACAGTGGTATTGGCAGTACAGAAATGCAGAAATAGACTTATTTCTGAATCTCAAAATACTGTTTTTACTCATTACCATTTTAAAATTATGGTAGTTATTAAATCTAGAGCTACATCTTGTTATTTAATATATAAATAAACATATATGTTGACATATCACACACTTGTTTAGTCACATTTCAATATAAATAATGTTTCTTTCAGTATATTATTTCATTTACATATTATTTTGAAAAGGGGTTCTAAGTTTTACTGTACTTGACCTGCTGATCAAGTACATGGATGGATAGAGTGAACTTTATTTACTCTTTTTTATGATTCTCACATGAATGTACTAATATACAACAAAAGAGTAAGGGTGAGCAACTAAAGGAAGAAAAGGTAATTATTACACTTACCAGAGTTTTCAAAACTGCTTTATTTTGAAATTTAAATTAAGAATATGAATTGAATTGCCAGCAATAGAAAGATAAGAAAGTTGGAGACTAATAAGTAATTTGGTGCTTGTGATGGTTTGTTTTGTGTCAACTTTGGTAGATTAATATACCCAACCATTTAATCAAACACTGATCTAGCTAGGTCAGTGGTTTTCAACCTTTCTAATGCCGCGACCCTTTAATACAGTTCCTCATGTTGTAGTGACCCCCAACCATAAAATTACTTTTGTTGCTACTTCATAACTGTAATTTTGCTACTGTTAATGAATCGTAATGTAAATATCTGTGTTTTCTGATGGTCTTAGGCTTTACAGCAGCGGTTCTCAACCTGTGGGTTGTGACCCACAGGTTGAGAACCGCTAGCAGGGTCGCCTAAGACCATCAGAAAACACAGATATTTACATTACGATTCATTAACAGTAGCAAAATTACAGTTATGAAGTAGCAACAAAAGTAATTTTATGGTTGGGGGTCACTACAACATGAGGAACTGTATTAAAGGGTTGCGGCATTAGAAAGGTTGAGAACCACTGAGCTAGGTGATGCTACCCAGATATTTTGTAGATGTGGTTAACATGTACAATCAGTGATTTTAAGTAAAGGGATTAACCTTGACTAGAGGCCCTGTGCATTAAAATTGTGCACTGGGGGGTTCCTCAGCCCAGCCTGCACCCTCTTGCAGTCCGGGAGCCCTCAGGGGATGTTGAACCGAAGGCTTAGGTCCGCTCCCCATGGGGAGCGAGCCTAAGCTGTCAGTTGGACATCCTTAGCGCTGCAGGAGCACACTGACCACCAGGGAGCAGTGCCTGCGTTGAGCATCTGCCCCCTGTTGGTCAGTGAGCATCACAGCAACCAGTTGTTCCACCTTTGGTCGATTTGCATATTATGTTATTATTATATAGGATAATGATAGAAGGCCTCATCCAATCAGTTGAAAGGCCTTAAAAGCAAAACCTGAGATTCCCAGAAGAAATTTTGCCTGAGACGACAGTGTCAACTATTTTGAGATTCCAGCCTATTGATTTCAGACTTGCCAGTCCCACAATCATGTGAGCCAATTTATATTAAAATATAGACAGGTAGAGAGATAGATAAGATATAGACTATAGACATATGTATTTATACAGTCCTCTGCCCTCCCACAAACACACCTCTCTCTCTCACACACATTGATTCTGTTTCTTTGGAAAAGCTGGACTGATACAATGTTCATTACCACTCTACCTACTTGATTTCACATAGAGTAAAAATAAAAGAAGAGACATTCATTTGCCACATTTTTTATACAACCACATCATTTTTACATTATCTACATCTTATAAATTTTGTTTCTTGACATTTAAATACCACCTAAGAATCAGTTTTGAAGACAAAAAAGTAGAAATCTACCTTTATCTTATTTTATTAATGTCCAGATAATTAATATTTCTTATTTCTTGGAAGCTACTATCAACTAGTATGTTAAAACTATGGCAACACATATTTTTATGAAACTAATGAGTTATTTCTAAAACTATGAAATGAATATGTTTCCCAAGAATGTCAAAGCCAAGAGGTCTACAGGTTTCCCCAATAAAAAAGCAATAAAAACTATTTGGACCATCCTTCCAAAAATAATATTTAATAGGTATAACCCACTTCACTTGCTTTTAATCTTTTACATAACTCTTGCCATTTTCTTCCAAACTATATGAACACTACTGAGAAGTTCTCAGTTGTACTAGAATTCCAGTGGAAAATCCAATCATAGATATAGTTATTTAAGATTTAAAAATAATTTGGGAAAATTTAAAGGCTTATAAGCACATAGTTTCAAATGAACTTAGGTTTGGATGCTTGCAGTAAGTCATGGATAACCAATTTTTACTCATAAAATGACTGAAATTCTGAGATGATGACCAAGTGGTAATTTCAAAATAATTTGTTCCCAAACAGTAGCTGATATATTAGCTCTAGTAAAACGCTGGCTATCATGCCCTTGTCAGTGTGCCTTAGTTGGTTGAACATCATCCTGTACACTGAAAGGTTGCTGGTTCTATTCCCAATGGCAGCCGATTGATATTGTACTCCCACATTTATGTTTCTCTCCCTTCCTTTCTCTCTACAAATCAATAAAAAGTTGGCTTTTGTGACATACTATTCCTTCACTGAAGAAGAATAAAAATTTCCAAAATGTGGAATCAGACTCTGAGTTTAAGGAAAAGCATGCAATTCACTCACTATTTTCATACATCTTCTACACAGTGGAATTTTTGTAGCAAGCTTCATTATAGGCCAAAAATTATGTAGCATTATTCTCAACTGGACTCACAAAAGCTGCTGCGACTGAATACCAACCTAATCAATTTCCTGGGGGTTTTCTCATTAGTGGCCAACTCTCCAGCCCTTCTAAATTTTCAACCACTCTAATTTTCCCAAGAATGCATGCATGTTTTTTATTTAAATCTCATGTTAGGAAGTAAACTAAATGTCTTGTCTATTGTTCTCAAATAGTCATGTTTGAAAGAGCATATTGTAAACCTCTGGTTTTTTTCTTTCTTTAAACGGTATGCATCTTAATGAAGAGCCTGGTACTCATAATTCTCTGGAGGCTGTCTCAGAACTACCAGGCTTTTCAGCCATAGATTTCTTGTTAAAATAGACTACAAATATAAGAAAGCTCCCAATAAGGAACTGTCTTCAAAGGATTATCTTCATTATTATAGTTCATTTTTTATTACAGAAGGGCACAAATTTTTATTTCTTAGTTTTAAAGGAGAGAAAGCATTTTAAAAGCTTTATAATTACAGATTGATGTAATTATAAGAATTGATGACAATTTCACCAAGTTCCTTGGTGGATCTACTCATTCATTCATTCATTCATTCATTCCTTTACTCATTCATTCAACTAATAAGTGGAGATCACTTTTCAAAGGCCAGGTACCATGGGAGGCACTGGCTTCACAATGGTGGAAGAAGAGAAACACAATTTGTGCTCATACGGAGTTTGTTGTTTGGTGGAATAGAGATTAATAAATAAATATAATAAGCTTAAATAATACTCTGAATAAATGTTCACTGTGCTGTGGAAGCACATAGCAAAAGAAAAGGGTCAGAGAAAGTTTTCCAATGAAGTGATATTTGAGCTGAGATCTGAAGGATGCCTAGGAGTTAACTAGTTGAAGGGAAAGCTGTGCTGAAGAAGTTTCAGAAAGTGGAAATGGTTTGTGTTAAGTTCCTGCAGCAGAAAACAACATAGTGAAAAAGAAATACAGGAGGATGAGAGCAAGGTGGCGATGGAGTGAATGGAGGCTGGCTCAGCCATGACATAGATATTGGCTATTGTAAAAGAAATAGCAAGACATAAAAGGATTTAAGGAAGGTGATGATGTTATCCTAGGGAACAGAGCTTTCTTTCCCACTGGGGATTTTGTTAAACACCTAGAATACAATGCCTGTCATTTAATAGAGTTGATAAGCACATGTTAAAATAGAAAAAGAAAGAAGGGAATAAAGGAGGGAAGAAAATATCAGAGAGTGAGACATAGCAGAGATGCAAAATTTGCAGACATTGAAGATGGTGGAGTAGGTAAAAATGACAACTAAATTATAGAACAACTGCCACTGAGAACCACCTGAAGACCATTGAAAACTAAGTATATAAAGAAGAAACCACCACAAGACTGGTAGGAGGGGAGGCTATGCAGACCAGGTAGGTCCCACACAAAAGTGTGGTGGTTAAGAAATGGGAGGGATATCTCTGCTGTGGAAGTAACCCCTAAGAAGCATTGAGTCCCAGCTCCACACCAGGATCCCCAGCCAAGGGCACCACTGCCTGGAAGAGGAGACCCCGTAACACCTGGCTATAAAAACGGGCAGGTATTACGTTTTAAATATTTTTAAATTGATTTCAGAGAGAGGAAGGGAGAGGGAGAGAAAGATAGGAACATCAATGATGAGAATCATTGATTGGCTGCCTCCTGCACCCCACCACTAGGGATCACAACTGCAACCCAGGCATGTGCCCTGATTGGAATCGAACTGTGACGTCCTGGTTCATAGGTCAACACTCAACCACTGAGCCACACTGGCTGGGCAGAGATTACATTTTAATGATAAAAAGAAAGGTCTTCTAGAGACCAAGATGCCGCTGCTCTTAAAAGACCTAAACACACTCACTTGCTCACAAGCTCACTTGCTTTGGGCTCCAGTGCAAGGGACCAAATTGTAAAATGTGCCAGAGACAAAATGACAAATGTCAGGATGAGGGCAGAATAAGAGCAACTCTCTCCAGGGACAGAAGCACTGGCAGGAGCTCTTGTTCCTTTGTAGAGATTTCCCCCCACCCAGCTGGCCTTGTGCAGGCAAGCACCAAATCTGTGCTTTCCATTAGGTTGCCTGATACTGTCCCACCCTGATGATTCTCTGAGATGCCACTCTACCTAACTCCTGATCCGTTTACAGCGTTTCCTCCACAGGAGTGCCCTGCCTCAGCTCATGCTTCAGACTCACTCAAAGGACCACCAATCCCATGGGAGTGGTAGCTATCCTAGGCTTTCCCTACTGACTTTCTCAAAGTCCATAAATCTCATGCAAGTGGTAGCTACCCTCAGGTTATGCTAAGACCCTCGCAGAGGTTCACAAACTCTACAAAAGCAGCAGCCAGTCTTGGTTTGCATCATAGCTCCTGCCAAGTGGACCTAAGCCCAGCAGAAGCAATAACTGATCTCAAATTGCATTGCAACACCCAGCAGGTGGCCCCAAGCCCAGCATAAATTGCAGCCAGTTTTGGCCTCTAACATAGCTCCAGCTAAGCATCCACAATCCCTGAACATGCAGTGCTGGCCTCAGCTCATATAATAGTGCCCACCAAAGGAACCCAAGCCCATCACACGTGGAAGCTGGTCTCCGTTTGCAGCATAGCCTCTCCCAAGTGCTTTCAAGCCCAGAACAAGTGGCAAACAAATGCAGATCAATTTGTAGCACCTAAAAAGCAGCCCCAAGCCCTGTGCAAGTAGCAGCTGACATTTGCCTGTACTGGAGGCCTTCCCAAGACTATGAGGGCTGGCCGTAACGATGTCAGACAAGCTGTTGTATAGGAGTGAACAACTGGATTGTGTATCAAATTATTGGTACTCTGGTGCCAGCCAGGGTCACTCTTCGGGTGTGTTGTCTGTAGAGCCGGTAGGGTGGGGCTCTGGTGCAGGCCAAGGTTAGCCACCAAGTGCAGGTTAGCCTGCAACCAGAGCCCCACCCTAACCTTGGCCTGCACCAGAGCCCCACCCTACCGGCTCTACAGACAACACACCTGAAGAGTGACCTTGGCTGGCACCAGAGTACCAATAATTTGATACACAATCCAGTTGTTCACCCCTATACAACAGCTTGTCTGATATCTTTACGGCCAGCCCTCATAGTCTGTCAGACTGAGGATCAGTATCACTCACTGATGTGCCAACAGCAATCAAAACTATGATATAGGCATTGGCTGGATAGCGCAGTTGTTTGGAGTGTTGTCACAATATGCCAAGGTTGTGGGATCCATACCCAGCTGGTGTGCATGTGGGAATCAACTACATCAACTACTGAATGCATGGATGTATTGAGTAGCAGATCTCTCTCTCTCTCCCTCTCTCTCTCTCCCTTTCTCTCTTTCTCTCTCTCTCTCCCTTTCTTTCTCTCTCTACCCCCTCCCTCTCCCCCCTTCTCTCTCTCTCTCTCTAAAATCAATCAATCATTAATTTTTATTTTAAAGGAATCAATCTTAACAAGACGGCAACACAAACCACACAGGGGAGACCTACCTGGATCAGGTGTCCACAGAGAATATACCACTGAGACCCACTGGACACGGTCTATACAAGGCTACTCTGTCAAGGCTGAGAGACATAGCAAATCCACCCAATACATGGAACAAACAAATTGAGGTAGCCAAATAGGGAGACAAACATGTTGCAAGTGAAAGAATAGGACAACAATTCAGAAAAAAAAATGAAACAAAATGGAGACAAGCAATCTCTAGAAGATGCAGAGCTCAAAACACTGGCTATAAGGATGCTCAACAAACTTGGGAGAAAAATAAATGAAGCCAGTGAGAGCTTCAATAAATAGATAGAAAACATAAAAAAGGAGATATATAAAAAATCAGAACTGAAGAATACAATAACTGAAATGATGATTAGATGAAGCAGAGGATGGTATCTGTGATCTGGGAGACCAGGTTGCAGAAAACACCCAATTGCAACAGCTAAATGAAAAATGAATTTTAAAAATAGGGCAGTTTAAGGGACTTCTGGGACAACTTCAAGTATACCAACATTTGCATAGTGATTAAAGAAGGAGAAAAGAGAGAGAAAGGATTGAAAACTATTTGAAAAGATGATGAGTGAAAGCTTTCCTAACCTGAGGAAGGAAATAGATCTACTTTCTAGGAAGTGGGAAGAGTTCCTAACAAGATGAATCTAAAGAGGCCCACAGCAAGACACACCATAATATAATGTCAAAATTTAAAGACAAAAGACAGTTGTAAATGTAGCAAGAGAAAACAGTTACATACAAGGGAGCTTTCATAAGATTATGAGCTAATTTTCAAAACATTGCAGGCTGTAAGGGAATGGCATGAAATATTCAAAAAGATGAAGGGCATAAACTGACAACTGAAATTACTCTGCCCAGCAAGACTATCATTTAGAATTGAATGAGAGATAAGTAGTTTCTTAAACAAGAATAAAATCCATATGAATAAATTTAACCAAGGACATAAAAGATTTGTACTTAAAAAATTGTAAGACATTAAAGAAAGAAACTGATGAACACATACTAAGTGGAGGATATACTGTGCTCATGGATAGAGAGAATTAATGTCATTAAAATGTCTATGGGAATATACAGATTCAATGCAATCCCTATCAAAATACCTATGGCATTTTTCACAGAACTAGAATAGATAATCTTAAAATTTATATGATACCACAAAGGAGGTCACATACCCGAAACAATATGAGAAAAAAGAACAAAGTGGGAGGTATCATGTTACCTAATATCAAACTATACTACAAGGCTATAATAATCAGAACAGCATAGTACTGGCATTAAACAAACACGGGCTAATGGAACAGAATAGAGAGCCCAGAAATAAACACATGCCTATATGGTCAGTTAATATACGACAAAGAAGGCAAGAATATACAATAAGGTAAAGACAGTCTCTTCAATAAATGGCATTGGGAAAACTAGACAGATACATGCAAAAAGTGAAAGTAATTCACCTTTTTAAACCATATACAATAATATAGTCAAAATGGATTAAGACTTAAATGTAAGACCTGAAACCATAAAATTCCTAGAGGACACTTTGACAATAAACTCTTTGACATCGATCTTAGTAATATTTTTTGGATATGTCTCCTAGAGCAAATATAACAAAAACAAAAATAAGCAAATGCAACTACACCAAACAAAAAAGCTTTTGTACTATAAAGAAAGCAATTAACAAAACAAAAGGCAACCTAATGAATGGGAGAAGATATTTGCAAATAATATATCTGATAAGGGATTGATATGAAAATATATAAAGGCTGGCCAGTGTGGCTTAGTGGTTGAACATAGACCTATGAACCAAGAGGTCACTGGTTTGATTCCCAGATAGAGAGGACACATGCTCGAGTTGTGGACTTGATCCCCTGTAGGGGGTATGCAGGAGGCAGCTGATCAATGTTTCTCATTGATATTTCTATTTCTCTATTGCTCTCCCTTCCTTTCACTCTAAAAACTCAATAATAAAAACATATTTAAAATATAGAAAAGTCATACAGCTCAACATAAAAAAAAATCCACTTAAAAATGTAGAGGCCCTGGCTGGTGTGCTCAGTGGTTAGAATGTTGACCCAAGCACCAAAAGGTCACAGGTTTCATCCCCAGCCCTGGTTGGGGAACATGCAGGAGGCAATCAATCTATGTCTCTCTCTCTCCCTCTCTCTCTTTCCCCCCATTCCACCTTCCCTTCCACTCTCTCTAAAAATAATAATAATAATAATAATAATAATAATAATAATAGAAAAAATATACAGGGTAAGGATTAACAAGAAAAATGTGCAGAATGAACATTTCTACAGAGAGGACATGCAGATGGCCAACAGGCATATGAAATGATGCTCAATATTTCTGGTCATCAGGGAAATGCAAATAAAAACCACAATGAGCTATCATCTCACACCTATCAGAATGGTTTTTGTCAATAAATCTACAATAACTTTTAGTATGCATGTGGAGAAAGGGAAACCCTCATGGCCTGTTGGTGAAATTGAAAATTGGTGTAGCCATTCTAGAAAACAGTATCAAGATTTCTCAAAAAGTTAAAAATGGAATTACCATTTCTTTATCCAAAGAAATGTAAATCACTAATTCAAAAAGATATATTCATTCCTATGTTTACTGCAGCATTATGTACAATCGTCAAGATATGGGAGCAACCTAATGTCCATCAATAGATGAATGGATAAAGAAGATATGCATATATACAATGGAATATGACTCAGCTATAAAAAGGAATGCAATTTTGCCATCTGCAACAACATGGATAGAGGGTATTGTGCTGAGTAAAATGAATCAGGGAAAGACAAATGCCATAATATTTCACTTATATGTGGAATCTAAAAACCAAAATAAATGAACAAACAAATTCATAGACACAGCAAACATTGTGATGGTTGCCAGATTGAGGGAGACTGGGGGGCTGGGTGAAAAAGGGGAAAGAAGTACAAATTGGTAGTTACAAAATAGTTCCAGGATGTAAAGTACAGTGTAGCAGATATAGTCAATAATATTGTAATAACTACATATGGTGTCAGATGGTTATTAGATTTATCAGTGATCAGTTAGTAAGTTATATAAATGTCTAATCACTGTGTTGTACACCTGAAACTAATGTAATGTTGCATGTCAACCATAATAAAATATTTTTAAAAATTGCAGAAACTCAAGTCAGAGCCCCTATGCACTGCTGTGTCTTCTCAACGTTTTTCCAAAGTTGCTTCATTTTGGTTGTTGTTGTCATTTTTATAGATGAGAATAATAAAGCTAGAATATTTGAGCAACTTGCTTAAAGTAATACAACAAATTATTTAATCATTCCTTTCTCCAGCATTTTAGTATTGTGTTTGTGTACACACACGCATACACACACATCTTTTCTCTCTCTCTCTCCTGAGGAGGTCTCGATTGTGATTAATATTTAAAGTGAAAGTCTAAATAATGCGGCCATGCTTCATATTCTTAAAATTAACCAAATAATACATTTACTTTTAGTTAAAGTTGCTATAAAGCACAGCGTGCCCAACAGATAGCAGAAATACATAATGCATACATTAGATTGCATAATGAGGTCATTGAGTCTTCATTTTCCATATGGCTTTCTGGGCATCTGGCTTTGAATGTGTTGGAAAGATTCCTGACTTGTCACACATGCAGTTTACAGAGAATTCAAGAGCTGGCTCTGATTCTAGTTTCTCATGTTAGGAGGAGAAGAGTTACTAGTATTGACTCCCTCACTGAAGAAAAGATAGAAAGACACTCCCTCAAGATTTACATTCATATTCTTCTTTCCTTTCCCATGTGTCCAGTGTGGATTTCACAGAAGTATAACTGGTCAACTTAGAGCTATTCCCAGAGTGAAACAAAAGTACTCAAGCATAAATTTCAGCATTTGACCCAAAGCAAATCCCGGTTGAGTGGTAGGTTCCAGGAGGATAAGGCTGATTTATGCTTTTTTAAATTATTTAATGTAGGAGTCAATTACCCCAAGAAACAGTTTCATGATCTCTGCTTAGAATTGAAACCTGGCTTTCCTTACTCTGCCTTTGCTCAAGCTATTAGGTTCCATGTTGGGACCTCTCCTCCCCTTTCTTCTCTCACATAGCCCACAGTCATCCCAGATGCTCCACTTCTCCTCCTCCGGGACGCTTTTCCTGGGCTCCCCCACTCTCAGGACCTACCTTCTCCATAGTGCTAACGCCCTTTTCCTCATTTATTACTTCCAACACTTCCCAGCCCTCCCCTCAGACCTTCAGGCCCATGCTGACTCCAGAATGACACAATAATATATTACACTGAAAATCAGTTACATAACTTACACCTTTGCACTATGTGTAGAGTTTAAATGTGGGTGGGGGTAGGTGGCAGTGGAGAGAGAAAGGTAGGTTTTTTTTTTTAAAAAAAAACAAAAGAAAGGACTATGTTTTTCCTTCTGATATACTTTCACCCTCTCTTTCTTTCTGGTCCCTGGCAGCTTTTGATATTTACTTTGAGTGCTTGCTTCAGTGTGAAAAATATGAAGGCAGTCAAATATATGATGATGAAAGAAGATCTGACTTTGGGTCATGGCACACAATGCAATATACAGATGACGTATCACAGAATTGTACACTTGAAATCTACACAATTTTATTAACCAATGTCACCTCAATAAATTTAATTTAAAAAAAGAATGCAGGTAGAAAAATCAACTTGGAATTGACTGGTGGTAGCAAAGAAAAGGCGGTAACAAAAGGGAGACATGAAATTTCCCAGAGCTCAGAAATATCCCCAGAAGTTTAAATTGGTCAGGAATCTCCCCAACCTACATAATTCCAATCTTCCTCTTGGTTCCTCTATGTAGGACCCTGAGCCCAAGGGCATAGGACTGAGAGAACGTGCTGTTTCTATTGCAGAACTGGATATGGAATAAAGGAAGGAGGTGCTTAACATAGTTTCAGGGATATTATGAGTTGGATAGAACTTTATGAAAACCTAACTACTTATCATTATTGTCCTAAAAACACATTTTTGAGTTTGAGTCAAACTTTAGCGTGCTTGAGTTATGTGGCTTGGGATTGAATCCCAATTCTACTGCTTTAGGTATGCATGACCTTCATTGATTTATTTAACCTCTGTTTCACATTTATAAAATAGGGAGAATATTGCTATCTATTTCACAGGATGATGATTGAATTAATTAATTAGTTTATTAATTAATTATGTAAAGAAATACATTTTCTAGCACTATATGGGATTGTTAAATTAAGAATAAAAATAAACATTCTGGAAACTCTCTGCAAACATGTATAAATGCAATCATGCAATTGTAGTTCATTTTAAAAAGAGTAAAGGTTATCTGTTTTTGCCATTATCACTCTCAAGATTCAGTGAGATTATGTATGTGAAATTCTCAGCAAAGTGCTTGGCACATAGCAGTCGCTATTATTATTACCCAACAGTAGCTATTATTATTGCCATCATCATCCTCCTCATCATTATGTAATACTACACGACAGTTTTCTTTTTCCCATGGAACCCCCCAAGGGTATCTCAATTGGCAATCCCTATTGCTACTAATAGAATCTCCCAAATAATTGAACCAACAAGTACTCACTGCATTTGGTCAAAATTCAATTTTATTTTCACTGCTGTGGTCTAGCTTGTAAACTGTTATATCTGCATAGGGCCTACAGAATGTTAGGACTATGGCAAAATTGTCATTGCTTATCATTGGAGAAACCTTTAAGCTAGAGAATGTGGTTCCAAAATTATAGGTCAATTTCTAATATCCATATGGTTGGTTACCTTGTACCTAAAGAAGGGGAAACTGGTGGCCACAATTTACAATGTTTCTTTCTTTTCTTTCTTTTTTTTTTTTTTTTTTTTTTTTTTAGTATAGCAAAGGTGGAGATTTATTGAAGAACAAGTACAGACTCCCACGTGGGGAGAGGGAAAAAGTTCCACAGAATGGACTCCCACATCTGGAGGGGGAAAGGTTCCCCTTACAATGTTTCTTAGGAAATTTTGCTATTAAATGCAATTGACCAACTCTTACCATTTGCAACAGCATGGATGGACCTGGAGAGCATTATGCTAAACAAAATAAGGCAGTCAGAGAAAGATAAATATCACATGATCTCACTCATTTGTGGAATATAATGAACAACATAAACGGATGAGCAAAAATAGAGCGAGAGTCATAAAACATTGAACAGACCATCCAACGTAAGAGGGAAGGTAGGGTGGAGAGGAGGGGGGTAAGAGATCAACCAAAGGACCTGTAGGACTTGTATGCATGCATAAGAGCATAACCAATGGACACAGACAGTAGGGTGGTGAGGGCATGTGCTGGGGGGCAAGAGAGGCTGGGGAGAGGTCAATAGGGGGAAAAGGAGACTTATGTAATACTTTAAACAATAAGGAATTTAAATAAATAAAAAATAAATGCAATTGACCATTTCTTTGTGAAAGACCAGAAAGGTAAAGTTTCCAAATTGTTAACACAACTATTTGGAAACAGAAAAAAGGAATGAAACAACTGTTGTTGTTACGTTTCAAACTTTCAAAATATCAAATTGGGTTTTGTTTTGCTTTGCTTTGCTTAAAAAAGTAAACATTTGTTTGGGTGGCCATCTTAGAATCTGTTCTAGCACTGACTTTTGTCACAAACATTTTCTTGCACAAACATTTTGTGCAAACATTATCTTGCCTTGTGTTTTCTCTGTGTAAACATGTAGAGAATGTGATTTTTCCATATGTGTCCTTTCATTAGCATTGCTTTGGAGGATTTGATTAGTCTGAGATATAAAGCTCCCTGAGTCAGGATAAACCCAGCCACTAACTTCCTAAATGATATTGAGCTAATTATTAAACAACTTGTATCTATGCTTTGCTTATTTCTGCAGGAAGAAAGAACTAGAAGATTCATGTCACACTGATAAGACAGAACACAGAAATTTCTGCCCTCACAGTCATTAAAACCAAAGACACACACACAACTACCTATAATATAGGCCAGACCACATATATGCTAAGCAATGCTTTAAAATCTTCTGGAAAATAATGCCGTAACAAAATTACCCTAAATCCAGAGTACAGATGATGCTGTTATTACTTATTTCTACTGTCCTCCATCTATTTTTTAGTGTCCTTTGATCCATTCTTTGCATTCTTCTTGTCTGAAAGTAATATTCTTGATATGTTTAATAAGGAGACCCCTTCTTTGTTCCTAAATGCTTTGGCTGCTGATCAACAAAAGCCATTGAAAGACTTAATCCTCTAAGCTTGGCACCACATCAGTCTGGAAGTAGTTTACATGCAGAGTCTTTTGGAGTAAATACTCATTAGAGGTTCTGTTGGCTCATTTGGTCACCCACATTTTGCAGTGGGTGGCCCAGTTGGTATCCTCATTATTTTCTTTTCCACCCCTGAAAATATTCCAGATGTAGCAACCTGACACTACTTTCTTTGCTACCCTAAATCCATTATAATGGAGGTATCCATTTATTTGTGATGCTAGTTAATAGGTCCAGAGAAGTAAGAGCCTCAAGCTGGTAATGCTATAATATATATATTTCCCCTAATACAGCATGCCTTTTTTGGTGCAACCTATCGAAATGCAATCTTAACACTTCAAGGATAATTCACTAGCAATTTCTCACACCTGAGAATTTAGAGAAATGTGGCACCTCTCTTCCTCCCTCCCTCCTTCCACATCTCTTTTTCATTCCCCTTCTCCCTCCACCCCATCTTTATCTAAATGAACAAACCAGTTCACAGAAGCAAAATGTATCAAGGTTTATTACAAATTCAGAAAACTCTTGATTTTTCACTTACAACCTAGATAGATCTTCACTACTAGAGCTTCTTGATTACAACTTGGATCAGAGAGTCAGAATCTCTATAATGTCATCTTTCTAGGTTTAGCAATAAAATGTTTCAAGAAAAAAAACCAACTAATGATCCTTGACTATTAAGTACAAAGCAAAGTACTGTGAAAATATAGGGAAGGTAAACATTTCTTCTTCTTGTGGAGCTTGTTATTCTTGTTCTAAAGCCAATATAAGTAGGTTGGCACTTTTTTTTTCATGATTATTGTGATAAGCATTTGCAAAATTCTTAAAATAATATCTAATAGATGAGATATGTATTGATGTGTAGATTCAAATCATTATATATATATATATATATATATATATATATATATATAAAGTTCTTAGGACAGTTGTTAACATTTTCTTATAAATACCAATATATGAGGAGCTATTAAATTCTTTTTACATGAATTAGCATGAAATTTCTATAGGAAAACATTCAAAGTTTTTAATATTAAAATTTATAAAACTTTTAGCTTATTTTCCCTATGGATGATAGAAAATGGAGAGCAGAGGCAGTGTTAGAGGATAAGACAGTCTGACCATGTAATAGATGTTGGCCATTATATTGTATATCTGATTCCATTATCACACCTACTACTCAAAATAACCATGCCAGGTACACATTGTTTTTTTTTTTCTGTTGTGAAAAAAAAGTAAAATGTGGGCCAACAAAATTTAAATAAAGAGCCAAGATTTGAAGGCAAGTTCATATGGCTCAAACATTCACATTTTCCCCATTCCTTGAGTTCGGATCAGACTACCTAATTTCATTTTTTTAAAGTTAGGAAGCATGTAGGAAGCATCCTGTCATCTTGTGCAAAGTCATATAATATCTTGGATTTTAACTGCTGCTAAGATTTAATAGCTGTGGGAAAAACAACCAGCAAGGTATCCTCCTATATACCATAAATAGGTCACTCTTTGGTAAATTATATACTCCTGATTTATCCTAAGAGGAAGCCACATCACTGTTGGACAGTGTTGCTGACCAAAACCATGAGGGTTTGCAAGTGTTCAAGATCTGCTCTGTTGAGTATTCAGCACGCTCGACAGATGCTGAGCTACTCCCAGCCCCAACCTTACTACCAACTTACTCATTATACTCATGCACAGATGGAGTTTCTATCTTTTCTCACACATCACAGTATCCAGGTATTTGTTTGTTTGTAACACTTTGACATTTAACCACATAAGACTTTTATAAATGGTTAACTAGATTCATAGAGGACAATTCATAAAACTAGTCACTTCAATTTACTATTGTAAGTCTTAAAGTATTCATCCAAAAACCTAGACATTAAAATTTTATTTGGTGTATGTATTATGGTTTCTGTTACACCGATCTATATTACAGAAAGCTTCTCCCATATAAGAGCTCTGAAATAAAAATTTAATTTTAACAAGACAACATAATATAGCTATTGCTGTATAGCTTTACATGTTTATTTTGTTTCACTATCAATGTGATTTGAAACTCAGAACATTCTGAGGCACTAGTATTATTAATCTCAACTTAGACTAAGTCTATAATATCTATACATATACATATTTACATACATAGATATCTATATCTATAGGTATGTTTATGTGTGTACATATACACACATATATGCATATTTCTATCCATATGTTATCAAAAATTAAGTTTAAATGTTTAGGCTCAAACCTTTTACATTTAAACTTCTTAACTTTTCTATATGTTATATAATGACTACTAGAGGCCTGGTGCATGACATTCATGCACTGAGGGGCAGGGGGGTCCCTCAGCCCAGCCTGCGGCCTCTCGCAGTCCGGGACCCCTTGGGGGATGTCTGCCTGCTGGCTTAGGCCCGCTCCCTACGACATCCTCCAGGGGTTCCTCGTGCTTCTGCAGAGGCGGGAGAGGCTCCCGCCACCGCTGCTGCACTCACCAGCCATGAGACTGGCTTCTGGCTGAGCAGTGCTCCCCATGTGGGAGCACACTGATGATGAGGGGGCAGCTCCTGCATTGAGCGTCTGCCCCCTGGTGGTCAGTGTGTGTCATAGTGACAGGTCACTCCACCGTTCGGTCAATTTGCATATTAGGTTTTTTTTTTTATATAGTATTATATCATGTACTTTGTCTGCTTAAACATGAAGGGAAGCTAATAGAAGACATATAATTTTACTTTTATTCAGCATTACACTAGCTATATTAACCCAGAGGTATAAAAAGTAAAAATTCTGTGAGTTTTGGTTTTAGGGTTTTTTTCTTGGACACAGGTAATATGACTTCTATTCTGGCTGATTTACTATGATTCCATGCTAAATTCTTTGTAAATAAGTTCCTAAAACATCCATTTACTCATCAATAAACGTATTAAATAGTTTCCATGTGTAAAGTCAAACGAATTACTGTGGTGGTGTTGCAGTTTTCAACAGTGCTACCAATAATAACTAGGTGCTATGTTACAGGTACTGCAGGAGGCCCTTGGAGAATGCAAGTATCTGAGGGTAGTTCAAGTCAAAACAAAGTTTATTAACCAAAAATGTTAGATTAGCACTCTAGCAACTTTTTAATAACTCATGTACATGGTCTCATGTTATTCTTGAGACAATAATATGAAATAAACATTATTATTATCTCCCCACTCAAAGAGGGCAAGTGACATGAACAAGGATTCAATACAAGTCAGGACTCCAACTCTTAAAACAATACCAGATTGAAAAAACAGGTAGGTGAAAGGGATCTGCTCATAATTTTGTTTATTTGTTTTGTTAATCCTCACCCTAGGCTATTTTTCTACTGCATTTTGAGAGAAGGGAAGACAGGGAGCGGGGGAGAGAGAGAGAGAGAGTGAGAGAGAGAGACATCTATGTGCCATTGATTGGTTGCCTCCCGCACTCAGCCCGACCAGGGCTGGGGATTGAACCTGCATCCCAGGTACATGCCTTTGATCAGGAATTGAACCCATGACCTTCAGTGGGTGGGCTGACACTCTCTCCACTGAACTATACCAGCCAAGGTAGATCTGATCAATATTTTGTCTATGTATCATATAATAATTTAAAAAAATGAAGTGTTCATTAACTGCTATTATCAAAAGGGTAAAAAATGGATTGAATCAGAGTAGAACAAAATTGTACCCTGTGGATTCAAGAAGGAGTGGTCTGAATTTTTTAAAACAGTGAAATGTATTAACAATAACTATTGTGATTTTATGTTGACACATTATGCAAAAAAATATCTCTAAACTTTAATTGGGAACCGTGTTTTCTCTCCATGCTAAGCCTTTCTTGGGGCTATTGTCTTCAGTGTCCTTTGCCTCCTCCATGGTTTTTGAGTGTTAGAAATCTTATTTCCTTTTTAAGATTTGTTACAAAGCCCATCATTATGATATTGCTCAGTGAAGCTTTTCCATGATCATCCCCAAGGAGAGGGACTTTTTCTCTTTATTGATTTTCTTTTAAATCTTTATCATTCCTTTTCTTTGAATGACACATTTAATATATTTGTGTGTTTATGTATATTCTTATCTCTTCAGCTAAATTATAAATTCTTAGAGATCAAAACTTATGCAATATTTTATCTTTGGGGTTATAGAAACAACTAAGAAAATGTTGACATACTCAATAAATATTACACAAATCTATAAAATATTATAAATGAATTCAACCCCTATATCACTCTAATGACACATTTTATAATCCCAATAGTACAATCAAAATAACTAATATGCAAAGATTTGGAGTATTTCAAAGTATAACGATGATAAAACCTTGTGAAATGACATTTATTCCAATCTGTGATTATTTCGTTGTTTATTTACTCATTTCTTTCCTTCTTCACTAGAATAAAACCTCCTTGAAAGCAAAGTCCTGTCTACCTCGTTCAATATTTTATTCTCAAATATGTATTAAATATTTATAAAAGGAAGAAGTGAAGGAGGAAGAGAAGAAGGAATGTACAGGATCTGTTTGCGTAAGTTACTGCTCTCATCACCATTTTTGCTCACTAGAAAGTCACCTGTGCCACATTCCCTTGTCTTTAATGCTCTAATACTCCAGGACTGAAACACACCCAGATGGATTGGGGCTGCTGAAACTGGGTATATTGTATAAAAGAGGAATGAAAATGTACCTCTTCCCATCTCTCTTTTGCTCATTAATAACAATAATGAAAGACAATTACGAAAGAACATACTAAAACTGTATAATGCTAATTTATTTTTATTTATTTTTTTAAAATATATTTTATTGATTTTTTACAGAGAGGAAGAGAGAAGGATAGAGAGTTAGAAACATCAATGAGAGAGAAACATTGATGAGCTGCCTCCTGCACACCTCCTACTGGGGATGTGCCCGCAACCAAGGTACGTGCCCTTGACTGGAATCGAACCTGGGACCCTTCAGTCCGCAGGCTGACGCTCTATCCACTGAGCCAAACCGGCCAGGGCTGTATAATGCTAATTTAGGTGTTTTATAAATATATAAGCAGTATTAATCCATGCCTTCCATATGCATGTTAAATAGCAAACCTCATAGCATGAATGTGCTGAATCCTAAGTTGACTGAAGGAAAGACCTGACAGGGTAAATATACTGTAGATTATGTAAAACAGTAGCCAAAACAAAAGACAAAGAAGAAAGGCAGGAGGAAGAAAGAAATAATAAGGGAATGGCATCTTTTTGGGGTAGTTAAAAAAAAGAAAATTCAGGGGAGAAACCAAGATGGCGGCATAGGTAAACACCTAAACTGCTGTCTCGCACAACAATTTCAAAACTACAACTAAAAGACAAAACTGTCATCATCGAGAACCACAGGAAGACTGGCTGAGTGGAAATTCTACAACTAGAAGGAAAGAGAAAAGCACACTCAGACTCAGAGGAGCTGCAGGAGGCAGAGGTACAGAGATGCGTGCATGGAGAGGACTGGCAACTGAGTACGCGGCGGCCTTTCTCAAGCGGGAGGGAGAAAAAAGCTCCCAACTGCACTGAACTCCAGTTCCAGGCGAGACTCTGGGGACCCAGACTCATACGGAGAGAAACTGGACTATCAGGAAAGAGAGAAGCACACTGAGGCTCAGAGGAACTGCGGAAGGCAGAGGTACCCAGGCGCTTGCGTGGAGAGGGCGGACAACTGAGTACATGGCTGGCTTTTTCAACTGGGAGGGAGACAAAAGCTCCTGATGGCTCTGAACTTCAATTTCAGGTGAGACTCAGGAGACCCAGACTCATTCAGGGAGAAACTGGACTGTCTGGCAGCAGGCGAAACTTGAGGACGGCTTTCTCTCAGAGGTGCTTGCAGCGATTACCACGAGACACTGAGACACAGGGGCCTTTTAGGGCAGGGCTCATGGGAAACCATTGCTGTTTGCTCTGCCCTGAGAATCTGCCCCATCCAAGCTGAGCGCAGAGGCTTCTGCAAGTCTTGTCTCATAAGGGTGTCTCCAGCACAGAAGTTCTTCCATCGTAGACACAGCTGATCCTCACAGCCAATTGGCCTGGAGGTCAATTCCTCCCAGTGATACCAACAACAATCAAGGCTTAACTACAACAAGACTGTGCACACAGCCCACAAAGGGGTGCACCAAGAGTGTTCACCTCAGGAGGCTGAGCCACTGGGCCCTTTAGGACACCTAGCACACAAAGCAACTCTATCAACTCAGGGAAGCAGCCAAAATGTAGACACAAAGAAACAGGTCACAAATGAAAGAAATTGAGGAAAGCAAACAACTGGATATAGAGTTCAAAACGATGGTTATAAGGTTTTTCAAGAATTTCCTAGAAAAGGCCAATAAATTTAGTGAGACCCCAAGGAAATGAAAAAAGACCAACTAGAAATTAAGCATACACTGACTGAAGTAAAAAATAATATACAGAGATCCAACAGCAGACAAGAGGATCACAAGAATCAAGTCAAAGATTTGAAATACGAAGAAGCAAAAAACACCCAACCAGAAAAGCAAAAAGAAAAAAGAATCCAAAAATATGAAGATAGTGTAAGGAGCCTCTGGGACAACTTCAAGGGTACCAACATCCGAATTATGGGGGTGCCAGAAGAAGAGAGAGAGCAAGATACTGAAAACCTATTTGAAGAAATAATGACCAAAAACTTCCCCCACCTGGTGAAATAAATAGACTTACAAGTCCAGGAAGTGCACAGAACCCCAAACAAAAGGATTCCAAAGAGGACCACACCAAGACACATCATAATTAAAATGCCAAGAGCAAAAGACAAAGAGAGAATCTTAAAAGCAGCAAGAGAAAAACAGTTAGTTACCTACAAGGGAGCACCCATATGTCTGTCAGCTGATTTCTCAACAGAAGCTATGCAGGCCAGACGGGAGTGGCAAGAAATATTGAAAGTGCTGAATAGCAAGAACCTACAACCAAAATTACTCTACCCAGCAAAGCTATCATTCAGAATTGAAGGGCAGACAAAGAGCTTCACAGATAAGAAAAAGCTAAAGGAGTTCATCACCACCAAACCAGTATTATATGAAATGCTGAAAGGTATTCTTTAAGAAGAGGAAGAAGAAGAAAATGGTAAAGATAAAAATTATGAACAACAAATACATACCTATCAACAAGTGAATCTAAAAATCAAGTGAATAAAAAATCTGATGAATAGAATAAACTGGTGAATATAATAGAATCAAGGGCATAGAAAGGGAGTGGACTGACAATTCTCGGGGGAAAAGGGGTGTGGGGGTGCGAGAAGAGACTGGACAAAAAGCGTACACCTATGGATGAGGACAGTGGGGGGGGGGGCGGGTAAGGGCAGAGGGTGGGGTGGAAACCAGATGGAGGGGAGCTATGGGAGGAAAAAAGAGGAACAATTGTAATAATCTGAACAATAAAGATTTATTAAATAAAAATATATATTTTTGTACAAGAAAATAAAAATAAAAATAAATGGAATCATAAAAAAAAATTCAATGGAGAAAGATAATCTCTTCAATAAATGGTGCAAGTGCAATCGGATATCCATGTGAAAAAATAATAACCTTGACCTAAATCTTACACCTTTTACAAAAAGTATTTAAAACTGAATCATGAATTTAAATGTCCCACAAAACTATAAAACTTTTAGGAGGAAAATGTATGAAAAAAACTTTAGAAACTATAAGTAGGGAAAGAGTTCTTAAACTTGACAGCAGAAACATAATCCACAAAGAGTAAAAGATATATTGGACATCATTAAAATTTTAAATTTTTGCTCTATGTAAGACTCTGTTAAAAAGCATAAAATACAGTAATAGAATAGTGGAAACTGTTTGCAAACTACATCTCTGACAAAGGTCTAGTACTGTGATTTTCAGTCAGTGTGCCAAAATAATTTTTAAAACATGAAATACCTGACTAATCAGGGGTGCTGACCTCTTTTTACCTTAGATTGTCAAATAAGAAAATGACAACAGCCAACACAACAATAGCTGTCTGGTGTGAATTAACCAAAATTATACCTAATTTTTTGTCAGATAGACAACAAATATAATATATTTTTTGGTGTGCTGAAATTTTTAATAATTAGTTTATGACAAAGGCTGAAAATTGCTGGTCTAGTATGTAGAATATATAAAGAACTCTCAAAACTCAACAGTAAAAGGAAAACAACCCCATTAGAAAGTAGGCAAAAGCCATAAAAAGACATTTCATCTAAGAAGATGACTGGATCAGAAAACTATGGTACATCTACACAATGGAATACTATGCTGCCATAAAAAGAAGGAATTACTACCATTTGTAGGCACCTGGATGGAATTAGAGAACATTATACTAAGTGAAATAAGCCAGTCAATGAAAGAAAAATACCACATGATCTCACTCATTTGGGGATAATGAAAAACATTATAAACTGATGAACAAAAAGATAGATACAGAGGCAGTAAAGCATCAAACAGACTGTCAAATTACAGCAGTAAGGTTAGGGAGAGGTGGGGGAAATAAGAGATCAACTGAAGGACTTATATGCATGTATATAAGAGTAACCAACGGATGCAAAACATTGGGGGGTGAGGCATGTATGGGAGTGGGGTGGGGGGGGGGCAATGGTAAGATATGTACACATATAATACCTTAATAAAAAAATAAAAATAAAAAAAAGAAAAAAAAGAAAAAAATAAAATAAAATAAAATAAAAAAAGAAGATATACAGATGGCAAAATGCATCTGAAGGGATATTCTAATTGAAACCACAATGCGATATCAGTGCACTTCTATCAGAATGGCTTAAATGTATTGATTCTTCTTTTTTAGAGAGAGAAAGAGAGAGATTGATTTGTTGTTCTACTTTCTTACGCTTTCATTTGTTTACTCTTGTATGTGCTCTGACCAGAGATCGAACTTGTAACCTTGGTGTATCAGGACGGTGCTCTACCAGCTGAGCTGCCCTGCCAGGGCCAGGAGGGCTTTTAAAAATTGTGACAATACCAAATGTTGGTAAAGATACAGAAAAACTGGATCATCATACATTACAGATAAAAATGAAATGGCTCATTACTCTGCCAAACAGTTTGGCATTTTTTTAAATAAAACTAAAAGCACAACTATCGAAGGACCCAGCAATTACATTCCTGGGCTTTTATCCCAGACAAATAAAGACTTCTGTTCAAACAAAAAATTATATACGAATGTTTATATATATTTATTGTGGTAAAATATACATAATACATTTTACCATTTTAAGTGGACAATTGATTGGCATTATGTACATTCACAATATTGTACAATCACCAACACTATCCATTTCCAGAACTTTCTCATAATCCCAAACAGAAATTCCATACCCATTAATTATCTCTTCATTTCCCTTTCCTTTTAGCCCCTGTTAACTTCTATTCTACTTTCTACCTTTATGAATTTTCATGTTTTTGGTACTTCATATAAGTGAAATCATACAATATGTGTCTTTTGGTATCTGGCTTATTTCTGTTAGCATAGTAGTTTCAAGTTCATCCATGTTGTAGCATGTGTTAGAATTTCATTCCTTTTGGGGCTGAAAAATATCCCATGGTATGTATATACCACATTTTGTTTATCCATTCATCTGTTGATATATATTTTGGTTGTTTCTACCTTCTGCCTATTGTGAATAATGCTGCCATGAACATTGGCATGCAAGTATCTTTAGCAGTTTTATCCTTAATGGATAAAACTCAGATGTCTTTCAATAGGGGAATGAAACAAACTGGTATATTCATACTATGAACTACTACTCAGCAATAAAAAAGAATAAACTATTGATATATGCAACAGACTGTATAAAGTTCCAGAGAATTATGCTGAATGAGAAAAGTCAATCCCAGAAGATTATATATTGTATAATTCCATGTATGGAACATTCTTGAAATGACAGAATTAGGGTGGAGACAAGGGAATGTGAATATAAAAGGCAACATAATAGATCTCTGTCAAACAGAAATGTTCTATATTTTGACATATCAATATTGATATCCTGGCTGTGATCTTGAACTATAATTTTGCAAAATGTTTCAACTGAGGAAACTGGGCAAAGGGTACACCAGATCTCCCTATGTTATTACAATTGCATGCAGATCTACAATGATCTCAAAACAAAAGAAAGAAAAGAAGAGAGGTAGGGAGGGAAGCATGAGGGCATTTAGATCCCAGCCAGCCAATCTTCCTCCACATTGCCCCCTAATGGTGGCCCAAAGGTACTGTGGGGATATTAAGATATTTCCAGAATAGAAAAGGAGGTGACTAAGACTCATTTGAATACCGAAAGTGTACTTACATACAGTACAATTATAAAATGGCACAGTTTTAAATTTATTTCAACTCTAATTTATTAAAAGTATTCTCTGAAAACTTTTGGCAAGCACTATATCTTGACACTTAATAACCACAATCAGTGCAGTAGGAGCTGCTCTTACTGGAGACGTGTTATAGAAGCACAGGGCATACTCTGGTTTCTCTTCATATTGTAAAAATGTCTTGTCTTTTCCTAAAGATTTCCAGAGTGGAAAATGACTTTGAATCTTATGTTAATTGTATGAGGCCTTGCTTTGATCATACTAATTGTTTAATTTTAATTGGAGACATTGTGAAGTGAAAGCAGTAGTTTAAAAAACAAAACAAAACAAAACAAAACAAAAAAACAGAGTTAGTTCCTTTTAGGTTCCTGGTGTTGTCATGTAGTCCATAAGCAATTTCAGTACAAACAGAGTCTCTTTCAATGTTTCTAAAAAGTTATAAATTTTGATGTAGATTGGCAATTTTAGTGTGGAATAGCAGTTTAGGACATAATATATTCCTTTAAAAACTAGGAACTGTTCTAGATTTTCTATTTGCACAAAACTGAAAAGACGTTCACACACTCAAACCATCAATAAAACCATTTCAGAAGGGTCTATAGTCTCTCTAATTTCAAACAGCTGGTGCATTCTAAATATGGAGAGCTCAGGCTCCTAGTATCATCAGTGCCATCATTAAGAATCAGAATTCTTGATTTAAATGTTCCTCATTATTCTCTCTGTAGGGGGATTTATGTCACATAACTGTTAGGTCTTCCCCTATTGTTCCCAGACTGCCATGCATAAATGTCAACAAGAACATATTTCATTCATACTCTAAAATTAAATCCTTTATCCCACAATTAGCCATAATCATGACCACATACAACTATGATTTACCATAACTAAAATAGATGACATGGGATTTATTGATGGCTTATGTTTGAAATAGCAAAGGCAGATTTTTGAATTAAATAATTGCATGCTAACTATTCAGGGCATAATTACTAGTTATTTTGTTTTCCATGTATCTCCATCTAGTTAGATAGCAAATTGTTACAATTCCCCATTTGTACAAGCTAAGGAACTGCTGTGTGTGTGTGTGTGTGTGTAAAACATATTATTTGAGAATATGACCATTCTTAGTATAGAAGAATAAATTGGATTATGAACTCTTTCCTAATAATACATTTTTAAAAAAGCTGTCTTCATTCACAATTTTTATGCACTGTCACTGTCAATGATCTAATTTGAAGGGCATAGGACTCTATAAGTCAAGAGAGTCTGTAAAACACTTTTTTTTTTCAACACCTAAGTCTCTTTCTTGGTAACCAACTATCTACTTACACTCTTCCTGGGAATTTGCATCTTGAGTAGAGAGGCCAGAAGATAAAATTTGATTTAGTGTTCTTTTGTTCTGGTCAGGGTGTACTAATAATACCCGTAAGGTCTTCTTTTTTATAATCCTGAACCTCAGTAGGTTCATACTTTTCTGAGGACCAGTTCATTCTTTCATTTGATTTTTTTTTTAGCTACCTCATATTTTTACAGTAAATTTCTTTAAAAATATATATTTTGTATAAGCCACTTAAGATAAAACTGATATGAAAGAAACTTTGATATGATGTTACCCTCTTTCTGCAGATGAGGAAATTGAAGCATAGACAGGTGAAGGAACTAGTCTACAATCATACAGCATTTAGGTAATACAGCTGAACTTGGATCTGCCTGATTCCAAGCTCTGCTTTTAATCCCTCCTAACATTGCCTCTGTTCTCAGTTTCAGACAAGTTTGCATGAGAGGATATCTCCATGGTCACACAGTCATATTAGATCAGACCAAAAGTATAAAATGCACATAGGAGGAAGCATCACTTGCTTTCTTACAGTTAATCAGATAATATTTATTATGTACCCAAAGGATTTCTTACACTAAATAAGGAATAAAAAACCATGACCAATTTTGAAGTGATCCTGGAGTTTCCTGTCACTCTCTTTTCAGTGTTTAATGTTACACAGCTGTGCACAATTCCAGGATTAACATGGGTTTGAGTACAGTCCCTACCTGCATTTAAAAAGTATTTTTATTTCACACCCATTTGGGAGGATACATGAAGTCCAATGCAACAAGTGCTAACATGTGTGTAAACATCACTTGAAAACTCCTATGAAGAATTACATTGTAAATGTGAGTGAAATGCAGAAGTATCAAATTATACATAGATTGAAAATAAGAAAGCAAAGTAGCACCATGATGTTTTCAACTCTAGGGTCAAGGGACTCA